>NC_136916.1:29607215-30321886 GCF_949752795.1 Hyperoodon ampullatus | reverse complement strand
CGGTTTAAATAAAGGGAACAACCAGAGGAGCATTTTGCTTTGGTAAACAAAGAGGACACAGATGTGGGTTTTCCTTGGGGCCCAAATCCGCTCCCAGCCAGGTTTCGTGGTGGCAGCTGGAGGGAGCTGTGGGGACCCAGATGTCTTTGCCACTGTCCATGCCTTTCTTCCCCGTGGTGCCCTCAGGGACTGCCCCTGGATCTGAGTTCTGACTGTTTACTGCTCTGGAATTTCCGTTTTGCTGGTTTGTGGCGTGGCTGCTGCAGCCCTGGGGCTGTTGGGTGTGGGTTTCCTCAAGCACGGCGATGTTTATATCCATCCATGGCTCTGTAGCATTTTTTGGAAGAGAATTAAAACCAAAGTAACTGCCATGATAGACCTTCCGGTAGAACTTGGAACCGGTCAGTTCCGAGGAGGATAAACTTAATGATAATAATACTTTGCACTTGGTCTAGCAAAAATATTTTGAATACGGTGGAGGCAAGGATATGAATGTTTGCTTGGCACTGTTTATCAGGAAGTGCTTCTGCTTGTTTGTTATGTTAGGGCTTTGTATACAGAAATCAGTTTTTCCTCTCTCACCAATGGGGGGCCACATTTCTTGCCAGTTGCTACATCCAAAGTTTAACAGGAAGTTGCCGTTCATATTTAAATGGTATATTTAAAAAACATATCTGTAAATAGCTGAAGACAGGACGGCTGAAGGTGTGGAGTTGTTTAATATTCTCCCTGACAGATATTTTTGCTCGTGAAATTACATCTCAGTAGTTGTGAAACAGGAAACTTAAAAGCACCAAGTCCAGGAGATGGTGACATTTTAATGCTTATCCATCTTTGAATCTGTGGAGGTTCAGAGATACTCAGGGGATAAGGATTTTTTTTGGTGGGAGAGGGTGGCTCTGAAGAATTATTTTTAGCTGTATCCAAACATATAATAGGAGAGCAGGAGATAACCTGGGAAAAGCAAAGTGCATATCAATATTCTACCCTAGTTGATGGGGGTGGGGGGGGAAAAAAACCCTTTATATACAGCATGGTAGCTGTCTTTTCTCCAATAATTATTAAGAGTTTTCTTACAGATCTTTCACTTCCTCCAGGGGCCATCTCCCTGCTGTGTAATACATCACCTATGGGGACTCTTTGGCATCAATAAAACAGCACCAGAATGATGGGTTGGAGCTGTACACATCCCAGCAACAGGTCCCTTGTATGGGTATTAGGGCAATCCGTCTCCAGCACAAGGCTTGGGTAATGTATTATTCACAGGATAGAATCACCCAAGGACCAATACACTCTGGCTGTAACTCAGATCAACCCAAGATGCCGCTCCAAGTTGCTTATTGGGTCTACATGGCAGTAATTCAGTATTTTGTAATCCTTTGGAGTCAGAGATCTTGCTACAGCAAATCTGGCTTCAGATCCAGGGGACTCTGTTACCCCCACAAACCAGCAGACATCAAGTCTGTGCACCACGGACCCATGGCACCGGCTGGCTCAAGAACTTGGAACGTTCTTTGACTGCTACTTAGACGTTTGTCTAAGTTAAGGAAAAAACAATTATGTGTTTATTCTGCAGAAGCTTAAGGGCTCATAAAACTGGGGAAAAACAGACTTCTGGTTTAAGATGGTGGATTTTTCGCATGGATTTTTCTTTTTCCTTCCAAATCCCAATGAAGAGGTACAAAATGAAAAAATATCCCCAAACAGGAAGGGGGTTGGAGAAAGGGTTATAGGCAAATAAGACATTAAAATGGATGTAGGGAGATAGAGAGCAGAAGGCACAGGTAACAGATGGGAAAAAGCCAAGGATGGGTGTGCAGTGCAGAGAACATGGCAGTGGGGCTCACAGCAGTGACCAGTCCTCCCAACAGAACACAGAGAGACTGGAAAGTGAAGGAGGGCATCAAACAGAATGTTTAATTAAAGGTTTGTCAACAGTTGTGTCAATCAGTCCCTTCTCTAAATCCCTGCCCGCTTCACAGGGAGAGACCAACATTAGATATTTACTCCTAAGCAAACTAAAAAACCAGAAGGCTCTTCCTAAAGACATTTGACCAAGGAGATCCAAGGTTCCTAGTGTCAGTATTGGTGACTTCCCATTCTGATATCAAAGAATGGTCCCAAGAGCACCGGCATCCTACTTGTGAACCCTAAAACAAAGTCTGCTGGTGCACAAGGCCAACCCTACACGTGATACTCCCGTCCAGGCCTTTTATTAGCTCAAGGGTGTGGCTTGTTGACAAGACACAACATGCCAGCTACTGTAAATATGGTCCTTCAACCTCAAATATGAACAGAGGACTAAACATAACCAGACACATGGGGAAAGCTGGCCATCTGTAAAAGAAAAGACTAAGAATATTGAACAGAATAGCTGACTGCATTAGATTAAAAACAACCCAGGGAAGAGAGAGAACCTGACAAATCTAGTTAGTATCCTCAGAGAAATCTGGGGGAGATTTTGCATCCACAAAATCAGAAGTGGATGCTGTGAAAAGAGAATGAGAAGGAGCGGTTTTTGTTTGTTTATTTGTTTGTTGTTTGGTTTCTGGCTTAAAACAACAGAAATTCTTTCCCTCACAGTTCTAGAGGTTAGAAGTTTGAAATCAGGTGTTGGCAGGTCTGTGCTCCCTCTGAAGGCTCTAGGGAAGAATCAAGAAAGCAGTTTTTGAAGCTAAACATTCAGACGAAGAGCTGAGAGATAAAGTTGAGGAACCCTGTTGGATGTGAAACACAAGAACAAAGATATAAAAAATATGAGAGAAAACATAAGGGACCTAAAGCATTACTCCAAGAGGGCAGCACCCAACTACTATCCATTTTCAGACAAAATGGAGAGAAGAATATTACCAAAGAAAAATAGAGATTTTTTTTGTTCTTTCTTTTTAAAAAAATTTTTATTGAAATATAGTTGATTTACAATGTTGTTAAAGGCGTACAATAAAGTAATGCAGATGTATATATATATTTCTTACATTCTCTTCCATTATAGGTTATTACAAGATACTGAGTATAGTTCCCTGTGCTGTATAGTCTGTCCTTTTTGGTTATCTATTTTATATATAGTAGTGTGTATATTTTAATCCCAAACTCCTAATTTATCCCTCCCCCCACCACTTTGGTAACCATAAGTTTGTTTCCTATTTCTGTGACTCTTATTTCTGTTTTGTAAATAAGATCATTTGTATCCTTTTTTTTAGATTCCACATACAAGTGATATCATACGGTATTTATCTTTCTCTGTCAGACTTACTTCACTTAGTATGATAATCTCTAGGTCCACCCATGTTGCTGCAAATGGTATTATTTCACTCTTTTTTATGGCTGAGTAATGTTCCATTGTATATATGTACCACATCTTTATCCGTTCATCTGTCGATGGACATTTATGTTGTTTCCATGTCTTGGCTATTGTAAATAGTGCTGCAGTGAACATTGGGGTGCATGTATCTTTTGCAATTATGGTTTTCTCTGGATATATGCCAAGCAGTGGGATTGCAAGATCATATGGTAGTTCTATTTTTAGTTTTTTAAGGAACCTCCATACTGTTCTCCATAGTGGCTGCACCAGTTTACATTACCACCAACAGTACAGGAGGGTTCTCTTTTCTCCACACCCTCTCCAGCATTTATTGTTTATAGACTTTTTGATGATGTCCATTCTGACTAGTGTGAGGTGATACCTCATTATAGTTTTGACTTCCATTTCTCTAATACTTAGCGAAGTTGAGCATCTTTTCATGTGCCTCTTGGCCACCTGTATGTCTTCTTTGGAGAAATGTCTTTTTAGATCCTCTGCCCATTTTTTTACTGGGTTGTTTGTTTTTTTGATATTGAGCTGTATGAGCTATATATATATTTTGGAGATTAATCCCTTGTCAGTTGCATCATTTCCAAATATTTTCACCCATTCTGTAGGTTGTCTTTTTGTTTTGTTTATGGTTTCCTTTGCTGTGCAAAAGCTTTTAAGTTTAATTAGGCCCCTTTGTTTACCTTTGTTTTTATTTCAATTACTCTAGAAGATGTAATCCAAAAAGATATTGCTTCAATTTATGTTAAAGACTGTTCTGCCTGTGTTTTCCTCTAGGAGTTTTATAGTATCTGGTCTTGCATTTAGGTCTTTAATCCATTTTAAGTTTATTTTTGTGTATGGTGTTAGAGAATCTTCTAATTTCATTCTTTTACATGTAGCTATCCAGTTTTCCCAGCACCACTTATTGAAGAGACTGTCTTTCTCCATTGTATATTCTTGCCTCCTTTTCATAGATTAATTGACCATAAGTGCATGGGTTTATTTCTGGGCTTTCTATCCTGTTCCATTGGTCTATATTTTTGTTTTTGTGCCAGTACCATACTGTTTTGGTTACTGTAGCTTTGTAGTATAGCCTGAAGTCAGGGAGCCTGATTCCTCCAACTTTTGTTTTTCTTTCTCAAGATTGCTTTGGCTATTCGGGGTCTTTTGTGTTTTCATACAAATTTGAAATTTTTTCATTCTAGTTCTAGGAAAAATGCAGTTTGTAATTTGATAGGAATTGCATTGAATCTGTAGCTTGCCTTGGTAGTATAGTCATTTGGACAATATTGATTCTTCCAATCCAAGAAAATGGTATATCTTTCCATTTGTTTGTGTCATTTTTGATATCTTTCATCAGGGTCTTATAGTTTTCAGAGTACAGGGCTTTTGCTTCCTTAGGTAGGTTTATTCCTAGGTATTTTATTCTTTTTGATGCAGTCGTAAATAGGATTGTTTCCTTTCTGATATTTCATTGTTAGTGTATAGAAATGCAACAGATTTCTGTTGATAAATTTTGTATCCTGCAACTTTACCAAATTCACTGATGAGCTCTAGTAGTTTTCTGGTAGTGTCTTTAGGATTTTCTATGTATAGTATCATGCCATCTGCAAACACTGACAGTTTTACTTCTTTTCCAATTTGGATTCCTTTGTCTCCTCTGATTGCTGTGACTAGCACTTCCAAAAGTATGTTGAACAAAAGTGGCAAAATGGGACATCCTTGCTGTGTTCCTGATCTTAGAGGAAATGCTTTCAGCTTTTCACCATTGAGTATGATGTTAGCTGGGGTTTTGTCATATATGGCCTGTATTATGTTGAAGTCAGTTCCCTCTATGCCCACTTTCATGATAGTTTTTTTATCATAAATGGATATTGAATTTTATCAGAAGCTTTTTCTGCATCTATTGAGATGATCATATGGTTTTTATTCTTCAATTTGTTTATGTGGTTTATCACACTGATTGATTTGCAGATACTGAAAAATCCTTGCATCCTTGGAATAAATCCCACTTGATCGTGGTGTATGATCCTTTTTTTTTTTTTTTTTTTTGCCTTACGCGGGCCTCTCACTGTTGTGGCCTCTCCCGTTGCGGAGCACAGGCTCCGGATGCACAGGCCCAGCGACCATGGCTCACGGGCCCAGCTGCTCCGCGGCATGTGGGATCCTCCCGGATTAGGACAGGAACCCGTGTCCCCTGCATCAGCAGGCAGACTCTCAACCACTGCACCACCAGGGAAGCCCTATAATCCTTTTCATGTATTGTTGGATTCAGTTTGCTAGTATTTTGTTGAGGATTTTAGCATCTATGTTCGTCAGCAAAATTGGCCTGTAGTTCTTTTTTAGTGTGTGTGGTATCTTTGTCTGGTTTTGGTATCAGGGTGATGTTGTCCTCATAGAATGAGTTTGGAAATGTTCCTTCCTCTGCAATTTTTTGGAATAGTTTCAGAAGTTTAGGTGTTAATTCTTCTCTAAATGTTTGCTAGAATTTGCCTGTGAAGCCATCTGGTCATGGACTTTTGTTTGTTGGAAGCTTTTAAATCACAGATTCAATTTCAGTACTTGGAATTGGTCTGTTCATATTTTCTATTTCTTCCTGGTTCAGTCTTGGGGGATTGTACCTTTCTGAGATTTTGTCCATTTCTTCTAGGTTGTCCATTTTATTAACATATAGTTGCTTCTAGTAGTCTTTTATGGTCCTTTGTATTTCTATGGTGTCAATTGTAACTCCTCCTTTTTCATTTCTAATTTTATTAATTTGAACCCTCCCTTTTTTTCTTCATGAGTCTGGCTAAAGGTTTATCAATTTTGTTTATCTTTTCAAGGAACCAGCTTTTAGTTTCCTTGATCTCTTCTATTGTTTTTTAGTCTCTGTTTCATTTATTTCTTCTCTGATCTTTATGATTTCTTTCTTTCTGTTTACTTTGGTTTTTGTTTGTTCTTCTTTCTCTTGTTGCTTTAGGTGTAAGGTTAAGTTGTTTATTTGAGATTTTTTCTTGTTTCCTGAGGTGAGCTCGTATTGCTATAAACTTCCCTCATAGAACTGCCTTTGCTGCATCCCATAGAATTTGTATTATGGGTTTTGGGTTGTTGTGTTTTTGTTTTCCTTTGTCTCTAGGTATTTTTTGACATCTTCTTTGACTTCTTCAGTGATCCATTGGTTGTTAAGTAGCATATTGTTTGGCTTCATGTTTTTGTGTTTTTGTTTTTTTACAGTATTTTTTTTTCTCATACTTGATTTCTAATCTTATAGCATTGTGGTTGGAAAAGTTGCTTGATACAATTTCAATCTTCTTAAATTTACTGAGGCTCACTTTACGGCCCAGCATGTGATCTGTTCTGAAGAATGTTCCATTTGCACTTGAAAAGAATGTGTATTCTGCTGCTTTCAGATGGAATGGTCTATAAATATCAACTAAGTCCATCTGGTCTAATGTGTCATTTAAGGCCTGTATTTCCTTATTGATTTTCTGTCTGGATGATCTGTCCATCAATGAAAGTGGGGTGTTAAAAGTCCCCCACTATTATTGTGTTACTGTCAATTTCTACTTTTATGTCTGTTAAGATTTGCCTTACATATTGATATGCTCTTATGTTGGGTGCTTATATATTTACAATTGTTATATCTTCTTTGTGGATTAACCCGTTTGTCATTATGTAGTGTCTTTCTTTGTCTCTTGTAACAGCTTTCATTTTAAAGCCTATTGAAAGTCTGTGCTGCCTTGGAACTTCCCTGGTGGCGCAGTGGTAGAGAATCTGCCTTCCAGTGCACCGGACAAGGGTTCTATCCCTGGTCAGGGAACTAAGATCCCACATGCTGCAGGGCAACTAGGCCCTTGCACTGCAACTACTGGGCCTGCATGTCCTCAACTAGAGAGCCCGCATGCCACAAACTACAGAGCCCACATGCTCTGGAGCACATGCGCCACACTACAGAACCCATGCTCTCTGGAGCCTGCACGCCACAAGTAGAGAGAGAAAACCTGCACGCCACTACTAGAGAGAAGCCTGTGCGCCGCGACAGAAGATCCCGTGTGTCACAGCTAAGATCTGACAGCCAAAAATAAAAATAAATAAATAAATAAATAAAATAAATACTAAAAAAACAATAAAGTCTATGCTGTGTTGTAGACAGCATATATATGGGTCTTGCTTTTGTATCCATTCAACCAGTCTGTGTCTTTTGGTTAGAGCATTTTATCTGTTTATATTTAAGGTAATTATCAGTATGTATGTTCTTATTTCCATTTTGTTAATAGTTTTGGATTTTTTGGTAGGTCTTTTTTCTTCCTTTCCTCTTTTGTTCTCTTGTGGTTTGATAACTAGTTTTAGTTTAGATTCCTTTTTCTTTTTTGAGTGTATATATCTATTATAGATTTTTTGGTTTGCAGTTACCTGAGGTTTTGCTATAGCAGTCTGTGTAAATACACGATTGTTTTAAGTTGCTGATCTCTTCATTTCAAATGCATTTCAAATATCCTGGATTTATACTCTCCTCCTCTTATGATTACTGGTTTTGATACCATATTTGTGTGTATCCAACCTTTCCTACCTTTACTGTATGTTGGTCTTTACCAGTGAGCTTTCCCATTTTGTGCTTTCCTTGTTTCTCATTGTGGCCTTTTCTTTTCTGCCTGGAGAAGTTCCTTTAGCATTTGTTGTAAAGCTGGTTTGGTGGTGCTGAACTCTTTTAGCTTTTGCTTATCTGTAAAGCTTTTGATTTCTCTGTCAAATCTGAACGAGAGCCTTGCTGGGTAGAGTACACTTGGTTGTAGGTTTTTCCCTTTCATCAATTAAAAAAAAATTTATTTCTTTTACTTATTTGTCTTTGGCTGCATTGGGTCTTCGTTGCTGCGCGCAGGCTTTCTCTAGTTGTGGTGAGTGGGTCTACTCTCCGTTGCGGTGCATGGGCTTGTCATTGCAGTGGCTTCTCTTGTTGCAGAGCATGGGCTCTAGGTGCGTGGGCTTCAGTAGTTGTGGCACACGGGCTCAGTAGTTGTGGCACACGGGCTCAGTAGTTGTGGCTTGTGGGCTCTAGAGCGCAGGCTCAGTAGTTGTGACACACAGGCTTAGTTGCTCTGCGGCATGTAGGTTCTTCCCGGATCAGGTCTTGAACCCATGTCCCCTGCATTGGCAGGCAGATTCTTAACCACTGTGCCACCAGCGAAGCCCGCCTTTCATCCCTTTAAATACATCACTCCACTCCCTTTTTGTCTGCGGAGTTTCTGCTGAAAAATCAGCTGATAAACTTATGGGGATTCCCTTGTATGTCATTTGTTGCTTTTCCCTTGCTGCTTTTAATATTTTCTATTTAACCTTAATTTTTGTCAGTTTGATTACTATGTGTCTCAGTGTGGTCCTCCTTGGGCTAATCCTGTATAGGACTCTCTGCACTTCCTGGATTGGGTGACTGCTTCCTTTCCCATGTTAGGGAAGTTTTCAGCTATTATCTCTTCAGATATCTTCTCAGGCCTCTTCTCTCTCTCTTTTCCTTCTGGGACCCCTGTAATGCGAACGTTGGTGCATTTGACATTGTCCCAGAGGTCTCTTAAACTGTCCTCATTTTTCATTTTTTCTTTATTCTGTTCCAAGGCAGTGATTTCCACCACCCTGTATTCCTGGTCATTTATCCATTTTTCTGTTTCATTTATTCTGCTATTGATTCCTTCTAGTGTATTTTTCACTTCAGTTATTTTATTCTTCAACTCTGTTTGGTTGTTCATTATTTTTTCTAATTCTTTGTCAAAAACTTTTTGTGGGGCTTCCCTGGTGGTGCAGTGGTTAAGAATCTGCCTGCCAATGCAGGGGACATGGGTTTGAGCCCTGGTCCAGGAAGATCCCACATGCTGCGGAGCAACTAAGCCCATGAGCCACAACTACTGAGCCTGTGCTCTAGAGCCCAGGAGCCACAACTGCTGAGCCTGCGTGCCACAACTACTGAAGCCTGCGCACCTAGAGCCCATGCTCCGCAACAGGAGAAGCCACCACAGTGAGAAGCCTGTGCACTGCAATGAAGAGTAGCCCCTGCTCACCACAGCTAGAGAAGCCCACGCACAGCAACAAAGACCCAACACAACCAAAAATAAAATAAAAAGTAAATAAATTTTAAAAAACTTTAAAAAATAACTTTTTGTAACTTCTTGCTCTGTGCCTCCATTCTTTTTTTTTTTTTTTTTTTTTTTTTGCGGTACGCGGGCCTCTCACTGTTGTGGCCTCTCCCATTGCGGAGCACAGGCTCCCCATGTGCAGGCTCAGCGGCTGTGGCTCACGGACCCAGCTGCTCTGCGGCATGTGGGATCTTCCCAGACCAGGGCACGAACCCATGTCCCCTGCATTGGCAGGCGGACTCTCAACCACTGCGCCACCAGGGAAGCCCTGTGCCTCCATTCTTTTCCCAAGTTCTTGGATCATCTTTACTATTATTACCCAGAACTCTTTTTAAGGTAGATTGCCTGTCTCCATTTAAGTTAGTTGTTCTTCTGGGGCTTTATCTTGTTCTTTTGTCTGGAACATATTCCTTTGCCATCTCATTTTTTTTTTTTTTTTTGCGGTACGCGGGCCTCTCACTGTTGTGGCCTCTCCCGCTGCGGAGCACAGGCTCCGGACGCGCAGGCTCAGCGGCCATGGCTCACGGGCCCAGCCGCTCCGCGGCATATGGGATCCTCCCGGACCGGGGAACGAACCCGTATCCCCTGCATCGGCAGGCGGACTCTCAACCACTGCGCCACCAGGGAGGCCCCTGCCATCTCATTTTGTTTAAACTTATATTTGTATTTTTATATATGTAGTAGCTTAGTTATGTTTCTTGACCTTGGAGAAGTGGACTTCTGTAGGGGAAGTCCTATGTGTCCCAGCAGTATACTCTCCTCTCATCACCCAAGGGCCAGGGACCAGCTGGTCTCAGGGTAGGTTCTGACCTGTGTTTACAGACTCAGTTCTGCAGGTTAAGGAACATAGTTTCCTTCCTTCTGGTGTCTGCTCCCTGGTGGGTGAGGCTGGACTAGAGGCTTGTGTAGGCTTCCTGGTGGGAGGGACTGTTGCTTGCCCACTGGTGGATGGAATTGGGTCTTGGCCCTCTGGTGGGCAGGACCGTGTCACGGGACATGTCTAGAGGTGGCTGTGGGCTCAGGATGTCTTCAGGCAGCCTGTCTGTTGATGGGTGGGACTGTGTTCCCACCCTGTTGGTTGTTTGGCCTGAGGAGTCCCAGCACTGGAGCCTACAGGCTGTTGGGTGGGGCCAGGTCTTGCTGCTAATGTTCCAAGAAAGATGTCAGCCCTCAGATGAGTACTCTGTATATGTTCACCACCAGCTTTTATGTCCCAAGAGAGAGCCACAGCTGCCCCTTGCCTCCCCAGGAGACCCTCCAAGACCAGCAGGTAGGTCTGACCCAGGCTCCTTTCAAGTCACTGCTTTTGCTCTGGGTCCCAGTGTGCATGAGACGTTGTGTGTGCCCTCCAAGAGTGGAGTTTCTGTTTCCCTCAGTCCTGTAGATTTCCTGTGATCAAGACCCACTGGCCTTCAAAGCCAAATGCTCTGGGGGCTCCTTCTCCTAATGCCAAACGTGGGGCTCAGAACTCTTCCATGGAAGAACTTCTGTGATATAATTATTCTCCAGTTTGTGGGTTGCCTACCCAGGGGGGTATGGGATTTTTTTGTATCATGAGTGTGCCCCTCCTACCATTTTATTGTGACTTCTTCTTTGTTTTTGGATGTGCAGTATCTTTTTTGGTAGGTTCCAGTCTTTTTTATTGATGGTTGTTCAGCAGTTGTGATTTCGGTGTTCTCATGGGAGGAGGTGAGCTCAAGGTCTTCTAGTCTACCATCTTGTCTTCAATCTCAGGAGTATATTATTCTTATTCAGGATACCCGTGTTCCTCTGCCTCACAGTGATGTTGTTGCCTTGGTTAAAATCCACACTGAGAATGGGCAGTCCCTCACTGAAAAACAGAGACTCTCAGATTGGCTTAAAATTCTGCCATATCCTGCTTATAAGGTACATGCCTTTGCTCTCAGTGCTGGGCAGTCTGAAAGCACCACGTAACAGAGCAGCCTGATGGAAGTGTCAACAGGATGACCAGGTCCAGAGAAGGTAGGGAAACCGGTGGGGCAGTCATTCATCAGGGAGGCCCGAGCCCCAGTGTACAGCTGCTCATGGTGCAACCCTGGCTGCGCTCCAAATAGAGATATTTTAGACATAGATCTATCTTCTGGTTTAACATGGCAGAGAAAACACCTGAATTTATGGTTGCTTTCTCACAAAGGAAGCAATTTCAATAAAATGAAAATGGGGGGATAGATCTGTAAGGGCAAAGAGAATGGGAGGAGAGACTGAAGCAATCCGTTTGGAAGCTGAGAGGTAGATGGCTGAGGAATAACTGTTAATGGACCCATGAAAACTGAAGCCTACACTAGGGGAAAATCTAGAAACTGAAGAACTACCAAAAGACTCTGGAGTTGAAAGCATCAGTTAACTCTGAATGAAGGGATTAGGTGAGGCTCAAATGAGGAAGAATGTTTGAAAATCTTTACATGAACTAGGTAGACCTCCTGGGATTCCCTCCCTCATCCTGTGCATCCTGATGAGCATCACCCTCTTGTGATGAGCAGAAGAAAGCTTAAAAAATCATAATTGAAATCTTAGAAACAAATCTACCCATCAAACAGGATTATTGGACTTCTGTTTTACCTGATGATAAATGTAACAGGAATCAGATTTATCTTCTCTTCTAAAACAACTAAAAATCTGGAAAAATGAATGAAACTGAACTGTAGGGCAACTTGAAATGGCCTATTATATGTAATTGGAACTCTAGAAGGAGAAGTTAATGGGGTGAGGTAGTGGTAGGAGACAGAAAAAACATTTGAAGAAATAATGGCCGTAATTTCCCCAATTTTGATGAAAATTATAAATCCAGAGGTCTAAGGAATTTGGTAAACCCCAAGCACAAGAAATGTAAAGAAAACTACACAAAGTTACATCATAATCAAATTGCTTAAAACCAGAGGTGAAGAGAAAATCTTAAGAGCAGCCAGAAAAAAAAAATACACTGCTATTAGATAAAAGTGATAGCAACTTCTTGTTCGAAACAAAGCAAGCCAGAAGACAGTGGAGCAACATATTTATGTACCAAAAGGAAAAAAACATTGTCAGAATAGAATTTTATACATGGAGAAATTGGGAAACACTAAAGCAGAAAAAAGTTACCACTTGCAGAAACAAACTAGAAGAAGTTTTAAAAGAAGTCATGGAGACAGAAGGAAAATGATCCTAGAAGAAAAACTGGATCTGCACAAAGGAATGATAAGCACCAGAAATGATGTGTATGTGAATATAAGATTTCTTTTTTTGTTTTTAAAAAAGTCTTAATTTAAAATATAAAAATAGTAACCATAGAGGGTAAAGTTTATAACAAACATAAAATCTAGACAAAATATAGCACAAAATTCAGGGGAGGAAGAATGGAAATATACTGTTGTAAAATTCTTATACTACACACAAAATGGTATAATATTACTTTAAGTGAGACTGTAATAAGTTAAAGATGTATACCATAAACCCTAAAATAACCAGTAAAATAAGAAAGTAAAGGCTTACAGCTAATAAGCCAAAAGAGGAGATAAAATTAAATTATAAAAATACTCAATCCAAAAGAAGCCAGCACAAAAGGAAAATAGGAACAAATAAAAGATGAGACAAATATCAAAATAATGTATTTAAACCCAAACACATTAATAATCATCACACTAAATGTAAATGGTATAAACACCCCCAATCAAAAGGCAGAGATAGTTAGAATGAATTAAAAAAGCAAGATAGGGCTTCCCTGATGGCGCAGTGGTTGAGATTCCGCCTGCCGATGCAGGGGACATGGGTTCGTGCCCCGGTCCAGGAGGATCCCACATGCCGTGGAGTGGCTGGGCCCGTGAGCCATGGCCGCTGAGCCTGCGCGTCTGGAGCCTGTGCTCCTCAATGGGAGAGGCCACAACAGTGAGAGGCCCATGTACCGCAAAAAAAAAAAACCAAAAAAAACAAGATAACTATTTGTTTTCCAAAAGAAACCCATTAAAATATAAAGACACAAACAGGTTAAAAGTAAAAGTTGAAAGAAGGCATACAAGGTGAATAATAGATTTAAAAAATTTAGATCCAGTAGTCTAAAACCAATTTAAAGAAAGAAGGAGTGGCTATCAGAGAAATTAAATTTCAGAGCAAAGAATATTATTAGGGATAAAGAGGATAATTTGATAATGATAAAAGAAGCAAGTTACCAAGAGTGTACAAAACAAATGTAAGCATTAGTGCACATCGTAACAGAACTTCAAAATTCTTGAAGCGAGAGTGAATAGAATTGTAAGGAGAAATGGACAAATCCAAATTATAGTTAGAGATTTCAACATTCTACTCTCAATAATTTGAATAAAAAGTAGATAGAAAATCAGTAAACATAGAGAAGCCTTGAACAATACTTTCAACCAACATGTTCTAATTGATATTTATAGAACTTTACACTTAAAAACAGAAGAATACCCATTCTTTTGCAGTACATATGGAACGCCCACTAAAATAGTATATTCTTGGGCAGTAAAAAATTCAATAACTGTATAAGAATTTAAATCAAACAGTCTGTTCTCTGATCACAATGGAATTAAAAGTTACTAATCTAAGGATTGCTGAATATCTTCAAATATTTGGAAATTAAACAACACATTTTAAAATAACCCAAAGGTCAAGGAAGAAATCAAAAGGGAACTGAATCAAAATGAAAATGCAGCCTATCATAATTTGTGGGATGCAAATTTGTGGGATGCACTATGCTTTAGTTAGGGGAAAATTTATAGTACCAAATGCATATACATTAAGTCTCCTACATATGAATGAGTTCCATTCCAAGAGTGCATTCGTAAGTCCAGTTTGTTCATAAGTCCAACAAAGTTAGCCTAGGTACCCAACTTTTACAGATAACGCCAGACATGTGAACTAACTTACATGACTGGACATGAAAACGCATGTTTGCGTCTTTGAAAGTTCACAACTAGAAGGTTTGTATGTAGGGGACTTACTGTATTAGAAAAAAGAAAAGTCTCAAATAAATTACTTCAGCTTATACTATAAGAAATAAGAGAAAGAAGAAAAATTAAACTCAAAACAGAAGAAAAGAAACACTAAAGAGTATAAATAAATAAAATAGAGAATAGAAAACAAAAGAAAAAATCAGTGAAACCAAAAGTTTGTTCTTTGATAAAATCAATAAAACTCATAAGCTTCGTGCCAGAAGTATCAGAAAAAAAGATCAAAGATACAAATTACCAATATCAGGAATGAGAGAGGGGACATCACTACAGACTTTATATATATTAAAAGGAAAATTATATAGTATTATAAATAACTTCATATGAGTCAGTTTAATAATTGAGATGAAAGAGACTTCCCTTGAAAGATATAAACTTTCAAAGCTCACTCAGAAAGAAACAGCCATAATAAAAAAACAACATTCTGATACTTGCTACAACATGGATGAACCTTGAAAACATTATGCTGAGTGAGTAAGCCAGACACAAAAAGACACATGTTGTGTGATTCCACTTACATGAAGTATCTATAATAGGCAAATTTTATAGAGAGGAATAGAGGTTACGGGACTGAGAGGAAGTGGAAAAGCAGTTTACTGTTTAATGGGTACAGAGTTTCTGTTTGGAATGATGAGAACGTTCTGGACATAGTGGTGATGGTTATGGGACATTGTTTATGTGCTTAGTGCCCTTGAATTGTATATTTAAAATATTTGAAATGGTAAATTGTACGTTATGAATATTTTATCACACACAAAAAATAAAAAGAATCTGAATTTGAAATAGATAATCTGAATCAAAAATATATAGTCTGAATATGAATAAATCTATTAAAGAAATTTAATTTGTAAGTAAAAATCTTTCCAAAAAGATGACTCCAGGCACAGATGGCTTCGCTGGTGTATTCTGCCATACATTTAAGGAATAAATAACATCAGTTCTATACAAACTCTTCCAGAAAATTGAAAAGGAGGAAATACTTTGCAACTCATTCTGTGAGGCCAGCATTACTCTGATACCAAAACCAGACAAAGACATTATAAGAATACAATACTACAGACAAATTCCCTTCATGAATTTAGATGCAAAAAATTTTAACAAAAAAAAAAAAAAAAAAAAAAAAATTTTAACAAAATTAAGCAGAGTGAATATAACAGTAGATAAAAATTACAATACATATTGCCAGGTGGGATTTTTCCCAGGAATGCAATGTTAAACATTAAAAAATCAAGTAACTCATCATATTAGCAACATAAAAAAGAAGAATCACGTGACCATCTCAGTATATGCAGCCAAAATTTAACAAAATCTAACATCCATTCCTGGTCACACTGCTCAGCAAACTACAATTAGAAGAGAACTTCCTTGACCTGATAAAAGGTGTCTATGAAAAACTTACAGCTTACATCAAACTTAATGGTGAAAAACTGAATGCTTAAAGCAACAATAAGATACTGCCACACACCTGTTACAATCTAAATCCAAAACACTGACAACATCAAATGTTGGTGAGGATACAGAGCAACAGGAATTCTCATTCATTGCTGCTAGAATGCAAAACACTAAATCCACTTTGGAAGACAGTGGTAGTTTCTTAAAAAACTAACCATATTCTTACCATACAATCCAGCAATTGCACTACTTGGTATTTATCCAAATGAGTTGAAAAATTACGTCCACACACAAAAACTGCACACGGGTGTTTATAGCAGCTTTATTCATAATTACCAAAATTTGGAAGCAACCAAATTTCATTCAGTAGAAGAATGGATAAACTGTGGTACATCCATACAATGGAATATTATTCAGAACTAAAAAGTAATGAGCTATCAAGCCATGAAAAGACATGGAAGAAACATAAATGCATATCGTTAAGTAAAAGAAGCCAATCTGAAAAGGCTACATACTGTATGATTCCAACTATATGACATTTTGGAAAAGGTAAAACCATGGAGACAGTGAAAAGACAGTAACAAATGTCCACTCTGCGGCAGGATGTTGATAGTGGATGAGGCTGTCCATGTGTGGGGGCTGGGGTGTATATGGGAATTCTCTGTACTTTCTGCTCAGTTTTGCTGTGAGCCTAAAACTGCCCTGAAAAATAAAGTCTATTTAAAAAAAAAAAGGAAAAGCACCCACAATGTTATGTTTCAGTATGTTGTGCTTTGTTAGAAAAATTCACCTTTCCCTCACAAGATTTCTTTTGTGATTATTATGTTGTACCTCTAAGAAAGTGATCTTTTTTTTTTTTTTTTTTTTTTTTTTTTTGAGGTACGCGGGCTTCTCACTGCTGTGGCGTCTCCCGTTGCGGAGCACAGGCTCCACGGCCATGGCTCACGGGCCCAGCCGCTCCGCCGCATGTGGGATCTTCCCAGACCGGGGTACGAACCCGTGTCCCTTGCATCGGCAGGCGGACTCTCAACCACTGCGCCACCAGGGAAGCCCAGAAAGTGATCTTTTAAGTTAAAAAAAAAAACTGAATGTTTTCTCTCAAAGACAAGAAACGAAGCTAGAATTTCTGCTTTCAGTATTTCTATTCAACCTTGTCCTGGAAGTTCTAGTCCATTCAATAAGGCAAGAAAAAAATATAAGGCATGCAGATGGGAAAAAAGAAGAAAAACTGTCCTTATTTATAGACATGATCATCCTTGTAGGAAGTCCTTACAAAATCTACAAAGAGCTACTAGAGCTAAGAAGTAGTTACAGCAAGATTATAGGATATTTGATCCACGTACAAAAAAAGTTAATGTGTTTCTATATACTAGCAATGAATAATTAGAAATTAAAGTTTCAAAAACAATACCATTTACAGTAGCATCAAAAAATTAGATATTGGGGCTTCCCTGGTGGTGCAGTGGTTGAGAGTCCGCCTGCCGACGCAGGAGACACGGGTGCGTGCCCTGGCCCGGGAAGATCCCACATGCCGCGGAGCGGCTGGGCCCGTGAGCCATGGCTGCTGAGCCTGCGCGTCCGGAGCCTGTGCTCCGTGACGGGAGAGGCCACAACAGTGAGAGGCCCGTGTACCGCAAAAAAAAAAAAAAAAAAATTAGATATTTAGGGGTAAGTTTGATGAAAGATGTGAAACACGTTTATGCTAAGAGAAATTAAGGAGGATCTAAACAAATGGAGAGATAATGCCTTGTTCATGGATTAGAAGTCTCAATATTATTAACAGGACAGGTCTCTCCAAATTGATGTATAGATTTAACACAATCAGAATCCCAGCAAATTGTTTTGTAGATATTAATGCAGTATTTCTAAAATTTATATGTAAATGAAAAGGACCCAGAATGGCCAAAACAACTTTGAAGAGAAGAACAAATGAGGAGGGCTTTCACTACCTGATTTTCAGACTTATGATGTAGCTACAGTAATCAAGTAGGGTGGTATTGGTGTAAAGATACACAAGCAGATCAGTGGAGGAGAGGAGAGTCCAGACATAGACTCACACATGTATGGGCAGTTAATTTTTGAGAAAGACCCCAGGCGATTCAAGGAGAAAGGGATAGCCTTTTCAATAAATAGCACTGGAACAATTTGATACACATATGCAAAAAAAAAAATTAACCCTGTTTATTGGTTTACATTGGATCATAGACCAAAATGTAAATCCTAAAACCACAAATCTTCTAGATAAAGAAAACATAGGAAAAAAATCTTCGTGAGCATGAGTCAGGTAAAAATTTATCAAAAGCGTAATTCATCTAAGAAAAAATTATTATATTGATTGTGGTGATGGTTTCATGGATATATACATATGCCAAAACTTATCAAATTTTATATTTTAGATGTGGACAATTACATATTAAATATACTTCAATAAGGCTGATCAAAGAATATTGCTGTAGAAAGGAGGATTTAGAACACAAAAATGATTTTGGAATTTAAAAATAAAAAAGCAGAAATGAAATATTTAGTAGAAGCCTGGAAAGAAAGTTGAGGAAATCTAATAATTAGAACAACTCCAACAAAGAAATGGAATATAGAAGCTAAAAGCTAAGAAAATCAGACTAAGCAGGAAATAGAACAGTTTAAATTATAGAACTTTCAAAAATAGAGAAGAAAGAAAATGGAGGGGCAATATGCCAAAGAAACAACTCAAGGAAATTTCCTGCACACCAAAGACATGGATTTCTAGTCTGAGGGGTTTACCACTTATCCAGCACGATGAGTGGAAACAAAGCCACGCAAGACACACCAGTGAAAAGTTTCAAAACACTGGGGACAAAAAAAAAAGGCACTAAAGTTCCCAGAGAGAAAGAATAGGCCCACACAAGGCCTAGTACTAGTCCTGTATTAGACTTCTCAGCAGCAAGGCTGAAGGTAAAGGATAAGAAAGACCTTCACAATTCTTGTTGAAAATGATGTCTTAGAATTCTGTATCCTCAAACTCTCATCATGCTGTTACTAATGGACACTTTCAGATATGCAGTGTCCTGAATTTTTAAAAAATTGCTCATATTTTCTTTCCCAGGAAAGGGGAGATTTTTTTTTCTGTTGAAGAGGTTTGGGGATGAATTTGTGATAGGTACATAAAAAAACTAAACAAATGGGAAAAAAAATTGCTTCCAGTGAAAACAAAAAATTGTATAAGAAAGAAAAATTTTAATGTACCACATGCTGCAGCCTCAAAGAATATTTACAGTCGTAATAATATAAATGCTAAATATTGATTTGTCCAAAAATTATGATACCATTCTATTAGAAGAATGGAAAGGGAAAGAAATGTATTTTAGGGTATGGGAGTGGAGTGTGAGAGCTGAACCCTTATTGTCCATTGTCTGAAGTAAATACATTATATTTAAAATAAAGAAAAATCAATACATTGGAATTTAAGCATGTGATTTACAAATACAGAGGCAAATATCAGAGGCTAAAAACATCAAAAGTAGTGGCTTCTGGGGTGTGGAAAGGAAACAGCTAACTTCATGTAAGACCTATAGAACTATATGATTTTTAAACCATGTAAATGTACAACTTTTATTAAAATTAAAAGAATAAAGACACTACAGAAGAAAGTGTCTCAGAACTGAAGAAACATAGTTATCTCCAGACTAAAAGACCCTCCTCTCCAAGGACAGAGAACAAAAGATTCATGCCTTGATGCAGACTCAAGAGATTTCAGGACATCACACATAAAGAGAAATTCCTAAAGCTTCCAGGAGAGAAGAAGTCATCCTTGAAAGAGCAAAAATAATGCTGGCCTCAGACATCTTACCAGGAACATTGGATATTAGAAGAAGAAAAAATTCTGAAAAATATAATTTAAAACCCAGTATTCTATATGAAGAAAATTGTTATGCATGTGAGAAAACACAGAGTTTTAGATTTATAAGTACTCTAAATGATCTCCAAAACGCTCTTTCTGTTACTGCAGGATATATTCCAGCAAAGAACTTCAAGAAATAGTAGGATTAGGAGGCTTGGTAATCTCAAAGATCCAGCAAAGAAAAAATAAGGCAAATAAAAATTCCAAGAACAAAAAGTTATGTGAGAAGCTCATGTCTACGTCTAAATGTGAAGGAAGCAAAGTGACATGAATTTAATGATTGACCATTCGTGATTCTTGTAGTTAATGACACTGGACCCACAGAGAAGGAAATAAAATCCTACTATCCTGACTGACTTTGAAGGAACAATATTTACTAACTCATAATAGCATAAAGTGTTTATTGTTTTTTAGGTTTTTAGAGTCAGCCTATGGACAAAACAAAGAATTATGTTCATAAAATAGTATATAAAATTATCAACTCTGACAATTTAAATGTTGTCAGGGTATTGTTGAGAGAAATTAAGAGATTGTCTGAAAACAATAGAAGAAGTAAGATTAGGTGTGAGACAATGTTTCAAAGGTAGCCAACAGAAAAATTTAAATAGTAACTCTTAAAATTTAGAGGCGGGAGTAGTGTGTTAGCTAAAGCCTGTGTTTCATAGCAAAGAGTCAAGCTGAATATCAAGATAGAGCCATAGTGTGCTAGAATTAAGATGCTAACCACCAGAAAAGCCAAATGCAGAAATGGTTAAAGATGGCAAAAAAAAAAAAAAAAAAAAAAAAAAGGATGGCAGCTTCTGGGACTGTGGGTGGGGAAGGGAACGGAGTGGGTGGTCTTTGCTTTTCATTATGTGTCCTCTTCTACCACACATATTCAGAAAAGCATTTTGAAATGCTTTAAATGAATAAAATAAAATAAAATGTTGATGTAGTGCAAGCCCAGACAGTTTTTCGTTTCTGTTTGTCTTTTCTGTTTTGCATTGCAAGTGCCTGACTTACTCTCTGATCGCCTAGGCATCCACTTCAAAGACGGCTGTCTCGGTAAACACACAGCCAGCCACAGGGCTGGATAGAGAGCCAGACTGCCTCCTTCACTGAGGCTCCCCGTTTTAGAGATCTTGGTTGATTTCAATAACTAACAATTTGGGCCACTTGGGTTTTTTTTTTTCCCTTCCTGCTCTTGTGTTTTAAATTCACCAATAGTGAGCCAGCCTGTGAAACCCTAGGCCCCGCCCTCAACCCCAGTAAAAGCAGAACCCCAGCCCCGAGAACTCTCTGTGTGGCTGTGTAATTTCCAGGTCCTGTAGGTAATAAACCTTTATTTTCTCCAAGTTTCCTGATGGCTGTTGCTGAAGGGTATCTTGCAGTCATAGTAAGAACCACAAGGGCCCGTCCATCCACAACACTGTTTATTGATAGGCGGAGACAGGCACAAAACAGTTGCATTGTGAATAAATACATCCTTGTTCTGAGAACTAGATGTGAAAAAGTTGATAGTGAAAAGCAGTGTCTTAGACCATCAGGACACGAGGGTCTTCAGCATTTGTCATCCATTTGTCATCAGGCTCCAGGATGGTGGCCTCGCTGGGGGTAGGAGGGACAGTCCCTTCCTCATTAGGACTTCTGCAAAATTAAGGATAAGCTTACTGTGGACATGGTATTGGTTTTTTTTGTTTTGTTTTGTTTTTTTTGCAGTACGCGGGCCTCTCACTGTTGTGGCCTCTCCCGCCGCGGAGCACAGGCTCCGGACGCGCAGGCCCAGCGGCCATGGCCCACGGGCCCAGCCGCTCCACGGCATGTGGGATCCTCCCAGACCGGGGCACAAACCCATGTCCCCTGCATTGGCGGGCGGACTCTCAACTACTGCGCCACCAGGGAAGCCCACGGTATTGTTTTGATGGCCGTGTGTGTGCACGCGTGGGTGTGTGCATGCGTGTGCCAGGTGGATGATAAGAAAAGTGTCCGAGTTATGAATCAAAATGGCCGAGTGGTTTTGGTAGAATGTGATGTAGAAGACCTAAGAACAGAACAAGACGAAGTATAAAAGAAAGTCCATTATTATGACCTTCAGTGATAGAGCCAACTGCCAGCTGGACCTCTCCCCCAGCCCCTCTACCCGCCCCTGCACTGACAGATTTCTGTAGTGGCCTCTGCTCAGAGAGGGTCCCTTGCATGCTGGTCTTATGAGAGAATCATGTAAGAAAGCCCAGGTTAGTTCAAAAGACTGGGAGACCCTTTTTGCTTCCTGTTTACCTGCCTCCTCACCCCAACAGCCACCTCTGGGTTCCAGCAGACAGACCCCAGTGAGTTGGCAGCTGACCTGCCACCTGGCAGGTGCCCACGGCCTCCTGTTCTCCCAGTTCCCTTCCCGTCTCGTTGTAGGAGGTAGTTCCTACATTTCATGACCTCTTACGTGCCAAGCTAAGCCTCCAGTGGACCACGTCTAACAGCCCAGGTCACAGGCCCAGCATCCGAAGGCCTCGGAAACTGCATGCGTGTGGGCCCAGCCCCAAGGGATCTCCCTCCCCATGTTCACCCCTACCACCCCGAGAGCCAAGGTGCATAAGGATGGCGTGGATGGCCTGGGCGACCCCTGAATTTCAGCATCAGCGAATGCTCTGACCTTTAGATCCAATCTGGTGTTCAGGGTGTTGGTGGAATCTGTACATCGCTTACATATTTCACATGGAAAAAATCCTCACCTGGCCAAAAATGCAGGCCATCTTGCCAGCCCCTTCAGGCTATTTTCAGTGCCACTGTCTTTTCCACTAGCACTTAGACTCTTATCTTGATTGTATTTGTTCAGTTTTTTTTTTTTTTTTTTTTTTTTTGCGGTACGCGGGCCTCTCACCGTTGTGGCCTCTCCCGTCGCGGAGCACAGGCTCCGGACGCGCAGGCCCAGCAGCCATGGCTCACGGGCCCAGCCGCTCCGCGGCATGTGGGACCCTCCCGGATTGGGGCACGAACCCGTGTCCCCTGCATCGGCAGGCGGACTCTCAACCACTGCGCCACCAGGGAAGCCCTGTATTTGTTCAGTTTTAACGACCACTTGGTTATCTTTGCCTTTGGGGCTGTGGGTTGGACCCTTTTGGCATCTGTGGGAAAAGCTTTGAGTGATGTATGTCTGCACGGAGGTAGTGTGCATCTCGGTCTCACTTAAAACGAGAAACCGCGTCACCTTCATGTGAAGCTCTGAGCAGAGCAGAATCAGGGCCGTGTTAGAGGATCTGGGGCCAAGATGGGCTGTTAACGCTTGGTTGGTCTGAAAGGCTCCCAGACACCCACTGACACGGTGCATCCTGATTGCTCCTCCAACATAAGGGATGACGCCCCCGCATCAGGGTTTGGTCCAGGTCCCTGGTGACGGCCAGCAGGAGCGCCCCCCTTGCCTGGCGAAGCACAGGGAGGTGTCGATGTCACTGCAGATGCGCTCGGCTGGAAAAGCGTTCAAATGATGGGCTGGTGGCAAAAGTTTGACATTTCGATGTGTCTTTGCCTTTTAACATGCTCATTTGGGGACAGCCTGTACCTGCTTTTCTGCTTTAATGCATCATTTTTCTCTGGGCAAAAGCACAAAATAATACAGAATAGGAAGAATTTTGGGTCCAGCGATGGCAGGTACAGCCAGCTCTCCATGAACCTGACAACACGTAGATTAGTCACAATGTGGTTGGCACCCTGTTCCCGTGTGTGGCAGACGTGGATGACAATTTTCATGTAATTAGAGAACAGTTCAGTAAATTACTGTATCATAGATTCTCTTTAACCCGTGGCTCAGACAACCCTAGGACTGCTTACAGCCTTGCCACCGACAGTCCAAACATTGTCATTATTCTGTAGATCCCCAGAAGGGCTGGTTAATGTAGAACTGCAGTCGCTAACCCTTAACCCTGCCCCCCCTGTTGCACTAGAAGACAGTGCTGTTGACATTCCTCCTGGACTCCTCCTTGCAAAGGGCGGTGTGTGTCCCCACGGCCTCCTGCCTGGTGTCCGAGCTGCCCCAAGTGCTGTGTCTCTCACCACACCTGCCCCAGCAAAGCAGAGTTCACGGAAAAGTTCACGGGTGCCTAGTCCCATGGGGCAGAAAGGGCAACAGACAGAATTCACGTTGGGTTATATATAGGCACAGGTGTCTTGCTGACGATCAGAAAAACATTTTTGGGGGGAAAATAAGTAACAAGAAAATGGAGGAAAAACAATTGAAAACTCAAGAAGACAGATAAGATGTGAAAGGAAATGACAAAATAGAAGAAATAGGAATTGTTTGGAAGGGGTGCCTGTGGCTTGGACAATTGTCCATTTTGCTGGGGTGTCAGGGTGGGTAGCGGGAGCAGGGAAGGACCCTGGGGGGGCGGGGAACGAGCACAGCAAATGGGTGCTGTGGCACTCCTGGCCTGGGCGGAGCCCGCTGGGGCCAGGATGGGAGAGGGATTGGCAGGCAAAGGCGTGCTTCCCGGGTCACCCAAATCCTGCCTGATAAACCAGCTCGCAAAACCTCCCTGGCACGAACCATTTCCGAACCACCACTTCTCCCATGGATGCTGCTGCCTGAGGCCCCAAGGGTTATTACAGTAGTCTCAGATGTTTCATTTAGTCTTATCTCCCTCCCTGTCTGTGTGTTTCTTTGTTTTTATTTATTTTTACGTTATTTTAATCTGTCTAGATGCCTAATGGCCTGTATCTGAGCTCAGCAAGATACTTTTAATGGTTTGAATAGCTTGATTCCTGGCCCCATCAGAAAGTGTTCTGAATTTTTAAACCAAAACCTTCGCCTGGCACTTCTTCTTAAAGTATTACTGATACCCTGCCCTCCCCAGTTCCAGCTGAAGCATTCGGTCCCCATCTAGAGTTGCCAGGTTTAGCAAATAAAAATACAGGACAGCCAGCTAAGTTGGAATTTCAGATAAATAGCAAATCATTTTATAACTATATCCCAACTATTGTGTGGGATATACTTCTACTTAAAAAAATTTTTTTTTCCCATTCTTTATCTGAAATTCAAATTTAACTCAGCATCTAGTATTTGTCTGGCAACGCTGCCAACTAATCCTTCAGCCATTGTAGGAAAGCACTTAACCGCAGGCTCATACACACTAGACACATGTAGTCATATTTATTGCCTAGCGATCACCCATATTGTTTGTTCATGGTGTGCACATCTCTGTCTGGATGCAGACAGCGGGCTCCAGGGGAAGGGGCTGATTGCACAGCTCGCCTTTGTACAGTGGTAAGGCCACTGGAGGGGAAGATGTGGGGTGCTCACCAGCTCTGCCAGAGGTGGGTGCGGGGGACTTGAGGCTGTTTACACTGAGTTGTGGCATTGGGGAGCCGGCCCTGGGAGTCAGTGTGAGCTCAGCTTCCTGGAGGGCGAAGGAGGCCCCTCCTCCCCATCTGCAGCAGGTGCTGCCCCAGCTCTTCTTGAACCCCTCCTGCTCAGGAGGCTCATCACCGCATGGGAGCACAGCACCTGTGGGAACAGCAGTCCCTGTCGGTGTCCCCTTCAGCCCAAGTCCTTCATCTTCCAGCCAGGGAAAGCCTGGCTCAGGAGGGAGGGGCGTTTCCCTCAAAGCAGGGTGTCCAATGAGGCCTTCTGATCTCGAATCTGCTCCTCTCCCCATGAACTCTGCATTCTGTTCCCTTCCTTCCCTTCACCTTCCTTCCTTCCTCCCTCCCTCCCTCCCTTCCTCTCTCTTTCTCTTTTTCGTTTTGCCTATTAGAAGACCATAAACAGTTGTTATTTTTTCATGTCAAAAAGGACATGTGTCCCAAAGATGTGACTAGAGGTCGTGGGAGGTTTGTGTGGACTAGTGGGGGGAGCCCCAAGGGGCGGAGTGGGGCTGCTCCCCAGGTGACAGGCATGTAGTTACTGCCGCTCCGCAGCCCGTGGTCGTCAAGGGGAGGGCAGTGACTTGACAGGAGGAACTATCTCCACCAGCGAGAGAATGGCTTATAATTTACAGCCCACTGAGCCAGCTTCCACCACATCATTAGAGCCTTCTTTTTGTAGACAGTAATAAATTGTCTTATCACCAGTGCTGACATAACATGCTCCTTTTTAAGTACACCATAATTTTTATTTTTAAGAGAATATTCATACTTGATGGCAGAGCTCATGGGCATGTGAATGCTGCCCCGGAGAGAAGACTTTTTCTTTTCTGTTTTAAAAAAGAAGGTATAATTCAATTTCCAAATACCACTGGCAGGGGGGTGCCTTCTAAACAGACATTGGGGGCAGAAAGATGTTTCTAGACCCTTGATAGAGTGCCTTGTCCTTCGGTAGGGAGGCATCAAAAAGATGAAAGCAAGACACTTTTAATGGTTTGCATTGCCTTGATTCCTGGCCCCATCAGAAGGGGTTCTGAATTTTTAAACCAAAACCTTCGCCTGGCACTTCATTTTTAAAGTATTAGTGATACCCTGCCCTCCCCAATTCCAGCAGAAGCATTTGGTCCCCATGTAAAGTTGCCAGATTTAGCAAAGAAAATTACAGGACAGCCAGGTAAGTTGGAATTTCAGATGAATAATTAGTATAAGTATATCCCAACTATTGTGTGGGATGTATTTATACTGAAAAGTTTTTTCATTGTTTATCTGAAATTCAAATTTAACTGGGCGTCTAGCATTCATCTGCAAGCCTACCAGCTAGTCCTGCAACTGCTCTGTGGAAATGTGCACCCCGGGCTGGTGGATGGTGCCCGTCCTCAGATGTGGCCACGCTGCTGCCTCTGGAGGAAGGCCATGGGGGTGTGGGTGCATCCTTGGGCTTTGTGTCCCAAAGGACCAGTTTTGCCCCCACCCGGGGCACTCACTTTCTTGAGTTCCTCTGACAGGGAGACAGAGAGTGGAGGCAGCTCCGGGGCTGGCGGGCACCCCACCCAGGGGTTCCTCAGCTTGGAAACTCTGACCTCCCTCCTGGCCTCCCTGGGCCGGCTGCTCCAGACACGGCTCCTCCCTCCTCTGTCTCCTCTAGGGGCAACAGTGTAGCCTGCTGACCCCGGGGGCAGTTCTGGAGGGACCCTGAGTGCCCAGGAGCACAGCCCTGGGGTGGGGATGGCACAGATGGTCACCATCAGCCAGTGACTTCCCCAAGCCTGTTGCCCGTTTCTGCCGACCCCCAGGTGGACCAGCGGAGGGTTCTGCTTCCCCGCCCTCCAGGCCTCGTGGGCCTTGCCCGTCATCCAGGGATCTCTCTCACTGTCTGCGGGACAGGACAGGCACCTCTGGGCGTGACTTGGCTTCCTCCTCCACCTTTGTCTTGTGCCTTCACAACCACCCCTCCACCCTGACTAGAACATTCACTTTTATCTGTAAAACGGGAGGAGTGATAACCACTGTACGGGGCGGCTTTAAAAACAAATGAGACACAGATGTACGTGAAAGCCTGGCAGAGCCCTCAGTAGGACATGAGTGTTTCTCTTCCTTGCCCCGCCTTTGTCCTGCCTTCCTTGGCCCCCACTTCCTCCTTCCTTCCTTGCCTGGCTTCCTCCTGATGGCCCTGGGGCTGTCTGTGCGCTGCGTGCTCCTTCTGTGTCTGGGATGTGGAGCATCTGTCTCCGTGGAGCGGCGCCATGGGGCTGGCCGGCCTGGAGCACATTTGTGCTCCCACAGCCGCACACAAACTTCTGCAGCATGTGTTTACAGGTAGCAATCAGATGTCTGGCCTCATAACCACACCTCTTACGTGATGCTGTCTAAGCGCAGGGCACAAGTCAGAGCACTTTATCTACATTGACTCATTTGAGATGAACACAAATTTTGTGCCCATTTTATCCTCAGTTGGGAAAACCCAGGCCCAGAGAGGTTAACTGACTTGCCTGAGGTCACACAGCTAGGAATGGCAGAGCTGGAATGAGAACCTAGATGGTCAGTTCAAGAATCTCTGCTCTAACCACAGTACTCCACTGCCTCTCCTTCTCCTGCCTGGGCATCTGCTCTGTCCAGACCCTCCCCTGCCTGTTCCAGGAGACAGGACCTGAGCTCACTTCCTGCTGTGCTGTCTTGTGGTACTGCTTGTGCCCCAAGCCCTCCATGAACTTTGACCTGAGAGGCGCAGCATCTTGGCTGTGAGCGAGAAGGTTCCCAAGGGTGGGGACTGAGAGAACGAGGGTGACCACCTGTGACCCATGATGACTACATGCTTGGGGGGAGCACACTGCTCCATGTTGCTGGTTTGTAATGAAAGATCACCTTACAGGATTGGGGTAAAAGGGGCTCAGGAGAAAGAAAAATAATAAGGGAATTAGCCCCGATCCAGATGAAGAGAGCTAGACGCAAAATCGTATGGGTCACAGAAATATTTTTTGGTTACCAAATTTTCCACCTTTTTGAAATGACCGTATGGAACGGCAGGCTTGGTGGCATTGTTGGTGGGACTGGACATGGTGGCCAGTGGCCCCGCACAGGGCAGAGGAGTTCCTGGGTGTCGCTCCCTGAGGAGAAAGAGTGCTGGGCTTGCTGGGGCCGCAGTTCATGCCGCTGTGTTCTCTGCTGCTAGTGCGTCTGGGTGGAGAGAAAACACAGCAGG
This sequence comes from Hyperoodon ampullatus, assembly GCF_949752795.1. Classification (NCBI taxonomy): domain Eukaryota; kingdom Metazoa; phylum Chordata; class Mammalia; order Artiodactyla; family Ziphiidae; genus Hyperoodon; species Hyperoodon ampullatus. The sequence goes on along the minus strand of NC_136916.1, from coordinate 30,293,727 downwards.
AATGATTTTGGCTGGGTCGGGGATTTGGGAGAGTTTAGACTATAAATAGTGAGTATATAAAAAGCCTCAAGTGGATTTTTCGAAGCCCTAAATTCACCACATAGATCCAAGCAAGATAACAGTAACCATTTAGGTTTTAGTAACATCTAAATGTAACTCGGCACAGTGCCCTGCCACCCCACGCTTCTGCTGTCACCACAACCCCTGCCAGCATCTGCCAAACCAGAGACACACGTCTCAGGAGCTTTGCTGCCAGCCTGCTGGCTGCCCTCGAGGTCCTGGCCCTGCATGAATGACCTTGCCTACTCTCCATGGAGGGGCCGTTTTAAGTCTCATCTACGGCGGAGGAAACTGAGGCCTAGCAGGCGAGGTGACCTGTCCAAAGTGACACAGCCAGCAAGTGCTGGGCTGGATTCTACCCACTGCCCAGAGCCCACCCCACTGCCCACTGCCCCGCCCTGCCTGAGACCGGACTCCGGGGCCCACACCAGGGCAATGCTGCAGGAAGCTATGTTCAGGTCAGCAGAAAATTGAAGCAGCATGTGGAAAGGAACGTGGGTGCCTTTGCGTCTTGCTTCTCGGGGCCTGTGGTCACCAGGCTTCTCTCGTCTCTAGGCCCCTTGTTTCACGTGATACACCGACTCGTCATAAAGCCCCTCTGCACTCCTGCAGCCCCGGCTCGGCAAGCCCAACGCCTGCCCTGGTCCTAGGGCTGCTTGGCGTCGATGAGACCCGGCTCTGCTGCCCTTAGCCCTGGATCTGCTGCTGCTCTTGGCCACCTACAGTCAGGTCTTCTGGTCTTGATTCTTTTAGCAAAATCATTGTCACCTGATACTGAGGGATAGATAAGCTGGACGGAGTGACATTTAGGATGACAGCAATCATATTTATAGGAAAAACCCGGGGCTCCAATGGATTGTTTTTAAACCTGTAGGATTCCCTTCACAGTCCTGCCTGCCCACGTCAGACTAGCTTATCCTCCTCCAAGGTTCTGGAAGAGACTGCTGTAGGAAACCCCAGAAGGAGGTTCTAGCTTGTTTGTACAGGGAAAGGGCACCAGGTCTGAGGCTTCTTCCTACCAGAGAGGAAAGAGAGGTCCAGGGAGCCCCAAGAGCTGGAAAGCAGCTTCTGAGACTCAGCCCCCAGTCGACACTGAGCTGGGTGTGAGAGATTCCAGAACCAGAACATAAGGCAGCACAGCCAGGTGAGCAGTTCTGCCTGGGGACGAGAGGGAGAGGGCTGGGGCATGGGAGGGGTGCTTTTGGTGAAGGAAGGCTTCACAGAGGAGATGCCCTGCGGCAGGAGAAATTTGCATGGGGGGGCGGGGAGGAGAGAAAGGCACACCCAGGGAGGAGGTGTCAAAATCCAAGCAGCCTGGGCCTGAAGGGCTGATCCATCTGGGAAGGTGGTTGGGAAGGTGGCTGGCCCACGATGGGGCAGGAAGAGCAAGAAAGACAGCGCCAGCTTGCTAAGGCCATGAGCGCTCTGCCTCATGGAGTTTGGTCTCCACCCTGTTGGCTGCAAACATTCACAGTGGTCTAAGTAGGCTCCCAAGAGCACGTGGGAACCAAGCCTCAGGTCGGGGGTGGGGTTAGAGGGGCAGTGAGCTGGAGCAGAGAGCCAGGTTGGAAGTTATCCTGACAGCTTGTGTGTGCACGGTGAGGCCTCCGCTGGGACGGGAGCCCAGGGGGTGGGGAGGGATGGGGAGCCAGGCAGGAGCCAGGTGAGGGAACAGCACTTCCATGGATGTCACAGGGAATGTTTGAGGCCAGGGTCTGGGCAGGGCGGAGGTGAGCAGGCTGGTGTATAAGAGGCCAGAGACAGTGAGGGTGTTGAGTAAAGAGCTAAAGGTGTGGGACCCAAAGTGTGTCCTTCTGAAGATGGGAAGGGCTGCAGATACAGGCTTGAGAGCCACGAGGCTTGGCTGGTCGCAACAGCGGGAGCATCTCTCCTTTGCTTTCCACACCTCTTGGCATTAAGTCCAAATTCTTGCCAGGGCTGGTGAAGCTGCCCCAGCCTGGCCTCGTGTCCCCTCTCAGGCCACCCTCCTTTCACTATCAGTGCCCCTGCCCCTTTGCTTCTCTTCCAGCTCTCCCACCACACCACCTTCCTCCTGCCCCAGGGCCTTTGCACATGCCGGACCAACTGCCAGGCGCTTTGCCTGGAGCTGGGTGATACTGGGGGTGGGGGAGTCCGTGTTAATGTCGGGTTGCCCCTCCTTCCCCCATCTCAGCTCTTCCATCATGCATGTCACCAGTTCCCTCCACTGTAAACACTTGATGCAGTTTCTGTTTTCCTACTTAGACCTGACTGATGTCTGCTCATCTGGGTATTTCCTGTTTATTTCTTTGAGCTCAGCTTAAAAGTCACTTCCTCCGGGAAGCTCAAACCATCCAGTTCAATGCTCTTCCAATATCTGACCAACGGGCTATGCATGGTGGGGGTGGAGGCTGGGGGTGGGTTGTAAGGGACCTCTGGGGCTGCAAGGACTTTGGTTTTGCTCTGCGTGAGCCTGGAAGGACTCTAAGCTGGGGAGTGGCCTATGTGACTCTGTTTCACATGATCCCCAGTGTTGAGGGCTGATTCAAGGGGCAAGGGCAGCATAGGGAGGGCATTTAGGAGACTGCTGAGTTCCACCAGGGGACGTGTGAGCGTGGCCTGGTCCAGGGCGGTAGCAGTGGGAGTGGTGAGAAGTACCTCAGGCTCTGGATGGATTTCCAAGGCAGAAATGACCAGATTCCCTGAGAGCCTAGACTCGAGGAGGGGTCGAGGGGGCCGCAGGCTTCGGGGCTGCCCTTTACCATGATGGGAAATCTGGGGGTGGGCTAGGGGGCTGGGAAGAGCAGGAGCTCAGTTTGTGTGATGAGCCTTAGACGCAGAGGGGAGATGTCCTCAGTGTCTGGAGCTGAGGTGTGATGTCCAAGCTGGCGACACAGGTTGGGAACCATCAGCCGGTAATGGGCACCCGCAGTGATGAAAATGACTGACTTCCCCGGCAGGGCGGTGGAGGTGGGTGGGCAGGGGAGAGGGAGGAAGCCCAGAACTGGGGCTTGGGGCCCTTGATGCTAAGAAGAACCAGCAGTGGAGACTGAGGAGCAGCCTCTATGCTGGGGGGACCAGCGCGGTGGGGAGGGGTGTCCCGGAGGCCACGTGGGAAAGGCTTCAGGGATGAGTGGTCACATGCTGCAGGAAGGGCTCCGGGGACCAGGGCTGAGAACTGGCCCCTGGCCTCTAGCCACCCGGGGCAGTGGTGACAGCAAGCAGGGTGTGGCTTCAGGCAGTGAGGGGTGATCTGATTGGCGTGGGTTTGAGAGCACCGGAGAGAAACCGAGACACTGGGTGGAGACAACTTTTTGAGAGTTTTGTTTTCCTATAAAGGGAGGAAGAAAAATGGGAGGGTAGCTGGAGAGTTCGTTGTTAATTGCTGTTTTAAAGATGCTGGAATCACAGCAGCAAAGAGAGAACTCAGCAGCTGGTGCCGGGACACCCTTGAAGAACCATGTGGTGGGGCGGGGGGGCGGGCGCAGGGGGGCGCCCGGGAAGGGAGTGGGGTCCTCGGCAGGAGCGGGGCCCCCTCGGGCAGCAGGGTGGGGAGACAGAGCCCACGGGTGCAGTGGGGGAGGACGGTTTCCCCTGAGAACTTGGTGAAGAAGGACGCGGGGCCTCGGGAGAGTGAAGGTGGGGACAGGGTGGGAGGTGGAGAAAGGAGCGTGGGGATTTGCACGACTGCGGAGGTGTGGATGGCGCGTGTCAGGGAGACGGGTGGCTGGTTCTCCATCCGCGGTCGGCTGCGGTCTCAGGTGCCGAGTCAATGGAGAGCCAGGCGCAGTGACCCTTAGGTGAAGAGCCAGGTGACCTTCTCCAGGGCCTCGGAGGGGGGAGGGGGGGTGAGGGAGCCTGTGTAGGGTGGGGGGCGGGGCGCTGGGAAACGTGCAGATGAGGGGAAGGATCTGGGAGAGGAAGAGATGACTGTGCGCAATTGCCAGAGCAGGAGCCCACGGGGTGGGGGGGGGGGTGGGGGGAGGGTTCCCTGAGGAACCAGGGAGGGGCAACCAGGGAGGGGCAGCTTGGAGGGGGCGGGGGGACAGAGGAGTGACCGACTGCATTGCTGCCTCTGGCCGCAGCAGCCAGTTCCTCCGCTGCACACAGCCCGGCCCCTGAGATGCACGTTCCCCATTATCTCTTTATACACTCGGGTTCCCGAGACAATGGTTGTCTAGAAAGGACTGGATTTCGAGCTCTTCTTTCCAGCTTGTGCCTCGCTCCATTTTCAGAGAGTGGGGGGGGGGGCGGAGCCCAAGTTCCTAATTTATTCTCACTTGGAAAGAGTGCTCAGGCAACGAAGCCAAAACTCATCCTGGCATCAAAGGAATGATGTCCTCACCCAGGAATAAGACGCAGATCCCGCTGCCCATCTGCTGGGCTCGGGTAAAATGCCGTGCGATCCTGGGGGTCTGCTTGGCGTGGCGGGGGCTCCTCCTTCCCTCCCTCCTCCCTTCTGTTCTTCCTTTCAATAAATACGCATTTGCAGTCTGAATCTATATGAAGGTGATGAAATAGAAAGGGAGGGGAGGAGATGGTAGGCCCAGCCAGGAGCCTTCCTGGACCAGCGTCTTGCTAGCAGATCTCTGATTTTGCTCAGTCTGGGGCGGTGATGTTTCCCCAGGAGGAAAACCAAGACTGATGCAAACCAACACGGGTGACCCCGCTTACTCTGTCAGTGATTACCTGGGAGGGGGAGGGTTTGTGATCCAGTTCGGGTCAGTGGGGCCTGAGGTGAAATGGACTGGACATTGGGTGTGTTTCCCCTAAGGAGATGAGACAGTCAGGAGAGGGAAGGTCGCTCCTGCCATTCCTTCCTTGGAGGCTGTCTTGAGATGCCCCAGTGTGGGACAGTTGTCTCTGTCCATGAGGAGAAAGCCAGGCAAAGGATAGGAAGGCCATCTTGAGCCCTGCTATCACTGAGCTGCTGAATTAACAACCCTGGATCCAGCTCTCACCAAATTCCTGTTCATGGGATAGTGAGCCATCTTTATTGTCCACGTGCCTTTTACTTGGATATTGTAGTACTTGTACCTAGAGGCATCCTAACTGCTGCGGCAAGGAGAAAGTAAACCATTGTGGTTTTCTGTCACATGAGGTGTGGAGCCTCCTGGGAGCCAAGGCAAGAAGGGAAAACAGAGAAACGTCAAAGCTTTCATTCTTAGTTGGGAAGAGCTTCTGAGGGAGTTTCAGCTGTTTTGCTCCTAAATTCCTTGTTTGACACTAAATTTCCACCTGGGAGTTTATGAAAGGAACACTGAGATACATGATTGCTAGATTCACAATAATTGTTTTGCAGGAGAAGCAGTTTTCACAAGACTCTTAAGACGAGGATCTAGGTATAAAGGGAGAGTCTAACCAGAGAGGCAAAGAGTGGGTGGGAGTGGGGTGGGCAGAGAGCTGCTCCACGCACCCCCCCAGATGGTCAACCCCCCCCCCCACCAAAAGGAGTAAAGCCCAATATGAATCAGAGCCCACACTGAGGAGATGATGAGATAAACTGGCAATAACACAGAGTGGAAGGTGGAGCAAGACGGAAAGGGAAGACCCCTGACCCGCCACAGCGAGAAGGATTTGGGGTGAAAAGACTTGGAGTCAGTTGGGGGACCCCTGGTTTGTAGAAGCCCTGGGTGGGCCTGGGTGCTTTCTCGGGACCGGGGGTGGGGGGGGTGAGGAGACGGGGTGTGTGTGGAAGGGGTGAAGGGAGGCAGTGGTCTACTCTTTCGTGGGCCCACTCTCATCACAGGCTCACTCGCTATGTGGCGTCTGTGTCAGCATCTCCTGTCCCCCCAGGCTAGGGACCGTATGTGTTATCCAGGCTTGGTGGCAGGGCTGTCAGCTCTACAGAATGTGTCCCATCGGGCATCACACCTCTGAATGCTGTGTAGTCTAAAGCATCCAGGTGTTCTCCTGAGAGAAGGGTAGAATTTGAAAATTCACAGTAACCAGGCAATGGAAGACCTTTGCTTTGCCAAAGGAGTCAAAACAGATTTTCATTAAAAACACGGCACTCTCTGTACCTCTGCTGTAGGATGTTAATAGATGCTACAAGAAGAAACATCAAATACATTTGAGAGAGTCAAAATAGGCATCTTTACTGCAATATGTCTTAGAGGCATTAATGCCATATTCATCAAATCCAAGAGACACCCTTAAGTGGAAGATGCATCAGGATTTGACATATTACTGAGAAAGGAAAAGTGTCCAAGTTGGGAAGTGTCATGGGGACTCTTCCATGAAGCCGTGCCAATGAAAGGCTGCACCGTTGGTGCAGGAGAAGATGAGAAATAAACCCACCACCAGAGAGGGACAGCAGGGAGCCCTCTGGCCTCTCCCCTGGCCATGGTGGAGGCAGGGAGAAACGCTTGCACTGATCATTTGAACCATAAGCTGGTTCTCAGCTGGGGGTCACACCACCCACATGGTCCCCAAGGGGTCTCAGGAGCTGTATCCCTGATCACTGGCAGGAGCAAACGCAGATCCTCTCAGGAAGAAGTCAGTTTCGGTCCAGCCCAGTGGTTATCACAAGACACTGACTGTGAGATTTTCCCCGATTTCAGGGATGTTAAGATGTGAGGAAATGTGCAACTAGGCCTGGCGGAAGGACAGGACATTTATGTGCCTGTGAACCCCACAGAGGGACAGAGTGTGTAGCCTTGCCCATGTTACCCCACTGGAGGCTCCTGGTGCCCGGCGGCAGCAGTGGTCACCGGTGTCACCATTTGTTCAGCGTGTACTTGGTGCCAGGCTGGGCAAGGGGCTTGGCCCCTGTCAGCCCTGACTGGCTCCGCAGCTCCCCTGCATGGGCACAGCATCATTACTGCCATTTTGGCAGAGGATACTGGATAACTTTGCCCGGGGTTGCACACAAGTAGCAGGGAAGCTCTGCTGAGTGCATGCTCTTCTCCCACATCCCGAAGGTGGTGCCCATCGGGCATTCTTTGAGGGATGCCACCCCAACCTACCAAACCTAGCACACTTCCGAAGTTTTAGAAAACTTCCCTTCAGAAGTTTTAGAAAATGCTAATACAAAGATGTGATATTTATGCTAGTATCTTCCCAAATCAGACAAGAGGAGGTGGCATCACTGGGAAGATGTTACTGAATTATGTGTTCTCATGCCCACCATTGATCCCTTCACAGCAAGTACAGGATTACACAGCTGGGGCCAAGGGGTGCCCAGACCACTTGATAGCAGAAGACTTCACATAGCCACTTGGGGTGTGTTGAAACAGAATTTGATCCAGAAATTGCCTCCTTCCAAAGTGGTTAAGATTCCGCGCTTCCAATGCAGGGTGTGTGGGTTCGATCCCTGGTCAGGGAACTAAGATCCCACATGCCGTGTAGTATGACCAAAAAATAATTAAAAAAAAAAAAAAACTTCTGAAAAATTTCCTGGCTCCAGTCACCTTTGTGGTCTACGTCCTGTCCATCGGCAGGCCTGCTGACCTAAGACTAGGGAAGGAGCAGGCCCCACCTCCCCATCCCTACAGAGCTGTGTGGCCCTCAAGGGCCATCTGGAGAGCTGGAGTGAGTGGTAAACCCCCTCCCTACAGGAAGACGAGGCAGGTCTTATTCCAGATCCGGTCACAGTGCAAAAGGCTGGTCCTTCTGGGACCGAGCTGTTTGTCACCTTGTAAGTCAATGGGCAACCCACAGCAGGTGCTTTAAGATGTTCATTTTGGGAAGCTGGGCTCCCGACAACATTGAAGCCAAGATATTGTCTGGGCATGTTCACAATAAATGGAAAGTTTAGCCCCAAATGAGCAGATCTATTAATAAAATAAATCTGGATCCCTCCAAATAAAAATTCAGATGCATTTTAGTCTCCTCTCAGTTCAGTGGGCTGAATCCCTTAATCTACTAAATTATTATGGAAAAACCCTTATCTCTGTCTGTCAAAATCACTGCTGCTGTGGCAGTATTCTCTTGGGAGACATGAGCCGCTGCATAATAACTTAGATTATGTGCACTGTAGCCTTAGCTTGAAGAGGGTCACGTACCTGAAGGAGTACAACACAGGGTCCAGGACAGGGCCGAGGGACAGTCTGGCCAACAGGGGCCAGAGAGGTGACAGGTGTATTGCTGGTAAGTGACAGAGGGAGGCCTTTAATCCAGTGTCCCTCCTCTGTGGGCAGCCAGGGTGGCATTGGGAAGAGACAGGCTGTGGGTTCTGGGCACTGTTTCTGCCCTGTCAGGGCAGTGTGGTTTCCCGCAGGGCAGCCCAGTCTGTGTTAGGGCCTCTGTCTCTCACGTGGGCAGGGCGAGGCCATCTGCAGGAGGGAAACTCAGGGCCTGCATTCTGCATCGTGGGCTGAGCCCACTTGGCCAGGGGAGGAAAGGGAGGACAAGCTGCATTTAGTGCAGAAAAGGGAAGAAAGTGGGGGAATTCAATCCCCAGGTTCCAGAGGGGCCCCTGGCAGGAGCACTTGTGAACAAGAATTTGGCTGGTCCCTGTCGGGCCTCCTGTTCTCCCACCTCCACTGGGGTGACTCACGCCAGCAGAAAGGATGAATCATGTGGGTTATGAAACCGAAGGGCTCCTGAGAGGGAGGCTGGGAAGGACCCGGGGAAGCCATCGGCATGAGTCCTGCTCTGTCCCCACCTGCTCCTGCCCCTCGTTACCGACCTTCCACCTGCCAAGCCACAGACTCGCACAGTGAGCTCTCTAGAGCAGCCCGAAGGCAAGGGGCTGCTCCTGGAGACAGACCATCAGGGCACCATTCCCTTCCCACCTCAAGGCCTTCCTGGCCTAGTTTTTGTTTCTTCACCAGCTGGTAGTAATCAGGGTAATAAAGGCTTGTTTTCCACATGTGGCCAGTTGGGACCAACACCCCTTGGGAGGAATGGGAGAAGAGATCCTGCCATTCACCTGTTGCAGGTGTGAACATTTCTACAGCTCTCCAGGTGCACCGAATAAGTCTCTGTTGGATTCTAGGCTGCTCCAGGCAGCAGGGGCCAAGATGATTCCCCTTACTTTCCCACTGACTGGTCCCAGGTCAGCGGGAGCTTTTAAGAGTCTACACAGCTAGCGATCACCTACCACGCGGCAGGCCCTGCACTCATATAAACATTTATCAACAGCCGATTGCAAGGCCAGCGCTCATGTCATGCCCTAAACAGCCCCACGGGGTAGATAACTACTGTCACCCGCAATCACAGGTGGAGCCCTGTGCTCAAAAAGGACAGCAACTTGCCCAGGATGACACAGCTAGGCACTGGACAGCTCGGGATCCACAGCACCGTCTACCCCACAGTGGGCTGCAACCTGGGGGCTGTCCCCCGAGGTTCCTCCCGAAGCCAGCTAATCTGCCAAACGTCTTTGTCCCCCTCACCAAGCCCCTTCCATCAGGCCTAGTTCTGAATGGGCCCTGGCCTGTCTTTCCTTCTTCCCCCAGAGCCCAGGACCTAGGGCGAGCCGCTTGTCTCACGCAGAGACGAGCAAGAGCAAGGCCTCGCCCGCAGGTCAAAACACCATCAGGCAAATGAGGCCCCCAGGCTGCCCGACCGGAGGGGGGCGCCGGCCCCCAGCCCGCCAGGCTGGGAACGGGACTCACCTGAGACGACCCGGGCCCTCCCGGACGCCAGTGGAACGCGTGTCCCAAGGGCCCCCGAAGTCTGCGGGAAGTTCCAGGGGGGCGCTTCGCCCCGGGCACGCGAAGGTCGGGTGCGGGCCGCCGAGCGCGGGCCAGGGCGCCGCCGGGCCGCGCGGGCGGGAACGCGCGGCGGCCGTCCCCTCCTCCCTCGCTCCCGCCCGCAGCGGCGGCGGCGGCGGCGCTTCCCCGGCGCGGAGCGGCTTTAAAAGGCGGCACCCCACCCCCTGGCGCACTCGCCGCTCGGGCGCCGAGCGAGCCTGCCGTTGCCATGCCTCCGCGCACGCCGCCCGCGCCCGGGCCCCGGCCGCCGCCCCGGGCCCCCGCCGCCGCCGGGGACGCGGACACCGACACGGACACGGGGGGCGCCGGCGGGCCCGGGCTCCGGCCGCTCGCGCCGCGCCCCTGGCGCTGGCTGCTGCTGCTCGCGCTGCCCGCCGCCTGCTCCGCGCCGCCGCCGCCGCGCCCCGTCTACACCAACCACTGGGCGGTGCAAGTGCTGGGCGGCTCGGCCGCGGCGGACCGCGTGGCCGCGGCGCACGGCTACCTCAACTTGGGCCAGGTGAGTGCGGCCGGCCCCGCGCGCCCGAAACTTTCCCGGCCTCCGGCGGGCGCGGCGCGAGGGGCCGCCCTTCAGGGAGTCGCCTGGGAGCGCGGCGCGCGGGGCCCTCGGCGGGGACAACGGGGCAGGCCCGGCGCGACGGGGGCAGCGCCCCGGGCGCGGGCACCTGCCCGTCCGCGCGGGATGGGAGCCCGTGGCGGGAGCCGTACTCCGTGTCCCCCTAGCTTGTCCCGCCGCCGACCCCGGCCCCTCCGCGCCGGGCCCTCTGACCTCGACGGGCCGCGCGGGGCTCAGGAACCTGTGCGCGCACCGGAGGGGCAGGCGGCTGCAGGGGTGACGTGCGCTCCCTAGGTGTCCGCGACTCCCGGAGGGAGGGCGGCCGGTGCCTGTGCCCGGGAGCCGTCGTCGGGGAGGCGTTCTTGGTTGCACGGGACCGGGCAGTCGCACCGAGGGTCGGAGGCGGCGGTCCCGCGTTTGAAACCCCTCCAGGCTTCTGGCGGCGACGGCGGGGGTGGAGGGAGTTGGCTTTGTTTCTGGGCCTCCGCGCGGAGTTCTGATGGTAGTTCTCTGCGGACCAGATGTGTGACCTTAGGCAAGTCACTTCCCGTCTTGTTCATCTGTCCGGACAGTGACAGTGCGTACGTGCGCAGTGGTTGAGACGATCCCGTGTTTTCTGGCCGCAGAGCAGCTGCCGGGCCTGACCCTGGCTGGGGAGCCAGGCGTCCTCCCGCGGCCTCGCCCTCAGGACTGCTGTCAGTTAGCAAGAGGGGACAAGCTCCGGCACAGAGGCTGCATAACTCCAAAGGTCCTCGGTTGCAGGTCTCTTTTTCCTGCTCCAGCCCTGCGGGGTGGCAGTGGGGCGGGTTGATCCTGATTTATGGCGGGTGGAGGGGCCGCAGCAGGCTCAAATGTGCCGTCCCACCAGTGGACCTCTCCGTGCAGTGAACAAGTCTCCTACAAACTACACACTTAGAGGATCAAATGGAGTGACAGGGACGCGCGCGCTCATAACTCAAGCCCTACTGCCAAGCGGCGTTAAATTTAGTTTCATCGTTATCCGTGACAGAAGCCAGCAAAGTGTGGTGCGGCCCTAATGTAAATGACATCTCTTTGCATCCTGAGTCTAGTCCGGATGCTGCTAATGTGAGATGTGCCACCTTTGGGAAAAGTGGATTCTACCTGTTTCAGCTGTACTTCACACCGCAGGTTAGAGTGTGTCTGAAAAAACCCATCACATCCTTCGTATATCTTTTTTTGTTATTGTATTTTGACCACTCACGTCTCTCCAAACATCCTGTGATTTAAGATTTGCCTTTGGGTAGCACTGGATTCAATTCTCCCTGTCGTTTCTAAATCTCCCTGGTTCATGGTCCAGACTGAAGAAGGGGCTCCTCAGGGTCCATCCGGCGCCTTGCTTACCCTGTTGGCTTAGGGCTCCAGCTCCTGCTAAACTTGGCTGCTCTGCCCAGATGGCCCAGCAATTTGTCTTCCGCTAAAAGTGACTCTTAAATGGCGTGGTAAATTACAAATTACAAAGTGCCTGGGTTTCTGGCTCTTATAATTAAATGAGCAGAGGGGGGACTGAAGTTGAGTGGAGAGTTCCTGGTCGTTGCCTGAGACAGGCACGGTGACTCCCCCCTCATGACTCCTGTCCTCCGGGATCAGAAATGCCAGTCCCCTGGCCACGCCCGATCTTTGAAACAACTTCTGTCTGACTCACTGAGTTGCTTGTGCATGAAGTCTGCTGTCCTCACTTTGCCTGTGGGAGAGAAGTTTGCTCAGGGTGTGCACCCCTCCACCCGAGACCTTCTGGGGGAGTGTCTCAGGGTCTCCCTACTTGGTCCAGGACAGCCAGGATGGACTGCACACAGCGTGGTCGCTCAGCCACGCTGAGCGACGCTGACTGGTGGGCGTGCTTCTGGGGCTGCCGCTGGAGGCACTCTCAAACGGAGGGGCTGTTTGGTTTGGGATACGAGCTGTGTCAAGCGAGTGTGTGTGTGTGTGCGCGCACGCGCGCATGCAGTTACTCAAGGAGGGCCTGTTATTCTTTATTCCCAAACCCGCTTTCCTGCCCACCTCCCCCAAGTGCATTGCTAATGTGGAAAAGGCCTGGAGCACTCCACCTAATACCTATTCAGTAAGAACTCTTTAAAAACCTTATTTGCCTTTTCAGCCAGGAGAATATGTGACTCATAAATAAGATGTAGATATTATTAGCTTTGATTTATGGGTGAGTGAACTGCGGTGAAGCGCGGGCTGGAAGCTGTTTGTGTTCACACAGCAAGAGTGTGTCACCTCCAACAGTTGTGATTCGTCCACTTCGTCTCCTGCTACATTCTCTGGTCCCAGGTCTCCTTTGGGTGACTCTTTCCCCAAACCCTTCATGGGCAGTTAGTGTTATGCCCGATACCTGCCCTGACTCTTTTTCTCCTGGGTCTTTGCTGCGCTCAAGTTCTGGCTTGATTGCTTTACTTTCTTTCTTTCATACAACTGATAACCTGATTCTGTTTATTTTATGTGGTGCAAAGGTAAATTAGACCAGTGGTTTTTCATCTTTCTTGAATCGTGGGTCCCTTTCAGAGTCTGATAAAGGATCCGCTCCATTTAAAAATATGCATCATCAGGAACAAGACAAATGAGCCTCTTTTGGTCCTGGGGGCCCCAGATAATGCAACACAATTTACAAAAAAAAGGAATAAAGATTGGGAAGAGTCAAATGGCACTCTTGGCAGATGACAAAATTAGCCACAAGGATAATCCGAGAGAACCTGGAGACCAACTAATGAGAGAGTTGAGTGGGTGCTTGATCAACAGGAGCTGCCCGACAATGGCCACAGCTGCAAAGATGAGAGGAATTGTAATTCCCTGCAGCATAGGCACTGTTAGAGACTTAGGAAGAAATCTTAGAGAAGCGCGAGACTTTCGTGGAGAAGATTACAAAACGTTTAAAGAAGCATTGGGAGAAAGAAGGCCTGAATGATGGAGAGACAGATTATGTTCATGATGGGAGGGCTGACTCACAGGTCCCCTGAATTAACGTGTAAATTCAGTGTCGTCTAGTTGTGGTAGCGATAGGTTTTTTTTTTTTTTTTTTTTAAGCCAGGTATGAGCTGTTTATTTATTTTTGATTTTGACAATTTGGGAATTTTTATCTTTTAATAGTGGAATTTGACATATTGGCATTTACTGTTCAAACCATGTGGTATTACTTCATTTTTTTTTAACAAAGTATTTTTTTAAATTAAATCATTTTAACATCTTTATTGGAGTATAATTGCTTTACAAGGGTGTGTTAGTTTCTGCTTTGTAACAAAGTGAATCAGCTATACGTATACATATATCCCCATATCTCCTCCTTCTTGTGTCTCCCTCCCACCCTCCCTATCCCACCCCTCTAGGTGGTCACAAAGCACTGAGCTGATCTCCCTGTGCTATGCGGCTGCTTCCCACTAGCTATCTATTTTACATTTGGTAGTGTATATATGTCCATGCCACTCTCTCACTTCGCCCCAGCTTACCCGTCCCCCTCCCCGTGTCCTCAGGTCCATTTTCTATGCCTGCATCTTTGTTCCTGTCCTGTCCCTAGGTTCATCAGAACCATCTTCTTTTTTAGATTCCATATATATGTGTTAGCATACGGTATTTGTTTTTCTCTTTCTGACTTATTTCACTATGTATGACAGATTCTAGGTCCATCCACCTCACTACAAATAACTCAATTTCATTTCTTTTTATGGCTGAGTAATATTCCATTGTATATATGTGCCACATCTTCTTTATTCATTCATCTGAAGATATATAGATTGCCGACAAACACATGAAAGGATGTTCAACATCACTAATTATTAGAGAAATGCAAATCAAAACTACAATGAGGTATCACCTCACACCAGTCAGAATGACCATCATCAAAAAATCTGCAAACAATAAACGCTGGAGAGAGTGTGGAGAAAAGGGAACCCTCTTGCACTGTTGGTGGGAATGTAAATTGATACAGCCACTATGGAGAACAGTATGGAGGTTCCTTAAAAACTAAAAATGCAACTACCATATGACCCAGCAATCCCACTACTGGGCACATACCCTTAGAAAACCATAATTCAAAAAGAGTCATGTACCACAATGTTCACTGCAGCTCTGTTTCCAATAGCCAGGACATGGAAGCAACCTAAGTGCTGATACGTTTTGATATGGAGTATGAAATCACACAAAGGAAGAGTAGGGTCTTGGAATACCAGAGACGACTCTGAGAAGGGAGATGGGCAGCATCTCTGCCACCATAAGCCTTGGTGATCACGGCAGCTCCGCCTTGGCCATTGATGGTCTGGTCCATCGGTGGAGTTGACTCCAACCCAGGCATATGTGGGAGCTTGTATGTGAGCAGAAGAGGCTCATGTGGATGGGAAGTCTGGGCAGTTCAGTAAATGGTGCTGAGAGGGCCGACTCTCCACAGGGAAGGGCAGCCAGACCCTCACCTCACACTCTACAACAATAAACTCCAGATGGAATGAGAGCCTGAATGTGTAACTGCCATGGAAGGCCTTTATGACATAGGGAAAGGAAAGGATTCCTTTTTTTTTTTTATACTTATTTTACTGAATTATAGTTGATTTACAGTGTTGTGTTAATTTCTGCTCTACAGCAGAGTGATTCACTTATATATACATTCTTTTTCATATTCTTTTCCATTATGGTTTATCCCAGGAGATTGGTTATAGTTTGCTGTGCTATACAGCAAGACCTTGTTGTTTATCCATCCTATGTATAATAGTTTGCCTCTGCTAACCCCAAACTCCCAATCCATCCTTCCCCTGCCTCCCGCCCCCTTGGCACCTACCAGTCTGTTTTCTATGTCTGTGAGTCTGTTTTGTAGATAAGTTCATTTGTGTCATATTTTAGATTCCACATATAAGTGATATCGTATGGTATTTGTCTTTCTCTTTCTGACTTACTTCACTTAGTATGATAATCTCTAGGTTCATCCCTGTTGCTGCAAACGGCATTACTTCATTCTTGTTTTATGGCTGAGTAATATTCCATTGTATATATGTACCACATCTTCTTTATCCATTCTTTTGTTGATGGATATTTAGGTTGTTTCTGTGTCTTGGCTATTGTGAATAGTGCTGCTACGAATATAGGAGTGCATGTATCTTTTTTTTTTTTTTTCCTTTTTTGCGGTACGCAGGCCTCTCACCATTGTGGCCTCTCCTGCTGTGGAGCACAGGCTCCGGACGCGCAGGCTCAGCGGCCATGGCTCATGGGCCCAGCCGCTCCACGGCATGTGGGATCTTTCCAGACTGGGGCATGAACCCGTGTCCCCTGCATCAGCAGGTGGACTCCCAACCACTGCGCCACCAGGGAAGCCCCATGTATCTTTTTTTTAAATAAGTTTATTTATTTGTTTATTTTTGGCTGCGTTGGGTCTGCGTTGCTGCGCGCAGACTTTCTCTAGTTGTGGCGAGTGGGGGCTACTCTTCATTGTGGTGCATGAGCTTCTCGTTGCAGTGGCTTCTTATTGCGGAGCACGGGCTCTACGTGCGCAGGCTTTAGTAGTTGTGGCACGTGGGCTCAGTAGTTGTGGCTCGCGGGTTCAGTAGTTGTGGCTCACGGGCTCAGTAGTTGTGGCACACAGGCTTAGTTGCTCTGCGGCATGCGGGATCTTCGCAGACCAGGGCTCGAACCCATGTCCCCTGCATTGGCAGGAGGATTCTTAACCACTGTATCACCAGGGAAGTCCCCCCATGTATCTTTTTGAATTAGAGTTTTGTCCAGATGAATGCCCAGGAGTGGGATTGCTGGATCATATGGTAGTTCTATTTTTAGTTTTTTGAGGGACCTCCATACTGTTCTCCATACTGGCTGTACCAATTTACATTCCCACCAACAGCGTAGGAGGGTTGAGAAAGGAAAAGTTTTCTTAAACAAATGCAAAAAGATCAAATAAACAAGGGAAAAGATTGATCCATTAAAAGTTCTGTATAATAAAGGCATCATAACAGTTGAAAAGCAAATAAGAGAGTAGAAGTATTTATAACATATAACAGATTAATGCGTAGATTATTTAAAAAGTTATAAATCAATAAGAAAAAGGATAAATGCCAGGTAGAAAAATGGAGAGACATATGAATAGGGAATTGAATGAAAAGGAAACCCCGATGAGAAAAGATGCCTAGCCTCCCCGGGAGCTGTTGGGGCAATGCACCTTCAGGCAATAATCCCATTTCACACCTATCTGATTGGCAGACTGGGAACGTGTTAGTATCAAGTGTTGCCAAGGCTGTAGAGGAGCTGGGACTTTCAGATGCTGCTGACAGAGTGGAAATGGAGACAACTACTTGGAGAGCAATCTGGGGTCAGGTCACATCAGCAAGTCCACATCTCAGCTTTGTCATAAGAAACTCTTGCACAGGTGCACTGGGAGACTTGTACCGAATGAACACAGACAGGGGCATTTTTAAATAAAGGGAAGCATAACCTAAATATCCATCAGCAGAAGAATGGAGAGACATATCGAAATAGCCACACCATGGAGTACTCAACAATACTTAGAAATGAGTGAGCTAGGCATGTATCTACACAGATAAATGTCAGAAATAATGTTGAGTGAAAGAGGCAAGTTGCCGATGTACAGTGTAATAGTATTTATGTAAATTTAAAAAAAACGCTGAGCCATTCTGTAATATTTATGAATATTTACACATGTAGTAAAAGTAAAGAAGCTTGGGCTGGAAGGATCCACAGCAAATTCTAGTTAGTAGTAGAATTTCAAACTTCATCTACAGTGTTCTAATTTCTAATGCACTTTGTAGACATATATGTAATATATATGTTATATATAAAATCATGTTTAAGTGTATTGCACTTTTCTTTGTGTCAGAATATATCATATATAGTAATATATCCACTTGTAGGGACTTCCCTGGTGGCACAGTGGTTAAAACCCTGTCTGCCAATGTGAGGGACAAGGGTTGGAGCCCTGGTCTGGGGGGGATCCCACGTGCCGTGGAGCAACTGGGCCTGAGGGTCACGGCTGCTGAGCCTGCACTCTGGAGCCCGCAAGCCACAACTCCTGAGCCCACATTCCACAACTGCTGGTGCCCGCGTGCCTGGATCCCGTGCTCCGTAACAGGAAAGGCTGCTGTGGTGAGAGGCCCACACACTGCAGCAAGGAGTGGCCCCCGCTCGCTGCAACTGGGGAGGGCCCGCACATAGCAAAGAAGACCCAGCACAGCCATAATAAATAAATAAATAAATAAATAAATAAAATAAATATATATATACACTTGTATACAGACATCCATATGTACATGCATATACACACGTATATGCATATTTATATGGGTATACACATACACCTACACACGTGCACATACACACAGATACACATGAAATGTTAAAGGGGGGAAAAGAAAAGAAAAATGCACATCATACACACATACCACTGTGTTCCTGGGCCACCTGTGGGCATACAGGTAGCTGTGGGCCCAGGATGAGAAGCCTGTGCTTTACACTCCCCAGGCTGGGCTGATCCACTTGTCAAGGAAGTGGTGACCTAGGGAAACAATGTCTGGCTGCAGCTCACGAGGCTGTTGGGAAAGAGCTGGACCCAGAGCCCAGGAACCCTGCTGCTGGCCACTGCCTTCACCCTCTGCCAGGCTTCTTTCTCCCTCAGGTCAGTTTGTGGCAGAGGTGGCCTCACTCCAACCTACATCGTTACCTTTGACATTAATGACTCCGAGAAAAGACTAGTTGTTTATTCACATGAAGAGGAAGGCAGCAAGCCATTTGCACAAACCAAATCACAGCAGCTCAACGTCTGCAGCTCTTAGAAGTGATGTTTACCTTAAAGGTGGCACTGAGGCACCACGGTTGCCCTTAGTTTCTGCTTTGCCTGGGGAATTGAGCTAATTTGTTGGTTCTGAGTCTGAACATAAAACGGTAGGCTGGCTGCCAGGGCCCTAAAAGATCTAAGAGCCTCCAATGATTTTGAACTTGCCTTAAATAGTTTTACTTAAAATAGCTGCTGAGTGGAGCATACCTGGCTCAGAATTTCAGGTGGGCCTTTGTCATTCACTTGTCAACAGAGGAAAATTGTCATGCTGCGGACGGCTTGTTGCTACAACTGAAAACAAGCTGAAGCTTTAGCCGGGTGTTAAAATAATGGTCCAGAGGGCTTCACTGGTGGCACAGTGGTTGACAGTCCGCCTGCCGATGCGGGGGACACGGGTTCGTGCTCCGGTCCGGGAAGATCCCACGTGCTGCGGAACGGCTGGGCCCGTGAGCCATGGCCGCTGAGCCTGCGCATCCGGAGCCTGTGCTCCGCAACGGGAGAGGCCACAACAGTGAGAGGCCTGCGTACCGTGAAAAAAAAAAAATAATAATAAAATAAAATAAGGGGCCAGAACTTGTTCCAGGGAGTGTTGGAGGCTTGGGAGGGGCACGGGGAAGCCCTGCAGCTTCCCCAGTCACCTGCAGCGTAGTTCTCTGGTATTGATTTTCGGCTGGAGGCTGTCTTTTATGCTCTGAACCAGGAGCCATGCTGGTAGCTGGCCTGCAAATGGCAAGGGAGAGGTTCTGGTGTGAGCTGGGGCCGGGGGTACAAACAAAATTGGGATTGTGAAGCTTGTGTAGTATCACACCTTCCCATTTGCTATCTTTATTTGGATGGTAATGGATCAAAGTGGACAGGGTTTTATTTGATGGGGGTGGCGGTGGAGAGAGGTGTGCCAGGCTGAGTTGCAGCACATGGAGCTGGGAAAGCTTCCAAGGGCAGTGTCTGAGGGGGACTCAGAACCAGGCCGGGGTGGCTGGCTTGGCTGTCTGGTCCCTTGGGAGGGTTTGAGCTTCTCTAGGCAGAAACCAAGGGTGCAAATGAGAAACACAGCTGTTGATGGGGTGAGAGAGCCTGAGGACTGTCTGGGGCCCCCTCCCTGGTCTTGGGCTTTGCAGGACTGTCCACATCCTGGGGAATACTCCGGGATTCTCGGGGTCTCTGAGTCTCTGCACAGATCTTGCCTCTAAAACATAGTTCCTCTGGTCTAACCCAGCGCAGCCAGGCGCTGACACCCTTCCCCTGCTCCTCCCATCAACCTTCCCCGGGGAGGCCTTCTGCACTGTGCTCGTGAGCGCCGTCTGCTTTCCAGCTTGGACTGTGGCGTGGCCTCGCACTGACCGGAGGCCCTGGCGTGTGCTTGCACCTGGCGGGCAATTCCCTGGGGGTGCTGTCGCCCACAGAGCCTCACACCAACCTGCAGACAGGTGTCACAGGGCCTGTTTTACTGTGAAGAGACCTCAGGTCCGGTTAAGTGTGACTTGCTGCAGGTTACAAACCGGTGACTGACAGGCCAGGGCCCAAAGCCCTCCCATTCGGCTCGCCTGCCCCGCCCTCCCCTCTGGCAGAGGAACCTCACCTCTGTGTCTCAAACAAGGGTGAGCAGCAGACAGACCCGCCAGCCCCTGTCCCTCCTTCCTGCCACCTGCTTATGTGCACACAGGGTGCTGGAGGTGACGTGTTCCATCCTGAGTAGCCTGCACTGGCTCCTTCTCATCAGCACTGAGACTCAAGTTCTCCACGTGGAGGGAAAAAAACCATCCCCTTGCTAGGATGCCACACGCAGTCCCTCAAAGTCTGCACATTCTCCACGGGACTGATCCTCCTTTGCTGCGAACCTCCTCCTCTGTGTGTGTCCCCGTCCACAGGAGGGACCACCGTCCACCTGAAGCTCAAGGCCTGGAAGTCACCACTGCTCCCCTGCTCCCGCGCCTCCTGTCCTGTCCATAACCAAGCTTGTCTCTTTGGCCTCCTGGATGGCTCTTAGGTCCCCCCGGCTTCTCCCCACCACTGCCCGGCACAGGCCTGGGCCTCTCACCCGTCCACGCTGTGCAGGCCCAGTCCACTGCCTTCTGCTCCGGCCCCACTGATCCCCTCACTTCGTGCACTTGCTTCCCTTTCAGCTTCCTTGTGCTGTTCTTTCTGCCTAGGATGGCTTTCCCCCACCCACCTGGTCAGCGCCTCATCCTTCCTGGCCGTCTGTGGCCGGACCTGACTTCCCCAGCTCTGCAGATGGGCCCTCTGGGCTCCCAAGCCGCCATCATCCTGACCCTGTCTGCTGGCTTGTGTGTTTCTGCCACTGGGCTCTGGACTTTGTGGTGCCTCAGTCCACATCAGCTGTCTGGTTGCCCTCTGAGATCAGGTCCGATTCTGCCATTTCTCTGATGGCAGAGCTGTCTTCCCAGGGCAGCCTGGGCCCAGCAGACACACCCTCATTTATTCAGCCAGTGTTACGTGCTCGTGCGTGGGTGCTGGGCCCTCAGAGATAAGGAAAAGGTGGCCACTGCCCTGTGAGAGCCTTTCAGTGGAGGGCAGGATGTGAGCATTGTGACAGAGCAAGGTCAGGCTCCTCTCGGTGTCTGGACCGAACCATTTCCACCCACACCTTTTATCTTAATCCCTTGCTTCTCAGAGTCACGCTCAGCGGGCCCCTCCCGGCTCTGCGTAGATGCATGGGGAAGAGCCGGCCTGTGATGCTCTAGTTTGCTCCTAGGTCTGGTCGGCTACACACTGTGGCACAGCCGTGCCCTGGAGCCCACTGTAGATACTTCAGATCCCAAGGGTCGCATCATCCTGCTGAGTCCTGGGTCTTCCTGAGGTCCAGTGCCTCTGCTCTTGGAGGATTTTGAAGACCCGGCAGCAGGCACAAGGCCCTCCGTCCAGTGCTGCGCAGAATGGGGATGAATAGCCAGCCGTCAGCTGTCGGGAGGGAGCCTCACGCTCCACAGGATGGGATGGGATCAGCAGCTCGAGTTCCCATGGTAACCAGCCCATCAATGCCCTCAGTGTCAAGTCGGTGGCACTGTGGAGAGGAAGAAACAGTCTCATTGTCTCCCCCTTGGCCGCTTGGGCACAAACCAGCCGTGCTCCACAGGGCTGGACAGCCATGGGCCACCGTGGGGCAGCCAGAAAGGGGCTGTGGGCTTCAGCTTCCTAACCCTTCCTGGGCCTCATAAATTCCTACCGCTGGCCAGCATCTGTCACTTACAGAGTCCTTGTTGGGTGACTGTCTTCTCAGTGGGAAGAAACGGCCCATCCACCATGGGGGTGGATAAACTGTGTCCAGCGTCTCGGTCGGGTGCTCGAAAGGGACCTCGATGTCCAGACCTCCCCTTTTTGCTTGTGCAACAGTTCTCAGAGATGACCTCCTGTGTTTACTTGACCAGAACCTCGTTGCTCCCTAAAGGCCCCAGACTCCCCGGGGTGGGCAGTCTGGGCGGGAGGGGACGAGGGGGAGGGCAGGCTGGCCTGCTCATCAGATAAGGGCCTGGAGTCCCCTGGCCTGGAGGAGGCGAGGCTGTTCCTCTGCTCTCCTGTCCTCACCTTGTCCTCCAAACCAGAAACCAGGGCATCGCTGAGTTTCCCTCCACCGCTGGTGCCCGTCTGCTGGCTGCAGCTCCTTCTCTCTGCCTCCTGGTCTCGCCTGCAGCCCTTTCCCTGCCTCTGACAGCGCCTGGGTTACTACCTCACCGCTCTCTAGGCCGTTCCCCACCTCGTGCTGTCGTTTCCCTGCTTTGAAACCCACAGAGGCTCCTCCACAGCAAAGCCTGACAGGCTCAGCCCTTGGGGAGCGAGCTGTCCCCCTGTCCCTGCCTCTCCATCCTCCACCCAGAACCCCTCACAGTTGCCTGATGCTCCAGCCGGTCCAGACCTCTGCTATGCTGGAAATGTTCCATATGCCTTTTCTTTCTTTTGCACCTGCTATTTTGGGGCAGCTTTTTTAACCTGGGTGCCCGTTCCCATGTGGTCCACCTGGAGAACCTGCTCCTCTTCAGGATTAGCTGAAGTGCTGTTTCCTGACCTGTCTGCTGCCCAGCAGGGCTGAGCTCTGGCTCCCAGGCTCCAGGGCCACGGCCTGCGAGGGTGTCTGTCTCCCCACCCGACCGCAGCCTCGTATGGTCAGCGTCTTCGTTCTTTTTGTTTGCTCAGGCCCCGGCCCCGCCCTCAGCTCCCACACCACCTCCCAGAAGCACCTGGTGACTGTGTTTCATTAGAAGGGGGTCACTAGGCCACTGGGTTCCAGGACCCCCATCACCACTGCCGCCGGCCAGCCCCTGCGCTGCTCTTACTGTTCACCAAGCACTGCTCCGATCATCACCCCAGAGCCCTATTAACCCCGTTACACAGAGGAGCAGACTGAGGCACCGAGCAGCTGAGTAACTCACTAAGGCTCAGTCCAGGTCAGAGCAAGGCTTTCTACAGGGGTGCCTTCAATTCCAGTGTCCACGTCGGGAAAGGCTGCAGAGAGCAGGTGGCAGCGGGGCTGGCCGGGGAGCTGGAGTCGGGGTCTTGTAACTGGTAAGGCAGAGAGTGCAGTCCAGGCAGAGGGAAGGCTGAGACACAGGGGTGCCCTGGGCAGGTACCTGCACCCTCCCAGTGAGGTGGAGGGCTCGGCTGTACCTTCGGACCCTCCCTTCTTATCAGGCCTCTGGGCCAGGGCTTCACTTCAAAGGCTTATCCATGCAGGAAAGAAGGCAGCCCGAAGCTTTGGAGTCTAAGAGCCTCAGGAGCGGGGAGGTTTCCTTGGACGCCTCACACAGCCTACCGGAGCCGGGAGGAGAGTAGAAAACTGTCGAGCAGACACCCAGCAAAAAAACCAGAACTGGAGAGAAGGGGCTTCATGACCCAGGGTTGCACAGAGAGTGGCACAGCCTGGAGTTGAAATGGTCATTACTTGATTTTTCTTTGTATAATACAGAAAGAATACACTATATAGAAAGTTTGGAAAATATGGAAAAGAACAAAGAAAACTTAAAAAATCATTTATAGGGCTTCCCTGGTGGCACAGTGGTTGAGAGTCCGCCTGCCGATGCAGGGGACACGGGTTCGTGCCCTGGTCCGGGAAGATCCCACATGCCGCAGAGCGGCTCGGCCCGTGAGCCATGGCCGCTGAGCCTGCGCGTCTGGAGCCTGTGCTCCGCAATGGGAGAGGCCACAACAGTGAGAGACCTGCATACCGCAAAAAAAAAAAAAAAAAAAAAAAAAAAAAAAAATCATTTATAATTCTTCCACCCAAAGATAATCACTCTTAACATTTTGGACCGTGTCTTTTCATTTTTTTTTTTTAAACTGTGTGAGTGTGTGTTTGTGTGCGTGCATATATCTGTATATATATCTGTATATATAGATGCACACACTCACACAAATGTCTTAGGCAAATAGGGTTGTATAGTTTTGCAGCTGTACTTCCCAGGTCTATAACTGTTCTGTGGTGCAATTTTTTAAAAATATTAATTTATTTATTTAGGGTGCGCCAGGTCTTGGTTGCGGCGCGCAGGATCTTTAGTTGTGGCATGTGAAGTCTTAGTCACAGCATGCATGCGGGATCTAGTTCCCTGACCAGGGATCGAACCCGGGCCCCCTGCATTGGGAGTGCAGAGTCTTACCCACTGGACCACCAGGGAAGTCCCTGTGGTGCAATTTTTAATGACTGCTCAGTGCATCATTTAGTGGCTGGCCCATAACTCACCTAATCTTTCCCCTGACATTTAGGTCAGTGGATTCTTTGTGAGTCCTTGGGAGGGTGGATATTGCTGCTGGTCTGGAATGCCAGCACCGGGTAAGGAGGTGGATGGGTTCCGTCCCTGCCTGGCTGCCTGCTGCCAGGCCTCACAGCCCTGGTTCCCACGCCCGTCACTTTCCCCGTCTCCCCACCCCGATAACCTGTGCTTAGTCCAACTCATAAGGATTCTATGCAGTACTTTTTCCTTATTTTATAAAGTTACACATGTATTATAAATATTCTCCCGTCATAAAGATTCAAACAGTGCAGATGTATAAAGAGGAAAAACCCCAAATCTCCTTCCTCCCCTCATCCCATCCTCAACTTAACCTTCCCCCCAGACGCCACCACTGTCCACACGTTAGTATCTGTGTGTCCTGTTTCACAAACACATCGGCACACTTATGTGGAGAGTTTAGGGGGTTATTTTTTACGTAAATGGGATTGTGCCAAACATGTTTTTCTGCACCTAGCTTTTCTTAGCCTAACAATACATCTGGGAGAGCTTTCTATGCAAGTACACAGAGATCTGCCTCATTCTTGTGAAACAGTTTAAAGCTATTGTATTGAAGCAACATATTTGGTTTACAGCATTGACTTAATGTTATTTGATTTGCCTCCAGGTTTTTGGGGTTTTTCTGGCGGATATTATAAACAGCATTGCAGTGATCATCTTTATTCGTCCTCTCTGTGCACATGTATGAGAATTTCTGTAGGATACATGATAGCAAAAACAAGTAGTAGTTACAGTAGTGAATAACGATTACAGACACCTACTGGCCCTTATGTGCTTTCCTGGAATTGACTCGTTTAATCTTCTTAGAAACCCTGTGACTTAAGTACTGTCATTATTCCCATTTTACAGATGAGGAAACCAAGGCATAGAAAGGTTAAGTAACTTGCCCATGGTTGCAGAGCTTGTAAGTGCCAGAGCCAAGATTTGAACTGAGATGGTCTGGCCCCAGAGACTGGGGAACTGCTGAGGCAAAGCTGTTTTCAGCATGGGGGCGGGGGGGCGGCGTCGGTGCAGGCAAGCGGCTCCGAGTGGCACTGCCCCCAGAAGTGCGTGGAGGCCAGGCCCTCAGCGGTCCTGTGGGGAGGTCATCAATGCTCGAATTTCTAGTTCTTACAGGTGAAAATGAGCTCTCGTTGTTGTTTTGCCTTTTTCTGATTACTCTTAAATATCTCTTCATAAAGTTATTAATCACTTTAATTCTTCTCTGAGTGTCTTATCTTCTTTGCCCATTTTTCAGTTGGGTCATTTCTCTTTTCTCCTGATGATCCGTTGATGCCGTCGCTATATTGTGGATATGAATCTCCTGTTTGTAAATAGACTCTCCCGTCTGTCATTTTTCTTTGAACGTTGTTCAGAGGGTGTTTGCTGCTTGTTTTTAGAAGTAAAATCCGCAGTTCCCTTTGTTTGCAGGGCTTTGGGCTGGTCACTTGATGTAACTCAGAGTGAACAAGGCAGGGTCCCTACCCACAGCAGAAAAGAACTTAAGTAACCATTGCAAGAGGAATACTGGAAATAATACAGGGGTGAAGTCCACATGCTTTAGGATGATAGGAGAGCGGGGCTGACTTTCACTTGGGAGGTTCAAGGGAGGCTTTGTGACCAGTGGCCTTTGAACCAGACCTGGAAGGGTCCATGGGTTGTCATAGGCAAAGGGAGGAGAAGCGGGGAGCAGGTGGGCCATGCGTGGGAGCATTAATCTGCATCCCATCGGGAAGCAACCCAGCTCAACAGCTCAGGCAGAGGCACATTTACAGCGGGGCTGCTTCTAGGTGTGTGAGCAGGGTGACAGAAACCAACCAAGGCTGTTGGCCAGCATGGAGGGGCAGCTGCTACCCACCTCGGGCTGAGGGGACAAAGGGAGGAACAGGGGACAGGGCCAGCAGAGCCTGTGAGAGCTGGGGTGGTGAGGATGCAGCCTCCTGGTACCTCCCACTGGCTGAGCCCTCAGGAGGTGTGTCGTCAGGAGGAGTGCAGGGCAGGGCGGAGAGGAGAATACCAAGAGAGGGAGGAAAGTCCTGGGTACGATGTCATCAGAGGGCAGAGGAATTCACTTGCTGCTGCTTTTATTCAGCAGGCATTTATCGGGTCCTGGCGCAAAGCCTGGCACCATGCAAAGGACTGAGTGGGTAAAGGTGTGTCCGGCTGGCGTTGCCCCTGGGGACGGGGCCTCGGCGCCACCATTAACTCTCTGAGTGTCCTCTTGGAGGGTACAGCAGAGGTACGTGGTTGCAGCCCTGCTAGACCCCACATACCTGGATCTATGCCTCCTTGTTCCAGTCGGGGTTTATTTAGGTATGTCTGGCTGAAGACAGATTTTAACACGGAAAAATAAGTCAATTTCTGGCCACTAGGCACTTGGTCTAACACACGTCTTGATCTTCTGCTGTTTTCCTAAACATAAACACACAAAAATATCCCTATTTAGGTTCCTCTTGATAAAGCTCAATTTCTGTAAAAAGAAAAGAAACCTTATTTCTGTTCTGCTATCAAAGTAGCCGTTCATGGACTTCCCTGGCGGCGCAGCGGTTAAGAATCCACCTGCCTACGCAGGGGACACGGGTTCGAGCCCTGGTCTGGGAAGATCCCACATGCCGCGGAGCAACTAAGCCCCTGTGCACAACTACTGAGCCCACGCTCTAGAGCACGAGAGCCACAACTACTGAGCCCCCGTGCCACAACGACTGAAGCCCGGGCGCTTAGAGCCTGTGCTCTTCAACAAGAGAAGCCACTGCAGTGAGAAGCCTGTGTGCCGCAATGAAGAGTAGCCCCCGCTCGCCACAGCTAGAGAAAGCCTGCTGGCAGCAACGAAGACCCAACGCAGCCATAAATCAATAGATAGATAGTAGTTGTTCATGCCTGAGATCTTAGGCACGTCTCAATTTCTCTTTTGCAGGAATATGAAATTATTAGCCGCAGACAAGCAGCGGGATTTGTTTCAGTGGCTTAAACAAGTTTATATACCACAACTTTGTCAATTCCACACCCTCACACCCCTCCATTTAAGTTCAAGATGCAAAAGCCCATTTGTGGGAAAGGAAGCTTTCTGTTCCCAGAGTTTCGTGTCCTTGTACAAAATGAACTTTCTGGTACTTTCTAGGTCTTTTTTTTTTTGGTTTGCTTTCTCAAGGAACATGGTTTTTTACCTTCCTGTGATATATGGCCACACCAGGAACATCCTAAAACCAAATTGTTACTTCTCACACCAAGTAGCCTTGAAATCCAAACAAAGCCCAGAGGTAGAGGTGGGTTCGCTAAGTCAGGAAAGACCATCTCTGAGGCTCGTGGCCAGGGGCCAGGACTGACCACCCCACATAATGACAAGCTGTGTCATTCTTACTCCAACTGAGGAAGTGCATTTCCAAAACCTAACCAGGAGCATCTTTCCACTTTCCAACTTGACTTTTACTTGCAAAGAGCCCTGGATGTGTTTCTGTTTTCTTCTTGTGTCAGAAGTTCGATCGCTACATAGAACCATTAGAAAAGCCTCTCTTCAAGCCAGTTGGTTTGTCTCACTAAAAGTTGGTTTTACTTTCCAGCAGTTGGTTCCTTTCCTGAAGTTTGTCACTTGCGGTGCATTGAGCTGTGCAGATGGCTGTGCCAGGCTGGCCTTGTCTTGGGGCCAGGCAGCCGCTCAGCCTCCTCCCCGGGGTCTCCCCAGCACACTCACCTCCTCGGGGGAGTCTTGAAATGACTCGGCACCTCCACTGAGACCTCTTTTCTCCCGGCAAAGCCAAGGAAACTTGTTTGCGTGCTCGCCAGTGCTTTTCTCCCCTTGGTATTTGTGTTTCATTTGAATCGTGTGGTCAGGCTGCATGGATTAGGCTCCAAGTCTCTAGGCAGGGCTGTGTTCCTGCATGCACCCTGGGCACGGAAGAGATGCTCAAAGATTGTTATAGACAGTGGATGCAGCCAGGAGGGAATAGCCATCTCGCCGGAACTGCCCAGTTTGTTCTAAATGACCGCCTTTGTCCTGAGGTCTTTTGGGGGAGTTTTGTTAGCACTGAGCCCAGTTTGATTTCTGCATCAGTCTTTCATAGCAGAAGATGACATGTTGGCCGCTGTGACTAGCCTTCCTGTGGCCAGCAGGAGCGGGTGCCATGGTTTCCCCAGCAGGTCGTGGTGCTTTGCTGAGAGAATCAGACGGACACGTGTTTCCATCCGTCAGGGCAAGACACCAGCCTGCCTGTCCCCCTGCTGGTTTCTCAGCAATCTGGGGGGCAAACTGTTTGACTTTTTTCCCCCAGAGGCTTATGGAGTTTCCTGGGTTGTTGAGCTTGTTTATCACAATTCCTTAAGTTTCTGAGGTCCACCAACAGGAGAATGGATAAACCAATGTGATGTATTCCTTCGATGGGCATCTTTATTCAGCAATAAAGAGGAATAGGCAACTGCTATGTAACAGCGTGGATGAATCTCAGGCTTCGTACAGAGTGAAAGAAGCCTCACACAAGAGAGCCATCTGATTCCATTTCTAGAACAGGCAAAACCAATCTGTGGTGGAATAAAAGCTAATCTATGGGGTGGGGATTGACTGGAAAGGTGCATAGGGAGACTTTCTGGGGGTGATGGCTGTGTTCTCTATCGTGATAGGGGCTTGGGACTATACAGGTACACACGGTTATGAAAACTTAACAAATGTATAACTAACAATTACTCATTGCCCCGTGTGTAAATTTTACTTCAAAAGAGAAAATCTGTAAGCAAGTATTGAACTTCCCATTATGATGTATATATTGAAGTATTTAGGGGACGTGTACTGATACTGCAGTCTACTTTGGAATGCACTGGAAATAAGACGGATTGACGGATAGAGGCATGGATAGATGGAGAGGAATGTGATAGAGTCACTGTAGTGATTGTCAGTGGTGGAGTCAGGGCAGTGGGTATTTGGGTGTTTGCTGTACAGTTCTTTCAACTTTGCTGTATGTTGAAAATTTTCACAATAAAATGTTGGGAGAAAAAGATCTTTAGGGTTGTGGTGGGGATAGGACAGATTTGGAAGACATCCCCTGCTGTCCTTGGAGGCATACCGTAAATCTGTGTGTAGAGATAAGGATGAGAAGCCTAGGGATTTCCTGGGTCAGTGAGGTCATCAGAGAAAGCCCCATGGAATCTGGGTTTGGGGGACATTTGCTTTGGTAAGGTGTTCTGGGGTCACGCCTGCATCTGGAAGGATTACTGTGGCTCCCTGAGCCCTTAACTTGCTTGTTTCCCAGGAACAGAGCTTCAGCCTGGGGAGAAGCACCCAGTCCACGTGAAGGAGCAGAGTCCTGCTGTTGAAGGACCTTCCTGCAGGTAGATAAGCCTGCAACAGACACCCCTGGCGCAGTGCTGCCGGTCTGGGTTGCTGGCCTGCTACCTACCTCCTTGGGCCTGTTCTGCAGTGCTTTTCTAGTTCCAGGATTTGAATTATTGACTTTGTACAGAACTTTCAGCCTCTCTTGAGTCATCCGATTGGAGAGCTGGGCTAGCAGCCGTCCTGCACGGAGTCCTAAAGGAGGGCTGTCCTAACCTGGGATCCTGCCCCTGCCTTGCTCGGGGGCTGCCCCAGGCCAGATGCACCAGAGATACTGCCCTCAGGCTCCTCACCAGAGAATCTCTGCCTGAGAGAGGAAGCTCCCCATCTGCTGGTAAATTTAGGGCATGTGTGAGAAGGGGGGGTAGGGAGAGTGGAGAAGAATGAAAGCATTATTCTAGGAAGCTTCTTTTATTTATAGATTCTCCTAATTCTATTAAAATGAATGCCGGAGGGTTATAAAACTTGGAACGCGTAACATAATAGCCATGAAAGGACGTTAAGTGAAAATAGGGAACAATGATAAAGTAAGAAGAGAGTCTTAGTACTGAGAGGAAGATGTGACATTTTTCGGAAGTAAAATCGTCTTAGAGCACACTGTACAGGGAAAGTGAATTAAAATAAGGACTTGGGGGCTCCCCTGGTGGTGCAGTGGTTAAGCATCTGCCTGCCAATGCAGGGGAC
The DNA here is from genome assembly GCF_949752795.1 of Hyperoodon ampullatus. Classification (NCBI taxonomy): domain Eukaryota; kingdom Metazoa; phylum Chordata; class Mammalia; order Artiodactyla; family Ziphiidae; genus Hyperoodon; species Hyperoodon ampullatus. The sequence goes on along the minus strand of NC_136916.1, from coordinate 30,263,978 downwards.
ACGGGTTCGAGCCCTGGTCAGGGAAGATCCCACGTGCTGCGGAGCAACTAAGCCCGTGCACCACAACTACTGAGCCTGTACTCTAGAGCCCGCGAGCCACAACTACTGAAGCCCGTGCACCTAGAGCCCATGCTCCAAAACAAAGAGAAGCCACCACAATGAGAAGCCCGCGCACCACAACTAGAGAAAGCCCACGCGCAGCAACGAAGACCCAATGCAGCCAAAAATAAAATAAATAAATTTATTTTTAAAAAAAAGAAAAAAAAATAAGGACTTGGTTAGGAGAGAACTTGGAAGGAAACAAAATATTTCATAATGAAAAAGAGACAGTGTTAGCTGACATTACACTAATTACATTATAGCGACAAATAAAATGTCATCATTCTAAAAGGAAATAAAACTAATTAAATACTTAATATGCTTTAAGAGGAGTTGGCAAAATAAAATGTGTTAAATATGATAAATATGTAAACAGCCATGATTTGCCTGCTTTGTTCTGGCAGCCAGGACAGTGCCTTATCTCCCACATATAAAACAAGGGATTTTTGATTCCTGACATAGCATATTAATGGGACAAAAAACTAAGTAGCCCCTTATATTAGAAAAGCTGGAATCAAACAAATGCTTTTTAATGGATGAATTGATGAATGAATAAAGAGTTTAAAAATACACGCTCAAAAGGGAAAACAACAGAACTACCTTCTAAGATAAAAATAATGAATGAAGGCATGAAAGAAGGTGCTTCTCTTTACTTCCAGTAACTTAACCTCTTTGTGCTTTTTCTACTTTAGAACAGAAGTTATTGGTGCCCCTGACAGGTGCTTGGAAAAAGCGAGGCCCAAAGTGGACACTTATGCATGTTAATACTAATAATATTATCATCACGGTGATTACTGTTAATACCAAAAGAGGGGAATGACATGTCCTTTCAGTGTCAGGCATTGGAGTCAGACTAGGAAGGCACTGTCTTTGTTTTTTTGTTTTGTTTTGTTTTGTTTTGCGGTACGCGGGCCTCTCACTACTGTGGCCTCTCCCGTTGCAGAGCACAGGCTCCGGATGCGCAGGCCCAGCGGCCATGGCCCGTGGGCCCAGCCGCTCCGCAGCATGTGGGATCTTCTCAGACCGGGGCACGAACCCGTGTCCCCTGCATCGGCAGGCGGACTCTCAACCACTGTGCCACCAGGGAAGCCCTGCACCGTCTGTTTTTAAAGTTGGACTTCAAAGCTAGCAAAAGGTGTCATGGAGAAGATTTCAGACATACTGCTTCTTTTACCTTTCATCTTTTCTTTGGGAAAAGATGAGCTGATATGAAAAGTTTAAGGTGGGAAAGATAGAAGTTAAGCCAGACCAAGAAAGAGCCAGTGAGCCATGGTTTGGGAAGCCAGGACACCCCAGCCGCAGAGCCTGCCCACCAGCTCCCAGGGAGGCACCTGGCCAGTCAGTGGCCGCTCCAGCTAGCCCCACATGGTATGCGCCCTCCTCAGCCGTCCCCCTGCCTGGCATGCTCAGCCAGACTCATGTCCACCATCACGGATGCAAAAGAGGACACTCCTGCTTGGAATTAATTGGTTAATGATCCTCTCTGGAGGATGAAAGAAAATTTTAGATTAAGTAAAACTTATTATCGGTTATCCTGTGTGGGCACCTGGGAGCCAACACAGAAGCTCAGGAAGGAATAGTTTGTTACCTGGACCCGGCAACCTGGGGCCTGGAGCAGCTCTGTACAACATGCGTTTGCCTGTTGATTACAACCAACAGGTCTACTTTCACTCCTGACGGAGAAGAGTGTGCCTGGGGATGCTGGATTTTATCCTTTTCCCAAACTGTTTTTAGTGTTGACATCACTCACGAGGGATTGCCCAGAGCACTGACTCTCCTAATTCAATGGGCAAGAGTCGTAATCGGACTTCAGGAACAGGAGGGCAAGAGGTGGGTTGTTGTCTCTTCTGCTGCTCTTCTTGTAAGAGCCAAATCTCCCCACAATGGGTGTTTTTCATTTTATCAGGCAATTTTTGATCTGGTAGCTCTTGCAGTCAGAGCCAGTGGCCAAAACGCAGACTGTAGGATCCGAAGAGCCGGGTTCTAATCCCAGCACTTTGTCTGCAAATTGGTCAGCAATTGACGAGCCAGTTGACATCTCTGGGTGTCAAGTCATGCATTGATCTATAACGTATGATTGTAATAATCACTTTCCAAATAGCGTTCTCATCTGGCTGTTGTGAGTATCACAGTGTGGACCTCAACATCTGCATGACTGAAAAGGGATGGTGGTTATTAGTGCAGCTGTGAGTGAGCCCACTGGACCAACAGATGCTCTGCGCAGGCCTCCCGCGTGGACACTGCGACCACCAGCCCAGGGCCCATTCCCATTTACCAGCGCCTGCTGTAGCTTCTCCCCCACATCTTGCCTGGGTTGGTTCCATATTGATTTTGAAGGAGCTGTGGAATGCTGGGTGTTTGTGGCATCCTGGGGTCAGTCCATCTTGGGGTGTGAGAGCTGAAATATGAAATGATCAGATTGCTACAATTTAATTTAAGCGGTAATCTAAAACCTCCCCTGCTGAGAGTGGAGAGTGTTCATTCTGTTGGGGGATAGGACAATGTGCCACCAATTTCAGAGCATCGTGGGACAGTAGCTCGGGATGCATTCAGCTCCTAAACAAGAAGATGGTGCCTGAAACAAAGGTTCACACAGCAGGTCCGGAGATGGGCCCTCCAGGGTTGGCGCGGGACCTGTCGGTGTCTCCCTCCCCTTCTTCAGGCCTCATGTCCAAGTTCCAGGGAGGAGACAGGGCTGGGGGCAAAAGGTGGAAGGGTGAAGTCTTTCCCTTTTTATTCAGGAAAGGTCACCTTCCCCAGGGACTTGTGCTGACAGCTCATGGGATAGAACTATGTCCCTGGCTGACTATGCTGGCTACAAGGGAGTCTGAGAAATCAGGATTTTAGATTCTACAACCTCTACAGAAGAGGCGGGTAGAAGAGAAAGTGTTGGAAATTGAGGTAGTGTCTGCCAGCCGTGCATCACAATGGCTGTAGTACGCTTCTAGTGTCTTACGGACGATCAGGAAGGAGGGGGTCTTGTGTTGTAACAAGAGAGAAACCACCTCTTAAAGTTGCTCAGAGTAAGCAGCAGTTCAGGGAAGGGCAGGCTCTGACTTAGCTGCTGTGGGAACACAGAGAGCACCAAGGAGGCAAGCTGGTGGTCTCAGGACTTGCTCTCCAGCCAGGGAGACACCTGCACCAATAACCAACCAGTAGAATGTGGTAAGTTGGCTGGGAGGAGTGGAAGTGATACTGGAGGACTGGGCAGTGGGGGGTCACTTGTACATTCCAAAGGAAAATACTGAGGAAGACGATGATGATGATGATAAGGATGATGATGGTGAGGATGACGATGGTGATAAGGATGATGACAATGACAAGGATGGTAAACGCTTATTGGGCCAGAAACTGCTCTACATGCTTGATCTCATTTACTCCTTACAGCCACCTCCTTACCACTGTTAAAAGATAAACCAAGGCATATTGAAAATTTTAAGAATTTATTTGAGCAAAAATCGATTTGAATCAGGCAGTGCCAGCAGGAGGTGGTTATTAACGCTGTACAGACAGGAGCAAGACTTTTATAGGGGAGACACAGAAGCAAAGCAAGGAAGTGATTTGATAGGCTGTAGCTGCAGCAGTTGCCTTATTTGGGAAAGCCTCGTTAGCTGTTCCTGATTGGCTGTCCTTAGGTTTTGATTTCTTAACCTTGAGGCATTTACAAGCTTGGGTTTGGCTGCTTGTAAATGCAGGCTGCTAAGGCCTTAGAGCCACCTCAGCCTAATGGCCTCCTCGTGTAATTAATTTAACCCCACCCTGCCCCCACCTCTCCAGCCCCACAGGGTAACCGCTCTCCAAACAGTGCATGTACCACAGGTGAAGAAGACATGCTTAGACAGTACCTTGCTTAGTTTTGCTTTTGAGTCTCTAAACATGATACACTGTGTGGTGTTCTGGGACCTCCCCCCCACCCCCCTTTACATGTTTCTAAGGCTCAGCCACATTGTAGCCACAGCCCCAGTTTACCTGTGGTTCATTTATTTTCACTGCTATACAGTATTCATTGGCCAACAAATCATGATCTATCTGTCCTTCTCCTGGCAATGCATGTTTGTGATTTTTACTAAGAACATTGTTGCTAAGAACAGCCTTGTGCGTGACCTGTGGTGACCTGTGGTGCGCATATGCCAGAGTTTTTCTTGGGCACATGCCTAGAACTGGGATGACTGGGTTTATGGATACTGGATACCAGTGCTTTATCAGTTACAAGTGAGGGAAATAGTATTTCCCAGTTTGTGAATTTTTTAAAAACTTGTGTACGTGTCTTCTGATTAAATAGGAGAATTAAATTTTACATAATTGTATGTATCAATCTTTCCTCTTTTTTTATAGCCGTTTTATTAAGATATAATTCATGTGCCGTGTGATTTACCTACTTAAAATATACAATTCAGTGTTTTTTAGTGTATTCACAGGGTGTGCTACCATCAGTGCAGTCAGGTCTAGAGCATTTCATCACCCCAGAAAGAAACCCCACACCCACTGGCTGCTACTCCTCATCCCGTCCCCTCTCCCCCAGCCTTAAGCAACAACTAAGCTGCTTTCTGCCTCTATAGATTTGCCTACTCTGGACATTTCATATAATGGAATCATACAGTATGTGGTCTTTTTTGTGACTGGCTTCTTTCCCTTAGCGTGTTTTCAAGATTATTTTGTAATATGTACCAGTACTTTATTCTTTTTATTTCCAAGTATTCCACTGTATAGATATACCAATATATGGATATTTTATTTGTCTATCAATTGATGGACATTGAGGTTGTTTCTACTTTTTTGGCTCTTATGAGTAATGCTGCTGTGAGCATTTGCATGGAAGTTTTTGCGTGGGTGTGTGCTTTCACTCCTTTAGGATTATATTGAGGAGTGGAGTTGCTGGGTCACATGGTAACCCTATGTTTGACCTATTGAGAAACTACCAGATTGCTTTCTAAAGTGGCTCCACCATTTTACAATCTCTCCAGCAATGTATGAGTATTCCAGTTTCTCCACATTGTCATCAACACTTGTTAACATCTGTCTTTTGTACCCATCCTAGTGCTGTTCTGGTTTTGGTTTGCGTTTCCCTGATGGCTGATGATGTTGAGCATCTTTTCATGTGTTTCTTGGCCTTTTGCATGTCTTCTGTAGAGAGATGTCTGTTCCAATCCTTTGCCTGTTTATTGTTTTGTCTTTTATTATTACGTATTTTAGATGCAAGTCCATACCAGATAGGTGATTTCCAAATACTTTCTCCCATTTTGCGGGTTATCTTTGCACTTTCTTGGTGGTGCCCTTTGCAGCACAAAAGTTTTTGTTTTGTTTTTTTTATTCATTTTTTCTCTGGCTTTTAGTTGGTATGTTTAGGCCATTCACATTTAAAGTGATTGTTGATATCATTGGCTTAATATCTACCATGTTTCTAATTGTTTTCTGTTATATTTGTCCTCCTTCCTGTTTTTTCTACATTCTCTGATTATAATGGAGCCTCTTAGATAATTCTATTTTATCTCCTCACTTAGCATATCAATTATACTTCTTTAAAATTTTTTTAAGAGATTTCCTTGGAGTTCAGAGTATACACCGTTAGCTAATTTAAGTCTACCTTCAGATAGCCCTGTGCCACTTCACGGGTAGTGCAGGTGCCTTGTAACAGAGTATTCCCAATTTTCCCACCCCCCACCCCCTGCCCCTGGTGATGCCAGTCTCTTCCTCTGTGGATAGCGCTTCCTCTGCTCTTGTTGAAGAAACCCTTCCTTACCTGAGGTCAGAAGGCTCACCCCCAGTATCACTCAGCATCGCAGAAGGAGCAGGCGACACCATGGCCCTTTCTTTATAATAGTCCCAGTCCCCCACCCCAGAGCCAAAGTGGGGCCATGGCCATTCCCTGGCGTGCCTGCCAGGCTCTGTGTTCTGGAGCTGGGAAATGACCCAGCAGGGGCCCTCGGGGGCACTGGACACAGCGTCAGGCGGACCTGGTCCATGAACAAAACAGAATACAAGGACATCAGTCAGAGGCAGGACCCGTGGGTCACGGTGGCATTTCAGGGATGTGGGATCGGTGCAAGTTCAGAGCTCAAGTCTAATAGCTGCCAGGAGGTCTGGATGCCCCTCCCCTAGTGCACCGCCACAGCCTGGGGAGGTGTGAGGTAGGGCTCTCCCCTAAAGGCACCCAGTCTTTCTGTGCTTGTTGCGGAGCTCTGGATCTGGGCACTGAGATACTGGGAAAATCCTCACTGCAGGGCTGTGCAGCAGCTGAGTAGGCTTCGGCTTCTCTGTGTCAAGAGGCTGCCCCTCTTTTTCTGGGTCTCACTGCATCTCTTTGCTCAGGGTCATCATCGCACCTACCTCCTGGCCTCCGTCGGCTGTGCCCACCACTGGCGTCTGCCTCTCAGAATCCCGTGGTTCCCACTGAGAGGCGCTGGAGCAACCCTTGGTCACCTGCCTGACAGAGAGGACGGCCACCTGGAGCCCTTGAAGGGTGCTGCCCTGCCTCCCCCAGGCACCTTCTTAACTCCTTGGTGAGGGGTGGCTGAGCAGCTTTCAGAGAACAGATCCCCCCAACATTCCTGTTTCCTGGGGTCCCCACTGACCACCCACAGCAGCATGTTGGACCCTACAAGAGATACAGTTGCTTGGACCCCACTACGGCCCTGCTCGATGAAAACCTCTGTGGGTGGGCCCAGCCTTCGGGTGTGACGAGCCCCTGGGGACCCAGCGCCCTCGAGTCTGGAGAGCCGCTGCGTCACGGGCGTCGGTAGTTCCAGCATCCTGACCTCACCAGCCATTGGATTTGGTTCACTCTCTATGTTGATCGGCCAATCATACCAACTGTAAACACACCCTGGGTATCTGAGTTACACATTACACACCCCATTTGTGGGGAAAGCATCCATATCTGCGAGTCTGGCTCTGTCTGGACCATTTACATCCCATCCGCCTGCTCTCGCGTGGTCCAGGCTCCTGCTGGTACACACTGGCTCTCTCCTCCCATGGTAGCTCCTGGATCCCTGGGACGCAACTCATTTTGTGGGTGTAGGCGGCGAGGGGTGTGGACTGAATCCCAAGGAGAGAGTCTCTGCCCGCTGTGAGGCAGTAGCTTTTCTTGCAGAGGTGAACCTTTCCCCTCACAGCTGGTGGGAGGGTTGTTTCTGCAGATGGGGCAGGTCAGTTCTCTGTTGCAGCCAGTGTCTGCCTGGGTCTGATGGGCCCTCTTCTTCCCACCTTTCCCAGCTGTTACTTACCTAGGAGTGTTGTGCATTTCGATTTTTTTTTTTTTGACTCTGGAACCTTAAAATCACACTCTGGGGCTGCCTTGGGGGCCTTCTGGTTCTCCACATGTGTTCTTAGTTACTGGTTCTTAGCTTTTAATTTCTCTTTTCCCCCATGTGTGCTCTCTAGGGTCATAAGCAGAATCGACCCAATTTTACAAGCTTTGCAATCACATTTGCCACGGCCCCTGTTCTCCTAAGGCCCCGCCTCCTCCTGCACTTCATCCCACGTATTATTATGTGTAATCACGGATGCTCTGTATTTGCGTGTGATCCAGTGCTGTGGATTACCCTTAGTCACACATGCACACACACCCCAAATCCAGTGCTGTGGATTACCCTTAGTCACACCTGCACACACACCCCGTCCCCAGCAAGGTGATTATCTCAGTGCTCTGGACATGTATGCACAACCCAACCCCAGTATCCCATTTTGAGGGTCTATTTTAGGATCACTTCCAGTAACGATCACTTTATCAGGATCTCAGCAGGAAAGGTTAGGGTACTGTGAGGAGGGTAAATAGATAGACTCACTTTTTCCAAAGATGTGGGTAGACTGTTAACAGCGGAGTGGCCTTTATCCCATGGCCCTGAAGGAATAGGGAGGGAAAAGTGGTGGAGCCTGGGAGGAGAGATGTCTTCGACCAGGTGCCTTGAGAAGAGCAGTGACTTTCAGGGAGACACGGCAGCCTGAAGAGACCCCACAGGGAGGGTCAGGGGAGTAAATAGGACAACTTCACTCTTTCCGTCCTCCCTCTGCTACCTTCCCAAGGTTTTCCAGGGCCAAACCCATCCTCAGCCAGAGGGCAGAGAGCTGCTGATGCAGTCCTTGTTACTGGGGCTGAGAGCAGGGTGGAGGAAAGTATTCAGTAGATTTAGGGAGTTAATTAGAAGCTATCTGGCCCGTTCTGTAAGTTCTAAAAGCTTTAGTTAGACTTCTCACACTTAAGTACTTAATCTGGCTCCAGTTTGTTTTTGTATTTGATATGAAGAAGGGATTTAACTCCCCCCTACCCCGTGAATTTCCCAGCATCATCATTTGATAAGTCCCTCATTTTAATTGATGTTTCTTGATAAATCAAGTTCTGTATTTGCATGGGTTTGTCTCTTTTCTGTTCTGTGAGTTTGTCTGTCCTTGACCCAGTGCATCACAAACTTTCATACTGTAGCCTTATAATAAGGCTTGATATTTTGTAGGACAAGTCTTATTCTTTTTCAGGAATATCTAGGCTATTCTTGGCCCTTTGTTCTAACATGTTAACTTTGAATCAATTTGACAAGTTTCACAAAACAAACAAACAAAAACCCTGTTTGAAATTTGAAATTTTATTGAATATATAAATCTGTTTGATGTATTTGTTATATCTTTAGGATATGGGGTCTTCCTGTCCATGAACATGGTATGTCTATTTATTTACTTCTCCCTTAATGTCTATTAGCAAAGTTTTATAACTTTCTATATATATAGGACTTACACATCTTTTGTTAAATGTATAGGTACCTTAAGTTTTCTAACATTTGTTGCTAGTATGTAGAAATGCAATTTATTTTTAAAAAATACTATTCTTTTATCCAGCCACCTTGCTATAAACTCCCTTATTCTTTCTAATAACTTGTCTATAAATTCGTTATGGTTTCCTAAGTAGATAGTCATATCACCAGTGAATGATGATAGTTCTGTTTCTTCCTGATCAATATTTAAGCTATTTACTTACTTATTGTTGGTGATGCTGGGTCTTCAGTATAATGATAAATAAAACATTGGTTATTTGGACATTCTTACCTTGCTCTTGATTTTAAAGGGAATACTTTCAGTGTTTCCCTTTTAAGATTGATATTTGCTATTTGTTTTTATAGATAACTTTTTAACAGGTTAAGAAAGTTCCATTTTCTTTCTAACTTGCTAAGAGCTTCTTATCATGGGTTTTGCATTTTAGCAAAAGTTTTCCTGCATCTCCTTTAATCTATTCATGTAATGAATTACATTTATTGATTTTCTAATGTTAAAATACCCTTGCATTTCTGGGATAAACCAAACTTTGTCCTGGTGGACTACCTTTTTTACTCATTGCGGAATTTGGTTTTCTAATATTCTAGTTAGGAGTTTGCTCCTATACTTATGAGTAAAATGAACCCATAATATTCCTTTCTTATACTGTCCTTGTTTGGTTTTAATATTAAAGATATGCTGGCCTCATAAAATGTTACTCTTTTTCTGCTCTCTGGAAGAGTTAGTGCAAGACTGGGATGATCCACACTTTTATTTTGGTAGAGCTTACCCGTAAAACTTATAGGCCTGTTTGTGTGATAGAAAAGATGTTTAACTACTGCTTCAGTTTCTTTAATGGAAAGCCTGATGTCTTGTATTTCTTTCCTTGTTAGTTTTTATAATTTTCCAGGGACTTGTTCATGTTGTCTAAGTTTTCAAATTTGTTAGATTACCATCGTTGATAGTGTTTCCTTATTATTTTTAAATTCTCTGCTTTATCTGTGGTTATATCTCTCCTTTCATTCCCTTCTTCCTAGGTTTTGGCCTTGTTTATTCTCTTTATTATAAATTTATTTTCTATTTTTGCAGAATTCTCTCCTAAATTTATCTCCTTTCTTCACCAGTTTATTTATTTTTAAAAATTTTTAGTAAGACACTTAATCTCGTGAATTTTCAGTGTGTTCACTTCTAATTGGAGCACTTAAGGTTATACATTTCCGTTCCACTGTCATGTTCACTGATGCTCATAAGTTGTTGTACGTAGTATTTTCATTCATTCCATTCTATATATTTTAAAATTCCCATTATGGTGTTTTCTTTGACCTATGAGTCATATAAGCATGTTTGTTAATTTCCAAGTGTGTGGGATTTTTGAATCCCTCTTTACGTTACTGACGTCCAGTTTAATCATACCGCCATCAGAGACTGTGTTGTCTGGGAGATCAGTTCTTTGATGCTATAGCAGACTTGCTTTTAGCCCTGGTCCTGGGTCAGTTTTTGAAAATGTCCTGTGTGTCTAGAAAAGAGTGCTGTCCTCTGTGGTTGGGTGCAGAGTTCTGAGCCCTCTTGAACACGCCTCTGGATAGAGCTGCTCAGACCCTCTGCATCTCCGTTGACTTTTTGTCCACGCGCCTCTCTGCTCTCCGGGGATATCTCTGTGCCTTACGGCTTCTGGAGTTGGGGCTCATTAAGGAGAAACAGGTTTGGGCTGACCGTGGAGGATGAGGAGGATTCTTTCCGATGTGGGGGGCGGGCAGCTGGACGAGAGCAGCATGAATACTAGTGGGAGGAGAGCCAGAGAGAAGGGGCAGTTTGGGGCAAGGACCAGAGGCCCTGGGAAAGGCCTGTTTTAAAGAAGAGAGGCAGGAGAGAGTTGTCGGAGGGCTAAAAGAAGAGGACCCACAGAGGGAGAAAACCAAGGGGCTTTGAGCTGGGTGGGCATGTGCTGTGGTGGAGGGTGTCCTCTGGTCACTGAGAAGCCCGGCAGTGCTGAGGGTCTAATGTCATGACAGCTTGACCAGGTGGGAAGGATGCCCTTAGCCATGCCGGGGATTGGAAAAGCAGGATGGCTGAAGGTGGGAGGGACAGGCAGTGTAGGGTTCTAAGGACAACGTGGTTGAAACAGTGGCCCCAAAGGACCAGGCTGGGTTAGATGGATGGGGCAGGATGGACCAGTGATTGGGAGCATCCAGGTCATGATGGACGGGAGGGGAGAGTCGTGGCGACGGAGGGGTTTGGGTGTGGGGGCCTGGCTGGGAACGTGCTCACGGTTGCTGGAATGGGGGGTGGTGGTCTGGAAGAGAATGAGGGGAGTGTTGAGGCCAGGGTGTCAGGAGGGTTGTTTACCAGGGTGTCAAAGTCATGTGTCAGTGGCAAAATGGTGATGAGAGGAGGGTGAGCCCCTTGATGGTGACATGAGGGGTGTAGCCAGGAACACGTGGTGGTGGGCGGTATGGACTCAGAGAGAGGAAACTCGGGTCGGCCTGGAGGCGTTCTTTCCTGGGAGGGCTCCACGGTCACGTTTCTGAGAGTGAGGAAAGCCGTGAATAATCAGATCAGACACCAGGACTGAGAAAACCAGGACACACACGGTATATATACTGGGGGGTCCCAGGCAACTGGGGGCTTTCAGCTAAGACGAGACTGTGTACGGAAATACCAGACCGGTAGAGGAATGTTTGTTTGAGGCTTTTTTTTGTAAGTTTATTTTGTTTTATAAATTTATTTATTTATTTGTTTTTGGCGGTGTTGGGTCTTCATTGCTGCGCACCGGCTTTCTCTAGTTGTGGCGAGCAGGGGCTACTCTTTGTTGCGGTGTGCCGGCTTCTCATTGCGGTGGCTTCTCTTGTTGGGGAGCCCGGGCTCTAGGCGTGCGGGCTTCAGTAGTTGTGGCTCACGGGCTTAGTTGCTCTGCATCATGTGGGATCTTCCCTGACCAGGGCTCAAACCCCTGTTCCCTGCATTGGCAGGCGGATTCTTACCACTGCGCCCCCAGGGAAGTCCCTGAGGCTTTTTAAAAAAGTGGTCAACTGTGGTAAAATATGTGTAACATAAAATGTACCATTTTCACCATTTTTCAGTGGACATTTCAGTGGCATTGAGTACGTTGACATTGCGGTGCAGCCATTACTACTGACCATCTCCAGAGCTCCTTGTCTTGCAAAACTGAAAATTTCTATCTAGTAGACACTAACTTCCCACTCCCGTCCCCCTTCACCCCTGGCAACCATCATTTTACTTTCTGTCTCTATGAATTTGATGACTCCCAAGTGCTTCGTAGGAGTGGAATCTTACAATATTTATCTTTTTGTGACTGGCTTATTCCACGCAGCATAATGTCCTCAAGATTCATCTGTATTGTAGCAGGTCTCAGGATTTCCTTCCTTTTCAAGGTTGAATAATATTCCGTTGTGTGGATAGAGCACGTTTTGGTTATCCATTCATCTCTCAGTGAGCACCTTTGGCTATTGTGACTAGCGCTCCTACGAACACGGGCTTACAAAAATCTCTTTGAGATCCTGTTTCTAATTCTTTGGGGACATGTACTCAGAAGTGGAGTTGCCAGATCATATGGTAATTTTATGTTTACCTTTTAGAGGAACCACAGTGCTGTACCATTTTACAATCTCACCAGCAGTGTACAAGGGTTCAAATTCCTGCACATCCTTGACAACACTTGTTATTTTCTGCTTTTTTGGGTTTTTTTTTTATAGTAGCCATCCTAACTGGTGTGAAATAATATTCCATTATGCTTTTGGTTTGCATATCCCTAATGATTAATGATGTTGGGCATCTTTTTATGTGCTTATTGGCCATTTGAATATCTTCTTTGGGGAAATGTCTATTCAAGTCCTTTGCTCATTTTTAATCTGGGTTTTGTTATTGTTGAGTTGTAAGAGTTCTTTATATATTCCGGATATTAGCCCCTTTTCAGATATATGACTTGCAAATATTTTTTCCTATTCCATTTTTTTTTTCATTTTTTAAATTTATTTTTTTTGACCGCACCACGAGGCTTGTAGGATCTTAGTTCCCCGATCAGGGATTGAACCTGGGCCCTCGGCAATGAGAACACAGAGTGCTAACCACTGGACTGCAGGGAATTCCCCCATTTTTAAAAAATAATACAGCTTCCCAAGGGTTCAGTGAGAGGAGTTAGGAGCAGGGCTGGGTGAGGACATTCAGGGGGTAGGGGCTGGGGAGAGGGGACCTGGAGGGGGCTTGGGGGTGTGGAGTGCGTGAGCAGCTGGTGTCTGAAGCTGGGGCGATTCACCCATGTGGGTGCCCAGGATGAGGGAAGTTGGGCTGTCACATTACATGGCAGTGGATACGGCTGGCGGTGGATCAGGGAGTCCACACGCGCAGCTTCTCCTGGCACGCAGGTGTGACTCACAAGCCCTGCCAAACTCTGGGATCTCCAGGTGCCCGGAGCAAGGTGGCGACGGCTCCTTTGACTTGGGGGCAGGATAGCCTGTCAAAACAAGTTGCGTTTTAGTTTCTTTTTCTGATCTTTTCTTCTATCCCAAAGCCTCTCTCCCTTGGCTGAGAAAAGCCGCACGTACAGCCATTCTAGTTGATGAGGCCTGCAGAACCACAGCAGAACTGCTGGCAGTAAAGAACCAGGCGCAGAAAAGAATTCTTGAGGAAAGTTCCATGGCAGGTAGGGGTCATCAAATGAAATGGAAGGCAATTTGTTTTTCTCCAGGTGAGGCGCATGTGGAGGAGTTATATAGAAGCTGACAGAGATCTACCAAAAGCTGCTAAACGTAGCTTGGATTTGGGGAAGAAAGAGGTTTGAGAGGTGATGTGTTGAGTAATTAGACCCATCGCTGAGAATCTGAGTCACCATTTGACAATGTTCACATCTGTCGTGGTCACTGGGGAGAAACATAATAGAGCGGAGGTCTTTGAAAGGAGCTGATCTACAGAGAACTCCCTCCAGGCTGCTGGGTCTGTTCCTCTCGGGGAGACGCCCTGAGAGGGGTATGTGCTGTGAGATGCAGAGCAGGGCGGGGGGCCCTAGAGGTGGGAGATGGTCCCCAGAGGGGGGAGTGAACTCAGAGGACGTGGCAGGGGAGCCAGGGCCCATGGCGGCCCAGGGATGTGTGCAGCCCTCCAGGTGTATTTTATTCTAATTAGAATATTTTTAGAAAATTGGAATAGTTATTAACATTTAAACATTGGGAGGAACTCTGCTCAATATTCTGTAATAACCTAAATGGGAAAAGAATTTGAAAAAGAATGAATATGTGTATGTGTATAACTGAATCACTTTGCTGTACACCTGAAACTAACAAACACTGTAAATCAACTATAGTCCAATATAAAATAAAAATTACAAAAAAGTAAATGTTGGGAGATTTCAGATAGGAATTTAAGTTTCCAGCTTCTCTCTTTCTTTTTTTTAATACCATTTTATTCAGGAACAAGAAACTCAGTGCTACCTACTTTTTAAAAATAATTTTTATTTTTTTAATTGAAGTATAGTTAATTTACAATGTTGTGTTAGTTTCAGGTGTACAGCAAAGTGATTCAAGTTATATATATATATTTTTTCAGATTCTTTTCCATTATAGGGTATTACAAGATATTGAATATAGTTCCCTGTGTGACAGAGTAGGTCCTTGTTGTTTATCTATTTTATATATAGTAGTTTGCATCTGCTAATCCCACACCCCTAATTTATCCCTCCCCCGCTTCAGCTTCTCTTGAAAAACGGAAGAGCAGGTCCCTTCCTCACAGGGAGACAAGGAGGGAAAGTGACCCCAGAGCACCTGTGTCCTGTTGGGTCTCGGGACAGATGCTCCCTTTGCCACAACTTGGCTCTCCCTTCCCCTTTGCCCATCATCCTCTGGGAGGGGGGCAGGTCCTCACTGCTGACCCAGCTCTGGAAGAGAAGCCGCTGGGCCCTGGGAGCGCAGGTGTGCGGCCGCGACCTTGTGGGTCACCCGGAAAGCCCTGGACCCCGTTCCCCTCGGAGGATACGTGTCATCTTTGTCTGCTGATGCGGGTGTGGAAGTGTCAGTTCTAGGTTCCAGTGAGTGGTGATCATAAATCAGACAGAACTTCACAGAACCCAGTGAGCGAGTCACTCGGAGTTTGTCTTTACAGACTTGTGAACATGAATGATGACAGAAGCATGAATTCATTTTAGAGAACTGAAAAAAATGGCTCAGCCTGGGATTGATCATATATCGCAACCTCATTTTATATGAGTGGATGAAACTAAGAGGGACAAGAAGTTAAGTCCATCTCAGGGACATGAAACATCCCGAGGATGCACGGACAGGGTGGGCAACGTGGCGCATGCATGGAGGCCCCCAGCCCTGCGGGTTCCCACGTGCCCCCAGCGCAGACCTGGCCAGTCGCGGATGGGGAGTGTTCACACTGGCCTTTTTGGCTCTGTCTAGGTGGGGCTATTTTCCCCACAGGGACCACTAATAAAGAAGTGTATGTATATGTTTTTTTAAAAAATATTTATTTATTTGGCTGCACTGGGTCTTAGTTGCGGCCCGCAGGATCTTTTGGTTGCAGCATGCACGTGGGATCTAGTTCCCTGACCCGGGATCGAACCGGGCCCCCTGCATTGGGAGCGCAGAGTCTTAACCACTGGACCACCAGGGAATGTATATATATGTTTTTAATTGAAATCAAAGGGCAAGTGGGATTTTTTACCTAACTAACTTTGCAACTGGCTTTGTTGCAAACCATTTTTTCCCTCCCAAAGTGGGATGTATATTATTTCTTACAGAAATAATATGAAAAAAGCTACTTGAACGACAGCCTGCCATGTGTCAGGCCAGGCCCCGTGCAGGCATTCACATGCATCGTGCCTCATTTATCCTCCCAGCAGCCATGGGGGGGTGGGGTGGAGGTGTACTGTTATCCCATTGCCTGGAAAGGGAAATGGAGGCAAAGAAAAATTAAGGAACTTGACTGGAGTCTCTTTCCAGTTAAATGGAGAAGCTGGAATTTAGATCCGGGCAGCCTGGCTCCAAGGCCACAGTCGCAACTTGGAGTCCCCCGACTCCCCCCGTCCCAAGTCCATGTAAGGTGGTGACCGGGGTCCCTTTGCTGTCACCTCCTTGCCCTGGCCCCATCTTTCCTTGAAAGCCCGGTAGAGAGGAGGTTCTCTCCACTAGTAGGACGCCAGCCTCTCCAAATGTGGGTCCCCGTTTCTGTCTTAGGGAGCATTTGGGTAGCTTGTTGCTCAGAGATGAGATCTGAGTGCCAGCCGGGCAGGAGGGCTTCCTCTGGGGCCCTCCTCACCCTGCTCTGCGGCGCTCACTTCTGGGGGCCTCTCCCCGGAGGCAGGTCCTGGGCCGCATGAGCCCCGCAGGACCCCAGAGCCTGGAATAGTGTCCAGCTCGAGAGCTGCTCAGAGCCTTGTGGGGAGAGTGGAGGCGTGAGCGGGCAGTCGTTTGGGTGTGTCCGGGGCAGTAAACACAGGAAGGTAGCTGAAGGGCGGCGCCCCGTGGGGGGGGCCTTCATCCGGCCATCAGTCAGTCGTGTGCATCGTCTTAGTGAATCGTGGGCAGAGGTGAGAGGGCAGATAGAGAACAGGATAATCTGTTTTGTCCCGCTTTCCTTTCAGACAGTGACCTCTCACCTACAAGTTAGTGCTTTTGAAGTTTTACTTTGAATACGAAAGTTCTGTTGAAATTTTTTATGGCCAAATATTCCATAAGCCATAATGTTAACATGAAAGGGACAAAGAGAGAAGCTGATCCAGCTCCTCCCGAGACAGAGTAGAAATGGAGGCTGGCAGCCACCGCGGTCCCCTGACCCCTTAATGCAGCAGCTGTGTGAAAAGTTCCAAATCCCACAAAAGGGCCCATATGGAAATAGTTGCACGAAGCTGTTTTAGTTTATAAACCAAGATGTGCTTTGCAACCAGGTAAGGGTGTCCCTCGAGTTGGGTGTTGGTGAAATCATGACAGCTGACTCCCCAGCAGCTTCTTCACTTTGAACTACTGGCGGGGGGTTGAGTCACAGAAGCCAAAGGACAGTGCGTGCTTCTCTTTCCATCTGTTCTTAATGGGCATTATTGAGTTTGGGCACTGATGTGCTTGGACTGAAGGTTTCCGTGAAATCTAAGCCTCCTGTCTCAGCAGGGCCAGCCCCTGAGAGGCCAGCTTCCAGGGTGGGTCATGGGGCCCCTGGTCAGCAGACCTTCAAGGCTGTCGCTTGGGATGGGTGTCAGGATATAAGGAAGCTGGGGTGATGGGCTCAGGTCCCTCCCTGGTGTCTCTTTTCCCTTTAGGGGAAACCACATAACTGAGAGGGACATAGGATGGGGATGAGCTGCCTGGAGCCCAGAGTAGTTAGTAATCACAGCCGAGCAGGGTCACTGGGCTCTGTTTCTGTCCTGGGCTCTTTGGGGCTGATGGCACCTCCCCATCTCAGGCCTCCACATGCCACTGTCATGGGAACTGAGGTCCCCAACACCCAGAGTGACACCAGAGAGGAGTCAGTTTTAGGAAAAGGGTGCAAGAATGTAGAGGATATATATATTTTTTTCTTTTTGCGGTATGCGGGCCTCTCACTGCTGTGGCCTCTCCTGTTGTGGAGCACAGACTCCAGACGCGCAGGCTCAGCAGCCATGGCTCACGGGCCCAGCCACTCCACGGCATGTGGGATCTTCCCGGACCGGGGCACGAACCCGTGTCCCCTGCATCGGCAGGTGGACTCCCAACCACTTCACCACCAGGGAAGCCCTATTTTTTTAATTGTGGTAAAATATACGTAATAAAATTTACCATCTTCACCATTTTTAAGTGTCCAGTTCAGTGACATTAAGCACATTCACATGGCTGTGCAGCCATCACCACCATCTCCAGAACGTCCTCATCTTCCAGGAATGAAACTCTGTCCCTGTCAGACACTAACCACTCCCACCAAGCCTTCACCATCTACTTTCTATCTCTGTGAATGTGACTGGTGCCTCAGATAAATGGAATCAAACAGGATTTGTCCTTCTGTGTCTGGCTTATCTCACTGAGCATAATGTCCTCAAGGTTCATCCGTGTCGTAGCAGGTGTCAGACTGTCCTTCCTTTTTTAAGGCTGAATGATAGTCCCTTGTATGCATAGAACACACTTTGTTTATCCATTCATCCATCGATGGGCACTTGGGTTGCATCCAGCTATTGTGAATCATGTTGCTGTGAACACGGGTGTACAAATATCTGTTGGAGTCTCTGCTTTCATTTTTTTTTTTTTGCAGTACGCGGGCCTCTCACTGTTGTGGCCTCTCCCGTTGCGGAGCACAGGCTCCAGACGCGCAGGCTCAGTGGCCATGGCTCATGGGCCCAGCAGCTCCGCGGCGTGTGGGATCTTCCCGGACCGGGGCACGAACCCGTGTCCCCTGCATCGGCAGGTGGACTCTCAACAACTGCACCACCAGGGAAGCCCCTCTGCTTTCACTTTTTTTGTGTATAAGAGCTATTTATTTTTAAAGAGAAAAATTTTGAAGATTAATTTCTCTAAAACACTTTTTAATTTCCCTTAGCATAACTCCTCTCAAATGAGAGTTTTTGATATTAAAGCTTGAATTTTAAACATTTTTTTTCATAAGGACAAAAGTCTTTTTTTTAGCCGTGCCACACAGCATGTGGGATCTTAGTTCCCCAACCAGGGATTGAACCTGTGCCCCTGCAGTGAAAGCATGGAGCCCTAACCACTGGACCACCAGGGGAGTCCCTAAAAATCTTTTTTTTCTCTTTTTTTCATACCTTGTAGCCTCCTGACCTGCCTTAGTCAAGTTGCCCCAAATTGCAGCCCAGCACTGGCCCTTCTTTCTAGGGAGCCTGGGAGGGGGCTGGTAGGACCCAGATGGGCCCTCCCCAGTTTCCTTGGGTGCTCAGGGGATCCCCGGCATTGCTGGCCCCCCAAAGTGTGCTATGCGTGGCCATTGTGCTGAAGGTCATGGACATCTTTTGCTCCACTCACAAGCAGAGATGCTCTTTGCTAAGAGCAAATCTGGGCATGTCTGTCCCAGACTGTCTCTTCCCTGGCTAATTTTCCAGATGAGAGTTTCTGAAGATAAGGCTCTCCCCCTATGTCTTTCATACTCAGCAGGAAAAAAGTCAACAGCAGGCCTCCTAGAGTGGGGAAAGTCCAGACCAAATGTCTAGATCCCCCGTCGCAAGGACCACGGGCTGCTTGCAGCCCACAGGTTTGTTTTAGGCAGGCCTCACAGGGGTGTTAACATTTTAGAATTAGTTGCCAATGTAATATTAAAAACTTGCGAGAGCTCATGTAGGATCTGAACGTTGGCTTCTCTGGAAGATTTCCAGAGATCCAGCAGTACTGAGTTCCTGACTCTTTACCCACCCATCACCTCCCGGTCGTGGGGTCCCTGCCTGGGCCCTGTGGGCGTCGAGGGTACCTCTCCCCACTGGAGACCAAACACATTGCAGAGCGGTTAGTAGGCAGCGGGGACACATGGGGTGAACTCACTCTCACCATCAAATCAGCCACATGGGTGATGGCTTAGAAATGTGGCAAAACGACTAATTCCGGACAGCCATAAAGAAACCTTTAACCAGTAAATGGTTTGAAATGAAGAGCTTCAAAAAGGTTGTAGAGTTTTTCAGACGTCTGTTTGTGAATATTAAAGGTATAGGTTGAGGCCAGATGTATACATTAACTGTTCTCACCTGAAGCTAGACAATTTGGCTTGGTGACTTCAGGGAAGAGAAAATGCAGTCTGCTAAGTAAAAATGATTTTTCAGGAATTTGTAGGAAGTTGAGCAGCTTAATTGCACTCTTTGGGTGGATACATGTTGAAGAAAGCAATCTGAGGAGACTAGGAAATTGTGTAATAACCTTAACTTGGGTCAGAATTGTAATTACTGTAGTAACAGAATGTTGCTGTGTGTATCTGTGACCGAAATAGGAAGCAGGATTTTTTAAAAATGCTTTTGAAAGTAACAACAAAATGTCCATTCTCTCTCTCTGGACTTCCTTAATTATAAATACCAAGTAACTCAGTGCTGGTTAAATATAGGTTCAGTGGCCATCTATATTTATAACTTTCTAAAGGTGGAAGTCACCAGCGCAAGGCCGAATTAATTTGGTGTGTAGGTTTTTATAGGCTCTAATTAGTTATGTTTTTCTTAAGCAGACCCACTGGGATGAATAACATTATATAACTGAACTCTGTTTGAAAGTGACGCCTGTCACTTTCAAACATAGACTCTCCTCCAAGAGCCGGGGCCCTTGAAGACACAGGCCCTGCAGACCAGGAGCTCCGGAAGCTGGCCCACTGTGGCTGTGAGCAGCAGGGCTCAGGACATCTGTTTCCATCCAGGGCCAGGCTATGGGAGTGATAAAGTGAATACTTTTTTGCAAAGTCAGAAGCCTCATCTGCAGCCCACTGGCTTCTGAGACCTTGAATTGTGACACTTTGTGACTTATCAGGTGTTCCCCTGAGGCAGATGCCACTGTGCTGGCCTGGGGAGGTGGGTGGCATCCCCGTGGACTGACCAAAGTATGTGCTTGGCCATCCCCCCCCACCCGCCCAAAAGCCAGCTTGCTGACCCGAGGGCTTACAGCATTGCACCTGCATCTGAGGTCACGTCCATCGGAGGCCTGAGTGGGCGGGTGGACCTTTGGAACCATCAGATGTCATTTGGGGTGGATCCGCATGCTCATTAGTGACTTTGCTGCAAAGCAAACGTGATAAATTAGATGAGGTCCTCCTCCTCTGTTCCTGAGGCTCTGCAAAAAACACCAAGTCATCTTCTTTTCCTCCAGGAAGGCAGGGTGCGCCCCAGCTGGCAGCACCCACGGATCCCTCCTACCTCACACCTGCCCTGTATAAGTAGGGAGGTGATTTGAAGCTGGCTGTACTCACACTGACAGGAAAAAAACGGGACAAGAGAGGCTCTTCCTGTAAACACCCCCAGCCCAGGCCTCTCCCCCATCACACTTGGCTTTTGCCCCTTCCTTGCTGGGCTCTGCAAGCTGTTTACGCTCCTCCCCACCTGTGGTCCCTGAGATGCTTCCTCTCCACAGCCGGCCACTTGGAGGGAGTGCAGAGCCCTGCACCGCCGGCCTCGCTCAGCCCCGTGTCCCTGCAACTGGACGTCAGAGGGGCCGGCTCGGGCCCCGCCCAGGCCACACAGCTGATGGGTGGTCGGCCTGCCTCCACAGCCTCAGGACTGTCCTGGGAGGGGGGCTAGAGAGAGCCCAAAGGCAAAACAGCTGGGAGGCCTGGGGTATTGGTCACAGCTGAATTGGACAACCCTATGTAGGTGGACAGGGGAAGACGTGTCCTTCCGGTGTCACTCAAGGTCTGTTCATTTCACCAAACATTTCTTGAGTTCCTGCTGTGCACCAGACGCTGCCAGGGCCTGAGGATTATACAGATGACAGTTTCTGCCTTTGAGGAGCTTAGTGTGGAGGGAGGGAGGGAGGGAGGATAAGCTGTGATGGGTACATGTAGGCAGACCTGGGCCTGGGAGGTCCACGAGGGCTTCCTGGAGGCAGTGACAGCTGAGGTGATGGTTCAAATCAGAGTGGGAGGTGGACTTGTTGGTGTGAGGTGTCCTGCATGAGCAGGCTCGGGGGTGTGAAAGAGCATGCGAGGGTCCCTCAAACACAGCAGGGTCGCTGGAGAACAGAAGGTGAGGCAGGTGAGGCCAGGCCTGTGCCGGAGAGCTGGCCTGGCCTGGTTGTGGAGACATTCGTGTGCCCCGTGAAGGGCTCGGGCTTCATGCCCCTAGAGGGGTCAGAGCTGGCATGGCAATGGCAGTGTGATGGAGACTAGGAGGCCAGCAGTGCCCTGCCCTGGTCCAGGCAGGGCGGTGGTGCTGCCTGCACTGGAGCGGGGTCAGTGGGGAGCAGCCAGGCTCAAGAACCATTCAAGAGGTCGCTTTCAGAGGGTTTGATGACTGGATGCACGCGGAGGATGGTGGTGCCTTCACCAAGACGAGGGATTCCTCGGGAGGAGGAACGGATCTGTGTGGAGGTGAGGGCAGCAAGATGGTGTTGATCTAAGGATGGATGCTCTGGTCGTGGCTGGGGTCGTCTCACCCCAGGTGGTCTGCCGAGAACAGGGAGGACTCAGCCTTTCCAGCACAGCGTGCTCGGGGCCCCAGGCAGGACCAGTGGGGAAGTGCCAGGCAGGAAGGGGAGGAGGGTAGGGGCCTTCTGGAAAGGGCCGTCCTCGGGGTTTGACACGATCCTCGGCTGCAGCTCAGCGTCTCCTGGGGATGGGTTTCAGAATCCACGTGCCCAGTGGTGGTCCAGACCTCTAGAACCAGAACCTCCATCTGGGGGGCAGGTCTGGCCCACAACAGGTTTGCTCCAAGCCTCAGATTCAGAGGTTCTGAATTAGGGTGACCTGCAGTGGCCCTGGAGGTCCACTCGGATGTGAGGGCTGTGGGAAAACCAAAGACTTGCCTGGTTGCATCTCAGGGCCATTTATGTGTGAATCTTGCATAAACACACACAACTATATACACACAAACATAAATATACACACAAATCTGAATACACAACATATGTGTATATATACTCACACACATCTGTGTGCACATACATGCAGTCATACATCTATATACATACGTACATACATAAATACACAGACACACGCATTTCCATGCCCATCCATCCACACACACACTCCCACACAGACACAGTGCAACAGATGTGTGCGTGGACCGTAATAGTGTCTGTCCTGATTCCTGTACTGGAAGGAAGGAACGTGAGCCCCGTGAGGCACTGGGCTGTGTGTGACCGAACTGCTGCCGGGGACCAGACTGAGATGAGCGGGATCCCCATGGCAGTGATGCTGCAGGTGTGTCGAGAGGCAGAGGGGTGATGGTTCACCTCCTGACTGTGCTGCGTCGGGACGGGGGGTGTTGAGCGAGTCACTTAACCACTCTGTTAAGTGGTGCCTCTGTTTCCCCGTCTGCAAGATGAGGGTGCTCTTGGCACCTACCTCGTAAAGTTGTTGCAAGAATCAAGTTAATGCATCTAAACTCTCAGCTTGTGGCCTGGGTGCTGTTCTTATTATGAACCAGGAGCCCCCAGCAAAAGTCGGGGACCTTAGTGGCTGGGAAAAGGAGGAGGGGGACTTGCTGTTCCCTATAACTCTATACCCTGTTTACCGTCCAGATTTTGTACCGAGTGCATATATGACTAGGTTTTTAAAAAATTCTTTTTATTTATTTATTTATAATATTTATTTATATATTTGGTTGCAATGGGTCTTAGTTGTGACAGGTGGGCTCCCTAGTTGTGGCATGCATGTGATACCTGGTTCCCTGACCAGGGATCGAACCTGGGCCCCCTGCATTGGGAGCTTGGAGTCCTATCCACTGCGCCAGCAGGGAAGTCCTGTTTTTTTTTTTTTTAAGTGTCTAAAAGAGCAGAGGTCTCCAACCTTTCTGGCACCAGGGACCGGTTTCATGGAAGACAACTTTTCCACGGACGGGGGCGGGGGGTGGGGTTGGTTCCGGCGGTAATGCGAGTGATGGGGAGCGGCAGAGGAAGCTTCGCTCGCTCGCCTGCCGCTCACCTACTTCTGTGGGGCCCGGCTCCTAACAGGCCTGGGGGTTGGGGACCCCTGTAACAGAGGAATCTGTTAGAGAGGAACCACATCCAGCTCTCCTCACTATGGGTTCTTTGATCTCATTTCTTCCAGTGTTCTGGCTGAGAACTGTTAGTAAGGTTTTTAATGATGTTCTAATGATGTTACCAGTTTTATCAGCTAATGTGTATAATTACATATCAGTGTCGAGTGAAGAGATGGGAGCATCACAGACTCAGCGGATTGTTCATTTTCTGTGGTGGCAGGCTGAGAGAATGACTCTAATTAACGCATTGTGAAAATATGAAGGATACGAAAGAGAAAAAGCATTTATGGAAATTTTATGTCGTGACCGACACTCCCCTCCCACCACCCCCGCCCGAAAAACACAACAAAAAACACCTCTCAGATCGGAGATCAGATTCATTGAGGAAGAACAGATTGAGGTTTTGGGGGTTCAGTGCTGAGCAGGACTGGCAGGCAGCCTGGGAGGGCGGAGAAGAGCTTCTATTCCGTGCTCCGGAGGAGGAAGAGGAGGCTGCCAGGGCCCTCAGGCAGCAGGGTTCTGTTGCAACCGCCGCCCCCGTATTGACGGAGCAGGTTGCTTAGGCGCTGGCTGCGGAAGCAGTGCCCAGAGCATGGGCGTGGTGGCCAGGGGAGCACAGCAAGGCCAGGCCAAGGGACAGCACCCAGGATGGCCAGGGCTGCCGAGCCAGGACGAGTGCCTACTTTAACGTCAATACAGATGCCAAGTAAAAATAAGAATGCTTGCTTTTTTTTTTTTAACATCTTTATTGGAGTATAATTGCTTTACAATGGTGTGTTAGTTTAGAATGTTTTCTTTCTTAGGGGATTACCCCGAATTTAAGACGTCTTTTTGCCAACCCCACCTTTTTGTCTATTCTTCTGCTTCCAACTCTTGTCAGTTTGACCCTGAAGCTGCACCAAAAGTGTAGCAATAGTCCTAAGCCCTTACTGTGTAGCTGTTTGTCATTCGGTGTAAGATGTCATCACCTGTTTGTCTGTGGGCACAATGGGGAGAGTTGGCTCAGGAATTGGGAGCCCCTGAGGGTAACGTTGGGCTTAACCCCCTGGGCCTCAGTCTTCCCATCTGTAAAATGGGGTCATCTCTGTGGTTCCTCCCCCCACCCCTGTCTGTGAGGCCAGAGGACAGTTAGCTGTCCCTCGTGTTTAACCAAGCCAGTGGCCACGTCCCCAGAGTTACCTGCCCTCCTGTCCTCTTATCTCATGAAGGCACCCGGAGAGCTCAAGGGGCAGCTCCCAAGTGGGGAGGGCATACCTGGGGTTGACACGGCTGTGGTGGGGGAGGTGACAGGGTGGGGAAGGGGGACGGGGCAGGAAATGGCTGTGTCGTAAATGCCACGTCATCCAAGCTGGGCTGTGTCCCACTTGCAGTCAGGGCCCCCGCCTCCTGCTCTGCCATCCCTTGATCCTTTCCAACCTTCTGCCCGTCTCGGAAACCTTATATTCCTGACCCAGGCCTGATGCCATGGGGAGAGCTGGGCAGAAGGCAGCGCAGCGTGAGTCAAACAGACAGGAGTGACCCGGGGGGCATCAGACAAGGATGGTGCTTGGAGAAAGGGCAGCTCAGTGACTAGGTAAGATGCTGAAGGCGCTGGCATTGCAGCTGCACTTGTGTTTTTAAGCAGAGCCCCTCGGTGTGTGGACTGGTGGTCCCCAGCCCTTAGAGAAACCATGTCCAACCTCAGAGACTTTGGTGGACTCCCTAGACACACTCAGCAACAAATGCTAGAAATCGCAAGTTGGCAGACATTTTCTGTAAAGTCCACCTGTGACATGTTCTAGGCGTGGGGGCCAGAGGGTCTCTGTAGCCACCACTCAACTCTGGCATCACAGTATGAGAGCAGTTGTGGGCAGGAGGTAAGTGAACGCTGGTGGCTGTGCCCCAGTAAAGCTTTATTTATAAAAACAGGAGTTGTGTGTATGTCCAAAAGAATGGAATGCAGGGTCATAGACTGATACTTGCCTACCCGTGCTCAGAGCAGCATGATTCACAATAGTCAAAAAGTAGAGGCAACCCAAGTGCCCATCAGTGGATGAACAGATAAACGACCTGTGACTTGTACACACAATGGAATGTGATTCAGCCTGAAAAAGGAAGGAAATTCTGACACCTGCTACAGCATGGGTGAACCTCCAGGACATCACGTTAAGGGAAACAAGCCAGTCACAAAAGGGCAAATGATCCTGCTGAGACAGCTAGAGTTGTCAGATTCACAGAAATAAAAAGCAGATGGTGGGTGCCCTGGGCTGGGAGAGGGGGAGGGGAAGCTCGTGTTTAACGGGGACAGAGTTTCAGTTTGGGAAGATGAAAAGATTCCGGAGGTGAAGGTGGTGACGGTTACATGACGGAGCGAATGTGCCCAGTGCCCCTGAACTATACACTTAAACATTGTTACAATCATAAGTGTTATGTCTGTTTTACCACAATTTTAAAACTTAATGTAAAAAAACAGAACATAGACCAGATTTGGCCCATGGGCCATCGTCTGCCCACCACTGCTCTGAATGAGTTAGTACTTGATAACCACACAGTGTAGCCACAGGCTTCGGGATATCATGTTCATCCAAGCTGCAGAGGGTGCCCAGGCCTCTCACAGTATCTGGATTCCCTCCTGAGCATCTGGGCCCTGTCTTCCTCCTTCCTTTCTTTTCCTACCCTTGCAGTCATTCCAGCGTCAGGCAGCCCTTTCTGTCCCGTGCCCTGTCAGGCCTGTGTTTGCCTGACATTCAAATCTTTGGTTTCAAGGAAGGAAGGTGTCTCTCCCCATGCTTTCACCCCGGCTTCTGGAGGGGCAGAGGGTGGATGGAGGTGCACAGAATCTCAGGGGGATCTGGAGGGCCGCTTCCAGATTCCCGAACAGCCAGTGACCCAACTCCCTCCCCTTTTTTCCTGAGTCAGATTCCAGCTTTTCCTGCAGCTGGGAAGGAGGGGGGCCTTGGCTGGCGTCCCCTTCTCCCCTGCACCTAACCCGAACCCAGACCCTCACCCTCCCCAGATCCTAACCCTAACCCAGACCCTAACCCTCCCCAGATCCTAACCCTAACCCAGACCCTCCCCCTCCCCAGATCCTAACCCTAACCCAGACCCTAACCCTCCCCAGATCCTAACCCTAACCCAGACCCTCAGCCTCCCCAGATCCTAACCCTAACCTAACCCTAACCCAGACCCTAACCCTCCCCAGATCCTAACCCTAACCCAGACCTTAACCCTCCCCAGATCCTAACCCTAACCCAGACCCTCACCCTCCCCAGATCCTAACCCTAACCTAACCCTAACCCAGACCCTAACCCTCCCCAGATCCTAACCCTAACCCAGACCCTAACCCTCCCCAGATCCTAACCCTAACCCAGACCCTCAGCCTCCATGCTGCGCTGTATATAAGCTTCCAAACAGATGTGGCATTGGCCATTGCTGCCCTCAGGGGCAGTTGGCCGGGTCAGGACCGTGAGAACCATCTGTTCTTCCCTTGAATTACTCAAAGAGAATGACTCCCGTCAGCTCACACCCTCTGAGCCATTGCTCAGGATGTGGCTGGATAGGGGCAGAGGCAGAGGCCTGGATGGCCTTGGGACTGGCCTTTGAAGAGAGGCTTGGCTGCTCTGAGGCCAGGTGCTGCCCTGAATGGCTTCCAGGGCTACCCTGACATGGGTCTGCTTAGGGTCAGCAGCTCTTCAATTAATCCATCCCCTTGCCAGCAAATTTGATTCAACTCTTAGTTTCTCTGTGTCCCTGAGTGGAAATTGACTTGAATGCCTGGAGTTAAAAGACCAAAAGTTGTGAAACATCTCCCAGGGAAGGTAGCAGCTTATAAGCAAACATGCTGATTAAACATTACTGTTAAGTTAAGACTCCATTATTGCTAAATAACAGCTCTGGCTTGTTCTAGGAGGAGCCCTTTGACATACATAACAATTAACTTTGTTGAAGAAGTGAGCAGTTAACTGTAGAAGGAGAAAAAAAAGTGCTTTTGTGCAAAATAGGGCAGAAATAATGAGGCTTATGATGGTAGAACAGTGTCTTGAGGTAGAAAATGAACTGAGAATCATACTTAAAGAAAACTATATATAGAGCACTTACTACCTGCTGGGCACTCCGCTGGCTCTTTATATATAAAGAGCTGTACCTGACTCTGTACATATATATATAGAGAGAGTCTTGGAGCAACCCTTAAAAGTAGTAGTTAGTTTTCTCACAAGGAAACTAAGACTCTTGGAGGGTCTGAAGCCCAGGTCACCCAGCAGGAATGGTTGAGTTGAGGTCTGTCCTAGACCCAGTGAAGGATTGAAGGAGCCTTGGAGAAGAGCCAGAGAGAGAATCCCAGCTCTCAGTACGGCCAGGATTTCTTGAACACCCACTAGGTTCAAGGCACTAAACTAGGCACTATACACATGATACCTGCTTACCCTCATGACGATCATGGTATTCACTGTTCTGTGCTTGTAAGCGACAGAAACACCCTGGAGCAAGCTTAAGTGAACAAGGACGTTCTTTATTTCAAGGACACGTGGGTGTCTCTAGAAACTCAAGAACAGGATGCATCCAGACTGCCAGGCTTTCTGGCAATGAGGGCTGAAGGATATAGTAAAGTGGGCTCTCTCTGTAGATAATTGCTTGATCTTCTTGTGGAAAGATGTGGAAATGGCCACTCAGAACCTCCACGTCCCTCCAGGTCTCTGCCTGGGCCGGTCCACTCTGCTGGGGACGTCTTGTAGCAGATGCAATGTCTGTGAGTAGAAGGTCTTGGTGAATTGGGTGGACATTAGTCCTACTTAAACAACTGCATGGGGTAAGTAGTTTTATCCCCATTTTACACGTGAGGAGTTGAGATTTGCAGGAGGTGAATCTTGCCTGAGATCACATGATCATTGGCGGTGAAGGGAGTGGGCAGGGCTTGGATTAGGTCTATCTGACTGGAAGCCTAGGCTCATCATCACGACATCTAACTGCTCTAGAGGACAATTCACCCTAAATGCACTCTTTTTTTTTTTTTTTTTTTGCGGTACGCGGGCCTCTCACTGTTGTGGCCTCTCCCGTTGCGGAGCACAGGCTCCGGACGCGCAGGCTCAGCGGCCATGGCTCATGGGCCCAGCCGCTCCGCGGCATGTGGGATCTTCCCGGACCGGGGCACGAACCCGTGTCCCCTGCAGCGGCAGGCGGACTCTCAACCACTGCGCCACCAGGGAAGCCCTAAATTCACTCTTTAATCAGACGCTGGAAAAGAAACTAGGATGGTTTAGCCTGAGAAGGGCAGCGTGAGAGTCTGTATAGTATTCGGTCAGAAAGCTCTCCTCTTCAGTTAGAAAGCTCTGCTGTCAAGGATGGTGACCAACCAGCTGTTTTCAACAACCAGTGGAAGTTAGAACGAGAAGCGGGTCTTCTGAGAACAGTGTCCTGATGCTCCAGGGTCGTGAGACTCGAGAGCAAGTCGGTGCTGTGGGGCGTGGCCAGCGGGAGCAGCCCATCAGAAGGCCACATTCACCGCTCTTCTACGTCCCCTCCAGGCCTCAGGCTGAAATCTGTCCTGACAAACCACTGCTGGCAGAAAACTGGGGCACCCTGGGGGCTTGGATGTTCTCAGCTGACCTTTCCGCAATCCCCAAGCAGATGAGGCCGAGTGTTTGCCTTGGCTCCCTTGTTGCACTTGAGAGTGAATGTTCATTCTTAGATATTTCAGTTTACCCATGGGGTGGAAAGGATGGAGTTTGTTGATAAATGAATATTTTGGTGTAGACCTGACTTGACACTAACTTAGCTACTTCACGGATGCTTGACCCTAAATGATCATTAATTCATGTCTAAAAAAACTTGGCCAAGATAATACAAACTTTAAATGATATGACCTCATCGCAAGATTTGGGGAGTGTGTGCTTCATCGGAAAATACTACCTAGTGTTGTTTATCCAAAAGGAGTCTCTGAATCGACCTTCACGTTCACAGATGCTGAGTCTGCCAGAGACTTGAGTGGGGAAGTGTAATGAAGGGTATGTTTCCTTTGGGAGCTGGACGAGCCTCTCAGAGGAAAGGGGAGATGTTTATGGGATGCAGGATTTTGTAAGACTGTATTGACTGGTGATATCCTGCTTCTTGTTTTGCAGATCGGAAACCTGGAAGATTACTACCACTTTTATCATAGCAAAACCTTTAAAAGATCAACCTTGAGTAGCAGAGGCCCTCACACCTTCCTCAGGATGGACCCCCAGGTACAAATCTCTGCTCCCTGTGCAGGATGCTTTTTTAGGGCCTAGGGTATTGTTTGCTTATTGTTTGGGTCTGTGGTTCTGAAAATGCCTGAGTCTGGATTTTAATGGGATTCTAGATAGCCTTTCGTTTTCCATATCCACTTGGAATAAAACAAGACAGATGTGCAGCTACATATCAGACCATCTAAAGGCTCCAGATATTTGGGTTCCTTGGGAGACTTGGGAATTTAAATTCTTGACTTCAGTTTGAAGTAACAGTCAAATGACTATAGATCTAAAATTTTTAATCTTTAAAAATCAACAAAATATACAGTAGTCAGAAGAGATAAATATGTGAATCTTACCCATAAAGGCTATGCAATTCAAGCTAGCATTTTAATAATGAAATTAGAATTTGGACAAGTGGATGTTTTTGTGATTGTCATAACACATATCTTAATGGTTACCATGAACTTAAAAACCTGGGCAGTAAATATAACTCTTTTTTCCTTAAAAATTCCTGTGATCTCTGAGATGAAAACAAATGTAATTTGAAAAGAGGCTGACATTTTTAGTATAGTTCATATTTATTGGGTGGTTAATTATACTTTCTGCATAGATTTTAGATTCATATTTGACAAATATCAATCAACAGATACTTGGTAAGATTAAAATTGTCAGATGGTCAAGTGAGCCTTTGATGACTTCATTCATTCACCAGGTGATTTTGGAATACCTGCTACGTGTCACGGTGTCTCCACAGCAGGGCTGTCAGAGTGGATGGTGGGGCTGACAGTCTATAGAAGAATATGTGATATGTCACAGGGCATTGAGCGCTATGAGGGACAGTGAAGTTCAAGTGAGAAGCAGTAGCAGCCCCAACAAAGAAATGAGGCCATTGGTAAATCGTAGTTTTAGAACATGGAAATCACCTTCTCTCAAAAGCAATGTGTGAAATGTTCACTTGGGCTCCCAAGCTGGCACATGGCACTCCTTCAGTGATCCCCAGAGAACTGGATAATAACGTTTCCTTGGGGAAATTGGCCTTGGTGTTGTCCCAAGCCACCCCACTGATAATCATGGATACTGATAATCGTGGATACTTTTGTGTTGGCGGAGCTGGGGGTAGTGGGAGAGATGGTGTATCCCTGAGAACTGCACCTAAAACATTTCTCCAGGACATGACCTTGTGGTGGTCTGGTTTTAAGAACATGAGGAAGTGGTCCCTGTGAAACTAATTCGTGCAGTTGGGCTCTGACAAAGTAGACATGTAGTGTATGGTTCTGAGTTCATTTTATAGGTGGGTAGAAGGATGGATGGATTGAAGTGTGGGTGGGTGGACAGACTGAAGGAGATAGATAGCAAATATTGTGCTAATCCCATTCTTCCTTCATAGCAGGGAAAGGAATTTAATGTTTTTGTTTTGTTTGTTTGTTTAATTAAGTATTTATTTATGCATGGATGCATGCTGCATCAGGTCTTAGTTGCGGCATGCTGGATCTTTTAGTTGCAGCACGTGGACTTCTTATTTGCAGCATGCGACTCTTACTTGCGGCATGCAAACTCTTAGTTTAGGCATGCACGCAGGATCTAGTTCCCTGACCAGGGATCGAACCCGGGCCCCCTGCATTGGGAGCACTGAGTCTTACCCACTGGACCACCAGGGAAGTCCCAGGAATTTAATGTTTATGGAGGGATTAGTACGTGCTCAGGCAGCTTACGTGCATCCTCCCACCTGACCGTTTGGGGCTCTGTTTATACCCCTATGTGTTCATGCCATGGAGCTTGAGGGAGCGCTTTTCAAAGGGGCTGGTGTATTTTTTTTTCCTCTCGGAAGCAAAGCCAGGTGGTAGTAGCTAATTCCCACAGGATGGGGCCACTGGAGAAGGGCGAGCAGACCCGAATCACCGTAGAGCTGAGTGCAGAGTGCCCAGCCCGTCACCAAAGACATGTGGGTTCTATGTGGCTGTGGGGTCGGGGGAGGCGGGGTGGGGGGCTGAGGTTCTCAGTGGCCAGTCACCTGTCAGAGTGCGGAGACGTTTCTAAGCTAGGAAGGGAGTTGCTGCAGTGCCCTCCACAGTTTCTCTTGAGCAAGCAGTGATCTGTCTTGTGAGGACGGCATACTTGTCCTCTGTCCGAAGCCTTCAGAGTTATTGTTCCCACAGAGGGAGTCACAGTGAGGGGCGCTCTGTTTGCATGGAGGAGCCCCTGCCCCCACCCCAGCCCTGTAGAGATGTGCAATGAGAAGAGGATGGGACAGTGGGTTTCTTGGTCCCCCTTCTGTCACTGACCAGGGTTCTTACCCTCCTTAATCAAAAGAAATGGATAAAAGGCCAGACAAGAAATTCAGGTAAGGCTTTACTGGGGCCCCGCTGCAGCAGAGGGGAGCGGGAACAAACAGCAGGTGCCCTTGCTAGCTCCCTGATGGGGGCTGAGCCTGTTCCTTATATGGGGTGAGGGTAGGGGGTGTGTCCAGAATTGGGGCCAGAGGGGTGGCTTAGGTGGTGGTGAGTGCAGGGGGCATACGCAGTACCCTGCGTTTGCTCCTGATCCTCTGCTTTTGCTTCTGATCCCCTGCTTTTGCTTCTGATCCCCTGCTTTTGCTCCCCGCTCTTCAGAAGTGGCAGTTGGGTTTTTGGTCTTTTTGTATCTTGCTGTCCATAAATTGCCCAAACTGTACACGCATGCAGTTACTTTTTTAGTCCCTTATAGTTTCTTTGTATTTTGTTGCTTGAGGAGACGTTTGTCCAGGTGCGAGTACTGCAGCAAAGGGTCCCAGGTCCCAGGTCCCAGCCTGTCTCATTTCCTGAGGGATTTTGGAGGATGAAGCTGTTTCTCAATTGTTAGAACTATTTCTATTAGTTAGACATAATCTGTGTTTTAGGGGGCCCCCACTCTTTTTTAGTGACTAAATTTTAAAACTCGTAAAGGTATTCAACTCAACTCCTCCATCCTTCCTTCCAAAAGTATTAATTATGCACCTGCTGGGTGTGAGGCCCTGTGCCCCAGGGGATGCAGAGATGCCCGCCCAGCGGGTCTCCTCTCTGTCAGCACCAGCGGAGCAGGACACTGCAGCCCGAGCGAGCGTCAGACGGCAGGAGGCGGCTGAGGAGAATTCCGGGCGGGCCCCAGCCAGCCTCCTCCAAGGCATCTGAGATGATGGACTTGGGCATTGTGGGTGGGTTCAAAGTACTGCATTCAGTCTGGGTCTGAGGGCAGGGTATTCTGGTCATCAGCTGTGTCCTTGAAGGAAAGAGAAGGAAGGAGAGACTTCCAAAGGCTATGGCAGTTAAGTTTTTCAAATAAAAATCCCTTTTGTACAGAGCTTCTTAATAAGCTCCTGGCAGGGCCGCTATCAGACCATCCTGCCAATAAAGAGGAAAGAGAGAAAAGGTAAACAGCCCTCACATTCCAGCACAGCCTGCAACTCCCACGTGATTGGCTGATTGTTTCCTACAGTTCTAATTAAATGCTTAGCCCCAGGGAACGCACATAGACATCCGAACCCAATTCCGAATACAAATTCCGAATTGTAACTGAAATGCCTCTGTTTAAATCATTCTAGTTTTAATGCAAACCAAATCAATTAGCTGTCACTCTAATATTTACTCTACCTAGTCGTTCCAGTGAAATATTGGGTAAAATTAGCTATTTTACAAAAGTGTTTAGTGTTATCTTGTCCTGCAGCACCAGGACATTTTCCCACATGAGCAAAGCGTTTTTGTGTCACCTTCTCGATTGGAGAGTCGTGTAATTAATATTATTGAGAAAGGGAGAAGATGATTTAATATTATTCAGAGTCATTGGAATGCAGTTGCCATCGTGTTTGAATGACCAAACTGGAGATGAATGTTATAGGGCTTAGGATAAAGCTCAATCGAATGCAGATGGTACTTTATTTTAATTAGCTCCAGTCCCTATTGTATAAAATTGCTTTGATAAGTGGTGGAATTTACAACCCACCCTACTTCGCGTGAAAGCTGATAGAGTGTACATTTGTTGAACAAAACGGAAACAACACACAAGCAGGAGGGAAGATTTAAGACTTCAGCCACACGTGCACACACATTTATTAAGCATCTCTTTGCTCCGATCTCGTACCAGCATCCTGCGGTTGTTTTCCTTCCATTCTTAATCACCTTTACTTGATGTATTTAACTACCTTTGGAAAGGGCCATTTTGCTCGAAGGGGTTTGTGGACCAGCCCTCTCCTTGGGAGAACAGCCCAACTGTTCTCAGGGTGCAGTATCAGTCACTGGGTTTTTCCAAGGGCTGTCATTTAAGCCAACTGAGGGCATTTGTTTTTAACTTGTTCTTTTGCCAAAAGTCGGGAGAAGGGTGGATGTTACTGAAGCACCAGCCAATAGCTGTAAGGGCTCCCAAATTTTTTAAAAATTACTTGTTCTGATTACGTTCCAAGCTGGCTTATAGTTCAACATTGCTGCTGCATCTTCCAACCCTTACATTTTAGAATGATGACTCTGGTTCAGCCCTTCCCTTGCGTGCTCAGCCAGATGGATGACGGAAATGGGAGGATAAAGATGTTATTAGGGGGGCCCTCGGTGGCTCCTTCCGGGGTGGTGGGAGGCTTCGGGTTGACGCTTTGTTTCAGTCCTTCAACGCTCAGGAGCTGGAAAATGATTTCCAGGGCCGGAGTGGGCATTCTGTTTTGTAGGATGGGACTTTGCCCCAGAGTCTAATCAGAGCTCAGTTTTTTTTTTTTCCAGCAGTGATGCAACGTTTAAGCAGATCTTTCCATTAACCACAGAGGGAATTTTATCTGACAGTCTTGTGTGCTAGAGCCATTTGGAGTGCAAACAAACAAAAAGTTCCTGGCAAATACCAGCACATAGACAGGAAGTGACCACATTGATCTGGGGGTTGATGAACTGCTAGATGGGCTGGGGGGAGGGTGGGCTGCCACATGGGGCCCGACAGGTTCACCCGCCTGGGGACAGCAGGGCTTCAGCTGTCTATTCACGTTTCAGCACAGCCCTGCTGGGTCTAGTGAACTGGACGCTACCAGTTGGTAAGCAGTTAGGATTTTCAAATAGGCTTTAAAAGATGGTGCTTTATGATTCCACCGGCAGGCTTGACGCTTCCACTTAGATGCCTCTAAGATGTCTCAAAGTCACCGCATCCCAAAGCCGAGTGACCATCCCTGACCGCACCTCTGTCTCACAGAGAAGCCGCCCCTCCCCCATGCCTGTTCCCCCACCCTCCGTCCACCACCCATGCAGCCCGTGCCCCAGGCCTGTCCTCTGGCCCCTGGACGCTGCACGGCCCCTCTCACTGGCCAGCTGTGAGCATCCTTGACCAACACCAGTCTGCTCTCCACTGTCCCGAGGGAGCCTATGAAACATGCCTGTCATGGTGCCACCGCCCCTGGGAATGTCCTGCCCAGGTCCCCCTTGGTCTGGCCTCCCTGTGGCCCCTGGACCCCCGCCACGCTGGCCTTTAAGATCCTCATCGGATGACATTTGCCCTTTCCCCCTGCACAGCCTTGGCACATACTGGCTACCCCTGTGTCTCTCTCTGGTCTTGGCCTGTGCATCCCCACCACCGGGAGCTGGCTCAGCGGCTGCTCCTAGTGGTTGGATGTCAGCGCTCTGGGTCTGCGAGGTCCCCTCAGCATCTGCCTTCCCCAGGGACTCCAGGAGTGGAGGGGTCGTGGCTGTTCAGATCTTGTCCCAGCACGGAAGTGACAGGGCAGAGTGCGTCTGGCCGTGTTCGCAGCTGCCCGTTGCTGCAGGGGACGCACCGTCTTAAAGGGTTTAGTGGTCACGTGGGCGTCCCCCTCCCTGAGGTTCCCAGCGCCATGAGGGCAGTAAGGAGCCCATCCATCGGCTCTCGGGCCCCCACTTTGTTCCTGTAACGTCTGTTTCCTGGCCGCCTTGGAGACAGCGCCAGGACCGCAGGCCCAGGTGGGAGCGAGGAGGGGTTTCATTTGCTGGGGATCCAGTAATGACAGGGACCAGGGACACGGCTGGTGGGAGCTGCAGGTGGTTCCAGGAGGCCTGGAGCGCGAGGCCGGGCAGAAGCCGTGAGAGGCAGGGGGATGGGGGGCGGGGGGAGCTCGGGGTGAGACGCACACAGTCCGCCTTGTGCTGGGGGGTGTCACATTCTCCAGGGCCAGGGCCGTCCTCACTTGCTTTCACTCCAGGTCCGGCAGGCTACCCAGTAAATAGCAGACGACGGACCCTTAGTCGGTGTTTATTTTTATTTTTTTTTTTTTTATTTATTTTTTTTTTTTTTGCGGTACGCGGGCCTCTCACTGTTGTGGCCTCTCCCGTTGAGGAGCACAGGCTCCGGACGCGCAGGCCCAGCGGCCATGGCCCACGGGCCCAGCCGCTCTGCGGCACGCGGGATCCTCCCGGACCGGGGCACGAACCCGCGTCCCCTGCATCGGCAGGCGGACCCTCAACCACTGCGCCACCAGGGAAGCCCTTAGTCGGTGTTTATTGAAACAGACCTCAGTTTTCAGGGAGTAGGTTCACGTAGCAAGTTGTATCTGTTACCATTTGCTCATCAACTTCTTTTTACCTAAAGGACTTTAGAAGTGTCTTGTGGCCCTGGTTAAATTGTGACAAGAGCCCTGAAGAGGGCTTGAATTCATCAGGCTGCAGAACGACGGACATGGGCCCAGCCGGGCAGTGTGCTGACCAGCGTCTGGCTGGTGACCGTGGGGAGCAGGGCTCCTTCGGCCGCCTGTCCGTCCTGTGTGAGTGGAGGCAGGTGATCCTCGGGGACGGGGTGCTTCCCGTCAGAGCCTCGGTTTCCCGAAGTCCATTCATGTTTCCCAGTATTAGCAGGAGGAGTGGTGCCAGCTCTCACCAGCTGTAAGTGGTCACCTTTTGGCCCGTGTAGTTCAGCTTGGATGGAACGAATTCGAGAGGTGGCCTGTTGAGGAAGGGGGAACAGGCCTGGGTCCCCGCTTGCCTCTGTGATGTGGGAGGAGGAGGGGGAGGTCTTCTAGGCTGAGTTAGATCAGCTTTTAGATTTTGGGTTCGTCTTCCTTCTCCTCTGCCTCTTCTACTGCCCTGGCTTACGGATTTCCATAGCAACCCGGCATCTCCTCCCCACCCCAGGTGGTACCCTCAGGAGGGCTCGAGTGTCTCCCTGAGACATGATCTAACAAGGCTGTTTAACCATCACTCGCTTGTGGGGCTGGTGCCCTGTGCCCCAGGAAGATAAGCGTGGGAGTATCAATCCTCGTATGGAGTCGGACCCCAATCCACTTGCCACCTCCACGAGCCCGGCTGAGTCCCATGCTTCTTAACCATGTCGGAATCACAGGCCCCTCTGCAAAGCTGATGGAAGTTGTGGACGTTCTCTCTCTCCAGAGGAGAAAAGAAGTCATGTGCTCACATCTACGCTGCTCTGCATCCAGCTTCTGGGGGTTCCTGGGACGTAAGCCTGCCCTTCCATCCTCTAGGATCTCTGGGCCCCAGGCAGGAAGTCCCCAGCGTGGCTACCACTCAGCTCCTACGTGCCTGAACCATTGCCTGTCCTGAGAGAAGGACCACCTTGCACACTGTAAGGTGGCGCGCACTTGTCAGGGAGGATTATTTTCCTTTCTTTGAATCCTCACTTGGTGAGTTAACTTCTCACTGCTCTTCAGCTGGTGGAAAGTTGACCCAACACGTGTTGGGACAGGCGTTGAGAGCAATCGGTGTTGACGGGACTTGAGATGTAAAGGTCCAGGCTGCTGAGTGCAGGGGTCACAGAAATGGGCTGTTTCGGCCCCTCCCTCAGCTGGAGGCTGAGGCACAGAGGATGGGGTCAAAGGTTGACCTTCCCCCATGCTCCCGCTGCACTGTTCTCTCCTGGAAGAGGCCTGAGGGTCTGGGGACCCCTGGACACTTGGGGGTCTGGCCTCTGACATCTTCCAAGGATTTGCCCTGATCTGCAGGCAGGGCTGGCTCTGTCACAGCAAACGGTGGAGGGAATCCCTGTCCTTCCACAGTGACAGAATGAGATGTCCTTCCCTTTGATGAAGATAAGGGAAAAAGAAAAGGGAAAGCTGGCCAGAGCTGTCTCCCTTGCCCTGGACACAGCTGTGCATGAACACGAACCCTAAATAGAACACACTGCTCTTGCCCTCACACCGGTGGAGACCTGGAGGGTATGGGGACGAGGATCTCGGAGAACAGCCTTTGTTGCCTTAGCTCCCTCTCAGAGCAAAGCCTCTGGAGCCCCTTCTAGGACCTACCAGCTCCTAAAGATGCCCTGGGGCTTCCCGAGCCTGGTGGAGCCCGTTAGAGGTTGACGGCTTTAAGGCAGAGCGTAAGCGTGTGGTGGCTTTGGGTGGAACGCAGGGGTCATTCATGCTCTCTCTGGTGGCATTGGCTCATAGGAGGAAACTTGAAAATAACGTGACAGCAACCCCCTTTTGCACTTGTTGAACCCAGGACTGATGTGCCAGGCTGCCTTCTGTTCTGGCAGTGTGCCCGTGGCCCCAGGAAGAGGATGCGGCTGGGGCTGCCCAAGGCGCACCTGCCTAGATGACGCTCGGACAGCTGTACAACCGGCAGCTCTGATTGGGATCCTGCTTGTTTACATGACTTCTTTCTAAGCATCTTTTTTTTTTTTTTAAAACATAAAGATTTTTAAGGGAATAGTTTTTTAACATTCTATTTTTTTAAATTTATTTATTTATTTATTTATTTGGTTGTACCAGGTCTTAGTTGCGGCAAGTGGGCTCCTTAGTTGAGGCTCCAGGGCTCCTTAGTTGTGGCATGCAAACTCTTAGAAATGGGATCCAGTTCCCTGGTCAGGATTGAACCTGGGCCCCCTGCATTGGGAGCGTGGAGTCTTATCCACTGCACCACCAGGGAAGTCCCTCTAGCATCTTTTAAGTTTACCTCCTCTTATCTACAGAGCGACATTCAACAGATAGTGAATTTTAATTTGACTTCTCAAGAAGAAAGCTGGAGGAAGCGTTGCCTCCAAAAGAAAGCGTTGCTCTTCACCTCATCATGAGAAGATGATAAAGTCTTTGTGACAAGAATGTTTAACGGGGGCTTCCCTGGTGGCGCAGTCATTGAGAGTCCGCCTGCCAATGCAGGGGACGCGGGTTCGTGCTCCGGTCTGGGAAGATCCCACATGCCGCGGAGCTGCTGGGCCCGTGAGCCATGGCCGCTGAGCCTGTGTGTCTGGAGCCTGTGTTCTGCAACGGGAGAGGCCACAACAGTGAGAGGCCCGCGTACCGCAAAAAAAAAAAAAAAAAAAAAAAAAAGAATGTTTAACGGGAAACATACAGAAAATGGATGAAAGGAAGAGGGTCAGAGTGAAGTCCCACCTTCAAAATATGACTTTGAAGAAGTCAAGACACTTTATACAGGTTTATAGAAGTTTGCCCAGGAGAGATACTCTGTGTTGAGCTGGGGTTGCAGGTGGCAAACCTTGCTCTTGTCCAAAATCACTGATCTTCCACAAAAAGTCCACGCAGATCACCTGGGGGTCATGAAGACCCAGTCGCACTGTCTACTCCAAAGTGTTTCTGAAAGTCTGACCGTGGTTATAACATATTTGATACCTGAAGTGTATTCATTTAACTTCATTCCTTCGTTCAGGGAGCATTTAGTGAACTCCTACTGTATACTGTGCATCGCCTGGCACACAAAAGTATAGTGGTGAGTGAAACACAGCCCACGTTGTCTGCACAGGCCGGTGGGGGGCAGAGGGTAGTCACACCGACCCTGGACACATCCGACCACAGCTGCGGTCCATGCCGGACAAGTCAGGTCAGGAAAGGCCTTCGCCCCTGGCAGAGACACACCTAACTTTGCAGCGTCAGCTTTCAATTTGCCTTTTCAGGAAGAAAGAGGACAGGACTTTAGTCCAACAGATCTTGCCGAGCAGGTCC
Organism: Hyperoodon ampullatus; assembly: GCF_949752795.1. Taxonomy (NCBI): domain Eukaryota; kingdom Metazoa; phylum Chordata; class Mammalia; order Artiodactyla; family Ziphiidae; genus Hyperoodon; species Hyperoodon ampullatus. The sequence continues at coordinate 30,224,506 of NC_136916.1, read as the reverse complement.
CTGTTACAGGCAGGTGTTGGCTGAGAGCTGGAGAAACAATCGTGACTGAGACGCATCCGTCCCTCTGGGGGAAAATGGGCTTCTGAACAGCTGATGTCCATGTCCTGGGGTGGAGGCAGCGTCACCAAGCACACACCTGTGGGGGCACAGGAGCCTGGGGGGCCACCCTGGCCTCCCTGGGTGTCAGGGAAAGATGCCAGGGTGGGGATGGTTAAAGTGGAACACATCCCTGGTGGCGCAGTGGTTGAGAGTCCGCCTGCCGATGCAGGGGATACGGGTTCGTGCCCCGGTCTGGGAGGATCCCATATGCCGCGGAGCGGCTGGGCCCGTGAGCCATGGCTGCTGAGCCTGCGCATCCGGAGCCTGTGCTCCGCAACGGGAGAGGCCACAACAGTGAGAGGCCCGCATACCACAAAAAAAAAAAAAAAAAAAAAGTGGAACACAAGTAAGTTGGCCCAGTGAAGGGGCACTGTGAGAGGCCTGCAGGCGGGGGGGTGCCAGGAGGGGCGAGAGGCGGGGCTGGAGGGGGCCCTGGTTGGGGGTCAGGCCGCATCGTGCATCGGTCATGGGGCGGGGACACCCTAAGAGTCACATGACCGTCCAGATGCCAGGGGATCGTTGCCATGGTGAATCTTGGGGATGGGATCCTGACCCCTTGAGGAGATGGAATCTGTGACACTCGTGTTGGAGAGGATCCCAGCTTTGTTCTGACTTGGGGGACAGGTGGGCTTTAGTGCTGATGAGTTAGGAGAATCAGGAGGGTGAGAGGGACCTGGGTATAGGGGGCAGGACCCACTTTGGGGCAGCTTTAGTTTCAGAGAACGGCGGGGAGAGGTGTCCAGGGCCCTGAGATGTGCAGGGGAGAGCCGTTAGGGTGGGGACTGCAGGCTTGTGTGGGTGGGGCTGCCAGCTAGAGGTGGCACCGCTGGGTACACCGGGACGGCCATTCTGTTCTGGTTTTTCAGATACTGGGGGGACTTCCCTGGTGGTCCTGTGGCTAAGACTACACGTTCCCAATGCAGGCGGCCCAGGTTTGATCCCTGGCCAGGGAACTAGATCCCACATGCTGCAACTAAGAGTTCGCATGCCGCAACTAAAAAGATCCCACATGTCACAGCGAAGATCCTGCACGAAATAATTTTAAAAAATAAAATTTGGGGTAAGAGCTGCTGCCTTGAGTCCCACCCCTGCCCCAGTGCTTTTCCTGCAGCCTCAGCCCATCCTCTGGGGGCCTCCGGATCCTCCGTTTAGCAGGACAGCCTCATGGATTCTCAAACATTTAAAATCTCGGCCCTGATCAAGGCTGTGATTTAAACCTGTATCAGTCTCCCAGGGCGGCTGTAACAAATGACCAACAACTGGGTGGCTTAAAACAACAGAGATGCGTTGTCTCACAGTCTGGAGTCCACAGGTCTGAAGCTAAGGTGTCGGCAGGGCAGTGGTCCCTCCGAGGGCTCTCAGGGAGCATCCTTCCTTGCCTCTTCCAGCTCCTGGTGGTTCCACATGCTCCTCAGCTTGTGGAATCTGTCTTCATAAGGCCTCCTCCTCCTGTGTCTCAACCTCCCTTTGCCTGTCCTTTGTAAGGACACTTGTCACTGAATGACCACATCGCCAGAGCCTTAACTTAATTACATGTGCAAAGACCCTTTTCCCAAGGGAGGCCACATTCACTGGTTCTGGGTGAATGTACCTTTTGGGAGGCCACCAGTCAACTCTCTACAAAACCTAAAGAGAGTGATGTGGAATGAGCAGGGCCTTTCTTCTCAGCGATATTTCCCCTTCCTTCACTCCAGTGACCTGAAGGCTTTGCAGAGCGATTGGTTCTCTTCCTAAGAAGGCTGGGGACCCACGGTAAGAGCTCAGCTCTTACCGTACACGCTTAGTCACAATGTGTATTTTAATGTGCCCCAGGCCTACTCATTTGCAGGCTTACCTGGGTTTAGGACTTACCTTCCAAGTATATTCCTATGGCCTTGAAAGGCAGACAGTGTGTACCACTGTCTGTCCCCTGCCTTTTTCACCAAGAGAAGGTCTGAACACCTCCTCTAGGAGTTCTGAGGGATCTGATGGGCAGAGCACGAACGAAGCTACAGTGTAAAGTGACAGCCGGGCAGACTGCCAGCAAAATATGACGACTTTCCTTTTGCACTAGCCCTCTTAGGGGAGGGAGAGTACTGCCAATTCTTCGGAGCATCTCAGGTTGCTTTTCCTCATAGAGATAATCACAGGAAGAACATCACAGTCAGGCCCCCTCCCAGCCTGACTCTCCCCATCACCACCAGCTCACCGCTTGTATTCCTTCCTCTGCAGTTTTTTGGAATAGCTTCAGAAGGATAGGTGTTAACTCTTCTCTAAATGATAGAATTCGCCTGTGAAGCCATCTGGTCTTGGGCTTTTGTTAGTTGGAAGTTTTAAAATCACAGTTTCAATTTCAGTACTTGTGATTGGTCAGTTGCAGCTCACCCTTTGTTTGCGAGCTCTGTGGAAGAATCAATTCCACAAGTGACACGTCCTTAGGGATCCTGAACTGTGTGTTCCTTTGTCATAAAGAGCATCACTGTTCATGATGAGGGTACCCTTTGGGAAAGCTAAACTTTCAGGCACTTGGATTTGCACTTGGTGCCATCGGCACCCCTGACCTTCCCGGAGAGGCCAGCTGGCTCTGGGTTCCAACCTGAGGGGCCCCTGAAGCAGAGCTCTGGGTCTGAGCTGGAGGGTGGGACGGGGGCCTTGGTCCTGGATGGGAACCAGTGGTATTTACGCTCATACTCATGTTCCTAGAACCTAGCACGGGACACACAGTGAGACTTAGTGCAGCTTTGGTGAGCGAATAAGGGACCACGGGGGCCGTGCTCTCCAGAGAAATCAGGGCAAATCTGGAAAATGCCAGGATGATGGGATCCAGGAGCCCCCGCCCTTTCCTGGAGTTGGGTGAGAAGCAAGGCAGTGGCTGGAGCCTGGAGAAACGAGATGGGGAGCAGGCTCTGACCAAGTGACTGTTGGCTGAGTCAGCCTCTGTGACTGGGAGGTCACCTGTGAATCCATCTCCACAGACCTGGCGAGTAATTTGTTATATCCAGTTCCATTGGCCTACAGTGCCTGGCTGTCTCTCAGAGTCTTACAATGACCTGTCTCAGGGGAGAAGGCTGCCCCGGGACCACGCCACAAGGAGAGCCTCCAGCTCTGCCACGGGCCCTGGGCCATCACAGCCCACCCTCAGAACTGTGTGTTAAGTTGGGTTCTTACCCAGAGCCCAGGAACGATTGGAGGCCAGGTGCCCTCACTCTTTTATCCCACTAGGGGATTGTTTTGCGACTTCTGGCAACATGCTTTCCCATGTCACCTGCCTGATTTGGGTGAGTCACCTACTCAGGCTTGGAAGAGGAGGGTTCACCTCCTCTGTGACAGGAAGTAAAGCATGGTGCGTGGCAAGAGCTGAGCTCTTCCAACCACAGTTGGAAGGCGCTGGTGCTGGTAAGATGGGTAGTGAGTCAGCCAGGCAAGGTGGACGGGAGCATCCCAGGAGCTTGGAGCTGTCAGTGGCTTGCCTACCACTGTACTTTACAACAGGTTGCCTAGCAGGTTAGGAAATACAGTCTTAGGTTTTTGACACTGAGTAAAAGCTTTCTGGTTTAGGCAGTAATATATGAGGAGGTTGCAAAATGCCATCAGAGGGTGTTATGAGCAAAATATCTCACTGTACAGTTTTATTTTCCATGGAAGTATCTATCAGTGGCAACTATAAATGATCCAGGACTTGGGCCTGGGCTTGTTTTAGTGCCTAATCCAAATGGTTTTTGAGCTCTTTGCAGCATTTCTCAGGAAGCTGATCTACTGGTGTTTTGTAGACAAGCCACATTGGTGGGGGGACAGGCTGTGATATTTCTTTCTAAGCATTTTGTCCTGGTGACCAACAATGCCTTGAGATCAGTCGTCACCCTTAGATGTGAATGAGGCTGTCCTCCTCCCTCAGGACCACGTGGGTAGGTCGAGGCTGAGCGGTCTGAGGGGAGCAGCTTGACCCTCGGACTTTGTGCCTTCATTCCCCTGGGGTCACCAGCCTTGGCCTGGCCTCCAGGTCAGCCAGGGTCCCCCATCATCACCCTCCCGGAGGCTCCATCCTCCTCCTCCCCTTCACCTTCTCTGCCCTAGGCCACCTGTTGCCTTCTTGGAGCCTGCATCACACCCTGAGCTGTGTGGTGGGAGCCCCTGACTGGAGCACAAACTTCTGAGAGCAGGGCCTGGTGCCCGCATCCTGCCCATCTCAGCCCCCTGTGCAGAGCTGAGCCCCAGCAGGAGGTGTACTGAATCAGGGGGCCCATAGCAGCAGGACCAAGAAAATATTTCGGTTCAGGGCACAAGGATTCAGGTCCCACATCTTTTAAAAGTGAAAAAACTCAGACTTCCCTGGTGGCGCAGTGGTTAAGAATCCGCCTGCCAACGCAGGGGACACGGGTTCGAGCCCTGGTCTGGGAAGACCCCACATGCCGTGGAGCAACTAAGCCCGTTCATCACAGCTACTGAGCCTGTGCTCTAGAGCCCACGAGCCACAACTACTGAGTCCATGTGCCACAACTACTGAAGCCCGCACGCCTAGAGCCCGTGCTCCGCAACAAGAGAAACCACTGCAATGAGAAGCCCGTGCACTGCAACGAGGAGTAGCCGCTGCTTGCTGCAACTAGAGAAAGCCCGAGCACAGCAATGAAGACCCAACACAGCTAATAAATAAATAAATAAATTTTAAAATAAATAGCTAAATAAATAAAAGTGAAAAAACTCTTCCACCTTGAAAAACTCTTACACACACATGTACACACATGTGAGGATAATACAGCCATGTGCCAAGCAGTGATGTGCATGCTTTATATGCCAGTTTATATGCCCGTGATCCCTCATGACAAGCCACAATGATGCCCATCATACAGATGAGGCCAGGGAGGCTAACCGACTGAGTCACACAGCTGGTGAGTGTGGGGCTGGCTTTTGAATCCAGGCAGCCAGGCTCCTGGATTCCTGCTCTTAAATAACATTTATCCTGCCTCTCAAGCTTTTTTCCTTGGTTGTGAAGGCAGATCATGTCAATTGAAAGAAGTTTATAAAACCCTTAAAATAATTTAAAAATTTTAAATGAATAATAGTGTCACCATCAAGGAATTGCTGCTATTAATAGTTTGCTGTATCCCTTGCTAGATTTTCTGTACATGTTTTGGTACCATGTTTGCAGAAGCTGCTAAAAATGCCAATATATGGATTATCATAATTAACCGTATCCTCCCTGTAAAACATTTTACTTCCAACTCCTGATCACCATTTGACCGGTTTCTCCCCTCTCTTCACTGTTTTCATACCCTTGCATGTATTTCCTTTTAATTAGGGACAAGGGTCACCAGAGAATCTATTGGCAACTTCACAAGGTCTTTTTTTTTTAGTAGAATCATTTCAAACTCTAGGAGAGTGGTCCTATTCCCTCCCCTACAGACCCAGACTAGTTCTTATCTTTCAAATATGGTCATGTGAAGTGAAAACATCTCCTTGGAATTTACCATCCAAGACATCTAATAGACACAGATATTCATGGAAAAGGACAGCTGGAGCACCTACGAGGAGGCCACGTGAAACCAGGAGATCGTTTTTAAAACAAAAAGTAACTGCATTTCTCCCCTGGTAGGTGAAATGGCTCCAACAACAAGAAGTTAAACGCAGGGTGAAGAGACAGGTGCGAAGTGACACTCAGGCCCTTTATTTCAACGACCCCATTTGGTCCAACATGTGGTACATGGTGAGTAGGGCGTGGGCCTCTCTGTCCCTGGAGCGTTTGCAGTGCCGTGTTTCTGAGACTGGTCAATTTCCCCCAACAAAGCTAAATTCTTATGACAGCTCCAAACAGACACACTTCATCTGAGTGTAAAACTCCTGTTTTAGTGCTGTGAGGTGCAAGCTTTCTTGTGAAGTTTTTTTAATTATGTGAAAGTCCAAGGGGAGGGGCTCTTTGAGCAGGGGAGCGATTGGCTGCACAGCGTATGAGTCACTACATGGTGAGTGGTGAACAGAGCCCCTGAAGGGTGGTGGGTGTCCTGGGAAAGTGATGGACAGATCGCCGGGGCAGAAAAAGCAGTAGAGCCTCCACGTGTACCATTCCCAGAAATGGGTGGTAGAAAGAGGGTCCTGCTCTATCAGGCACGGGAAAGCATTTTCTCCATATTCCCTTATGAGCATAGGATCACCTCTGCTGGGTTTGCGGGTCTATGTCAGGTGTGTCTGTGCTGGGGGGCTTTGTGTCTTCTGTGCCTGCAGCATTGTGGCGACAAGAACAGTCGCTGCCGATCAGAAATGAATGTCCAGGTGGCGTGGAAGCGGGGCTACACGGGAAAAAACGTGGTGGTCACCATCCTGGATGATGGCATAGAGCGGAATCACCCCGACCTGGCCCCAAACTATGTAAGTCAAGCCTTAAAACTGGCAACTGGCATGCAGAGACATTCAACTGCGCGGGTCGTTAAACAAGGACACATTTATAAAACGATAAGGTACCTACCCCTCCCTATATCAGACAATACAGAAAACCGAGCTGGGTGGGCCGGTGAACCCAGCTCCCCTGCTACCCGGAGCCAGGGGTTCGCAGAGGGATTCGTTCACATGTTAGAGGACTCACATGTACTTCTGGGAACGGGGTCCTAAGAAACTCAGAAACGTGTGCATGGAGGTCGCCATCAGATCAACATCAGCCACATATGAGAAATGGCAGGGTTAAGACGCAGGCTTAGGACCCAAACTGCTGGGGCTCGTGTCCTGGCTCTGTGGCTTATTAACTCTGAGACCCAGGGCAAGTTACTTGACTTCTCTGTGCCTCAGTGTCACCGTCTGTAAAATGGGGTTAGTAACAGGACTACTACCTCCTCGGGTAATTGTGAGGATTAAATGGCTTCATAAATATAAAGAAGAGAACCCAGCACATAGTAAATGTGAGAAAGGTATTTAGTATTCTGAGGCACCTGGGGTACAGTGTTGTCTTAATTTCTGCTGTACAGCAAAGTGATTCAGTTATGCATATATATATATATATATATATATTCTTTTTCATGTTCTTTTCCATTATGGTTTATCACAGGATATTGAATATAGTTCCCTGTGCTATACAGTAGGACCTTGTTGCTTATCCATCCTATATATACTAGTTTGCAAAAGATGACAGTTTTGAAGTCAACAATCTGGAGAGCTTTTATAATGTTTTAAAAGGAGGTTAGGATATTACACGAATACTATGATTATAAGTATATACACAAAAACATACATATTAAAAATATAAGATGAAGGAAATTCTGACGCTACCACATGGATGAACCTTTATCTGATGCATGCTACCACATGGATCAGCCACATCGATGAAGACATTATCTAGGTCACAAAAGGACAAACACTGTATGCTTTCACTTACGTGAGGTCCCTAGAGGAGTCGAATTCATAGAGACAGAAAGTAGATGCTGGGTGCCAGGGCCTGGGGAGGGGGATGGGGAGTTAGTGTTTCATGGGGACAGAGTTGTAGTTTTGCAAGATGAAAAGCGTTCTGTGGATGGATGGTGGTGATGGCTGCCCAGCAGTGTGAATGTACTTAAAGCCATTGAACTGTGCACTTAAAAATGGTTAGGGTGGTAAATTTTGTTATGTGTATTTCCCACCATAATATATATACATATATATATACAAAATTACATATATATATATATATATATATATATATATATAAAATTACAGTTATAGTAAGGGAGTACCAAGCGTGCGTTTTTCTCTGTTTCCAATTGAGGCGTAAAAACTAAAGCAGGGCTGTGATATGCCGGGCCATTTCTCTTTGGTCACAAGGGTTTCATTTCTTAGGATTCCTATGCAAGCTATGACGTCAACGGAAACGATTACGACCCGTCTCCGCGATATGATGCCAGCAATGAGAATAAGTATGTCACTTGGTCACTTGGCCGGCCCCTCCTCGGTTCCCTTTCTGTCTCCCTGCAGTCACTGTTGAGCTGGCCCACAGTCGGGATCCTGGAACTGTGACAGGCCAGAGGCACCTCTCCGGCTGCCTGGCCAGGTCTGGGGCTGAGCCAGGAGCCAGCCCCGCACAACCCTTCAGGCACAAGGCAGCCTCGGTGGATTCGGCCCCTTCTTAAGGGGCGTCACCCCTGCTGGTCAGCTAGCAGTGGATGTTGGACCAGCATCGTTCCTGTTTGAAACACTGTTGGAATGTTTGAAAAGAGTAACCCTTAAATCTTGGGGTCCCAACGGCCGGCTGTGTTCAGACCACAGTGCATGCGTCAATATCCGAGCCTTTTTGAGTCTGTCTGTGACCTCACGAGGGAGGTGGCAGGAGAGTGAATGATGCTGGGTAAATCGGGGCCCAGATCCTGGGCCTGGCTGTGTGCCTCTGTGCAGGCTGGGTGATGTCTTGTGGCCTGAGGCTTCCCATGCCCCAGGGCTGTGGGTGGGAGTCGGGTGATGGGTGAGGGACACACACTGAGGGTGTTCAGTCAGTGACGCTCGTGATCGTCACTTTGCAAATGAAGGTGGGAGGTCTGGAGAGATCAGGTGACTTGGTTCCGTAGGTGGCATCCCTGGGGGTGATGTCCACTTTCCCCAGCCCAGCCCTGGAGCTTGTTGGCTGTGTCCTGCCTGTCGTTTCTCCGTCAGCATGCCCCATGCCCCATGCCCCGAGCTCTTCCCATTCTTCCAAAAATATTTAGAGAACAGAAGCCCTTTCTTCCTTCTCCACTGTTTTTTTTTTGTTTTTTGTTTTAATTTAATTTTATTTGTTGTGCCGGGTCTTAGCTGCGGCTCACCAGCTCCTTTAGTTGTGGCATGTGTGCTCCTTAGTTGTGGCTGGTGGGCTTCTCAGTTATGGCATGTGAACTCTTAGTTGCGGCATGCCTGTGGGATCTTAGTTCCCTGACCAGGGATCAAACCCACGTCCCCTGCATTGGAAGGCAGATTCTTAACCACTGCGCCACCAGGGAAGTCCCTTCTCCACTGTTGACACGACACTTTCCAAGGTGTGTCTTCATCCATAATATTTTAGGTTGCGGTTGATTTGATTCTGGGGTTCAAATCCTGGTGCCCACAGGGTGCTGTGCAGGGAGGCTCGGCCAGCGGACGCGGTCAACACGATAGACCACAGCACTCTGGGGAGCTCGCAAAGGCCCCAGCCTCACGTCCCCAGGTGCCCTTCCCACTCAGCGGCCAGCACGCCAGTGGTGCAGGGCTCCTGGTCTCCCAGCCCCGAGTGCAGGGAGCCAGGAGGGATAATCCAGACACTGCACAGTGATCCATGAAGGGCAGGGTAGGACGGTGGGCTGCGTGACTTGGGAACAGCCCTGGCTGTGGGTGCATGAGGTCCAGAGGACAGAGGGCTGCCTCCCTGGGGCTAATGCATGAGCCCTGGACTAGTTTCAAAGGTGGTTTTAAAGTTGAATCAGTGATTCTAATCCCCTGTGGACTCTTCTCAAAGATGTGCTCCTTAAACTTGCCGGTATTTTTTTGCTTCTGCTGGAGAAACTGACCCGATGCAGCATGTTGCAGAACGGGGTCATTACCCGAGGGGAGCGATCTGTTTTTCAGGTGGCCTCTTCCTAGTCTGTCCACTGCTGCTGAGTGTTCCATTTCGAGCTTTCTTCCTCGGCTCCTGCTGCAATGGCCGTGGAAAGGGTGGGGGGGGCTGCCCGAGGTGAGCATGGGGTGGGAGGAGGGGGACACAAGGGGACACAGGATCTAGGTTCTCGTTTGTTTTTACTTCAGCTCGGCAGCCAGGCAGGCGTCTACACTGTGTTGTCAGTCGCGGGGACGCAGAGCTTGGGAGGAGGGATGCTTGGGCCCCTGGTGCCGGAGCAGGAGACTCAGCCTGATGCGGGAGCATCGTGTCTGCAGGGCGGCGGGAAGGCCTTGCCGGCCTACGGGGCGCAGGGCGGGGGTGGGGAACTGGACGGTCCAGGCCCGTGCAAAAGCCCACTTGATGCCCCTCCCGGAGCAGCCACCAGAGAGAGGGGGGTGATGGGAAGGGATGTGGGGAAAAGGCTTCAGCATCCTCCCCGGACTTCGGGATAATGACTCTTCTTGCAGGAGAGCTGAGCAGGGCACTGAACCCACTGCAAGGTGCTGGCGGAGTCCTAACTTCGTTTTTTCCTTTGCCTCAGACACGGTACTCGCTGTGCGGGAGAGGTCGCCGCTTCAGCCAACAACTCTTACTGCATCGTGGGCATCGCGTACAATGCAAAAATCGGAGGTAAGGCCCAGGAGTGTGCTGCCCGGGGGCTCGGGCCTGGGGCAGGGGTACTGGACGTGTGTCCCTCCTGCGAGTCTCAGCAGTTGCACTTCCGTTGGCCTCGGTGGCCGAGTCGGACCCTGGGCCTGACCTCACGCTGCCAGGGGCCTGGAGGTGGAGGTGTTGCTCACTGGTTTGCCTGAAAAGCCTCCGCGGGTCCTGTGGGTCTGGCTGCTGACTCACCGCTGTCAAGCAGACCAGTCCTAAGAGGCCGCGTGGGTTCCCTCCTGCTGCCCATCGTGCCCTCCCTCTGACTTCCCCAGCAGGGTTTACGGTTTTCACCTGGGACGAAGGCCTTTCCTTGGCCCCAACTCCCGCTTGAGCATCCTGGCCCACTGCTCCTGCCCCGTCCCTCAGCTTTAGCCAGAGGACATTTGTCATAGTGTCCCCCAGAGATGCCTGGTCTCCCCTGTTTATGACGGGCTGGTAACATTTGCCTCACCCCAAAAACCTCTCCCCGCCGCTCCGTTCTGCTCAGTCCACCCATGACTTATGGCCTTTCATGCCCTCTCTGCTCCATGGAGTGCTCCCCAAATCCAGGTGTCCCCCCTCGTCTTGTTTACTGAGGGAGGTCGGCCTTCCAGGTCCCTTTAAGGAGCACGCCTGACCCTGCGTGTCTCTGGCTCTGTTATTTGGTTTCTCCATTTGTGAGTCAAGCTTCTCTTGTTAGGATGGGGCTTTAGAGCAAAGAGTCACACGTCTTCCTCGCCCTCCGCCCCTGCCCCGCCCCCTGAGCCTGGCAGATTGACAACTCAGACTGGCAGACAGTCAGTCAGTAAGTCCTCTGCAGTGCCTGGTAGGTGCGCATCACTGAGCTGGCACTGAGGTGTGGCCGGGGCATCAGTTGTCCTCGACTGTCCACATGGCGTTGGGGCACTGGCTGGCTGTTTGGAAGTGCTCACACGCACGCTGATGGCCATGCTGGGATGCCTTCCTGGGGTGTGGCCTTCTCTGCTGCTTTGCCTTTGTGGAGGTGGTTGTAGCTCCCTCAGCTCTACTACAAGCAGCACAAGGTGGAGGACTCTGGGTCACGCAGTCTTTGGGGAATTTCTTGAGTTTTGAAAATAGGGTCCCCAGCTTTCACTTATTTAGGACCCTCTGCCTGCTCTTTCCCTTGGAAACCTTTGAAGTGGCTGGGATTTAACCAGCCATCATTAACCACCAAGGGCGTGTCCTGCAGAACTGATCAGGAGACTGTCACCTGGCCTCACTCCTTCATGGATAGTTCTTTTACATTGAGATGTGTAAGTTCTCCTTGGAGCTCTTGATGAGTGAAGAGCCACGAGAAGTCTCCCTGGCTGACCTGGGTACCAGTTCCATTCCCACCACCCACTGGCTCTGTGTCCTTGGACAACGGGTATAAACTGTCTGTGACACCGGGTTGGGTTTGCAATGGAGACATAGTGTGGGCTTGCGGTTGGCATTGACCCAGGGAACCTGTAACAGCCACTTCTCCAAGGCTGCTGCACACAACTGTAGCCTCTCCATACAGGCAGCCGCACCTCTTCCTGCCCCTCCCTCCAAGCCCACCCCTGGACAGGGCAGCCTTCAGGCACCCCTAACATAGCTTCTCTCTCTACATGTTGACACAGAGCAGGGAATTTCTCTGAGATGCCCCTGGTGTGACCATGAGCTCTACCTTTTTATACCTTTTTTATTTTTAAAGTTGTTGTTCAGGAGATTAAAATGGATATCCTAATTTATTCCAATCTATGTGGAATTTATATTATACCACTTCATGTACAGTATATAAACCTAAAACATTATTTGAGTTCACACTCACTGTTGTTCTTTATGCTGTTGTTTTTGTGTTTTACTTCATATATTATAAACCCAATGTTTATTCTTATTTAAACAGTTGGCTTTAAAATACTTATGGAAAGAAATATACTTACCTACTTATTTATCAGTCCCGGTGCTCTTCCTTATTTTCTAGCTTCCTATTTCTTCTGACTGGTTTCAGTTTTTCTTCAGCTTGAGAATTTCTTTTAGTATTTTAGTATTTCTTTATATGTAGGTATGCTGGCGAGAAGTCATCTCAGCTTTTAGGTGAAATTTATCTAAATTTCATCTTCATTTTTGAAAACAATTTTGCTGAACACAGAATTCTAGGCCGACGTGTTTTTCTTTCAGGCTTTAAAGATGCTATTCCGTTGTCTCTGGCATCCATTGTTTCTGATGATGAGTCAGTTGTCATACTTATCTTATTGTTGTTCCCCTTTATGTAATGTGATTTGTTCCTCTGGCTACTTTTATTTTTTTCTCTATCTGTGCTTTGTCTGTGACTATAATGTCCCTTGGTGTAATTTCTTTCATATTGATCCAGCTTGGGGTTAGCTGTGCTTCCTCCTGGGTTATTATTCTTATCACTTTTTTTCTAAATCAAATTTGGAAAAATTTCTGTCAGTATTTTTTGCAATCCTGTTTCCTCTCTTTTCTCTTTGGGCACCAATTATACTTGTTAGATTGCTTGATATACCTCACAGGTTGAGGCTGTGTTCATTTTTTAAAATCTTTTTTTCTCTGTGTGCTTCAAATTTTATAACTTCTTTTGCACTGTCTTCTTCAGGTTCACTAATCCTTTCTTTTGTTGTGTCCAATCTGTTGTTGATTCCACCCAATGAATTTTTTTTTTCTTTTCTACTCAGATATTGTGCTTTTCTGTTCTATGATGTCCATTTGGCTTTTTTTTTATAATGTTTCCAAATCTTTCCTTATATTTCCCTTCTCTTCACCCATTATACCTATATTTTACTTTGGACTCTTTAACATACTTATGAGTTATTTTACAGTCTTTTATACTAATTCCAATACGTAAGTCATTTGTGGGTATGTTTGTTTATTTTTTTCTGTGGAATGCCTTCTTCACTTTTTTCTTTTTTAACATCTTTGTTGGAATATAATTGCTTTACAGTGTTGTGTTAGTTTCTGCTGTATAACAAAGTGAATCAGCTACATGCATATGTATATCCGTATATCCCCTCCCTCTTGTGTCTCCTTCCCACCCTCCTTATCCCACCCCTTTAGGTGACCACAAAACACCAAGCTGATCTCCCTGTGCAGGGCAGCTCCTTCCCACTAGCTATCTATTGTATATTTGGTAGTGTATATATGTCAGTGCTACTCTCTCACTTCGTCCCAACTTACCTCTCCCCCTCCCCGTGTCCTAAAGTCCATTTTTACGTCTGTGTCTTTATTCCTGTCCTGCCCCTAGGTTCATCAGAACCTTTTTTTTTTTAAGATTCCATATATATCTTTAGTATACAGTATTTGTTTTTCTCTTTCTGACTTACTTCATTCTGTATGACAGACTCCAGGTCCATCCACCTCACTACAAATAACTTAATTTCATTTGTTTTTATGGCTGAGTAATATTCCATTGTATACATGTGCCACATCTTTTTTTTTTTTTTTTGTGGTACGCGGGCCTATCACTGTTGTGGCCTCTCCCGTTGCGGAGGACAGGCTCCAGATGCGCAGGCTCAGCGGCCATGGCTCACGGGCCTAGCCGCTCCGCAGCATGTGGGATCTTCCTGGACCGGGGCACGAACCCGTGTCCCCTGCATCGGCAGACAGACTCTCAACCACTGCGCCACCAGGGAAGCCCATGTGCCACATCTTTATCCATTCATCTGTCGATGGACACTTAGGTTGTTTCCATGTCCTGACTATCGTAAGTAGTGCTGCAGTGAACATTGTGGTACATGACTCTTTCTGAATTATGGTTTTCTCAAGGTATATGCCCAGTGGTGGGATGGCTGGGTCGTATGGTAGTTCTATTTTTAGTTTTTAAGGAACCTCCATACTGTTCTCCATAGTGGCTTTATCAATTTACATTCCCACCAACGTGCAAGAAGTTTCTCTTTTCTCTGCACTCTCACCAGCATTTATTGTTTGTAGATTTTTTGATGATGGCCGTTCTGACCAGTGTGAGGTGATACTTCATTGTAGTTTTGATTTGCATTTCTCTAATGATTAGTGATGTTGAGCATCCTTTCATGTGTTTGTTGGCAATCTGTATATCTTCTTTGGAGAAACGTCTATTTAGGCCTTCTGCCCATTTTTGGATTGGGTTGTTTGTTTTTCTGATATTTAGCTACAAGAGCTGCTTGTATATTTTGGAGATTAATCGTTTGTCAGTTGCTTCATTTGCAAATATTTTCTCCCATTCTGAGGGTTGTCTTTTCATCTTGTTTATGGTTTCCTGTGCAAAAGCTTTTAAGTTTCATTAGGTCCCATTTGTTTATTTTTGTTTTTATTTCCATTTCTCTAGGAGGTGGGTCAAAAAGGATCTTGCTGTGCTTTATGTCATAGAGTGTTCTGCCTATGTTTTGCTCTAAGAGTTTTATACTGTCTGGCCTTATATTTAGGTCTCTAATCCATTTTGAGTTTATTTTTGTGTATGGTGTCAGGAAGTGTTCTAATTTCATTCTTTTACATGTAGCTGTCCAGTTTTCCCAGCACCACTTATTGAAGAGGCTGTCTTTTCTCCATTGTATACTCTTGCCCCCTTTATCAAAGATAAGGTGACCATATATGCATGGGATAATCTCTGAGCTTTCTATCCTGTTCCATTGATCTCTATTTCTGTTTTTGTGCCAGTACCATACTGTCTTGATTATTGTAGCTTTGTAGTATAGTCTGAAGTCTGGGAACCTGATTCCTCCAGCTCTGTTTTTCTTTCTCAAGATTGTTTTGGCTATTTGGGGTCTTTTGTATTTCCATACAAATTTTGAAATTTTTTGTTCTAGTTCTGTGAAAAATGCCATTGGTAGTTTGATAGGGATTGCACTGAATCT
Organism: Hyperoodon ampullatus; assembly: GCF_949752795.1. NCBI lineage: Eukaryota > Metazoa > Chordata > Mammalia > Artiodactyla > Ziphiidae > Hyperoodon > Hyperoodon ampullatus. The sequence goes on along the minus strand of NC_136916.1, from coordinate 30,209,404 downwards.
GTAGATTGCTGTGGGTAGTATAGTCATTTTCACAATGTTGATTCTTCCAATCCAAGGTATATCTCTCCATCTGTTTATATCATCTTTAATTTCTTTCATCAGTGTCTTTCATCAGTTTTCTGCATACAGGTCTTTTGTCTCCTTAGGTAGGTTTATTGCTAGGTATTTTATTCTTTTTGTTGCGGTGGTAAATGGGAGTGTTTCCTTATTTTTTCTTTCAGATTTTTCATCATTAGTGTATAGGAATGCAAGAGATTTCTGTGCATTAATTTTGTATCCTGCTACTTTACCAAATTCATTGATTAGCTCTAGTAGTTTTCTGGTAGCATCTTTAGGATTCTCTATGTATACTATCATGTCATCTGCAAACAGGGACAGTTTTACTTCTTCTCTTCTGATTTGGATTCCTTTTATTTCTTTTTATTCTCTGATTGCTGTTAAAACTTCCAAAACTATGTTGAATAACAGCAGTGAGAGTGGACAACCTTGTCTTATTCCTGATCTTAGAGGAAATGGTTTCAGTTTTTCACCATTAAGAACGATGTTGGCTGTGGGTTTGTTATATATGGCCTTTATTATGTTGAGGTAGGTTCCCTCTATGCCTACTTTCTGGAGAGTTTTTATCATAAATGGGTGTTGAATTTTATCAAAAGCTTTTTCTGCATCTGTTGAGATGATCATATGGTTTTTCTCCTTCAATTTGTTAATATGGTGTATCACATTGATTGATTTGTGTATATTGAAGAATCCTTGCATTCCTGAGATAAACCCCACTTGATCATGGTGAATGATCCTTTTAATGTGCTGTTGGATTCTGTTTGCTAGTATTTTGTTGAGAATTTTTGCATCCATGTTCATCAGTGATATTGGCCTGTAGTTTTCTTTCTTTGTGACATCCTTGTCTGGTTTGGGTATCAGGGTGAGGGTGGCCTCATAGAATGAGTTTGGGAGTGTTCCTCCCTCTGCTATATTTTGGAAGAGTTTGAGAAGGATAGGTGTTTGCTCTTCTCTAAATGTTTGATAGAATTTGCCTGTGAAGCCATCTGGTCCTGGGCTTTTGTTTGTTGGAAGATTTTTAATCACAATTTCAATTTCAGTGCTTGTGATTGGTCTGTTTATATTTTCTATTTCTTCCTGGTTCACACTGGAAGGTTGTGCTTTTCTAAGAATTTGTCCATTTCTTCCAGGTTGTCCATTTTATTGGCATATAGTTGCTTCTAGTAATCCCTCATGATCCTTCGTACTTCTGCAGTGTCAGTTGTTCCTTCTCCTTTTTCATTTCTAATTCTGCTGATTTGAGTCTTCTCCCTTTTTTTCTTGATGAGTCTGGCTAATGGTTTATCAATTTTGTTTATCTTCTCAAAGGACCAGCTTTTAGTTTTATTGATGTTTGCTCTTGTTTCCTCCATTTCTTTTTCATTTATTTCTGATCTGATCTTCATGATTTCTTTCCTTCTGCTAACTTTGGGGGTCTTTTTGTTCCTCTTTCTCTAATTGCTTTAGGTGTAAGGTTAGGTTGTTTATTTGAGATGTTTCTTGTTTCTTGAGGTAGGATTGTATTGCTATAAACTTCCCTTTTAGAACTGCTTTTGCTGCATCCCGTAGGTTTTGGGTCGTCATGGTTTTGTTTTTTTTTTTTTGCGATACGCAGGCCTCTCACTGTTGTGGCCTCTCCCGTTGTGGAGCACAGGCTCCAGGCACGCAGGCTCAGTGGCCATGGCTCACGGGCCCAGCCGCTCCGCGGCATGTGGGATCTTCCCAGACTGGGGCACGAACCCGTGTCCCCTGCATCAGCAGGCGGACTCTCAACCACTGCGCTACCAGGGAAGCCCAGGTCGTTGTGTTTTTATTGTCATTTGTTTCTAGATATTTTTTGATTTCCTCTTTGATTTTTTCAGTGATCTCTTAGTTATTTAGTAGTGTATTGTTTAGCCTCCATGTGTTTGTATTTTTTACAGATTTTTTCCTGTAATTGATATCTAGTCTCATAGCACTGTGTTCGGAAAAGATACTTGATACGATTTCAGTTTTCTTAAATTTACTAAGGCTTGATTTGTGACCCAAAATATGATCTATCCTGGAGAATGTTCCATGAGCACTTGAGAAGAAAATGCATTCTGTTGTTTTTGGATGGAATGTCCTATAAATATCATTTAAGTCCCTCTTGTTTAATGTATCATTTAAAGCTCGTGTTTCCTTATTTATTTTCATTTTGGTTCATCTGTCCATGGGTGAAAGTGGGGTATTAAAGTCCCCTACTATGGTTGTGTTACTGTTGATTTCCCCTTTTATGGCTGTTAGCATTTGCCTTATGTATTGAGGTGCTCCTATGTTGGGTGCATAAGTATTTACAATTGTTATATCTTCTTCTTGGATTGATCCCTTGATCATTTTGTAGTGTCCTTCTGTGTCTCTTGTAATAGTCTTTATTTTAAAGTCTATTTTGTCTGATATGAGAATTGCTACTCCAGCTTTCTTTTGGTTTCCATTTGCATGGAATATCTTTTTCCATCCCCTCACTTTCCGTCTGTATGTGTCCCTAGGTCTGAAGTGGGTCTGTTGTAGACAAGATATGTATGGGTCTTGTTTTTGTATCCATTCAGCCAGTGTATGTCTTTTGGTTGGAGCATTTAGTCCATTTACATTTAAGGTAATTATTGATATGTGTGTTCCTATTACCATTTTCTTAATTGTTTTGGGTTTGTTTTTGTAGGTCTTTTCCTTATCTTGTGTTTCCTACTTAGAGGAGTTCCTTTAGCATTTGTTGTAAAGCTGGTTTGGTGGTGCTGAATTCTCTTAACTTTTGCGTATCTGTAAACGTTTCAGTTTCTCCATCGAATGTGAATCAGATCATTGCTGGGTAGAGTAATCTTTGTTGTTGGGTTTTCCCTTTCATCACTTTAAATGTGTCCTGCCACTCCCTTCTGGCTTGCAGAGTTTCTGCTGAAAGATCTGCTGTTAACCTTATGGGGATTCCCTTGTATGTTATTTGTTGCTTTTCCCTTTCTGCTTTTAATATTTTTTCTTTGTATTTAATTTTTGATAGTTCGATTAATATGTGTCTTAGCGTGTTTGTCTTTGGGTTTACCCTGTATGGTACTCTCTGTGCTTCCTGGACTTGACTATTTCCCATGTTAGGGAAGTTTTCAACTATAATCTCTTCAAATATTTTCTCAGCCCCTTTCTTTTTCTCTTCCTCTGGTACCTCTATAATTCGAATGTTGGTGCATTTAATATTGTTCCAGAGGTCTCTGAGACTGTCCTCAATTCTTTTCATTCTTTTTTCTTTATTCTGCTCCCTGGCAGTTATTTCCAGCATTTTATCTTCCAGCTCACTTATCCGTTCTTCTGCCTCAGTTATTCTGTTACTGTTTCCTTCTACAGTATTTTTAATTTCAGTAATTGTGTTGTTCATCATTGTTTGTTTGCTCTTTAGTTCTTCTAGATCCTTGTTAAGTGTTTCTTGTATTTTCTCCATTCTGTTTCCGAGATTTTGGATCATCTTTACTATCATTACTCTGAATTCTTTTTCAGGTAGTTTTCCTATTTCGTCTTCATTTATTTGGTCTTGTAGGTTTTTACCTTGCTCCTTCATCTGTAAAATATTTTTTTGTCGCTTCATTTTTTTTTGTTTGATGGGTGGTGCTGTATTCCTGTCTTACTGGTTGTTTGGCCTGAGACGTCCAGCACTGGAGTTTGCAGGCAGTTAGATAGAGCTGGGTCTTGGTGCTGAGATGAGGACCTTTAGGAGGCCTCACTCCAATTGATATTCCCTGGGGTCTGAGGTTCTCTGTTAGTCCAGTGGTTTGGACTCAGAGCTCCCACCACAGGAGTTCGGGCCTGACTTCCGGCCTGGGAACCAAGATGTGGCAAGCTTCGTGGCACTTTAAAAAAAAAAAAAAATGGAAGAAAGAAAGAAAGGAGCAGTACAATATCAAAAATAAAAAACAAAATAAAATTAGAAGGATAAAAAGTATATTAGGAAAAAATAAAACTATAATTGAAACAGCTGCAACAAAGTAAAATAAAACCACAGCAGAAGAAAGAAAAAAAAAAGGGTGGTGGGGGCAAAAAGCCCAAAGGAGAGATCACTAACAAAGTATAAAGAGTAAAATAAAATTAGAAAAATAAAAGGTTTATTAGGAAAAATAAAAATATAAAAGAATCAACAACAGTGAATCAACAAGGTAAAACAGAATCCCAATGTAAAAGAGGAAAAAAGAAAAGAAAAAAACCCAAAAGCCTTGGCTATGGGGGTGTTTAGGCAGGGGGTGGAACTTAGGAAGGGGTGGGGTTTAGGGTGGGGCAGGACCTAGGCAGGTGGTAGGGGTGATGATTGAGCGTGGGGTGGGGCCTCTGCTTAGGACCTGAGTGAAAGGGGAGAGGCAGCAAGTCGAAAGGAGGGCCTCTGGAGTGTGGGGTTCCAGAGTTTGGAGGTAGGGCCCTGAGTGAGGGTGTGTGGGTGGAGTTTAGGCCCAGCATGTTGAAGGGAGTCTCAGAGGGCGTCTCCAAGTGTAGAGGTAGTGGCCTGTGTGGGGGTGTAGGGACAGAGCTTGGGCTCTGCGTGACGGGAGGGAGGCTCTGAGCACAGAGGATTAGGCCCAGGAGTCCAGCAGGCTTCTCGGTGCCTAAGTGGACAGGGAAAGCATTGGCCACGTTCCCTTCCGTTCCTTCACACCTCTCCCCCACTGTCTCCCCCAGGGTCTGCCCCCTCACCACGGGACCCCTAACCATGGGTGGGTCCCGCTGGGTGTAGGAACTCCTCCCCTTCCCCAGCCACTGCTCAGGGGTGCTGGTCCCAGAGGTCTGGCCTTTACTTTTGCTCCCCCTTCCCTCCCTCCCACTCCCTCAGGACCCACGTGGCTGGAGGGGGCCTAGGTGGGCAGAGGATCAGGCCTGGGATCTCAGCAGGCTCCCGGGAGCCCAAGTGGGCACGGGAAACCTGGCCACGCTGTCTTTTGTTCCTCTGCCCTCCCAGTGGTTCCCCAATTTCCCCCTTCGGGCATGGGATCTCTTCCCCTCCCCCAGCCACCCCGCAGGGGCACCAGTCCCGTCCTGCCTCCACTTCTCCTCCCCCTTCACTCCTCTCACATCCCATATCCTACCCGGTCACTGGGGGTTCCTCCCCTCCCCTTAGGTGTCCGTGGTCCCCCATGGGTGCCTGGTAGGTGCCCTAGTTGTGCGGAGCCACTAATTCCACATCCTTCTAGTACGCCATCTTGACTCTGCCCCGTTTCTTTTTTTAAAAATTGAAGTGTAGTTGATTTACAGTTTTCAGGTGTACAGCAAAGTGATTCGTATGTGTGTATTTATACACACACATATACATATATATCTTTTTCAGATTATTTTCCATTATAGGTTGTTACAAAATATTGAATATAGTTCCCTGTGCTATACAGTAGGTCTTTGTTGTTTATCTATTTTATATATAGTGTGTATCTGTTAATCCCAAATTCCCAATTTTAAGTCAAAGGCAAATATCATATGATATCACTTATATGTGGAATTTTAAAAAAAATGATACAAATGAACTTATTTGCAAAACAGAAATATACTCACAGACTTAGAAGACAAACTTATGGATACCAAAGGTGCGGGGAGGGATAAATAGGGAATGTGGGTATGTTTTCAGTCGTTGATATTTCTTTTTACAACGTGCACATTTGCGCATGTCAAGTAACTTTTTATTGTACACCGGACATTGTTATGCTACATTGTGGGGACTCTTGATCCCGTTATCCTTGAAAACTGTTGAGTTTTGTTCTTGTAGTCAGTTCAGTTTGAACTTATGGAGGCTTGATTTTTCATTTTTTTAGGATTGATCTCTTTCTGATTTGTCCTTAGCCTTAGAGAAAATCCTTTAGCCCAAGCACATAATCTTTACTCTTAGGTATTGTGACCCTTTTGGTATTTCAGCGGAAAGACTGAAGTGTTTAGCCAGCACCTCTAACTTGGCAAGACTGAAACTCCAAATTGACTCCCCTGCAATGGGCAGCAGCTGGAACATCTGCTCACTCACTCATTCAGCCTCCAGCTATTCCTTTCCTCCTGGACTTCTTAGAGAGTTGCCCAAACACATTTAGTCCAGTGGTTAGCTGAGTGTTTGAGGGAAGTTTCAGTATGTCCTCTTCCGTAGCTCTCTCATTTCTAGGATTTCTCTCAATTTCCAGCTGCTCTAACAATCCCAGACTCCATCCCATGACTCCCCAGGAGAATAAGATTGCATTTTCCTGATGGAGTTCTAGCTTCTCTGCATCAAGAGAAATGGGGAGTTCCCTCAGAGGAAAACTATAAACTCGCATCATACCCAGTATTGTTGCTCTTTTAAGAACTGAATTGCCTGCCTCTGCCTTCTTATGGTTGCTTTCCAATGCCCTTAAAAAGGTGGTGTTTTCTTAAAAAGGTATTTAGTCCAGGGTTTATAATTATTACTTTTAGAAGAGTTAGTGTGATAGAAGCTACTCTGCCATTATTGACACTAAAACATGGTTTCTGTTTCTTTACCAGATAGGTGATGTGTTAGTTATCTATTGCTGCATGACAGTTACTCAAACAAACATTTGTTATCTAGCACAGATGGTGGCTTAAATGAGTGATTCTGGCTGAGGGTCACTCGTGAGGTTGGCTGTGACTGTAGTCTGAAGGCTTGGCTGGGACTGCAGTATCCACTTCCAAGATGGGTCACTTCTTTGTTGTTGGCTGAAGTCCTCAGTTCCTTGTTGGCTGTTGGCAGGAGGCCTTGTTTCCTCAACACGTGTATCTCTCCATGGGGCTCTTAGAGTGTCCCCATGGCATGTAGCCAGCTTCCCTTATTGCAGGTGATTCAAAGAGAGAACCAGGAGGAAGCAGCAATGTTTTTCTTATGACTTAGTCTTAGAAGTAACATACTGTCACTTAGGTCATACTCTATTCTTTAGAAATGAATTCTACGTACACTCAAGGGGAGAGAAATTAGGCTGCACCTTTTGAATGGAAAAATGTCAAAGACTTGTGGTTATGGTTTAAAATCACCACAGATGGGCTCCTAAAAGTTTGACTATATATTTATACAAATGGAGTAATTTTTTCTACCAGATTTCTTTGTAGAATTGCATGTTTCTTACATGTTTTATCACATAAAAATAAATCGAATGAAAGTAGTAGAACTGTCCAAATTATATATTTAAAATAATATGCTTGCTAGAACATTACTAATAAGTCAAGGTAACTCCAAAATATATATAATGCTGTATTAAACTGCAGAAGAGCACAAGGAAGGTAAAATATCATCTGGATCCTGGTGAAAACAGGAATAACCAGTACTTACTGAGATTTTGCTAGATCACAAGCACTGATCTAAGGTCTCTGTATGTATTGTCTTATGTAATCTTTACAAAACACTATGTCATTGATGCTACTTTTATCCCCATTTCACAGGTAAGGGCCAGAAAGTTTATGTAACTTGCCAAAGATCAAACCAAGCTGACTTCAGGCCCCAGCTCTTAGCTTCTACTCTTTAACAAAAATCTTTAAACCGTATATACAGAGTGTGGATTGATGGGTGGATGGAGAGATGGATGGACAATATTATTTCTTTAACATTTGATCATACTATACAGATGGTTCCTGACATATGATGGTTTGACTTATGATTTTTCAACTTTACTGTGGTGTGAAAGTGATACACATTCAGTAGAAACTCTGCTTTGAATTTTGAATTTTGCTGCTTTCTTGCACTAGTGATATGCAGTACAATATTGTCTCATGATGCTCGGCAGTGGCAGCCACAGCTCCTAGTCAGCCACACAGTCACAAGGGCAAACAACTGATAAACCATTCTGTTTTCACTTTCAGTATAGTATTCAATAAATTACATGAGATGTTCAACATTTTATTATAAAGTAGGCTTTGTTTTAGATGATTTTGCCCAACTGTAGGGTAATGTAAGTGTTCTGAGCGTGTTGAAGGTAGGCTGGGCTAATATTTTCAACTTACGATTCATTTACCAGGATGTAACCCTATCATAAGTCAAGGAAGATCTGTACTTGTTTTCAGTAAAATATACTAAGTTTAATTTTATGCAAACTTAACACAAGAGAAAGTAAGTCAAACTGAATATTGCCGAACTTCAGATTTAATTCTATGTTTAATTTTATTTGTTTACTGTTTAACTTTATGCTTAATTTATTTGGTTTATGTGAATTTAACAGAAGAAAAAGAAACAAGTTTAAAGGGAAGGAATTGCTGAACTTCACATAAATACTTCCTTATAATGAGATATTTTCTCAAATATCCCTCTTTCATTGAAAAAAACAAAGCCCCAAGATTGTTACAGTCTTTAAGAGGCCAGGGTTACATTTTGTTGTTGTTGTTACGTATTTCCCATATATAATAATTAGCATTTACTTCAGTTTGTTCTCACTTCTTCACCCCACACCTCAATATTAGTTTTTTCTTTTAATTTATTTTCTTTTATTATTTTTGGCTGTGTTGGGTCTTAGTTGGGGCATGCAGTCTCTTCATTGTGGTGCTCAGCCTTCTCTCTGGTTCCAGCACTCGGGCTTCTCTCTAGTTGTGGTGTGTCTCCTCTCTAGTTGTAGCGTGCAGGCTCCAGAGCACATGGGCTCTGTAGTTTGTGGCATGTGGGCTCTCATGTTGAGGCGTGGGAGCTCAGTAGTTGTGGCTCACGGGCTTAGTTGCCCCACAGCGTATGGGATCTTAGTTCCCTGACCAGGGATCAAACCCGCATCCCCTGCATTTTTTTTCTTGCTTCTTTTTTTTTATTGGGGTATAGTTGTTTTACAATGTTGTGTTAGTTACTACTGTACAGTGGAGTGGAGTTCCCTGTGCTATACAGCAGGTTCTCATTAGTTACCTATTTTATACATATTAGTTTATATATGTCAATCCCAATCCCCTGCATTGGAAGGCGGATTCTTTACCACTGGACCACCAGGGAAGTCCCTAGGGTTTTTGTTTATTTTCTTTGATGTTGTTTTTACATTGTCGGGGTTCAGTATTAACCGTCTGTCACTATGATTCTCACAGTTTTTCAGTCTTGGTCACCACCATCATTTTCAGCACAGTTTTTCCATTCCTGAGTAATTTATTTTGATTCATTTCTTAATTCCCTGGACTTTGCCACCAAGTAACTTTTTCAAGAAGGGCCAACAGGTGCTGTTTTCTTTCACCTTTGAGGAGTTCTGAAGGTTGCCTTTACACCTGAATTATATCTTGTATATATTACAGCCTTACAGGGCTTGGTAAACATCACCTGTTTGTCTTCTGGATTCATTGTTGCTTGGAAGAGTTTGAAGACAGCCCAACTTCTTCCCCCTGTAGGTGACGACTTTTTGGCTTGGATAGGATTCTTCCTTTATCCTTGAAGTCCAGTAGCTTTGCTGGGCCACCTCTGGCTGAGGATTATTCTATAGCAGCTGTTCTTGGGATTCAGTATCCTTAAAAAGATCTGGGTGTTTTAAAATTTTAGGCAAGTTTTCTTGTCATGATTTTTGAATATTTTTAGCTACATATGTTCAGTTCTATGCTTCCTGTGTACCACTTGTACATATATTGGATCTCTATTTCCTGAATTCTATATCTCTTTCTAAACATATTTAACTTATTTCTTTTCTATTTTATTTTTCCTCAGGCTTGTCCTCTGTGTCTCTGACAGTTTCCCCAGTGCCTTTTTCTCCCTAGAGAAAACTCTAATATGGCTTTCATTTCTAAAAGTCTTTAAATTTTTTCCATCTATTTCTTTCCTGAGGATGAATACACTTTGGGCCTCTTGCTTTTGTCTTGTTATTTCTTCATGGAATCCTTGTATCTCTTTGAGCTCTTGTTTCATAGAGAAATCATTTTTTCTTTAAATTTTGGATATTATGGAGAAATGTTTGTTTATAGTTTTCATCATTTTCTTGCACTTGTTATGACCCCTTTTTCCTCATTTTTTGCAGCATTGTTGCAGAGGTGTCATGCTAGTCACTTTCTGGTTATGATTAGTGACTGGCTGGAGAGGATTGAGGTCTTTCTTTCTAGGCCAGTAAGATGCTAAAATGTGGGAAGGAAGAGAAGGGGGAGTGAGCTAGGCTGTAGGCACTGTGAACCCAGATCCTTCTCTTCTGCCGGTCCAGTGTCTCTGAGAGATCCCCTCCCCTCACCAGTGAATTGGCATTAATTCATTATATGTGGACACAGCAGGGCCAGGGGCATATCTGACTGTCACTTACTTTTTCTCCTCCAACAAATCATGCCACAGAAACTGCCTGTTCTTGGAAAGATGATGTGTTTGTGTGATTCCTGGTCAGACATCACTGTTTCTAAAATAATGGGCATTTAGGTGGCTTTTCATTTTTGCTATAAAAGCAATACAGTGTGGCAAAGAAACAAACTCCGCTAGCCACCCATGCCCCAGTCATATGGACCGGAGGTGCATCACTACTTTGTGGAGAAATTATATACCCTTGGGAATCACAGAGGCATGTGTCATCTTTATTGTTTTCAGAGAGGAGAGTGGATCACTCCTACATGTTTAACTGGAAGTCCCAAACTTTCATTTCAGAGAAATTTTAATTTTTAAAAAGTTGTAGAGCTGTACATTGATGATTTTTGCCCTTTTTTCTATACGTAATATTTCAATAAAAATCTGTTTAAAATTTTTATGATGTCACATTTGTTAGTCTTCCTTTATGACTCTTGGGTTTTGGATCTTGCTTAGAAAAGTCCAAGATAATAAATCTGTTTTATATTTCATCTAAAAACTTAGCTTTAGAAGAATAGTTCATCTTGAAACCTTCATGGTTTTGCCTTTTCTGTTAAGCTTTTTAATCCGTGTAGAATTTATTTCTATGAATGTTGTGAAGGGGAAATCTAACTTTATTTTCCTCCAGAATTAATATTTAGTGATCTCTGCATGCCACCCTTATCATATACTAAGTTCCCCTATGTGTACTGGATCCTCCATTATGTTTCATTAGTCTTTTAATCCCTAAATAATACTTCATTTTAAATTATCATAGTTTAAGAAGATTTTTTTGATAACTGATAGGATAAATTTTCTCTTAAGGTTCTTTTTCAAAAATTTCTTGGCTATTCTTGCACATTTTCTCTTTCAGGTGAACTTGAGAATCTACTTACCAAGTTCCATAAAAAATCCTGTTGGGATTTTGATTGGGATTACATGGAAATTATAGATTAATTGGGGGAGAATTGACATCTTTACAGTATTGAGTCTTCCCACCCAGGAACATGGTATGTTTTTATTTATTCAGGTCTTCTTTGACATCATTTAAAATAGTTTTATCACTGTCTTCATATTGATCTTATGCATTTCTTATTAGGTTTATATCTAGGTTGATTTTTTTTAAATTATATTGCTAATTATTATTTAAATGGATATAGAAAAACTATTGATTTTTGTGTGTCAGTTTTTTGTACCTAGCCACCTTAATGAACTCTATTGGTGCTATTATTTTTTATTCTCTTGGCTTTTCTAGACAGGTTGTAAATAAAAGCTGTCTGTAAATGGTGGCTTTTATCCCTTTAATTAATTAGTCATTTCTTTTTCATGCCTTATTTCAATGTATAGGAACTCCTGATGAATAATTAATAGTGGTTGTCTGTAGGTGGTGTTGTTTTGTTTCTGATGTATACAGGAATGATCCTGTGTTATACCATTTGTAGGTGTCTTCTGTGGGTTTCCTGCAGTTACTCTTTATTAAATTAAGGAAATTTTTATATTCCTAGATTTCCAAGAGTTTTGATCAGGAATAAATGTTTAATTTTATTACATGCTTTTAAAAAAAGCATTTATTGAGGTGATTTTATTGTTTTTCAACTTTACTATTTAATCTGTTTAATGTAGTAAATTTCAGTAATAGATTTCCTAACACTGGAAATTTCACCCTTCCATTCTTGGAATGAGTTGTATTTGATTATGAGTATTGTTCTTTTAATACAGTGCTGCATTCAATTGTTAATAGTTTATGCATGGATTTTCCATCTTTATTTATAAGATAGATTGAGCTACAGTCGCTCTTTTTTTTGTGATGTCCCTCATGAGTCTGGGTATCAGAATCAAGCTGGTTTTGTAGAATGAGTTAGGAAGCTTTCTAGCGTTTATTGTGTTCTGAAACAGTTTATATACTGTGGACATTGCCTGTTTTTTGAAATGTTGGTAGAACTTATTAATCAGTCTGACCAGACATGGTGACTCTTTAAAGAGCTAGGTCTGTTCAGGCTTTACATTTCTCCTTGAGGGAATTTTAGTAGTTAAATTTTCCTAGAAAATCATCAATTTCTCCAGATTTTCAAATATATGACAAAAACATGACATATGTTTATATCATATTTTCATAATTAAAAAATATATTCTCCATGTTTGTAGCTATAATTGTTCCTAATCTTATTCATGGCATCTCTCCTTTTTCCCTTGATCAGACTAGTGAAAAGTTTGCTATTTCCTATAAAATAGGTTTTTCAGAGAACTAGATTTCTTAAATTTAAATACAATTGACATACAACATTATACTGTTTCAGGTGTACAACATAATGATTCAATATTTGTATACATTGTGAAATGATCACAATAAGTCTAGTTACCATCTGTCACCCCACAGTGTTATGAACTATTTTTTCTTGTCATGAGAACATTTAAGATTCATTTTCTTAGCAGTTTCAAATTTGCAGTACAATATTATTGACTATATTCACCATGCAGTATGTTATATCGCCGTGACTTATTTACTTTATAACCGGAAGTTTGTACCCCTTGATCCCCTTCACCCATTTCCCCCCCACCCCAAACCCCCTTCCCTCTGGCAACAACCAGTCTGTTCTCTGTACAGTAGTGCCCCCTTAACCATGGTTTCGCTTTCTGTGGTTTCAATTACCCGCAGTCAACTGTGGCCTGAAATACTAAGTGGAAAATTCCAGAAATAAACAATTCATAAGTTTTAAATTGCATGCCCATCAGAGTAGCGTGATGAAATCTCGCGCCAACCCGCTCAGCCCTGCCTGGGACATGAATCATTTCTTTGTCTAGTATATCCCTCCATTAGGCACTTAGTAGTCATCTCAGTTATCAGATGGATGTCGCGGTAACACAGTGCTTGTGTTCAAGTAACCCTTATTTTACTTAATAATGGCCCCAAAGCCCAAGGAATAGTGATGCTGGCAATTTGGATATGCCAAAGAGAAGCTGTAAAGTGCTTCCTTTAAGTGAAAAGGTGAAAGTTCTCGATTTAATAAGGAAACAAAAAAATCGTATGCTGAGGTTACCAAGATCTACAGTAAGAACAAATCTATCCATGAAATTGTGAAGAAGGAAAAGAAATTTGTGCTAGTTTTGCTGTTGAACCTCACACTGCAAAAGTTATGGCCACAGTGCATGATGAGTGCTTAGTTAAGATGGAAAAGGCATTAAACTTGTACAATAAGATATTTTGAGAGAGAGCGAGAAAGAGACAGACTGCATTCACATAACTTTTATTACAGTATATTGTTATAATTGTTCTATTTTATTCTTATTGTTGTTAATCTCTTACTGTGCCTAATTTATAAGTTAAATTTTGTCATAGGTATAGGTATGCATGTATAGGAAAATACATAGTATATATAGGGTTCAGTACTATCCATGGTATCAGGCATTCACTTCAAGTCTTGGAATGTATTCCTCATGGGTAAGGGGGGACTGTAGTATCTGAGAGTTTTGTTTTGGTTTTTAGATTCAACGTATAAGTGAAATCATACAGTATTTTTCTTTCTCTATCTGGCTCATTTCACTTACATTCAAGGTCCATCCCTGTTGTTGCAAATGGCAAGGTTTCATTCTTTTTATTTATTTATTTTTTGGCGGTATGTGGGCCTCTCACTGCTATGGCCTCTCCCGTTGCGGAGCACAGGCTCCGGACGTGCAGGCTCAGTGGCCATGGCTCACGGGCCCAGCTGCTTCACGGCATGTGGGATCTTCCCGGACCGGGGCACGAACCCATGTCCCCTGCATCGGCAGGCAGACTCTCAACCACTGCTCCACCAGGGAAGCCAGATTTCATTCTTTTTAATGGCTGATTATATGCTGTTGTATATGTGTCTTAGATCTTCATTATCCATTCATCCATCAATGGACTCTTAAGTTGTTTCCATATCTTGGCTACTGTAAATAATGCTGCAGTGAACATGGGGGTGCATGTATCTTTTTGAATTAGGGTTTTCATTTTCTTCGGATAAATATCCAGAACTGGGATTGCTGGATCATATGGTAGTTCTATTCTTAATTTTTTGAGGAGTCTCTGTATTGTTTCCCGTAGTGTCTGCACCAATTTACATTCCCACCAACAGTACACAAGGGATCCCTTTTCTCCACATCCTCACTAACATTTGTTATTTCTTGTCCTTTGCATAATAGCCATTCTGACAGGTGTGAGGTGATAATAGCTCACTGTGGTTTTGATTTGCATTTCCCTGATGATTAGTGATGTAGAGCATCTTTTCATGTGCCTGTTGGCCATCTGTTTGTCTTTTTTGGAAAAACGTCTATTCAGATCCTCTTCCCATTTTTTAATCAGATTGTGGTTTTTTGTTATTGAGCTGAATGAGTTCTTTAGGATTTTAACACCTTATCAGACAGATGATTTGCAAATATCTTCTCCAATTCAGGAGGTTGCCTTTTTATTTTGTTGATGGTTTCCTTCACTGAGCAGAAGAAGCTTTTTAGTTTGATGTGGTCCCATTTGTTTATTTTTACTTTTGTTGCCATTGCCTTTGGAGTCACATCCAAAAAAATATTGCCAAAGAGTGATGGTAAGGAGCTTACCGCCTATGTTTTCTTCTTGGAGTTTTATGGTTTCAGGTCTTTACATTCATGTTTTTAATCCATTTTGAGTTAATTTTGTGTATGGTGTAAGATATTTGTCCAGTTTTGTTCTTCTGCATATGGCTGTCCAGTTTTCCCAATACCATTTATTGAAGAGATTGTCCTTTCCCCGTTGTATATTCTTGCCTCCTTTGTTTTAAATTGACCATATATGATTGGATTTATTTCTGGGCTCTCTATTCTGCGCCACTGATGTATGTTTCTGTTTTTATGGCAATACCATACTATATTGATTACTATAGCTTTGTAATATAGTTTCAAATCAGGGAGCATGATGCCTCCAGCTTTATTCTTCTTTGTTACAATTGCTTTGGAGTTTATGGTTTCATACAGATTTTAGGATTATTTGTTCTAGTTCTGTGAAAAATGTCATTGGAATTTTGATAGGGATTGCATTGGAACTGTAGAGTGCTGTAGATTGCTTTGAGTAATATGGACATTTTTACAATATTAATTATTCCAATCCATGAACATGAAATATCTTTCTGTTTATTTGTTTCATCTTCAATATCTTTCTTCAGTGTCTTATAGTTTTCAATGTACAGGTCTTTCACCTCCTTAGTTAAATTTATTCCTAGATGTGTTAGTCTTTTTGATGCAATTGTAAATAGTATTAATTCTTAATTTCTCTTCTGATTGTTTGTTGTTAGTGTATAAAATGCAACAGATTTTTGTATATTAATTTTGTATCCTGAAACTTTACTGAATTTATTAGTTCTAACAATTTTTTTGTGGAGTGTTTAGGGTTTTCTATATATAAAATCATATCATCCAGAAATAGTGATAGTTTTACTTCTTTCTTTCAAATTTATATGCCTTTTGTTTCTATTTCCTGCCAATCACTCTGGCTAGGACTTCCAATACTATGTTAAACAAAAGTGGCCAGAGTGGGCATCCTTGTCTTATTCCTGATCTTAAGGGAAAAGCTTTCAGCTTTTCACTGTTGAGTGTGGTTAGCTGTGGGCCTGTCATATATGGCCTTTATTATGTTGAGGCATGTTCCCTCTGTATCCACTTGGTTGAGAGTTTTTATCATAAATGGATATTGAATTTTGTCAAACGTTTTTTCTGCATCCATTGAGATGGTCATATGATTTTTATCTTCATGATGTGTATCATGTTGATTGAGTTGCAGATGTTGAGCCATCCTTGTATCCCTGGAATAAATCCCACTTGATCATGATGTATGATCCTTTTAATGTATTACTGAATTTGATTTGCTAATACTTTGTTGAGGCGTTTTATGTCTATGTTTATCAGGGATGTTGGCCTCTGTAATTTTCTTTTTTTTGATGTCCTTGTCTGGTTTTGGTATTAGGGTGGTGCTGGCCTCATAATATGAGTTTGGAAGCATTCCCTCCTTTTTAATTTTTTTGTAAGAGTTTGAGAATAGTAGGTATTAAATCATCTTCAAATGTTTGGTAGAATTAACCAGTGAAGCCATCTGGTTCTGGGCTTTTGTTTGTTGCGAGTTTTTTGATTACTGATTCAATCTCCCTACTAGTAATTGGTCTATTCAAGTTTTCTATTGCTTCATGATTCAGTCTTAGAAGAGTTTATGTTTCTAGGAATTTATCCATTTCTTCTCGGTTGGCCAGTTTGTTCATAGTAGTCTCATGATCTTTTGTATTTCTTTGATATCAGTTGTAATGCCTCCTCTTTCATTTATGAGTTTATTTAAGCCCTCTCTTTTTTTCTTAGTGAGTCTAGCTAAAGGTCTGTCAATTTTGTTTTATGTTTTCAAGGAACCAGTTTTATTGATCTTTTCTATTGTCTTTTTAGGCTCTATTTATTTCCACTCTGGTCCTTATTATTTCTCCCCTTCTACTAACTTTGGGCTTCATTTCTTATTTTTTTAGTTTCTTTAGTTGTAAAGTTAGATTGCTTATTAGAAATTTTTCTTGTTTCTTGAGGTAGGCCTGAATTGCTATAAACTTCTTTCTTAGAACTGTCTGTGCTGCATCCCATAGATTTTGTTATGTTGTATTTTCATTTTCGTTTGTTTCAAGGTTTTTTTTAATTTCTCCTTTTATTTCTTCATTGATCCATTGGTTGTTCAGTAGCATGTTGTTTGATTTCTACATACTTGTGATTTTTCCAGTTTTCTTCTTATAATTGAGTTCTGGTTTCATACCATTACTTGATATGATTTCAGTCTTCTTAAATTTATTTAGGTTTGTTTTGTGGCCTAACAAATGATCTATCCTGGGGAATGCTCCATGTGCACTTGAGAAGATTATATATTCTGCTATTTGGGGATGGAATGTTCTGTATTTATTAGGTCCATCTTTTAAACATCATTTAAGTCTGATGTTTTCTTATTAATTTTCTGTCTGGATGATCTATCCATTGATGTAAGTGGGGTATTAAAGCACCCTACTGTTACTGTATTGCTGTCAATTTCTCCCTTTAGGTCTGTTAATATTTGCTTTATATATTTAGGTGTTCCTATGTTGGATACATAAATATTTATAAATGTTATATCTTATTATTGGGTTGACTCCTTTATCATTATTTAATGCCCATCTTTGTCTTTTATTACAGAGTTTGTTTTAAAGTCTATTTTGTCCGATACCAGTATAGCTACCCCAGCTTTCTTTTGGTTTCCCTTTGTATGAAACACCTTTTTCCACCCCTTCACTTTCAGTCTGTATTTGTCCTTACATCTGAAGTGAGTCTCTTGTAGGCAGCATATAGTTGAGTCTTGTTGTTGTTTATCCATTCAACTATGGATAAATATTGGAGAATTTAGTCCATTTACATTTAAAGTAATATTGATAGGAATGTATCAATACTTACTGCCATTTTGTTAATTGTTTTCTGACTGTTTTGTAGTTTTTCTGTTTCTTCCTTGTTATCTTGCTTTCTTCCCTGTGTTTTGATGACTTTCTGTATTGTTATGCTTAGATTCCTTTCTTATTCTCTTTTGTGTATCTACTGTAGGTTTTTGCTTTGTGGGTACCATGGGACTCACATACAACAGCCTATATATACAACAATCTATTTTATGTTGATAGTAAGTTAAATTTGGGTGCATTCGAAAACCACATTTTCACTACCTCCCACCACATTCTATGTTTTTGATGTCAGTTTTTACATCTTGTTATTTTGTCTATCCCTTAACTAATTATTACAATTATTTTTACTACTTTTGTCATATCATCTTTATACTAGCTTTATAAGTGATGAACCCACTTCCTTTCCTGTATATTTTCCTTATTTACCTTACCAGTGAGACTTTCACTTTCAGTTATTTTCTTGTTACCAATTAGTTCCATTTCTTTTCAGCTTAAAGAAGTCCCTTTAACATTTCTTGTAGGGCCAGTTTAGTGGTGATTAACTCCTTTAGCTTTTGCTTGTCTGGAGAACTCTTTATCTCTCCTTCAATTTTGAATGATAACCTTGCCCAGTAGAGTATTCTTGGTTGGAAGGTGTTTTTTTTTTCCTAGCACTTTGAATATGTCATGTCACTCCCTTCTAGCCTGCAAAGGTTCTGCTGAGAAATCTGCTGATAGTCCCATGGGGGTTCCCTTGTATATAACAAATTGGTTTTCTCTTGCTGTTTTTAAGATTCTCTCTTTAGCTTTTGACATTTTAATTATAACGTGTCTCGGTGTGGGTGTCTTTGGGTTCATCTTGTTTGGAACTCTCTGAGATTCCTGGACCTGGATGTCTGCTTCCTCCCCAAGGTAAGGGAGTTTTCAGACATTATTTCTTCAAATAAATTTTCTTCCCCTTTCTCTCTCTTTTCTCTTTCTGCATTCACTATAATTCGAATGTTATTGTGTTTGATGTTGTCCCATAGGTCCCTTAAGCTATCTTCACTTTTTTTTAAATTCTTTTTTCTTTTTGCTTCTCTGTTTGGGTGAGTTCCACTGCCCTGTCTTCTGCTCACGGATCCTTTCTTTGCCTCATCTAGTCTGCTGTTGAACTCCTCCGGTGTATTTTTCAGTTAAGTTATTGTGTTCTTCAGCTTTGTGACTTCTGCCTGGTACCTTCTTATATTTTCTGTCTGTTTGTCGAAATTCTCACTGTGTTCATCCATTCTTTTCCCAAGTTTGTTGAGCATTTTTATGACCATTATTTTGAACTTTTAATTGGGTAAATTATCTCTGTTTCATTAAGGCTTTTTTCTGGGATTTTTATCTTGTTCTTTCATTTGGAGCTAATTCCTCTGTTTCCTCATTTTGCTTGACTCTCTGTGTTTGCATCTCTGTGTTAGGAGAAACAGCTCTCTCTCCCAGTCTTGATAGGGTGGCCCTGTGTAGGTGATGAACATTATTGTTTAAACTTGCCCTCGTTCTTGGTTGTCTCTTGAACTACCTCTTTGATTGTTTCAGACCTGTTAGCCCCAGAAACACAATCCTCTCTGGCCACCAGAGCCTGGCACACAAGGGCATCCCATGTGTGGACTGCATGCACCCACTGGCTTTGGGGGACTGTGGGGGGCTGCGGCACTTGCCTGCTGACTCTCATGGGGCTACAGCAGCAGTGCAGGGGGGGCAGGGAGGACAGGTGCTAACAGGTTAGAGTCAGAGGGCAGAGGGCAGAAATGGCACCTGCCAGCCTCGTTCCCTGAAGAGACTCCCAACAGGCTTTTGCTCCTTTGGCAGATGTTTTAGGATTTTCAAATGAACCTTTTTCACATAAGGTCAAGGCTCTTTTCAAGCTTTTGTGCTGGATCCTGGGGCGAGTGAATCTGCATGGGAGCCCTTTAAGGGCAGAATCGCCATTCCCTACAGCCCTATGGTCTCCTGGACATAAGCCCCATTGGTTTTCTTTCTTTCTTTTTTTTTAAATAAAGATATTTAGTCTTCAGTTTTATTGAAAATGTATTTTCAGGTGCAAAAGTGAATCACCTCACCCCCAGACTCCTTAATGGCTAAAACTAACCCCCTTAATTTTTTTTTCTCTTTCCCCAGAATGAAACATTTTTATTGACTGCAAGTTGTGTGTGGGTGGATGGGAATTATTTATCAATTTTCAAGATACTGTTAATTACCCACTGGTTTTTATTCCCTTTAAGTGGAGTCTTTATGGTCGGGAACGCTTCTTGCTCCCCTTCCCATTTCCTTCTTTTTTTTAATTATTATTTTTTATTTTTAAATTTTTATTGGAGTATAGTTGCTTTACAATGTTGTGTTAGTTTCTGCTGTATAGCAAAATGAATCAGTTATATATATATATATATATATATATATATATATATAGGTATATATATATATCCCCTCTTTTTTAGATTTCCTTCCCATTCAGGTCACCACAGAGCATTGAGTAGAGTTCCCTATGCTATACAGTAGGTTCTCATTAGTTATCTATTTTATACATAATAGTGTATGTATGTCACTCCCAATCTCTCAATTCATCCCATCCCTCCCTTCCCCCTTGGTATCCATAAGTTTGTTCTCTATATCTCTGTCTCTATTTCTGCTTTGCAAATAGGACTTTGCACTTCCATTGCAGGGGGCACGGGTTCAATCCCTGGTCAAGGAACTAAGATCCTGCATGCTGCGGCACAGCCAAAAAGTTAAAAAAAACCTGTTGTTTTTCAAATCCAGACATTTGGGGGGCTTGTCTCTCTATGGCAGATCCCCAAGGTTGGGGTACCTGACATGGGACAACAACTCTCTGGCTCTTCAGGGAGAAGTTATGTATTTGTGAGATCCCTCCAGACTGTGGGTCTCCATGCTGGCAGTGGGGGGTGGGTTGGGTTTGGTGAGACCATGTCCCTGCCTCTCCTGCCCACCTAGATGTGGCCCTTTTTTCCTTTGTTGTGGAGTAGCTGTAGCTACTTCTCAGGTTCTGTTCAGAAGAAATATTTCCATATGTTGCTGTAGATTTTTGGGTGTCCATGAGAGTAGGTGAGTTCAGGATCTTCCTATGCCAGCCTCTTGAACCAGCTCCTTCCTTCTCCTTCTGCCAGTCTCCATACCTCACTGACCATCCCCTGCCGCCCTCTCTGGCTTCCAGGTGTTTAATTGGTCCCCCTGATTCCTCCCTGAAGAGCTCGGCTTTTTGTCCTGTCCCTCTGGAGAGCAGGCGGAGGCAGTGGAATGCACAGCCGTTTTGGAGCCGTCACAACTCCTGGCAGTCCAGAGCAATCTGCCTCTTCCTTTGTGCTCTCCTTGCCCTCCCTGAATGGGGCCAGTTTCAGATTTCAGCCCGGGAACTACGGGGTCGCCAGCCAACACAGCTTCAGGCTGAGTCCCAGCCCCACCCTCTCAACCCCTGGAAACCGCTTCATCTCCCTCCCACAGCTCAGACCGATTTTCATTTTTTGATTGAGTTCTTTTATTTTCTAACTCATGAATTTCTATTTTTGTTTGTTTATTAATTCCTCCAGCTTTTAAATTTTTATTATTTTTTTCCTAACTCCTTTGAATAGAATGTTTTGTTCTTTATTTTCAGGCTTTGATGTGCTTTAATAAGTAATAAATGTTTTTTTTCCACTCATTATCTATCTCTGGCTTGATTATACAGTGCTCTTATTGGTATTCATTTCTGAATAATTTTTTATTTCGGCTTTGATTTTTTTCTCTATAACTCAAAAGTTATTTATAAGGGATTTAAGTTTTTTTCCAACTGCATAGACTTTTTTGGTGCTCATTTGTTGCTGATTTTTAACTTTATTGGGAGCAGAGACTGCACTCTGTATAATTTCTGCCTTTCTGAATTTGTTAAAAAATTCTTTATGTGGTTCAGTACATGTTCAGTTTTTGTCAACATTCCAATGAGTATTTGAGGAGTAGTTTTATTCTGCACTTATTGAGTACAAAAGTCTATACAAATTAGATCAGAGGTTGCCACCAGGAGCCCACAGGCTGCCTTGGCCTGCAGATATGTTTTGTACAACCCACACAAGTTTTTTTTGGTTTATTTGTTTTTTGGGTTTTTTTTTTTTGCAGTATACGGGCCTCTCACTGTTGTGGCCTCTCCCGTTGCGGAGCACAGGCTCCGGACGCGCAGGCTCAGCGGCCATGGCTCACGGGCCCAGCCGCTCCGCGGCACATGGGATCTTCCCAGACCAGGGCACAAACCCGTGTCCCCTGCATCAGCAGGCCGTCTCTCAACCACTGCGCCACCAGGGAAGCCCTTGTTTTTTTTTTAACTTGAGGAAACACTTACAAATCAAGAGATTTTATGTAGAAATAGGGATTTGGGGTTTCTCTTGAAAAAAAATCAGAAGCTCTGGCTCTGCTGGACCCTCAATCCTTCATGGCAACACTTAGCTGGGGCTGCACAGTGGCTATACTTTCAAAGGATGGTTTAACCATCCCCTCACCTGTCCACATCAGCCATTCATCCTGCCTGCCTGGTACCTGTAGGGGCCGCATTTGTCACCTGTGGCTGCATGAAGCTCATTCAGGTGTTTGGGCGTCTTGTGTTTTGTCTGCCTGGTCTGTTTCTGAGAAGGGATGTTAGTCTCCATATCGATTGTGGATTTGTCGATTTCTCTCAATTTTTGGTGTATGCATTTCATAGTTATCTTTGTACAAAAGTTATCATCTCATATTGATGTAATGAGCCTTTCTTTAATCAATATAAAAATCCCCTCTTTGTCTTATTCTCTTTTTGCCTTTAATCATTCTTTGGATGATATTAATATCACCACACCTGTTAAATTTTTTTTTTTCCTGCGGTACGCGGGCCTCTCACCGCCGTGGCCTCTCCCGTTGCGGAGCACAGGCTCTGGACGCGCAGGCTCAGTGCCCACGGCTCACGGGCCCAGCCGCTCCGCGGCACATGGGATCCTCCCGGACCGGGGCACAAACCCGTGTCCCCTGCATCGGCAGGCGGACTCTCAACCACTGCGCCACCAGGGAAGCCCTGTTAGACTATTTTTATTGTCACTTTCTTCATATGTTTTTCATCCCTCTATTTTTTTTTTTTTTTTTTTTTTTTTTTTTTTTTTTTTTTCCGGTACGCAGGCCTCTCACTGTTGTGGCCTCTCCCGTTGCGGAGCACAGGCTCCGGATGCGCAGGCTCCGGATGCGCAGGCTCAGCGGCCATGGCTCACGGGCCCAGCCGCTCCGCGGCATATGGGATCCTCCCGGACCGGGGCACGAACCCGTATCCCCTGCATTGGCAGGCGGACTCTCAACCACTGCGCCACCAGGGAGGCCCCATCCCTCTATTTTTAACCTTAGTTTTGCAGTCAGCATGTATCTGGCTTCATTTTTTTTTTTTTTGATACCATCTAAGAGTTTTTTGTTTTTGTTTTTTTAATTTGTTTATTTTTGGCTGCATTTGGTCTTTGTGCTGTGTGCGGGCTTTCTCTAGCTCCGGCGAGCGGGGGCTACTCTTCGTTGCAGGGTGTGGGCTTCTCGTTGCGGTGGCTTCTCTTGTTGCGGAGCATGGGCTCTAGGCATGTGGGCTTCAGTAGTTGTGGCATGTGGGCTCAGTAGTTGTGGTGCACAGGCTTAGTTGCTCTGCAGCATGTGGGATCTTCCTGGACCAGGGCTCGAACCTGTGTCCCCTGCATTAGCAGGCAGATTCTTAGCCACTGTGCCACCAGGGAAGTCCCTCTTTGGTCACCTTTTTTTCTTTAATCTTCTTTCTTTTATGCTAAGTTTTTTAGTTTACAAGATCTTTTTCTCTACTAAGTCATTCATTCTTTTGAAAGATATTTTTGAGTGCTTGCTGTATATATGGATGGCTATCTCGGTAGTAAACTTTCTGAGTTCTTAAAGTCTTTATTTTCTTCCAACAAATTAGGCTGAGTTTAGATTTTAAGTTCAAAATAACTTTCAATGAGAATTTCAAAAACCTTGTCCCCTGGTTTTTTGGCCTGCAGTGTTTCTGATGAGGCATCTGGTGCCAATATTAATTGTTGTTCCTTTTCAGGTAACTTTCTTCTTCTTCAAGAACCTTTCAGGATTCTTTTCTCTTTTCTTGTTCTGGGATTTGACCTGTGTGTGTTGATGTGAATTTGTTTTCCTTTTCCTGCCTATCCCTCAGTGGGTTATTAACCATTTTTCATTATACTTCAACAGTTATGTGAGCTTAACTGTAAAGGTGGGCCAGTTTCTTTGGTCACCGTTGTTTAGATTTGAGATTGAAATTCAAAGACTTCCGTGCTTGGCTTCAGGAAATTCTTCTGTTATTTATTTGACTCTTTTGCTTTATTTTTCCTCATTGCATCCTCCTAGAACTCTTATTAGACAGATACTAGAAGTTGGCCTCTTCAGACTTTCTATCCCTTTGACCCTTTGTCTTGGGTCTTGGGAGAATCCCTAAGCTCAGTTGACCAGCTCTCTGACACACCCTATCTTTGCAGTTTTTACGTTTTTGAAAAGAATTTACCTTCTAGGATTTCTAGTTGATGTTTTCAATTAAATGTGTATTTGAAATAATTATAGATTCACATGCAATTGTAAGAAACAATACACGGAAATCCGCTGTATCCTTTACCCAGTTTTCCATCATGGTGATCTCTTGTTGAAACTACAGCAACAGCATCACAACCAGGATACTGACGCCGATACAGTCAAGATACAGAACAGGGTCACAAAAGAGTCCTTCATGGTGCCTCTTTATTACCACAACCACTCTTGCCCCAATCCCTTCCTTAACCTCTGGCAACCACTCTTCTGTCCTCCATTTCCATAATTTTCTCATTTCAAAAATGATATAAAACGGAACCATAATTTGGGAACAGGAATGTTCTGGGAATGTCTTCCTCTTGGAGAAGTGAATTAACTCTAAGGACCAGTTAGTAACCAGCATTAAGAAATCACTCTGGGGCTTCCCTGGTGGTGCAGTGGTGGAGAGTCCGCCTGCCGATGCAGGGGACACGGGTTCGTGCCCCGGTCCGGGAAGATCCCACATGCCACGGAGTGACTGGGCCCGTGAGCCATGGTCGCTGAGCCTGCGCGTCCGGAGCCTGTACTCCACAACGGGAAAGGCCACAACAGTGAGAGGCTCACGTACCGCAAAAAAAAAAAAAAAAAAAAAGAAATCACTCTGTTTCCTATTACAGAGTATCCAACCACATTGGCCAACAGAGTTTGTTAAATACTCTGTGGTAGGATTAAATCATGGTATTGATAAATAGAAATATGCCAATTACAATGTATACATAAAGATGCTCCATTAATATCAGTGTTACAGATGCCAGAGAGTTAAATGTAAACTTTTCCCCATCATACTTCCTGAGAAGGAATTAGAGAGATTAAAATTTAAACAAAAATCCAAAATTTTTGAGTCCAAAAGAATTGACTGAAAAATCTCTTTTTCTTTGATTTTTAAACATGTGAAGAAATGAAGTTGAAGATTCTTCCTCCCCCCAAAATTTTATTTTTATGCGGTCAGAATAACATTTTAATTTCTGACCTTAGTTTTGTGATTATTATTGTCTAATTGATTTGTAATAAAGCTCAATAAAACTTGAAAAAAAATGGAGATGCGTTCCCACCCCCCGCCCCCAAGTCCGCATCGCAGGGTGACTCTAGTCGTTGGGTCTGCTCTGCGGGCCACATGCTGTGCTTCCACCTCCGGCTCCTTCATAGCTGCCCCAGCTCAGGGCCAGGGCCACATGGCAAGTGAGGCCGTCCTGGGGAAGGCGGCGCTGCCCAGGGACCCTGGGTCATCCTAGGTGTGGGAGGGGGTCCTCAGGAGCAGGGGCCCGCGGTTCCCCAGGTGCGGTGGGGGACCGCGGGCGCTAGCTGGTGGGTCGGGCAAGGAGGGCCACCATCTTCAGAGTAGAGGTCGTGCAGCAAGGCACGGCTCTGGAGGAGCGAGAGGTGGCGGGGATTGGGGAGGGGTTGGGGCTGCTGGTGGAGGACATCATACAAGTGGTGGAGGTGGTGACGGAGGAGCGGGAGGAGAAGCCCCAGGAGCAGGGCCTGGAAATGCCGGGGCCGGGACCCACGACTGCCTGGCCCCCTCTGGAGGCGCTGGAGGCCCTGCAGTTAGAGCTGAGCACTCTGAATGCCCAAGCCAGCAGGGCCTACACTCGGCTCAAACACAAGATCGGTCAAAGGCAGAAGCCTCACTTGGATCGCAGAAGGGCCATCCTCCAGGGCATCCCTGGCTTCTGGGCCAGAGCCGTTATGAACCACCCCCAGATGTTGGCCATAATCAGTGACCAAGATGAAGACATGCTTAGCTACATGATCCATTTGGAGGTGCAGGAACTGGGCCATCCCAGGCACCGCTGCAAGTTGATGTTTTTCTTTTGGAACAACCCCTGCATCTGGAACAACATGATCATTAAGGAGTAACACCTTAGCATCGCTGGATATAGGGTGTCTCATTACACTCCAGCCCAGTGGTTCTGGCATTATGAAATGGGAGCCCCCAGTCGCAGGCAGGACACCACCAGCCTTAACTTCTTCAACTGATTGTCTGACCACAACTCCCCAGGGTCTAACAGGATTGCTGAGATCATCAGCGAAGACCTGTGGCCCAATCCCCTGCACTACTACCCCAGGGAGGAAGGCTCCACTGGGACAGACCCGGAGATGAAGGCACTGGGGGAGCATCAGAGTTTGGCCAAATAGCACAAGAGGCAGGAGGCGTCTACAGATGCGGGAGATGGGTGGATGTATCTACCTATGCAGTTCTCGTGCCCAGGGGAGAAACGAGGAAGGGATGGCCAGTGAAGGTTCCAGAGAGCGGGGCCCCACATGCCAGAAATGATGCCCAGAGAGACATAAACTAACAAGTGGGAAAAAAAAAAAAAAGGAACCATATACCATGTAACCTTTGGGATTGGCGCTTCTCACTCAGCATGGTTCTTCGAAGATTCATCCAGGTTGTTGAGTATATCTGTAGTTTATTGAGAAGTAGTATTCCATGGTATGGATGTGACACAGTTTGTCTAACCATTCACCCATTAGGGGACATCTGGGTTGTTTCTAGTTTTTGGATATTACAGATAAAGCACCTAAAAACATTGTTGTATAGGTTTTTGTGTGAGCATTGTCTTCATTTTGGGGGGATAAACATCCAGGAATGCAGTTGCCGGGTTGTATAATAGTACATGTTTATTTTTTTAAGATACTGGGAAATTGTTTTTCAGAGAAGTTCTACCATTTGACATCTAACAATGTATGAATGATCCAGTTTCTCTACATAACTTGCCAATGTTTGGTGTTGTCACTGTTTTTTTGTATTAGACATTGTGATAGGTATAACGTAATATCTCATTAATTTGCATTTCTCTAAGGCTAGGGATGTGGGATATCTTTTTATGTGTTCATTTGCCATCCATCTATCCTCTCCAGTGAAATGTCTCTTCATGTCTTTTTCTCATTTTCTAATTTTTAACGATTGAGTATTGAGAGATCTTTATATATTCTGGCTACTTTATGTTGTTTGTGAATATTTTCTCCCATTTTGTAACATGTCTTTTCATCCTCTTTAACCGGGTCTTTTCCAGAGTAAAATTTTAAAATTTTGATAAAATCCAATTTATTAACTTTTCCTTTTAGGGTCATGTTTTTTGGTATCAATCTTAGAACTCTTTGCCTTATCTTAGATTCTAAAGATATTCTCTGTTTGTTTGTGTTTTTTCCTAAAAGCTTTATAGTTTTATAAAAGTTTTATATTCTGAGTTTCATTTTGAGAGATCCAATTTGAGTTAATGTTGTATAAGGTATCAGACTTAGGTCAAGGGGTTTTTTTGTTTGTTTTTTGTTTTGTTTGCCGATGGTCATCCAGTTACTCCAGCACCATGTGTTGAAATGCCTGTCTTTCTTCCACTGAGTTGCTTTGCACTTTTGTCAAGAATCATTTGGGCATATTTGTGTGAGTTTATTTCTGAGCTCTCTGTCTGTTCCATTCATCTATGTGTCTGTCCCTCTCCCAGTGCAGCAGAGTCTTGATTATTATAGCTACAAAAGGTTGGGAAATGGCGTAGACTGATTGCTCCCACTTTAGTTTTCTTTTTCAAACTTATATGAACTTTTCTAGTTCTTTTGCCTTTCCATACAAGTTTTATCATTATCTTGTCAATATCTATGAAAAATATCTTGCTGGGGTTTTGGTAGGGATTGTGTTAGACCTGTACATCAATTAGGAGAATTGACATCTTTACTATGTTCAGTCTTCACAAACACAATATCTCTCTTCATTTTTTTAGATCTTCTTTGATTTCTTTCATCAGCACTATGAAGCTTTCACTATGCAAGTCCTATACATGTTTGGTTAGATTTATACCTAAGTTATTTCATTTTATTTAAGCAATGATAAAAGGCATTGTATTTCTTTCTTTCTTTCTTCGTTGCTGCGCACAGGCTTTCTCTAGTTGCCGTGAAGCGGGGGCTACTCTTCATTGCGGAACACGGGCTCTAGGCACGCGGGCTTCATTAGTTGTGACACGCGGACTCCGTAGTTGTGGCTCTCAGGCTCTAGAATGCAGGCTCGGTAGTTGTGGTGCACGGGCTTAGTTGCTCCACAGCATGTGGTATGTTCCCGGACCAGGGGTCGAACCCGTGTCCCCTGCATTGGCAGGCGGATTCTTAACCACTGCGCCACCAGGGAAGTCCCAGGCATTGTATTTTTAATTTTGATGTTCATGTGTTCATTGTTAACATACAGAAATATAACTGCTTTTGCATGTTAATCTTATATCCTGCAACCTTTCTGAACTTGCTTATTAGTTCTAGGAGTAGATTCTTTAAGATTTTATACTTGATAATGTCATTTACAAATAAGGGCAGTTTTATTTCTTCTCTTTGATCCTTATGCCTTTTATTTCCTTTTCCTGTTTTGTTGCCATGGCTAGAACTTCCAGCCTAGGGCAAACATCTTTGCCTTGTTCCTGACTTTAGGGGAAAGCATTCAGACTTTCACCATTAAGTATAATCTTACTTGTAGGCTTTTTTTGTAAATACTCTTTAGCAAGTTGGTGATGTTCCCTTCTAGTCATAGTTTGAGAGTTTTTTTTCTTTTTTAAATGAATGGGTATTGAATTTTGTCACTGCTTTTTCCTCGTTGAGTGACACGATTATGTGATTTTTCTTCTTTAATTTGTTAATATGGTAGGTTATATTGGTTGATATCTGAATATTGATCCAGTACTGAATCTGACCAAGCCCCCCTTGGTCATGGTGTTTCCTTTTATATATATATATATATATTACTGAAACCTGTTTGCTAATATTTTATTAAGGATTTTTGTGTCTGTGTTCATGAGGATTCTTTTTTTTTTTTTGCGTTACGCGGGCCTCTCACTGCCGTGGCCTCTCCCATTGCGGAGCACAGGCTCCAGATGTGCAGGCTCAGCGGCCATGGCTCATGGGCCCAGCCGCTCCGCGGCACGTGGGATCTTCCCAGACCGGGGCACGAACCTGTGTCCCCTGCATCGGCAGGCAGACTCTCAATCACTGCGCCACCAGGGAAGCCCCATGAGGATTCTTGTTCTGTAATGTTCTTTTTCTTTCTCTCTCTTGCTCTTTTTTTTTTTTTTTTTTTTGTACTGTCTTTGTACTATCAGGGTAGTCCTAGCTTCAGTAAATGAATTGGGAAGTGTTCCCTCCTCTTTTATGTTCTGGAAGTGATTGTGTTGAATTGGTGTTAATTCTTTAAACTGTTAGTAAAATCTTCCAGTGAAACCATATCTCTTTGGCGGGGAGATTTTTTAAAAATTACAAACTAAATTTCTTGGAAAGTTATAGGGTTGTTCAAATTATCCTTTTCATATTGGGGTGAGTTGTAGTAGTTTGTGTGTTCTGAGGAGGTGGTCCATTTCATCTAATTTATCATGTTTATTTGTGTAGAGTTGTTTGTAATATTCCCTTATTACACTTTTGTTGTTGGTAGCATCTGTGGGTATATTCTTTGTTTCTTTCCTGATATTGGTAATTTGTGTCTTCTTTTTTTTTTGCTTAGTCATTCTTAACTGGAAGTTTATCAGTTTTATTGATCTTTTCACAAAATTAGCTCTTTGTTACACTTATTTTCTATAGTGTTTTTCTGTTTTCAGTTTCACTGTTTTCTGCTCTTTATTATTTCCTTCCTTCCTCTTGCTTTGGGCTTATTTAGCTCTTCTTTTTCTAGGATCTTGAAGTGGGTGCTTCGGTTATTGATTTGAGACTTTTCTTCTTTTCTCATGTAAACAATGGTGCCATAAATCTCCCTCTTAGCAATAGTGTAGCCATGTCTCACAGATTTTGGTATGTTGTATTTTCCTTTTCATTCAGTTCACTGTTTTGTTTTGTTTTTCCCTTGAGACTTCCTCTTGGACCTGTGGATTTTTTAAAAGTGTGTTGTTTTGTTTCCAGCTGCTTGGAGATTTTTCTGTTTTTCGTCCGTCATCAGTTACTAGTTGGATTCCATTGTGGTTGCAGAACACATTCTGTAGGAGTTCAGTTCTCTTAAATTCATTGAGGTCAGGGTCTAATCTATCTTGGAATATGTTCTGTGGGCCCTTGAGAGTAACGTGTATTCTGTCGTTGAGTAGAATGTTCTAAAAATGTTTATGAGGGCTTCCCTGGTGGCGCAGTGGTTGGGAGTCCGCCTGCCAATGCAGGGGACACGGGTTCGTGCCCCGGTCCGGGAAGATCCCACATGCCATGAAGCTGCTAGGCCCGTGAACCATGGCCGCTGAGCCTGCGCGTCCGGAGCCTGTGCTCCGCAACGGGAGAGGCCACAACAGTGAGAGGCCCGCGTACCACAAAAAAAAAAAAAAAAAAAAAAAATGTTTATGAGAACCTGTTGGTTGATGGTGTTGGGTTCTTCCTCATCCTTTCTAATTTTCTGTCTGGCTGTTCTATCGAGTGTTGAGAGAAGATGTTCAAGTCTGGCAGGGTGGTGGTGGCCTCCCCATCCCCGGGCTCTGTCCTGCCTCTTGGCCTCTGAGTGAAGCCTGCCGCTGCCCACGCCCAGCCTGGGCGCCCCTGCCCTGCTCCTCTGGCACTGCTCTCCCCTCGGCAGCAGCCTCCTCGCCCAGGCCCTGCTTCCTCCTGCAGCCTCATCCCATCTGCTTGCTGTCTTCCCGCAGTTCCTTGGACATCTCATCTGCCAGTCTTGTTTCCAGGGCTATTACAGTTTCCTTCGTTTTCTTCTCTTTTTCCTGTTATTTCTAGGGATTCGGGCCCGTAGTAGAGGTGGACTGAGGGCTCGGTTTTCCTTCGTGGTCCGAGCTCCTTAGTATTTTTATTGTGATGGTGCTAAGTGCTATCACTGGTTGCTATTAGTTACCAGGTGCTTCACCAGACATGTATACTCGTCTGTGCCTCTCATCCTCAGAATGATTCTGCACGTTGGATATTATCATGGCCACTTTACACCCCGGGAAAGTGATAACCAGAGAAGTTGCCTGCCGTGTCCAGGTCCACACAGCTGCTGAGGCAGAGCTGGGATGTGAACTCAGGCCTGCTGACCTGAAGCCTGGGTTGTCCCTTTGTGGCTGCGGGTCTCTGATGCTGGACACAGTGGTGGCCCGATGAGGACAGCTGCCACCAAGCCCTGTGAGCAGGAACAGAAGCAGGAAGGAAGGGTCCATGGTGTGCGCGTGTATTCTTTTCCTTGTTTGCATTCACGTTCCTTCCAAAGATATTTCAGCCTTGCTCTCTCTCTCAGCCTCAAATGTACTAAGCTGTGTGCCCTGTCCTTCCTCCGATAATGGGGCACCGTGGGAGGTGGAGGGAAAGGATGGCGGGCCTCACCCCGTCCTCTCTCCTCACTTAACCTCTCTTTACTCTCTCACTCTGTTAACCTTTTCTCTTTTTTTTTTTAAATTTCAGCCCTATGTTTGATTTTCCCCTTCTCGCTCCCTGTAATGCTCC
The DNA here is from genome assembly GCF_949752795.1 of Hyperoodon ampullatus. NCBI lineage: Eukaryota > Metazoa > Chordata > Mammalia > Artiodactyla > Ziphiidae > Hyperoodon > Hyperoodon ampullatus. The sequence continues at coordinate 30,177,814 of NC_136916.1, read as the reverse complement.
TTCCCTCTTTCCCCATCTGCTTCTGGTCAGCATTGGTGGTGGGTGGGCTCAGACTTGCCTGCACCTACCAGCCTTCAAGCTCATCATCATCATCATCTCCATCATCTCACCTGCCAGGTGAGCTCCATAGACAGGGCCCTCCCTACCAGTGCCTTGAGAGGACCCTGGGTGTGAGCCCGGCCGCTGCATCACACCCTCCTGGCTTCATGGCCCCTCCCAGCACCCTGTGAGACAGGCTTTCCGGGCAGCCAGCTGTCCACCCCACCCCAACCTGAGCAGAACTTGCTCTGTCAGGGAACCTGCAAGGCAGGCAATGAAGCCCTCACCCCTTTAACTCTAAAGGGCATCAGTCTTTTGGGGAGTTGCTCCCCTGAACTGATGCTTAACAAGATTCAGACAGTTCCCTGGGTCAGGACGGTGCCACCTGGAACACAGCCTGTCCTGCGTCCAGCTTGGAGAAGCACCCCTGGCACCCAAGGGACAGATCCCAAGGCTGCTAGGGAGTACGGCCGTGTGCGGCTGCCAGGAACCCCTCCCGGGCCTGGCAGATGCCCTGAAACTGAAAAACTCTCTGCTCAGGCTGCATGAAGGACGTGCATCTTTTCAGTCTGTTGACTCTGTTTCTGGGAAGGAAAAATGAAACAGCAGCAGGCAAATTCCTGTTGGTGTTTTTGTTCTCTGTTTTGACTGGGGAACTGAATCATGCCTTTCTTTTCGCAAACATGAGACTGTTAAGTACATAACAGCTAAATTAATCCTTGCCCATAAATTAGTTAATTATGTTAATTCAGACTCACAGAATTCAGTCTCATTCGCGTTTCCATTAAGCAGTTTAGGCTTATGAGTGTTTTAAGAGGACAGTTTAAGCTACAGTTTAATCTTCAAAGGCTCCAAGTGCATTTTCCACTGCAGGAGGATTCTAAATGCCTTGGGAGGTTTGGGGGGATTTAGTGACCGTGGGCAGCTACAGCCCCACATTCTCATCAGAGACTCCCCGCCTGCTGGGTCTGGTACCCCGAGGCTAAGAGGAGCCTTGGGAAGGAGGAGATGGACAAGCGTGGCCACAGGTCCTGCACCGTGTGTCCCCCTGGTGGCCATGCCCCCGCCACGCTGCCCTGCAGCCCCTGCCCCAAGGACAGGTGAGCCGGTTCTAGGCTGCATGCTGGGCTTCCTGAGGTTGTCCTCACAGACACTGAGCGGGAAGCAGCTCTGCTTCTGGGGGTGTGTGAGGAAGGCCAGGGAGAGCACAGGGAGCATGTCCAAGCCTACGTGACAAGCCGGTGGCCTCTGTTCTGGGTGGTGTGACTGTCTTATCACCACCGTGTTCTGGTCTCTGTCAAAGGGCAGCTCAGGGCATGTGCTCACGTCCTTGTCACAGGTGCACATCCGCTAGGGCTCCTCGTGTCCCCACTTGCAGGATGGATACTCGGGTCCCCATCATGCTCTTCTGTCCCCTGTTCCAAGCTGCCAGCTCTCACTGGATCGCCTTGTTCTCTGGCCCCTGCTCCCTGGTGGAGAGACCACGAAAGTCAGTCTGTGTTTCAAATCTCTAGAGCATTGCTGAGGTTCTTCCACTTTTTTATAGTTCTCTGAAAAATCAGCAGAACCTGATAATAAAAGAGTGACCTGTTTTAAAATAGAGATTTCATTACTATTTAAGTATGACAAGGCCCACAGATCAGGAGACAATGGCCATTGAACAGAGTTTGTTACTCACAGTTCCCAAGAGGATGGGTTATGCCTGGCGTGGAGGACACACAGAAAAGCACCAGGGTTGGTCAGGAGGCAGAGGGAGCGAGGGGACCTGTGGGCTTCAGCCTTTATTGTGGTTTCTGCAGGAAAGAATGGGCGAGGTGGGGTGAGCAGGCTTAGGATGGGCTCATTTCAGGGCTCAGGGCTTAGGAGCTGCCCCTGGTTGTATGGTACCTGGCCCTGGGGTGATTAGGGCAGGTGGAGAGTAACCCCAAGTGTAAAAGCCCCATAAAGGGGGGTGCTTGGGGTGTGAGCTCTGGATTGGTTGGTTTGCATAGGAAAGATGTGCTCCTGGGGGAGTTCTGGACCATCTCCAGGAATTGGCCAGCCCTGGGGCATGGGGGTGTCGGTCCCTGTAGGGTCAGCAAGGCCCCAAGATGTCAAAGCATCAGAATACAGAAAATAAGAGACCTGGTTCAAGACCTACCTAGGAGGGGCCCAGGGCTCTGTGGCAGGACAGGCCCGTGAGTTCACTGGGGCACCTCTGGCTCTAGCTGTGTTTCCACTACAGAGGGAGATTGGGAACCTAGCAGGAGGCCAGGGGAAACTTGGCTTGGCCGTCAGCCGCGGGTCTCCAGGCACTTCGTGTGACAATGGCAAGTGCAGATGTGGCTCACAACCCGGCCAACCACGGCCCCCCCCAGGTCCTAGGAGGAGGCTGTCACGTGTGGGTGTATTTAGAGATCTGAGAGCCCTGTTTGTCTTAGACCATAATGAGAGTTAACAGAAACCTTTTAGATTTTTAACATTTCTGAACAACTGTTGCAATCTCACTTGGCCCAGAATGGCTGTTGGTAGAACAGAATGTACTGTAGTTTTAGTGGGGGGAGAAAAAAAAACCAAAAACCAATTCTCTGTGGATTTATGAAAATAAACTCAGAATTAATGAGCAGAATTTGTTGGGAAGGCCTATTTGTCACACTCAGGAAGCTACCATCTCATTTTACTTGCCGCTATTGCTCTAGCATTGCCATTCGTTTGCTGAAGGCAAAATACATGACTTCTAAATAAACAAAAGTGGGCCCCGTGTCCTGGTCCCCTGCCTTCCTGCAAACATTAATAACTGGCTGATAGCTGACTTCTTGTGTGTGTGTGTGTGTGTGTGTGTGTCTGTATGTGTATGTGTGTGTTCTTCCTGCTACCTTTTTTGGGGCTTACCAACAGAAATGTATTTTCTCTTGGTTATGGAGGCTGTGAGTCTAAGATCAAGGTGTCAGAAGATCTGGTTTCTTCCGAGGCCTCTCTCTAGACCAGCACATATGGCTGCTTTTCGCTGTGTCTTCTCGTGGTCATCCCTTAGTCTGTGTTGTCTGTGTCAGAATTTCCTCTTCTTAAAAGGACACCAGTCATGTTGGATGGGTGCCCACTCATGTGACCTCATTTCAGCTTAATTACCCCTTTAAAGACCCCGTCTCCAAAACCAGCACACTCTGATCTTCCTGTTTACTTTTTAAAATTGTTTATTTATTTATTTTATATCAAAGTACAGTTGATTTACATTGTTGTGTTGGTTTCAGCTGTACAGCATAGTGATTCAGTTTTATACATATTTTATATATAAATATTCTTTTTCAGATTCTTTTCCCATGTAGGTTATTACGGAGTATTGAGTAGAGTTCCCTGTGCTATACAGTAGGTCCTTGTTGGCAATCTATTTTATATTTAGTAGTGTGTGTATGTTAATCCCAAACTCCTAATTTATCCCCCACCCTTTTCTCCTTTGGGAAAAGACAAATATCATATGATGTTGCCTATATGCGGAATCTAAAAAAAAAGTACAAATAAACTTATTTACAAAACAGAAAGAGACTCACAGACATAGAAGACAAATCCATTGCCTTTGAACATGGAACTTCTTCAGGACATTTTCAGGGGAAATGCTGTGTCTCGGGCTGCTTCACATGGGCGTCTGCATGTCCACAGGTTTGCCTTGCCTTATACAAGCCTGTGGTTTGCAAAGTCCCACCATAAATTAGGAGCAGGAAAAGGGAGGAAGGACGGTTAACTATGAAAAAAAAAGTGTTTTGGGTTTTTTAAAATAAATTTATTTACTTATTTATATTTATTTTTGGCTGCGTTGGGTCATCGTTGCTGCACGCAGGCTTTCTCTAGTTATGGCGAGCAGGGGCTACTCTTCGTTGTGGTGCACGGGCTTCTCATTGCGGTGGCTTCTCTTGTTGTGGAACACAGGCTCGAGGCGTGTGGGCTTCAGTAGTTGTGGCACACGGGCTCAGTAGTTGTGGCTCGTGGGCTCTAGAGCACAGGCTCAGTAGTTGTGGCGCACGGGCTTAGTTGCTCTGTGGCATGTGGGATCTTCCCGGACCAGGGCTCGAACCCGTGTTCCCTGCATTGGCAGGCGGATTCTTAACCACTGTGCCACCAGGGAAGTCCCGATTGGTTTTTTTTAACTTCATCAAGAGTCTTGTAAAATCATTGCTTTCATCAGGTTCTCCTGGGGCCTTGAAACTATCGTTGGGTGCAGGCCAGTTTATGGAAAGTTTATTGTTTCCTGCGAGGCAAGCTGTGTGATTCTTCCCTGGGGGCTGAGCCCTGGCAGCACTAGGAGTTGTCCACCCAAACGCAAACCTGTCGGGTCCTGCAAAGCCCCACCCTCCTCCTCCTCACACTCCTCCCACCTGGTGCCACAGACGGGCCCTTGGAGTGGACGGCTCAGGCCTGCTCATCCTACCCTGGGAGCCCTGAACCCAGCCCACTGCTGAGTCGTGAGCACGCTAACAACCATGAGTGGATCTGCCATCCAAATGATTTGTCCACATTATTTTTGTACCTGACAGTTTATGGGAAATGGGTCTTTATTTTTTCATTGGAGAAATGACTGTTTTCTTCAGTTTGGCGTTTCCAGAGAGCCATTCACATTTAAAGCTAATATTGGAACAGCAGGTTTCCACTGGAAATATTTACCTTTTCCTTGTTGTCAACTTGTCAGTGTTGGGGAAAATAGATGCTTCATTAAAATCTAAATACATTATGCTTTCTTTCTCACACGTCAGTCACTCTTCCTCCAAGATGAGGAGCATTGTGAGAAGTGTTGGGAAAGCATTCTGGTCTTATGTTTTCACTTATTTTAGATGTCATCTGGCATCTCGTTCTTGTTCAAAAAGAGGCATCCCAACACCTATCACTGGCATGGAGAAGCCCTAGGATAACAGGTTAAATGTCACCCCTAGGACATCAGGATTGATTGTGGCTACAGTGTGACCGGCGGGGTCTCTTGCCCTGGAAAATCCATTGCCAAATAGAAGGGCATAAAGAAAGCAGCTGCCATTTCTCAAAAAGCACAGGGCCCCAGGGCCTTAACAAATATTTAATCCTCCCGACTACCCTGGCAGGTAAGTTTTGTGGAAAACAAGGGCTCGGACAGTTTGAGACCCTGGGCCAAGGTCACACGCAGCCGAGATGAGATTCCACCCCAGGACTGTCTGACCCCTGCTGTCTTCCCCCAGCTGTGAGCTGCTCTTTATTTTGCCTGGGACCCCGCCTTTGCCACACCACATGGCCAACGTCCTGTACTGGTTATGGCCCCTCCTTGGGGTTCGTGGCTCCAAGAGCCTCTGGGCCCAGTGTCTCTGACGCAGCCAAAGAGACGAAGGCCCTGGGCACACAGACTAGCAACTGGGAAGGATGGTACTTGGGGCTACTCTGAGTCTCCTCGTCCACCCAGATATCTGAGAAAGGAGAAAGTGCGATGAGCTGATGCAGCAGAAGTGGCCCCACCCCACGACAGATGCCCCCAAACCCAGAAAAGATTTGGCCCTCGTTATAACCCCCTTGATCTTCAAAGGGAAATTGGCTCCCACTCTCTTGAAATTAAGAACCTCTGTTTATCAGAAGACACCATAACGAGTGAGAAGACGAGGCATCAACTGGGAGAAGATGTTTACAACATACATAACCAAGAACGGATGAATTCCCAGTACAAGCAAAGCTAAGCAGTGTATTATGCATACAGTTGTATTAAAACACCCGTTTTTAAAGGCAATGGAAAGACTAGTCCAAAATTCTGAGCAGTTTCCTCTGTGAGGGGCAGGGCCTGGGTTGAGGCCACAGTGGCTCAAGTTCATGTTTTCCCTAGATGGATGTTCATGTGTGTCTGTTATTTTATTAGGCTTTATAACTGACACGTTTGTGCCAGGCAATCCTTCATACATGTCAAATAGTAAATGTTTTAAAAATAAAGGTAAAAAGTAGTTATTAACAACCCCTGGAGGTAGGTTTCACTATCCCCGTTTTTACAGATGGGGTCAGACTAGCTGCTGACACACACTGGGTACTTACACTGTAGGCACTTTATATGAACCGTCTTTTTTAGTGTTTATGGCACCTCTATAGATACAATAATTTTCATCATCACAGTTTGTAGAAAACAGAAGCTTAGTGAGACAAGGTAGCTCTTGCAGTCACTAGCTGGTCACGACTGGTGGTCAAAGCAGGGCTTCCCCCGTGGCCTGCCCCATGTACCTCCCGTGGGTGAGGTGGTGACAAGGCGTCTACCCCCACTTGTCCTGTGCTGCAGTCTCCGTGTCTGGACGATGGTGGCATCCCCACGCTGTCTGCTGCCAGGCACCTGAGGTTCTGAATCACTCGGGCGGTCATAGACCGGGAGGCCCAAATCACAGACAGTTACGTCCCACAGTTCTGGAGGCTAGAAGTCCAAGATCAAGGTGCTGGCCCACTGGTTCCCCATGAGGCCCACATGGTGGCTGGCAGACGACCACCATCTGTGTCCTCACACAGTGGAGGGGAGAGGAAGCCAGCGAAGGGTGCTAGTCCTGCCCTGGGGCCACCCTCCTGACCTCACCTAAACCTAGTTACCTCCTGAAGTCCCACCTCCAGATGCCCTCACCTTGGGGTTAGGGCTCCAGCATGTAAATCTGGAGGGACACAAGCGTTCAGTCCATGGTAGGCAGGGATGAGGGGAACGGAAATAGATGGAGAGCCGGCAGGTAAAGCGGACGGTGTTGAAGCCTGTCTCTGCTGCTCCCTTTGAAGGCTGTCCAGCTGTAAGCAGCTGGTTCTCTGATGACCTCAGCCCCTTCCTCGGTCAGCACCCATGTGGCTGTGAGTACTCTTGTTGAGTGTTTGATGTCACCCGGGCCCAATCTCACTCTTGTTTTGCCGTGAATGTCTCTGACACTGTGTTTGAGTACAGTTTCGAGGTTCTAAGAGCAGGAGTTTCCAGTAGCTTGGTGTCCCAGCTAAGCATGGGGCCCGGATGCTGTGCCCAGCACCCCAGACAGCTGTGCGGGGACCAGTGGCCGTGCGGGACCAACATCCACACGGAACCCCCCACCCACCCACCTTCCATGTGACTGTCACGGGCCTGTGCTTCCAGGCATCCGCATGCTGGATGGAGACGTGACCGACGTGGTGGAGGCCAAGTCCCTGGGCATCAGACCCAACTACATCGACATTTACAGCGCGAGCTGGGGGCCGGACGACGACGGGAAGACGGTGGACGGGCCCGGCCGACTAGCCAGACAGGCCTTCGAGTACGGCATTAAAAAGGTGTGAGTAACCCAGAGCTGCGAGGGAGCCTCAGGGATGGGGGGAATAGTGAAAATATTTAACAGTGAGAAATCAGAAGGAATAAAGCCAAAAAGATAATATTAAAAATACTCTCAATCTGACAAACCCAAAGATGATCTTCCAAATGCTCTTTTAACTCTTCTATGCATATAGAAGGAACTGGGTTCACTCACCTTTTTAAGAAACAAATATGGGACCATCTTCATGCTGTTTCGCAGTATGTCTTATTAAACAACCAACATGTCATATAGGTAAGAAGAATCTTGTCACATAGGTAACAATAAATAAACTTGAGGGACTTCCCTGGTGGTCCAGTGGTTAAGACTCCGTGCTTCCACTGCAGGGGGTGTGGGTTCCATCCCTGGTCAGAGAACTAGATCCCACATGCCATGCAGTGTGGCCCCCCCGCAAAAAATTTAAAAAAATAATAAATTTGAGCAGCATACACACAAAATTAGAGTGACACAGCGGAGAGCCCCAAAGCAGGACGGCGATGGTGCCAGGACCAGAGCGAGGGAGAAGTCACTTGGGGGCTCAGGGAAGTGGCCGTCCACCAATGAGAGCAGAAGGACGTCACTTCATTACAGAGTAGCTGTTCCGGAAAGTACCAGCTGATCACTCATCAGCCCCCTGGCTCTGAGCCTTGGAGCCTGACTGCCCCCAGCTGAGGGGTGTATGCAGGTGGGTGGTGGGGATCCTAGACTAACCACCTGGCCTGTTAACTGGGACAGTGCAGGTGGAAGGGGTGTCTGGGCCTCGGCCCACCTGCTCACAGGAACCCCGAGCCATGGAGCTGTCTGCGTCCATCACGGGGAGTGTGCTCACCCAGCACCCCCGAAGCAGCAGGTCTTGGCTGTGTTCCCTCCCTGCCAGCTCGCAGCCCAGTGTGTTTAGGATGTCTGGGGTGGACCCCACTGGGGGCTACACTGAGCAAACATCTGAGCATGGGCCCTCCACCCAGCGGCTGAGGAGGAGCAGAGGAGGCTGGCAGGCTCCTCTCGGGAGGTCCAGCCTGGTCACTCTGTGGTCATCAGTTCTGGGTCCTTGTGAGTCAGAAAAGCCTGGTTGGGGGGGTGTCCTGGAGATGACCCAGCTCTTACAAGCAGGGTGGCAAGGCAGATTTATGGGTGAGGACAGCTTCTTGGAGCAGACACAGAGCTGTGGTCAGCGTCCGGGTGGCCCTGGGAGGCCCGGCGATGCTGGCAGGGTTGGGTCAGGAGGTCCAGGCATCCCCAAGGCAGGGTTTATACCTCTGACTTCTACAGGAAACAGGACGGGGGGCCAGGTCAAGCCCATTTTATTATCTATATTTTTTAAACATTTTTTAAAAGTTCTTAACTTATTGTAAACCATGCATGATTAAAATGTGGTTAATAAGTAGTTAATAAATCAAATAGTACCAGAGGATTATAGTGAAAGCAGCCCTTATCACCCTCTGCCCATCCCCCCGTACCGGCGTCATCCAGCTCTCAGGGGAGTGTGGAAGGTGCGGAGAGGACCATGTGGTTCCCTGCCATTCTTGTCACAGTTTCTTGAAATAGTGAAGTCATTTCATTTTTTTTTTTAGTCATTCTGAATAAAATATGCCACATGCCACATAGGGAGCCTTAGATCGCAGCTGTCTGAAGTTGTCACTGAAAATCCTCCTAGAGATTTGATGATCTCAGACCGAACCACATTCTGCCATCTGTTTTTCCTCCTCGACGCCCTGTTTGTCACCTATATCCTTTTTCTGTAAAATCTGACTTCATCTTTGGTAGATGGTGTGGGTTGGTGGTAGGAGACATCAGACTCTGTACCTTGGCATAAGGATGTGTTTGATGTTGGTCCTCATGTGGCTTGTCACCCAGAAGGGGAGAGTCAGTGTCACTGTGGCTGAAAGCACTGGCTTTGTCCAGATGCCGGGCATTTGCTAGCCCTCTGAGTCCATGGATGAGGTCTCCGCTTCCCAGGCAAGATGCTCAAATACCTTCTGATGGTGTTGAGGTGGTGGCTTCCTGAACAGAAGTGCAAGTTCATTGCCGGGGTTGAAATGTCCCCTAGAGCCTCTGTCCTGTGGCTTCCATAGGAACAGAAGACCCGGAAAGTGAAAATGCGGTCCTCAGAGATGGCTCAGACCTGGGTGTTTCCTCTGCCTCGTTGCCACGTTCCCTTTCCAGGAAACTGTTTTCAGAAGGGAAAGAGGTTTTGGACACCTTGATGCCTGTGAGAACTCATGGGTCTAGTGGTACCTGCAAAGTGCAAGGTGAAGAGATGCAAATCTTTGGCATTTAGGCCTCTGTTATTCAAAGTGGGGTCCCAAGCAGCAGAGCTGGCATCACTTGGGAGCCCGTCAGAAGTGCAGAATCTTGGGCTCACCTGGACCAGCTGAGCCCAAGTCTGCTATGTAGTGAGACCCCCGGGGATTCTCCTCACGAGTGTGAGAAGTGCTTTTTGAGGCCATTCTCCATGCTGCTGGAGCAGTAAGGTCGCTTGCCCTGCTTTGCAAAATGACAGCCTTTGATAAATAATTTGGAATGAGGTGAGGAGTTGGAGGTGAAATAAAGATGGGCTCTGATGGGTTCAGTACCCTTTCATTCCAGTTTTCGTTGCTTTGAGCGAGCTTCTGATTAATCTTTTCCTACAGGTAGTTATGGGCACAGACACACGCATGTCCTTAGTCCTGTGTGCCTTTTTTCCAGAAGGTTGCCCTTTTTGCTAACTGTAAGTAACCTTTCTGTCGAGCTCTTGGCCGTTTGGGCAGGTCTACCTTTGAGATGTGGAAAACGGAGTGGATGAGGCAGTTTTGAGCCCTGGGACTGGGCTGTCCCTCGAGCCTCAGGTTGGAACTGGTGGGTTGTGGGAGTGAAGACAAACAGTCACAAAAGGGTGGGGACCTGTGGCCTACTTGGTCCAAAAGTGGGGTGTCCTGGTGCTTCTGGAGCAGGTGGGTGCCCTCAGTCCGGGTGGACTTGAGCTCCAAGGGTATGTCAAGCATCCTGTCAGAAGCAGGGCTTCGGTTGGGCTACGGGGAATTGTAGGATTCTGTTGAAAATTTTCTTTAAATTGGCCAGTTGTTGGGCCTAAGTGTCAGTTTCCTCCTGTATGTTTAGACAGGAGTATCCTTGGCAAGGATGCTGGAGCCACCAGCCCACGTGGAGATGGGTATTGGTACCGCTCTCTGGGTCTGGCTGTGCCCACCAACGGTCCAGCCTTTCGGACCGAACGGGTCGGTTCCATCTTGGAACTGGTGTTCTTCTTTAGCTGGTGTTTGTGGCTAGGATGAGTGTTGGTTGGATCCCATGGGTGTGGGTTGGAGAGGCTGCAGGAGCTCCCCTGACCTGCTACTGTCTCCCAGAGACTTGCTGTCACGTGTGTGTCCTTAAATGTGAAAACCTACACACAGGTGAAGCCGCTGGCCTTGGTTGCACTGGCAGTGTGGCCGCTTCAACGCTGACCCATGGGGAAGCCCCGGGGTGCTCTCCTAGGATGGCCCCGGGGTGTTCTGGCCCTCGGCCCTTGTTCCTGCAAATCCTGGGCCCACCCGCTTTTCAAGGAGCTCGCTCTCCAGGAAGGATGCTTCTGCAGCTGGGTTTTCAGGAACTTTTGCCCTCTTCCTCCCCCAGAAAAATTAACGTCATAAATTCAGCCTTCAGCTTTCATCTCAGTGTACTTGGGGGCGCTGCTTGGTCTTTCTGATCGTGGGTCATTGTGCTAGAAATTCCTGGTGTTGCTCTGGGACAGAACAGCTTGTGTGAGGGCCTTGATTTTCCCGTGAAGAACAGGGAGGACTTTCTGGGCCAGCTTCTCAGTATGACGCTGTGATTCTATGGTGTCATGGATGTTGCTGCCAACACTCTATGAAAATTGGAAGGACAGAGCCCACCAGCCCACAAACCATGTGCTGGGCGGCTTCTGTCTGGTCTGAGTGCATCCTCCTCGGCCCCCTCCCTCTTCAGGGGTGGAGGGGGGCGCTGGACAGGGGTGAGACCAGCTGGGGGTCCATGTGGGCTGACGCCTGTCCTTTCCCCTCCAGGGCCGGCAGGGCCTGGGCTCCATTTTCGTCTGGGCATCGGGGAACGGCGGCCGAGAGGGGGACCACTGCTCCTGCGATGGCTACACCAACAGCATCTACACCATCTCCGTGAGCAGCACCACCGAGAATGGCTACAAGCCCTGGTACCTAGAGGAGTGTGCGTCCACCCTGGCCACCACCTACAGCAGCGGGGCCTTCTACGAGCGCAAAATCGTGAGTCCTCGGCGGAACCCCGGGGGATGAGCTCCTCGTCCCATTCCCAGGAGGACGGGCCAGTCAGGGCAGTGTGTACCTGGCCCCGGGCCCAGCCTTGCCATCAGGGAACTAGTTGTGCCTCAAGGTAAACCCCAGGCCCTTGGCAACCTTCCTCAGACCCTGCCTTTCTAATTTTGGCACAGAATACCAATTAAAACCCTCTCTGTCTCTAGGGATCTAAAAATACCCTTTAAGAACGGGGTGTATTCTCAGCATGGTGTCTTTTTTTAGCTTTCTATGTTCTGTGGTCACATCGCTTGGGATCCAACTGGCCAGTTCAGTTTCAACGTGCAAAGCAGAGTGAGAGAAAGTCTTGCTTCTATACTGAAACAGTTTAGCAATCCAAGTGTCCTAGGTGTTCCCTTCCTCACAAAAGGACTTTTCCAGACACTTCAGGTTGAGAGTGGTTTCTGTCGGTCACGCTCACTTCAATGAACATAAGTGTGGTTTATCTTTTAGAAAGTAACTTTTAGTTTAGTGATGGGTGAAGTTTGTGCTTGTTCCTTCTCTACGTGCTTTCCTACTTTAAAAAAATGTAAGAGGGGAGGGTTTCAAGTTGAAATCAATGCAGAATTCAAATGCACAGTAGTTAAGATGGTTTTTAGACCTTTAAAAAAAAGAGACCGTGGAGCTGGCCAACTGGTTTAACCTGAAAGCTCACTGGTGTCTTTTCATTTCTCCTGTTGCCTGGCCACATCTTTAGACGTTACTTGCAGGCATATTTTTACATTTTTCTGCGGGAGCGTGCAGGCTTCCCGTTCCCTGATTTGCTCTGCACCAGCGGGAAGGTCAGCCGCGATCCTCCCACCGCCAGCCTGGCAGCGGCCCGGGCTGGTTCACGAAGGTATTAATTTATTTTCCTTTTCTACTGGACCGTGCACCCCTGGGATGGGCTGAGATTCTGAATGGTGTCCTGTTCATTTAGGAATCTAGCTCGTTTGAACACGGGCTTGCTGGAGTCTCATTAAGCAGAACCTGACAGAGGCCTTGGCTGGAGGGGGCAGGGAGGTGCTATGTGCGAGGGGCTCTGTGCTGGGTGGATGCCATTCCCCATCCCTGGGAGCAGGGCTTGCAGCTTTATTTGCTTAATTAATCACACGACATCTGCATGTGTGTACGTGTGCATGCGTGGGCACACGCCTTAGCTATAAAATGCCTTAATTTTTTTTTCTTTTTAAAAAAAATTCTCTGAGCCCTAATGTATGGTAAGAAGGGTGTCGTTGGGCAGAGGGTGAAAGAGAAAATCACACTCACTGCAGCTGCTGTCCTGGTGCTCATCCCTGGTAGTATGGGTGGCAGGTTGTTTTTTGTTTTGGTTTTTGTTTTTTCCCCCAACTCAACAAGGCCAGGTGTTTGCTCTGAGTCCCTTAGTCCCTTAGAGACCCTTCCAGGGGGTGAGCCCCTTCCCTGGATGGTGGGCAGCTCGCGTCTGCAGGTTCAGGCAGGTGTCCATGGAAATTGGAGCTCAGGCCCCTCGTCCTCTTCTGTTGCTACCGCCCAGCGAGTGCCGACCTGCGAGGGATTGCCCGGTGCTGAGACAGGGCTTGTGATCAAATAAGTTGCACCTAAAGCGGCATCTCTCCCTCATTTCGTTCACTCACTGAACACGGCCAAGTACCAAGCAAGATGTAGAGTTTCAGGAAGGGGCTGCCCACCTTAGTTCAGCCATCCCCTCCCTGTGGGGAGGCCCCTCTACTCACGCCCCTTTCTCTGAGGCTGGAGAGCCAGCACGGGCCTTACCTGCTCTTGGGAGCTTGGTCTCCTGCCCACCCAATCTCAGTTTCCCTCACTGGCCACCTTTGACTGAGTATAAGTATGTGCCAGGTGCCAGCTGTGCTTTCACAGGAGCCCCGTGAAGGACTTGGCATTAAGCCCCTTTGCAGATGAAGATCCTGGGGTCAGAGAGGCTGCATCCTCATTCCTGCTCCCTTGCCCTCCCCAGTGTCAAGGTCCTGTTGAACTAGGAGGGGGGAGGAGGCTGGGCTCCACCAGCATCCCTGTCAAATCTTCCTCTGTGTGTGTGACACGGGCTGGATCCCTCTCACTGGTGATGGTCAGCCCAGCTGAGTCATGAGGAAGGAAAATGCTGTGTTTGGAAGAGGATCTGGACTGTTACCGCGGGGGAAATTCGTTCTTAAGGGTTTTGCAGATGGGTTGCTGGAGCTTTGCAGTTGGTGGGCATATTAGTCTCCTATTGCTGTCATAACAAATTGTCCCAAACTTCGCAGCTGGAAACAGCACAGCTGTGTCATCTCACAGCTCTGTGGGCCAGAAGTGCTGCAGCCTCCACTGGGTCTCACGAGGCTGATGTCCAGGTGTTGGCCGGGCTGCGTTCCTTTCCAGAGGCTGGAGGGAGAATCCATTCATTGTTCATCCAGGGTGTTCACAGAACTTAGTTCCTGGTGGTTATAGGACTGAGCTCCTGTTTCCTTGTGGGCTGGCTGCCGAGGGCTGTTCCCAGCTTCTGCGGGCCACCCATGTTCCTGGCTTTTGTCCCCCCAGCGCCGTCTTCAAAGCCAGCAGGGACGGTCAGGTCCCTCTTAAGCCTCATCTCTCTGACAGACTTTTGAGGGCCCTGTAATTACATCGGGCCTGCTAAATAATCCAGGATAAATCCCCGATTTAAGTTCAGCTGGTTAGCAGCCTTAGTTCCACCTGCAAAATGCATGGGAGTCACACTAGGGCCAGTGTCCCATCCAGCACAACAGGTGTCTCCCAGCTGTACCCACGCATGCTTCTCCGTTTCAGTTCAAAGGGAAGGTGCAGTCAGGCTGGACTGTGGTGAGGCCCAGAATCAGTGCCCACCCCCGTCACCAAGGGACACAGGTGTAGCTCCTGCTGCAGACAGAACTGGGTGCTCTGGGACACTGTCAGCTACCTGGGAGGACGTCCTGGTGGAGAGAGTGCTCTGTGACCTTCTCTGACCGATGGCCGACCTCTGGCTCACGGCAGAGATGCTCTTTGGGCCAGACGGCACCTGCACGTGTTTCCCTGCTCTGAAGTCTGGAGTGAATTGGGGGTTTTTGATGGGGGCCCTGGCAGGGGGTCTTGCCGCGGAGGCCCCTCTGTTTCATTCTGTCTCTCTTTTGAGTCTCGGGCTGCATCTGCAGTGGTGGGGGGCTGTGGCCTTGACCCCCTGTTCCCACCCCGCCATCACCCTGTTGCTGCAGGGGGTGCCAGACACGCGGAAACCTCCGTTGCCAAGGTGTGTCTGCATAGCACCTCTTCCATCCCTGGGGCCAAGGTCACGCCTGCCCAGGGGCAGTGTCCTGAGCAGCCTCTGACCTGGCTGCTTGCTGCCCCCGCCCAGGTGACCACGGATCTGCGCCAGCGCTGCACCGATGGCCACACCGGGACCTCAGTTTCGGCCCCCATGGTGGCCGGCATCATCGCCTTGGCGCTGGAAGCAAAGTAAGTTCCCACCTACCTTCCCTCCTTTTCCTTTTTTTAAAAAAGTTTTTATCGTGGTAAAATACACATAACGTAAAATTTACGTTTTACACACCATTTTAAGGGTGATGCTCATTAAGCACATTCACTGTTGAGTGACTGTTGCCGCCAGCCATCTGCAGAACATTTTTGTCTGCCCAGACTGAAGCCCTGTACCCATGAGATAGCTTCCTGTGTGGTCTGCTGGGGCTGCCATAATGAAACACCACAGACGGGGCTTAAACAACAGAAGCGTACGATCTCACAGTTCTGGAGGCTAGAGGTCTAAGATCGCGGTGTCGGCAAGTCTGTTTTCCTCTGAGGCCTCTCTCCTTGGCGTGTCAGTGGTCCCCTTCTCCCCATGTCCTCACGTGGCCTCTGTGTGTGTGTGTTTAGATCCTTCTATAAGGACACCAGTCATGTTGGATCAGAGCCCACCCTAATGACCCCATTTCACCGTAATCACCTCTTTACAGACCCCACCTCCAAGTGCAGTCACGTCTGAGGTCCTGGGGGTTGGGGCCTCAACGTGTGATCTTGGGGAAGGGACGCAACGCAGCCCGTAACACTCCCCATTTCCCCCTCACCCAGCTCCTGCCAACCACCGTTCTAGTTTCTGTCTTGATGAACCTGACTCCTCTCGGACTTCAAATCTGTGGGATCACAGAGTGTTTGTCCTTCTGTGCCTGGCTCACTTCACTCAGCATAGTGTCCTCCAGGTTCACGTCAGGGTTTCTCCTTAACGGGCATGAGTGGCTTCTTCCCTTCTCTCCCGTTTTCCAGCTCACAGTCTCCTGCCCTTCGTAGGAGCACAGGGAGCCGGCGGGGGGGTGCCCCAAACCTGCATCGCACCCCCAGACCACGCTTTAGGCTGATACAGCTGCCCTTTGTCAACTTTAGTTCATAAGCTGACAATTACAGTGGTGATGATTTATCTGCTTTAAGCTGAATAAAAACCCTAGAGTTGTCAATGGGTGGATAGTTCAGAAAAAGAGAGTCTACTACACATACAGTCATGGGGTCAAAAACAGATTTTAGTTTAAATATCAAAACTGGCTCAGAACAACCCAGCCCTTTGAAGGAGTCATTTGCCGCAGATGAGATTTTAACTGATTCAGAAGTTATATTTGGGTTGCTGCAATCCTTCTAATTACGTATGTTTGCTTGTTGATTTGCATCAGGCAAAAGAGCGTAAAACTCAAATGCTACCCATTTCACAAAGAAAGAGCTAAATATGTTTGATTTTCAGGCCGAAATGATAGCTTCTGTGTCCTGAGGCTCATTTAAAAAACGCTAAATAGTTGCTTGTGTGGAAAGTTGCTTTCACATACTTGGTGATTCGTTGTTTTATATTTTCTTTCCTTCCTTGCTGGAAACATGGAAGGAGTTTTGTTAGTTGAAACTAAATAGAAAACAAACCCCGCTTTGTGCTGGATTGTCCCATTAAACTTGGCCTGTGGACTCATGAATTCCCCGATCACTGCCTCATCATTTTAGCTCATCCTCAGAATTTTACAGGTGGTAGGTCAAGCACACGTCATTGGAAACAACGTCCACTTAGAGCATTTAAACACGTAGGGTTGGTCCAGGAAGGAACTTGGTGTAACCAGGGGCACTGCCGGCCTCAGCTGAGGGGCTTTGGAGGCCAGGGTAGTATCTGGACAGCTGCTCACGTGTGCAGTAATTTTGCTGTGGAAGGAGGCCGGGCAAAGCCAGGTCACCTAGGGGGAGAAGCTCTCGGGGGTGCAGGAGGCCTGCGGGCAGTGTGTGACAAGGATGAAAGAAGAGCCTTATGTGTGAGAACCACCCCCAAGGCCCAGCAATCCCTTCTTCTTTAAAAAAACATTTTAAACACCATTTCTTAGACATGTTTTCATACAACTATATATGTGATTTCATTACTGTCATCAAAAATAAAATGGAGTTTCTCCTAGTAAGATGGTTTCTCACATCCTCCCTTTCTAAACCCTTTCTGTGTCAGCTCTGAAGCCCAGGTTTCATGGCATCTGTGCTGAGCTCCCAGGGGGCTGGCTTTCTCCATCCTGGGTGGACCCTGTGGATGTGAGGGGTGATGAGCCCGGGCAAGCAGGGGAAAGGGCGGCAGGCACATCTGCCGTCTGGAATGCAAAGCCTGTGCGTGCGCCTCTCCACCAGAGGGCAGGGCCGTGGGCCACTCGGGGCCTCAGATCCTCCTCTAACAGTGAGGCTGGCTGTGGTCCTCAGGAGGGCAGTGGATAAGGGGAGGATAGCAGGTCACCTTGTGCCAAGAAAAGGTCTGGAAACTGTACTGAGGGGAACAGTTGGGATAGGCAACCAGGAGGCCACTGACTGGCCGGGGACCAGCACAGTGTCAAGAACGTGGTGGAGAAATCAGGGGAAGCCAGAGCTAGAGCCCAGAGAGTGGGAGCCCCCAGGGAGGAGGAGTACACAGGCCCCCCAGGACTCAAGCCACAGGTGAGTTTCTAGTACTAAAGCAGGCAAAGAGGGGGTATTTGTTGGGAAAGTAAAATAGTGCAGCTGCTGTGAAAAACAGTGTGATGGCTCCTCAAAAAATGAAACAAAGAATTACCATATAATTTAACAATTCCACTTGTGAGTGTGCACCCAAAAGGACTGAGAGCAGAGACTCGAAGAGATATTTACACAGCCATGTTCACAGCAGCATTACTCACAATAGCAGAAGGTGGAAGCAACCCAGATGTCCATCGATAGATGAATGTGGTCTATGGAATGTCATTCGGCCTTGAGAAGGAAGGAGTTTCTGACCCCTGCAGCACCGTGGACGAACCTGAAAGACATTATGCTGAGTGAACTAAAAGCCAGTCACAGAAGGACAGATAGCTTGGGACTCCACTTCTGTGAGGCACCTGGAGTCATCAAATCCATAGAGACAGAAACTAGGATGATGGCCTGGCCAGGGGCCTGGGGGAGGGATGGGGAGTGAGTGTTTGGTGGAGGCAGAGGTTCAGTGGGTTGAGATGATCACGTCCTGGAGACGCACAGTGGTGACGGCTGCACAGCACAGTGAATGTACTTAATGGCACTGAACTGTACGCTTAAAAACGGCTGAGATGGTACATTTTATGTGTATTTGCAGACACACACACAAAGGGTGGGCAGTTGGAAAGATGCCTGTGAGGACTGGCCAGGGCAGGTGCTATTTAAGAAGAGGTGGCGAGGGCTTCCCTGGTGGCGCAGTGGTTGAGAGTCCGCCTGCCGATGCAGGGGACACGGGTTCGTGCCCCAGTCCGGGAAGATCCCACATGCCGTGGAGCGGCTGGGCCCGTGAGCCATGGCCGCTGAGCCTGCGCATCCAGAGCCTGTGCTCCGCAACAGGAGAGGCCACAACAGTGAGAGGCCCGCGTACCACAAAAGAGGTGACGAAGGCCACGTCCAGGGAGCTCCCGCTCTTTTTTTTTTTTTTTTTGGCCGCGCTGTGTGGCTTGCAGGATAGGATCTTAGTTCCCCAACCAAGGATCGAACCCCTGCCCCCTGCAGTGGAAGCACAGAGTCCTAACCACTGGACTGCCAGGGAAGTCCCCAGGGAGCTCCCATTCTTGTCTGTGACACAGTCCTAGCGCTGTGGACAGAGCAGGGTTCTGAGAGCATCGTTGTCAGGTGGATCCTGTTTTGAGGAGCGTTGAAAAGGCAAGCAAGTGTATCTTAGTGTCCAAGATATCTCATCTCTGCATTTTTAATCGTGGGCAAGTGTTCTTTTAATGAAATGTTTCTACTCTGCACCAAAAGGAATATATTGTTAATGTAGAATTACTAAAATCTCAAATTCTAGTGTGTGGGCAGTGGTCCTGGGTATGGGGTCTGGGTAGGTGATGGCTGGGCATGCCCCGGCCCACGGAACGCTCACTCACGTGGTAAAGACTAGTCCAGATTCTCCCAGCACGTGCTGATACGTAAGGCTGTCCTCTCCCCGGGGCCAGAGTTTGCCTTAGAGCCTCATACAGACTCAGGTGGGTCGTGGTAGCAAGGCTGGGCTTTAACACGGTGGGTTTTTGGTCACCCATTGTACTATCTTACCTCAGGGTTTGATGACTAGAAACCGTTCTTTACAGAGAGGTTGTGACGTTGACCCTTGACAAGGAGGGGAGCCTGCGGAGCCTTCCTCAAGTCCAGGCACGAGCCCGGCTCCCAATGCCCCACCTCTGATGGGCCTTGCGGCCGCCTTACAGACGCACATGAGTACAGCCGTCTGTCCTTGTGTCATTGCAGCAGCCAGCTGACCTGGAGGGACGTCCAGCACCTGCTGGTGAAGACGTCCAGGCCGGCCCACCTCAAAGCAAACGACTGGAAGGTGAACGGTGCTGGTCATAAAGGTGCGGCCAAGACTCCGGGGCTGGGTGGGTCCTGACCTCCAGGAGCCCCTATGGGCGGGGGCATGAATTTCTCAGAAAGAACCCCCAAATAACATTAATTATGTGTCACGAGAATGAAAAGTACAAATCCAGTAGTTTAATAAGGTCACTCAAGTTCTGGGCTCGCTAAGCCTCACGACTTCTGCCACGTCAGAGGCCACTTGTACCAGTATTGACTTCATGGTTCTCTTTAAATGGGCTTGCCTATTTTTTTTTTTTTTTACACAAAGAAATATATTTTAAAGGGAGGCTCTATTACATCTAGTTAATCATGGGTTTGATGTGTAGTTATGTTTTTTCTAATGCACATTAAAACAAATCCATAATTATTAAGATAAATGATGTTTGCTTATGTGCCGCCTAAGGACAACTTGCATTCTTAGCCCTGGGTAGCTCTACAATTTTGAAACTATCCCTCAGTTTCCTCACCTGTACAAGGAGGACATTGAGATAGTTATATAAGTTACTTTCTAACTATAAAACTTCTGTCAGCAAGCCCTTGTGTCTTAAAAGGGCTCTATCCCCATCATAGCCTGGGACAGACCCAGGTACCATGAAATCAACCCACCATCCAGGCTTGTAACCCAGATATTTGGAGCCTCTGGAGCAGGTTATTATAGGACGGTGCCGCTGGCTTTGTTTGTCTTGTTTCTTACCAGAGATACTTGAAAAAGATGTACATTCAGCCATGGTATGTTAGGGAGGACTTTTTTTCCTTTTCTTTAGCTCAGGTCCAACTATTTCGACACCAAGCCTGATACTACTTTTTGAAAAATATAGGTCAAGCATTGTTACCCTAAGTTCTGAGGGACATTCCTTTTAATAAGGAGGCCATTGATTAGGCCTGATACATCTTTGTCTTGCAGGAATGTTTGTGGTAGTGGTGTGCTGTAACAAGAGCTGACCTACATTTCAATTTTGGCCTAATTAAATAGGAAAAGAGATTGTATCTAGTTCTTGACCTTGCCTCTTAAATTCAACTCTGAAACTCTCCTGCGTTGGCCAAATTAAACACCTGCTTGGGCCAGCCTGTGTGCTGGGTGATGCTGCTCTCCCCGAATGCCCTAGAAATTCAGCAGGGAGAGCAAATGGCAAAAGAGATGAGCAGAGCCTTGTTGTATTGTGCTTATTGCACATCGTGGTTGCCTGAACTAAGGTGTCTCATGTTTTGCTTTTCTTGTCCGGTTCAAAATTCGGGGAGCGCAGATGCCAGGAAGTCCCTTTAATATAAAGAAAGTCGCCCTCATCTTACAAAAAGAAAGTACTAGGCCCCCTCAACACTTCCTTTATTTTGCACCAAAATGGGACGTATTTTCTGGCCCTCGCTCCTGACCTGAAAGAGTTGAGAGAGTAAAGCAGCTGGGAGTGTCCTCAGAAGGACGGGTGCTGTGGCCCGGGGCTCTCAGGCGCTGGCAGGGGCCCTGCAGCCCTGGAGGGACACAGGTGGCCTGTCCCCGGACGGTGGTGGCAGTGGGGTGCTGGGTCTGAAGGCCCTGTCTTTTCAGTTAGCCACCTCTATGGATTTGGCTTGGTAGACGCGGACGCCCTCGTCGTGGAGGCCAAGAAGTGGACTGCGGTGCCCCTGCAGCACAGCTGTGTCGCTCTCACAGACAAGAGGCCCAGGTGAGCTCGGCTCTTCTGGTGTGTCCTTTGGACTCTGCTGGAAGGTATTTCAGGGATGGGGGAGATAGGTGTTCACACACGCATTCCTGTGCACATCGGTGAGGACGTGCGTTTGTGGGTGCATGCAGTGCGTCTGTAAACATGTCTGCATTTTTTCTTGTGGATTGTGAAGCAGGGAAAGGAATCGATTCTTAATCCAGTACTGTTTTGAGGCCTTTTGCTGTCATTGTAGTTTCCCCTTTTGTCAATTGCTCCATTCTGAGGCGTCCGTCCCTCAGCCTGAACCCCAGCCTAGGATTGGAACTTCTTAGCCGTAATATTTAGCAGAGCCACCCAGACCTGGGAGCTGCCCTGCTGGCTGGGGGCGATGGGCAGCAGTGCCGAGCGGCCTCCTAGAGGCTGGAGCCGTAGCTCTGGCAGCTCCACCGGCCCCGAGAGTCCTCAGTGAGACCCCATTGGTCCTGGACCAGGGTGGCAGCCCCGGCTTCTTCTCTGTGGCAGGAGAGGGTTTAGTATCCAGAGTGCACAGCAGCACGGTGTCGCTTTTATTTGGACTCAGATAAGCTTAAGGTGTAAACACTGGGATTTTTTTTTTAACATCTTTATTGGAGTATAATTGCTTTACAATGGTGTGTTAGTTTCTGCTGTATAATAAAGTGAATCAGCTATATGTATACATATATCCCCATATCTCCTCCCTCTTGCGTCTCCCTCCCACGCTCCCTATCCCACCTCTCTAGGTGGTCACAAAGCACGGAGCTGATCTCCCTGTGCTATGCGGCTGCTTCCCACTAGCTATCTGTTTTACATTTGGTAGTGTATATATGGCCATGCCACTCTCTCACTTTGTTGCAGCTTACCCTTCCCCCTCCCTTTGTCCTCAAGTCCATTCTCTATGTCTGTGTCTTTATTCCTGTCCTGCCCCTAGGTTCATCAGAACCTTTTTTTTTGGATCCATATATATGTGTTAGCATATAGTATTTATTTTTCTCTTTCTAACTTACTTCACTTTGTATGACAGACTTTAGGTCCATCCACCTCACTACAGATAATTTGATTTCATTTCTTTTTATGGCTGAGTAATATTCCATTGTATATATGTACCACGTCTTCTTTATCCATTCATCTGTCAATGGACACTTAGGCTGCTTCCATGTTCTGGCTACTGTAAATAGTGCTACAGTGAACATTGTGGTACATGACTCTTTTTGAATTATGGTTTTCTCAGGGTATATGCCCAGTAGTGGGATTGCTGGGTCATACGGTAGTTTAAAAAAAAATCTGTACGGAATCCCCTGGCAGTCCAGTGGTTAGGACTCCACGCTTCCACTGCAGGGGGCACAAGTTCAGTCCCTGGTTGGGGAATTAACATCCCGCATGCTGCGTCACATGGCCAAAAAAATCAGCTGTAAAGTAAATAAAATAGCAAGAATCCTCTTCCGTTAGGAGAGGAAATCAGATTATTCTCCTGAATTCTGCTGTTGCTGCTGTCCATTTTATCCTTTTCAGAATGGTGTTTCTCTAGGCTTTAAAATCTGATGAAGAATGGAATTCATTTCTTTCTATCTATAACTGTTTATTACCTTTGGAAAATGTGTGTTTGAAAAAAAAAGAAATGATGGGGTGATTAAAAGGGATTCTTGCTTTATCAACAAATATAGATCGTTCTCTTTGAGATCGCCCCTTCCTTAAAGGCATCTACCTCTTATAATATGCCCTTCTGCTATAAAATGTTGACAAAAGTGTTTCTTGCTGATGCCTTGTGTACAGTAGGAATTCAGAAAGTATTTGTTGGATGAGTAGCCACAGAAGGATCTTTTGAAAAATTGCATTTCCCTCCTGCTGCTAATTGTGAAGACTGACTGCCGGGTTATCCCTCCAAGGCCTGAGGAGCTGGTAGGCCAGCAGGCGAGTCCCAGCCTTGACATTTGAAAGCATCGTTTTCTCTGGGGAGCCTTAGACTGTCAAACTCAGGAGAAAGTGGAAGGTTTTCTGAGATTAAGAGGCCTTTTGCATTCTTTTGCTTGGTTATTTGGAAGACCCCTGGCACACAGGCACTCAAGCTCCAGGTTAGGTGGTGCTGGACTCGGGGGCTGGGTCCCACCCGCGAGGCTGCCCTCTGCCCTGCCGCGTCCAGGCTGCAGCCCTTCCTGTCCACTGGCCTCCCCATTGGGGCAGCTCCTGAATGAAGCATTCTTCTGCTGCCAGAAATAGTTTTAAGATGGGAGAGTGGTGCCTAGGTGGCGAAGGGTTGTTTTTATTTTTATTTTATTTTGTTTTTTAAGTGCTGGTACACGGAGTCTAGACAGCATGGGTTGAGGGGCGCAGCCGTACTACACAGTGTGACATTGTTCCTGTCCTTTGAGGAAAGGTCCCTGCAAATTCCAGCCGACGGGAAGAATCTCACTGCTGTTTCTAAGCGAAAATCATCTTTACGTTTAGCAGTTTCAGACTCTCTGGAATATTCAGCCAATCTGCTGTCCCAAACCTCAACTGCACATTCAATTGTTCCCAAGGACATAAGGGCCGAGAGAGAGACAGACAGCCAAGTGCTCCCACGTGGAAGGCAGATACGTGTTTAGCCCTGATGGCCTCATCTCCCGGCAGAGCTGTGACCTGCCTGCCAGGGTCGCTTGAGCCAGGGCTGGTGAGCACCCCCAGTGCTTATGGCTGGTTTCCTTCATCAGGATTCTTGTGTAGCTTTGCCTAAGCTGCTGGGACCATTTAGCTTAAAGATGAAAAGGAAGTCTTCCCACACACCTGCTTCTCCCTCTGCCTCTCCCTGCTCCCTCTCTGCAGATGTTTCTTGGTCCAGGGGTCCCCGGAGACGGCTGTCCACTGTCTTGGCCTCTTTCTGGTTTTTCCTTCTCATTGTGGAATCTTAGGATGCCGTGAATGTCCCAGACCTGGCTTCAGTGCTTCCTGTGGAGAAGAGCACAGAGAGAGGGAGGGAGGAAGGGGGGAGGGGACCTCTTTGGCCGCCCTGTGTGGACCCATGTACCCATGGGACACGTTTCCCTGTCTTCCCTCCTGAGTATAAGGACCAGGCCACCCTACTGTGACCTTCAGAGGACAGTGTTCCTTGCTATTAAGTGCAGGCATCCTGGCAAGGACTGTGGCCACACCTGCCAGTTCTGCGGTGACATCTGAGCCAGGGGACCTGGGTGTCCATGGTCACGTGCAGGGCAGGAATGAAGAGCACTGACATCCTTCTTAACTCCTTTGAGCCTCAGTTTCCTCATCTATGACGTGGGGATTTAAAACAGCTCCCAAACCTCACACCCTGGTTGGGGGTTTTGAATGAGTGAATACACACGGAGTGCTCAGAACAATGCCCGGCTCACAGTAAGGGCCTGATAACTGTCATCCGTCACATTCACCTACGTATTTGCAAGCAGAGTTGTTATAAAATGACATCACATGCAGTCTGGTTTAATGAAGTACCAGAAAAGTAAACAGCATGTGGTTAGTGCACAGTTAATTCTTGAACATCTAGAAATAGATGGTCTGCTCTATAGATAAACCTAAATATTCAAAGCTTTTAGTTTTGAAGTATGTTTTGTGTGGTGGGTGAGTTCTTTAATAAAAGACAAGCCACACTAAACCACAAGCTGTCTAGATGGTAATCTTCCAAACCTGCTGAAGCTGAAGACAAGTACATAAGTCCTCTTTGCTTTGGAAGACTCTGGTTGTCTTCCAGCACGAAGTTAGGAGACATGGATGTCATAAACTGTTTCGCTGTAGCCTGGGTTTTTAAAGATGCGAGGGAAGTGCCAACTAGAAAATCCTGCGAGTCAAATAAGATACTTAAAATTTGGGCCTCTTTTTCATTCACGGGAATTATACTAAGCTTGATTTTCTTTTTCACTTTTTTAGAAAGGCTATAAAAGTATTCATTTTATCCTTCTCTATCTGACACCCACAGACTTTCAAATAATTTTGCACAGGCAGATGGCACTGGTCATGATCCTATTTACCTTCCTGTAATTGACAAAAGTTCTAAGGAGATTTAAAACCATCTGTGCCCAAGACCAGGCAAGAATGTCTTCCATGTGTGTTTGAAAGTCACAACAGAGACTCGGGCTCAGCTCATATTTTCACCGGTGTCATCTGTAAGACCCGTAACAAGCCGTTCTCTATCGCAAAAGTTCCCAGCGAGTTCAAGGGATTTCCACTCCTGCTGCACCCACACTCAGCATCACTGAAAGCAGCATAGGCTGTGCTTTCCCCGTGGGTGCCTGAGAGGTGGGTCAGACACCACAGCCTATTCCATGGAGCGGGGGGCTGTTCCGGGGTGGGGTGGGTGACAGGCTGTAAAGAGACGGCCCAGGGAGATCTGGCAGCGCCTCGGCGTGGGGGGCCTGGCCCCTCTCGTTCCTCACCGCGCCCACCCCTGCAGACCCGCCTCTCCTGGCGGCTCCCTGACCTTCTCCACGACCCCATGGACTTCTTACTGTCTCTCAGGCAGGGGATCCCGACAGAGACAGGCTAAATCCCCCAGCCCCAGTCCCTAGATGCACAGCATCCAGACTAGGGGTGTCCACATGGCCTTCCTTCAGAAGGGAACGAGCACAGCTTCCCCGGACGGGTCTGTGATGGCAGCCCCAGCCCCCGCCCATCACAGCCTCTCTCCTGCTGTGCTGCTCACCTTTCTGCTCCTCTTGGCCTGAGCCTGACTCAAGGGTGGGGGGTGGCGCCGGACGGAGCAGGCCAGCTGAGGGACACCAGCAGGGCCTGAGTGGTCCCCTAGGGCACAGGGGGTGCGATGCTCATGTCTGAGCACAGGCTGGGTCCCGGGCAGGATCTGCAGAGAGGGTGGCCCTGTGACTCCTCGGGTCATGGCCGTGGGGACCGTCTCCCTGAGCAGGATGTACCCCAGGGGAGGACAGCCCCATTAGGGCCGAGGGGCGGGCGAGGGTAGAGGGGTGTCAGTGCTCTTCGTTGTGACCACGGACACCCAGGCCCCTGGCTCAGAACCCACACGACCTCACGCAGAACTGGCAGGTGTGGCCACAGTCCTCACCAGGACGCCTGCACTGAATGCCAATGAACACCGTTCTCTGAAGGTCACACTAGGGTGGCTTGGTCATTCTACTGAGGAGGGAAGACAGGGAAACGTGTCCCTCTGGGCAGGAGCGCATCCCAGGAGCTCAGGCAGGATGGAACCACGTCCCCCAGGACACGTTCCCTCCATCCCTCTGCATCCCAGCTGCGGGGCACACTAGCTCTGAGACGGGAAGGCACCTTGGCCTTGGCTACTACCTCCAGGCTCCTGCAGTCTCAGTCAGCTGCCACCACCCAAGGGGCCGGGCCCTGGTGTCTGTCGTGCAGCAGGTCAGCTGGGCTGGCCCGGAGCACCTGTGTGGCTGGACCCATGCCAGCCCGACTCCAGGGCTCTGCAGGGGGGCTGTGGCACACAACTGGGGCTCATGGCTCTTCAGGCAGCTAGAAGCCCCTCTTTCCTGCTCTGTACTGTGCAGGTTCCCTGCCCTCCCAGCCCCTCTCCAGGGCATCTGATCCGTGCCTGCCTGCTACTGTATGAGGCCGCTGCTCCTGGCTTCCTCCATCATGGCATCCTACATGGGCCTGGGTGCCTTGAGGAAACTCAAGGGGTGCTCTGCAGTCCTGCGCTGGGGGTGACCGTACCCAGCCCCTCGACCTGTGTTCTGTCTCCTCATATCCCTTCAGTTAACTGTTTGTTTTCCTGCAGCCCTTGTCCTCCTTAGCTTATTTTTTTTTAAGACTTTTTGATGTGGACCATTTTTTAAACATCTTTATTGAGTTTGTTGCAATACTGCTTCTGTCTTATGTTTTGGTTTTTTGGCCGCAAGGCATCTTAGCTCCCTGACCAGGGATCAAACCTGCACCCCTTGCATTAGAAGGTGAAGT
Organism: Hyperoodon ampullatus; assembly: GCF_949752795.1. Taxonomy (NCBI): domain Eukaryota; kingdom Metazoa; phylum Chordata; class Mammalia; order Artiodactyla; family Ziphiidae; genus Hyperoodon; species Hyperoodon ampullatus. The sequence goes on along the minus strand of NC_136916.1, from coordinate 30,150,934 downwards.
CTTAATCACTGGACCACCAGGGAAGTCCCCTTAGCTTATTTTTTGATGCAAACCTGTTTCCCCAGGCTTCCCTGGTGGCGCAGTGGTTAAGAATCCACCTGCCAATGCAGAGGACACAGGTTCGAGCCCTGGTCCACGAAGATCCCACATGCCGCGGAGCAACTAAGCCCGTGCGCCACAACTGCTGAGCCTGCGTGCCACAACTACTGAAGCCCACAGGCCTAGAGCCTGCACCCTGCAACAAGATTAGCCACCTCAGTGATAAGTCCACGCACCGCAACAAAATGTAGCCCCTGCTCGCCACAACTAGAGAAGGCCCACGCACAACAACGAAGACCCAACGCAGCCAAAAATAAATAAATAATTAACTAAAAAAAGAAAAAAACCCGTTTCCCCCACATTGTGAGCGCTCCCTACTTCTAAGACAAGCAGTTGAAGTTGAATGATACCATGATTCTCATTGTTCACAGTAGTTGTGTTCTATGACGTCACTACAAAAGCTGACTTCATGAATGCAGCACCATCGTTCCTGGGAGCCTCTGATCACGACACTTTTGTCAACCGGTCAATACAGAAACTTGTTTTATATGTGTTTCTGTCTAGAGACACTTTAAAGTGTATAGTTGACTCATTGACAATGAGCCATGGTCGGCGGCACTGTAACTCAGGCCTGAACCAACACATGGATTTTCTCCACAAGCCACATCAGTGCCTTCCTGTGCTTAGGATGCTAGCCAGCACTGCAGCACTGTGCTTGGGGCCATTTTAAACAGTGAAACCACCAACAGAAAGCACAAAAATGTGAAAAACGTGGCACTCGGTAGACCAGAAGAAGGACATTTGTTTATAGTATGAGCTTGTTTGACCTCAGCTGGGAACACACACACTGGGCAGTTCACATATTTTGCCTCTCTCTCTGCAAATGACCACAAAAGCACCACAAGTATTGATTTGAAGTTATAAATAAATTTTAGTGAGTAAGTGAATTTGCATATATGGACTCATGATGATGAGGATTGACTGTAATTTCATTGTCTCCCCCCACCCCCATCAGATTGAACCTTAGAATTGGAAGGAATGTTTAAAGTCAGCTAATTTAGCCCCTTCATTTCACGTAGAAGAGAAATATGTGCCATAAATTTAAACATTGTGTGTTTAAAACACCTTATAGCCCAATTAATCATGGGCAGCCCTGTCTAAATTAATATACTGGATTAGCCTCTTCTTTTTTTTTAAGCTAAATTTTATTTGCAACCTAAATGATCGTCTATGGTTTGATCATCAAAAGTAATTTCATCTAAGGAAAATCCTAAATGTGGACTAACCTGAGTAAGAAAGTCATAGAATCTCTGCCTCAGACTCTCATGACTCTCCTTCCAAAAACGGTCATCCTGGAACATAGACCCAAGAAGTGACTCAGAACCTCCTTGCTGTCCCCATACAGATGGCCCCAGGCCCTCCCACAGGCCATGTTGCCTTCCTAAATCTAATAAGTCTGTGCCAATTAACTCCTCTCCATCCAGTCATGACCCTTTAGAAGGTCGGTGCAGGGATTTCCTGGTTGACCTTCATGGATGACCCTCCGTTGTCATGGTCCTAGGCCCTGCAGCAGCCTCTTCTCCCCCAGACAGATGCCGAATACCACAGGGGGAAGGACACTGCTGCTTTCTGGTGCTGCTGGGTCTCCAGCTCCACGTGACCTCAGGACTGTCGGGGAAGGAACTGAGCACCGCCCGCTTGGCCCCAGCCCTGTGTGTGGAAATGTGGCATCACCCTGGGGATGCTCGGGGCCAAGGTACAGGTCTGGCCTTGCAGCTGAGCTGGGAGAGGTCTTCAAGGTGGGAGTGAGGAATACAGGCAGACCTTGGGGATATTGTTGGTTCAGTACCAGACCACTGCAATAAAACGAGTCACATGAATTTTTTGGTTTCCCAGTGCATATAAAAGTTACGTTTCCAATGTGCCGTAGTCTGTTAAGTGTGCAACAGCATTATGTATAAAAAGACAATGTACATACCTTAATAGAAGATACTTGATCGCCAAAAAAGGCTCACCATGATCTGAGCCTTTAGTGAGTCATAATCTTTTTGTAATAGTAACATCAAAGATCACTCATCACAGACCACCAGAACTTTTAATAATAATACTGAAGTGTTTGAAATATTGTGAGAATTACCAAAACGTGACACTAAGTGAGCGAATGCTTTTGGAAAAGTGTCGCCGACAGACTTGCTTGTCGCAGGGTTGCTGTAGACCTTCAATTTGTACAGAACGCAATTAAGCGAAGTGCAGTGAAAGGAGGTCTGCGTGTGCTGACCTGTAGTGGCTTCCCAGCTTGAGCAGAAAGACGCGGGGAGGGAGAGAGCTTCTGCTCATGGCCCACCTTCTCCTGCTTTTCCCAGCCACTTGGTTTATTAGAAAACATTTCTGCCTCTGGCTCTGATTGTCACTGATGCCGTAAGATTCTAAGTGTTGTGATTTGGCAAGCGCCTTGAACTTAGTAAACTGCGAACTTGTTTCTACTCATTTACAAGCAATTAGGTGGTATTATGTACTAGAGAATACTGGGTGGAGGTACCGGGAAGTTACTATGAAGCCTGTGGGCTGGTAGCCCTCCCCCCTCAGGAGAAGGGAGCTGCTGAGGGCCCTTAGGATGAAGGAACATCTGGAAGGTCCATAATTAAGTCTGACGTGTGGCTCAACAGGAAGTGCCACGTCTCTGTCCCCAGAGCCCTCTTCTAAGGAGGGCAGCCCCCAGAGCTTGAATATCACTGGGTCTGGAGGGAGGTCTTATAGGACCTTTTACTCCTCGGTTCCCCTAGGTCCTGGGAAGATGGCTTTGTGCACAGACAACAGTTTCAGGGTTTAGTAGCAGAGGAACATTTTCGGTTATCTTGGGAGCTTTAAGATCTCTCTAAATCAGTTTTGGTGATGAAAGTACAACTTATCTGTGTTTGTGTTTCTGTGCATTGTTTAACCTAAACCCTGCAGCTTCTGTGCGTCAGACTGGCCAACCTTTGTGACCTCAGGGGCCTGGCAGCTGGGGTCCCTGAGCCGGAGTAAAAACAGCAGATTGCAAGAGGCTTTGACAACCTTGTTGAGGATGTCACATGCCCTGAGCTGCGCTTTCCTCTAGATGTCCACACCAGGGCTGGGCCCAGGGAGGCGGCCCTGAGGGGCGTCGGGCTGCCCTTTTTTTTCTCTCCTGCCCCTATTCTCTGAATGCCTGCACCTCATCCCTAGGATTAAGGTTTCCTGGCTGGGATCCCAGGTCTGTTTCTAGAGCAGGGTGATTGCTCCGCATCCTAATTGGCAAATGGTTGGGAGTGGGGGCACGTACAGAGTTTAAAACTTCATTATGACTTTTGTTTCTGTTTCACCCCCATCTTGCTCTTCAGCCCAGGAGAGCATGGGGTTGTTTAGTGAGTCTTCACACAGAGGGGTCCCCTCCCCCAGCACCCACGCTGCCTTCTTAGTGCAAGAGGGCCGGGAATAATTTACCTGGAGATACATGTGTGCCCTGCGGGGCTGGAACTCTCCAGAGCTTTCTGTTCTGCACTGCGTCTCCCGCAGCGGGGGGCCCACTGACCTGTAAACACAGACAGTGAAACTTGGGAGAAGGCAATGGAAGAAATCAGCATCTCTAAATCAATTTAGGATGTATGCAAATCATGTTTTCAAATATTTAGAGAGTCTCTGAGGGAATTACGTCACTGTTTATAAGTGTTTTGATTGTTTTTTATGACTCGGGCCTAGTCAAGCCATGCGACGTAATTCCTGAGATGCTGAGCCCACGCTGTGAGCCCCGCACCGCCCCAGAGGGAAGTCGGGCATAATGGGAAAATATAATGGGAAAATCGCTCCCCATAATAAACAGAGCGCTGGCCAAGCGGTGGGGAATTATTCCTGTGCTGCTGGGCGGAGGGTGGCCTTTGTTCAGTTTACAGACCATTAGGGTGAGCCACGGTGGTGCAGACTCAGAGGGTGGCCTGGCTGGGGCTCTGCAGCAGCGTCATGTGCAGGCTTGTCTGCTCCATCTGGGGAGCATGTGAGAAAATCCTGGTGGAACTGAGTCTTGAATGACTGAGGCTTGGTGCCTCATCCATCCCAGATGATAAAGCTCCCCTGAGTTTGTACAGAGAACTGTCATCCACCCCCTTCACGGGGCAGGGGAGGAAGGGGCCCCCAGCCTTCAAGCAGACGGTCCTGAGCAGACCATCTCCTGTCCAGTCACTGTGGCCTCGACCAGTGCATTCAGCACAAGAGGCCAGGTCTGGCCCTGGGTCCCTTGTCCATCTCCTCTTTCCTGGTTTCTTGAACACGAGTGTGGGTCCACACAAGCTGCGCACCTCTGGGGACTCAGAGCCTCAAACCCCAGCTCTCTCTCTCAGTAGCTCTGTGACCTTTGGCTTGGTCCTCGATCTCTCTCTGAATCAAAAGGGTCAGTCCTTGTGAATTCTCACAACAGGGGCTGACATCCAGCACGCAGCCAACTCAGGAAATGTTTGCTGTTGTTATCATTCAGCATCACGACTTATATCTTCAAGGCCAGTCTTTGAGACAGAAGTGCTGGGGTTTTAAAGCCTTGCAGACCCCAGGCATTGAGGAGATGAGCTGGCCAAAGGGTTAGGGCACCGAGGGGGCGGTTCCATGGGTAGGTACGTTAGCCAAGTCTGCACAAGAAGACATTCTTTAAATGTCTCTAAGCAAATTCCAGAACGATAAACCTCTTCTGGGCAGGTGATGTAACCCCAACAGGCACTTCTGAGTGTGAGACCAAGGGGCTGCGGCCGGGAGGCCTGGATCCGTCCCCCTCATGCGCGACTGAGGGCTTCAGGTGCCAAGTACTAAGCCCCTCCCTCCTCCACCAGGAGCATCCCCGTGGTGCAGACGCTGAGGACCAGCGCCCTGACCACCGCCTGTGCCGACCACTCGGACCAGCGTGTGGGCTACCTGGAGCACGTGGTGGCCCGCATCACCATCTCCCACCCACGCCGAGGAGACCTGCAGATCCACTTGATTTCTCCCTCAGGGACCAAGTCTCAGCTTTTGGCAAAGAGGTAAATCTAGGCTGGCCTGGGGGGCCGGGGTGGGAGCCGGGCTCACCTCAAGGTCACATGGCCCTGCAAGGCCCCCGGCACACTGGGGGTCTAGCTGTTTCTGCCTCTTGAAGACACTCACACATAGACCCAACAAACCTGAAAAAATAGGCTCCTGCAACCTGCCCTTCAAAACCGCCCTGGGAAACTCTCCATTTCAGGCAGTAAGTAGTGACAAAGGTTTGTGGTGGTTTCATTGCTTAGTGGAGAAATGCATGGAATTCTGGCTATGACTTCATTGCTGAGGTCATTGGAGATCATTTTTATCGTATTCATTCTGCATTTTAAGTGAGAACGCGTGTCAGAGGAGCACTGTTCTGTGTCCTGGGGTAGAGCCTGCACGGGCAGGAGGCGCTGAGGGAGACGCACAGGTGTTGGGAGGCTTCTCTCTGCGGAGGTCTTGCCCATGCACTAGGACGGTCCCCGTGGAGCAGATGCTCCGAGAGGGAGGCTCTGAACTCTTGGAGCCCGGTGCACAGTTTGTGGTGCCCGGTTTGTGCAAGGCTGTGGAGTCATTTCTTCGACAGACTTCGAGACAAGAAGAAGCACTTTGCTGCGTTTATGTGACTTGCGGGTCATCAGAGTGAAGGGGTATTGGGAGCTCGGGGGAGGCTAGGGGGGCCTGGGCTTCCTTTTCCGGCTCCTTCCAGCTACGAGGCAGAGGAAGAAAAAAGGTGTCACGAACAAATCAGCATTTCCCGCTTCTCTTGAAAAACAGAACTGGCAGTCGTGCCCTGTACCCCTCAGGATGCACCCTGAGACTGCCCTGCCCGCCGGACCGCAGCCCCCCTTGCCTGCGTGCTGCGCCTGGGCCCCCTGGCCTCGTTTGGGTCCCCTGCCCAGGGCTGCAGCCCTTCTTGGGGCTGCAGGATTCAGAAATGGGGGTGAGTGACAGCCTCCAGACAGGACCAGGCCCTTTTTCTTGATGCCCCTCTGTCCCCGGCTGCTCTGCATGACAGAGAGGCGGTCGGCCTCCATCAGAGAGGGGGGAGTGTGCTGTGTCCTCCTGGGCACCCCCTGCCTCCCCAGCAGCCCGGTCTCTCTGTGGCAGGAGACTGTGGGCCCAGCCCTGGGCTTGTCCTCAGTGCTCTGGACACACCCGGGGACCAGACCCTGGCTTCATCAGCTCCCAGGGCTTGGGCACCCAGCTTGGCCCCTGCTGGGCTCCCCTCTCATAGCACAAGAGTGACAGGTGACATCTCCCCTCTGAAGGTAGGCCCGGGCCACCCTCTGCACGTGGGAGACCACCACGGGCACGAGTATTTTGAGGGTGCCGGCTGGCAAGCTACAGCTTTGTGCTATTTTGCAACCAGAGTTGTTGTTATTATTAATCAGAACTTTTAGAGATTTCCTTTAAAAGTCCAAATTTCTAGTGTTTCTTGAAAAATTGGAAGCTGTCCAATACTGGGCTCATGTTCCAGGGCAAATACTCACTAGAGCACCCCAGGGCCCTGTCCTTGCACCAGCACTGAGGCCGGGCGTGGGCCGCTTGTGCCCAGGCTCTCTTGAGGTCACCTCGCTGGACCCCGTTGGCTCCAGGCCAGATGCCTAGAGGCATCCAAGTTGACAACCCTTGAATCTGAGGCAGGAGCTGGGTGCAGACCCCAAATGGTGGCCTGCGTTGACCTTGAGCACAGGGAGGCTTGGGGTGGGGGCCGCAGTGACCAGGGAGGGCCGGTGTGGGCTCTAGAGCCCAGAGGCCTGAGCTCACAACCTGCTCCTTCACCTCTCAGTGGGGCACCTGGGAGCTGACCACTGCTCCTCAACTCTGGAAACGTCCTGTGACCCCTCCGTCACAGTTAAGAGTATTACAAGAACTGGATGTGATGATACAGGTGGAAATGGCTGGCATGGTCCCTGGCTCAGGGGCTGGCTGTGCTCCCATCCTTCTTACACCTGCCTACCCGTCAGCAGAAAGCTTCCAGCACCTGGCTCTGTGTTCATCCCTTCCTAACTTCCATCCCTCTGCTCAGGCCCAGGGTTGGAGCCCCTGGAATGAGAGAGCGGGCGCTGCTGAGCTCACCTGGTTCACAGCTGCCCGCTCCCTGGGTCACACTGAGCCAGCGCCATCAAGCATGTTCAACCCGTCCGGAGCCACTGGGCCGTCATCTGAGTCTTGGGAATTTGGTTTTTTCCAAGGCAGTTTGTGTGATTATACCAAGAATTTGTGTTTTAGGATCCAGTCGCTTCTCTGCCTTTTGGCTAAGATCAAGTGTAGGATCGATTACCTTCTAACTTTATTTCACATCTTGCTTAATTCAGAAGCTTTTTTCGGGTTTCCAGGTGTTTTTCGCTCCGAGTAAGCTGACATCTTAAGTACCTCAGCCCTTGAAAGAGCTTGTCTTTGTTCTGTCCCCAGTGCCCTAGATTCAGTCTGGCATCGTGTGTGAAGATCAGCCTTGACCTTTGTGGTTTCTTAGAAGAAAGTAGAGGTTTTCCCCTCCCTGCACTGTTCTCCACGCAAAGCACATTTCCTTGATGAACATTTTTGTACAATGGATGTTTGGAGAACCCCCAACTGGGAATTGAATCTGACATCACACGAAACATATATCTGAATTTTTGATGAACAGTAAAGAGCCTCTACATTAAAAAATTGTTATTCCAAAATAGAGATAGAAAATTAGGCTGTGAAGGAAGAGTCCAGAATTGTTCCTTCTACAGAGACTGAGGGGCCCTGGGTGCTGGAGAGGGAGGGTGTCCATGAGTTGCTCCCTGTTTCTGCCTGAACCAAGTGTGAGAAAATGGACTGGGGCTGAAGTTCCAACAGGAAGGACTTTCTTCCAGTCTGGAAGGACCAAGGGGGCTCTTGCACCTGCAGGGGACACGGGCCATGGGAGGAGCGCCCAGGGGTGCCTCCTGCCCGCAGTGGAAAACCACCAGGCCTGTTGCGTTCTCTCCCCCAAATGCAGCTGTGGAAACCTGCTAAGCCCTGGAGATTAAGGGACAACATCTTTCCCACAAGTTTGAGTGGTTGTTCATTTTTTCTTACTTGTATCTTCTGGAGAAGAACCACAAGAGCTGGCTCTCAGACAAATGTGAAAGATTCCTTTGTTCCATAAACCAGCATTTTAGAAAGGCCTCCTTTGTGATGACCTTGTGGCTTTGGGGTAAGGATGGTGTGGCCCAGCCTCCATCCAGGAACTGGGGGTCACGGGCTCTGTAGGATCCCTCCTGGGGTGGAACTTAGGGGTGTTCGTTGGTGATGGAGAGAACCCAGGACAGGAGTCAAAATGCCCTTGAGGGCATCCAGCTCAGCCAGTCACTGGAGGGGGGACCTGCAGCAGATCCCTACTCCCGGGGCCTCTCGTCTGCGAATTAGGGTGGGGGGAGGAGCCCACCGCTGACCCAGCCCCTGCCTTATGCTGGCACCACCTGTGCAGCCTGACTGCCTTCCTTTCAGAGTGTTTGGAGACCCAGTGAGGCCACGGAGGTGAAGGTGCCGTGCAGGGCTGTGCTGCACAGCCAGGGCCTGAAGGCATCAGCGTCTCCTGCACCTTCACGCCAGCCACGGGCCAGGCCCCTTCTGCCCTGGGAGGCACGTCAGCCAGCTGTGCAGTCACCTGGGCATAATTCCCAGGCAGGAGAGCCCTTGGTGGGCTGGTCACCCCGGCCACCATCCCTTCGGGGACCCTGTGTTCTGACCCCACGTTTCCGATTGCAGGTTGCTGGATCATTCCAACGAAGGCTTTACAAACTGGGAGTTCATGACCGTGCACTGTTGGGGAGAGAAGGCCGAGGGGGAATGGACCCTGGAAATCCAGGACATGCCATCCCAGGTCCGCAACCCAGAGAAACAAGGTCAGTGGGGCTTGGGAAAGTCCCAGCAACTTTTATATTTCAATCCTTTTGTTAACTCTAGACTTTTATTCAACTACAGTACCTGGATCATTCTTTGTTGTTGTTTTTTCTTGGAGGTAAAATTTACATAATATAAGTGTCACTGCTTAAATTGTTAAGTGTACAATTCCATGGCTTTCAGTGCATTCACAGTGTTGTGCAGCCGTCACCACGATCTAATTCCAGCACTTTGTCATCACGCCAGAGGGAAATCCCAGTACCCATTAAACAGTCACCCCCATTCCCCTCCTCCCAGCCCTTAGCAACTCCTCACCTATTTTCTGTTTCTGGATTTGCCTCTTCTGGACGTTTCATAAAAATGGAATCATACAACACGTGACCTTTTGTGACTGGCTTCTTTCATTTAGCTTGATGTTTTCAAGGTTCGTCCGTAGTGTAGCAGGTGTCAGTGCTTCTTTCCTTTGTATGACTAAATACTCTCCCACATTTTGTTTATTCATTCCTCAGTTGGTGGACAGCTGGGTTGTTTCTACTTAATAGCTATTATGAACATCCATGTACAAGTTTCTGTGTGGACATGTGTTTTCAGTTCTTTTGGCTGTATACCTAGGAGTGTAATTGCTAGGTCATATGGTAACTGTGTTTAACTTTTTGGGGAACTGCCGAACTGTTTCACAGTGGCCAGACCATTTTACATTTCTGTCAGCAAGATATGAGGATTTTAATTTCTCTACCAGCATTTTTTTTTAATTATAACCATCCTAGTGGATGAGAAGTGGTATCTCATTGTGGTTTTGATTTTCATTTCCCTTATGATTAGTGATGTTGACCATCTTTTCATGTGCTTCTTGGCCATTTTATATCTTCTTTGGAGACATGTCTATTCAAGTCTTTTGCCCACTTTTAAATTAGATTGTTTGTCTTTTATTATTGAGTTATAATCATACAGCAAGAGTTGAGTAAGAGTTCTTTAAATATTCTGGATACTAGACCCTTACCGGTTAATATGATTTGCAAATTTTTTCTCCCATTATGTGGGTTTTTCTTTCACTTTATTGATAGTGCCCTTTGGTGCACAAAAGTTTTGGGTTTTTTTAAAATTATTTATTTATTTTTGGCTGCATTGGGTCTTCGTTGGTGCGCATGGGCTTTCTCTAGTTGCGGAGAGTGGGGGCTACTCTTTGTTGTGGTGTGTGGGCTTCTCATTGCAGTGGCTTCTTTTGTCGCAGAGCATAGGCTCTAGGCACTCCAGCATCCGTAGTTGTGGCACACGGGCTTAGTTGCTCCGCAGCATGGGGGATCTTCCCGGACCAGGGCTCGAACCCGTGTCCCCTGCATTGGCAGGCAGATTCCTAACCTCTGCACCACCGGGGAAGTCCCAAAACCTATGTTTTCTTCTAAGAGTTTTATAGTTTTAGCTCTGTACGTTTAGGACTTGGATCCATTTTTAATTACTTTTTGTATGTAGCGTGAGGTAATAGTCCAAATTCATTCATTTGCACATGGCTGTCCAGTTGTCCCAGCACCATTTTTTGAAAAGACTATTCTTTCCCCAGTGAATGGTTTTGACACCTCGTCTAAAATCAATTGGCCATAAATGTATAAGCTTGTTTCTGGACTCCCAACTCTATTCCACTGGTCCATAGGTCTCTCCCTATGTCAGTAACACACTGTTTTGATTACTGAAGGTTTGTAGTAAGTTTTGAGATCAGGGATATGTGGGTCCTCTGACTTCTTCTTTTTCAAAATTGGTTTGGCTATTCGGGGTCCCTTGCAATTCCATATGAATTATAGGATCAGCTTGTTAATTTCTGGAAAAAAGGTAGTTGGAATTTTGATAGAGATTTTGCTGAACCTGTGGGTCAACTTGGAGAGTATCGCTGTCTTAACATCATGAAGTTTTCCCATCCGTGGACACAGATGTCTTTCCATTTATTTAGGGCTTCTTTTAGCAGTATTTTATAGTTTTCAGTCTACTTCCTTGGTTATATTTGTTCCTAAGTAGTTTATTCTTTTTGATGCTATTGTAAATGGAATGGTTTTTTAAATGTTTTCAGATTGTTTACTTCTCTGGTAATTTTTGCTCCCTTTCATAGCTCTTAGCTAATCGTCTGTTTAACTGATCTTTATTAAATGCCTGCTACTGGCCAGGCGTTGATCTAGGTGACAGGGTCCATACACCAGGAAGGAAAAGCAGGTAACTGTGATGTCTTGTCCTGTAGTCACCACCAAGGTGCTGAGCTCTACCAAAGTCCGTCTGTCGGGTTCCTGGTGGAGTGCAGGGACTGTGCTCCAGTCTGGCTTGTCTGTGGAACAGTTTTACCCAAGGTTTGTTTTCTCTGATCGGCTGTTCCCTGCGGCCTTCTCTGCAGACATGCTCTTCTTTTTGATGACCCTAAACCCTTCCTCTGCCCTGGTTCTTTTCTGATTCTCTGTAAAACAGTTTCACGGATTTTTTTTTTACATCGGGGAGAAGAGAGGCACGTTGACTTGCTTTATGCAAAAAAAATTGACTTTAAGTGATCAAGTCGTCTCCGAGGTCCCCCTACCCACCCCCCAAATCACTTTCTTGCTGCCTTTAAAATAATAACTATTATGCAATACATTAGTGGAACAAATTCTGAAAATACAAAAACTTAACATTTTAAATCACTTGAAATTGACGTCTTTTAAAACTAGACGCTCCTCAATTAGTCCTTTAAAAGCCCCAGAGTGCATTGGCCCTATTAAAGGTCCAGGGTCGGCTTGTCAGGCAGGCTGCATCCCCTGTGCCACGGGCAGAGGCAGAGTCCCCGTGCCAGCCGGCACCACCCCGGCCACTCGTGCAGGGGAGCAGTGAAGGCTGTGCATCCACACGCCACAGCCAGCCTGCCTGTTGGAAGCGCGGGATGAGCCTGGTGGGTGTTCATGTTTCTCAGCACTTAGTAAGTCAGGGCTCCTCTCTGGACCTCAGCATCCTTGGCTGGGACGTGGAGCTGAGCTGGATGCTCTCCTGACTGTGGCCTGTGTGGTACGTCCACATCCTGGAAGGGGCCTTGCTGGCCTGGATGCTCCTCCGCGCTCTCTGGCCTGTCCAGACCCCACTCCTCTTCCAGACCCAGCTCCAGTCAGCCTACTGTGGGGCTGGGTGGGCGCGGAGCAGGCAGGCGCCTAGGAGACCCCGGGCCTCCTCGTCTAGCGCTCCCCCTGGGGTTCTGTCGACACGCAGGTGGTGATGCAGTGTGCCCGATGGTGCCCGAGACGCGGCAAGGCCGGACTGCGCCGAGCTTTGTGGGCTGTCGTCAGGACTGATGTTGGTGGGACGCCCCGGAGGGATTCTGAGCAGAGGAGGGGGATGGTCTGAACCACCATGTGGACAGCGTCACTCTGACAGCTGGATCGGAGTGACTGAGTGTGGCTGGAGTGGGGAGAGGGCAGAGGCGGTGGGGGGTGCAGTTAGCAGGCCATCGCAGTGTGAGGTGAAGGTGGCCCTGACTGGGGCAGGGGGGCAGCAGTGGAGGTATTGAAAGCAGCTGGTTCCTAAAGTAGAGTCGAGAGGACATGCTGACAGACCAGATGTGGGTGCCGAGAGGAGAGGGGGCCCTGAGGACTCCGGAGGTTTGTCCTGTGCGTCGGGAGAAGGGAATGCAATTTCCTAGATCTGGGCCATCGCGGGGGAGTGGGTGCTGGGGGGAGGGTCAGGAGCTCAGTCTGAAGGTGCCTGTGACGTATCCAGGTGGAGGAGTGGACCTGGAGGCCGGGTGCACACATTTCAGTGCTGTGGGCAAATGGCGGGTCTTGAAAGCCACGCGTGTGGACAGGCTCCCCCAGGGGTGAGTGGGGTGACCCTCTGCCTGCAGGATGTGGGCGCCGGAAGGGAACCTGTTTCTGTAACGATTCCACACGGGTGCACGTGCCGAGCTGGGGGCTGCTTCGGTGCAGCCCGGGAGTGCCTGCCATGCACCTCCCCACCACCCCATCCTGCCCATCCGCTCCCCGCCTCTGGCCTGCACCGCACGCGCTGGCTCTGCTCTTGTCCTGCTGACATTTGCTCTCTGGAGTCTGGTCCTCCGGCGACTGCTGTGTCCCCAGTGCCTCCTGCTGCATGGCTGGTAATGGACACAGAGATGTTTGGTGAACGAACGAGGACAGGTGTGATCAGCCCGTGACCGACGCTCTGCCTGCTGCAGAGGACACAGGCTTAGCGGAGGAGGGGGCAACCCTGAATTAAGTCCTGAGACAGGCCGTCTCCCGCCCTGAGTGTGGGTGGCATCTGGGCCTGGGCCGGTTGAGACAGGCACAGAATACACACCCCCTGGTACCTTCTAGCTCTGACCTTCTGTGACCTGCTGGACTCTGGGGGGCGGGGACCCTTCTTTCAGTGTTGTCGCAGAAGGTCTTCTCGCTCCTACAGTGGCCCCTGGGGTGGGTTCATTTGTCTGAGCTCCACCCTGTAGAAGCACTATTCCTGAGGCGGCCTTGTACAAACAGGGGTGGCCAGTGGCTGTTGACAAACCACGCACCCTGCTTCCCGGGCAGGACGAGGTCGGACTCCCCATCTCGGCCACCCGTTCAGCCACCCGCTCAGCTGTTCAGGCGCTACCTAGCACCTCCTCCCCGAGCGCAGCCAAAGTCTGCATTGGCTCCGTTGGCATCTCTGCACATAAATGGGGGCGGGAGGGAGAGAGTAAGGACTGTGACAGCCAGACCCTGAACCGTGCAGGTCAGCCTGGCGGGACCTCAGCCTGCGAAGGTGACACAGATGACCAGGGTTTCCCCCTGACGCAGACCCCGAAGTCCAGTAGAAGTGCAGGCCTTCGAGATGCTGTTGGTGCCGAGGCTTTGATGGGTCCCAGTGGGCATGTCGTTCCCTCCCTGGTTGTCAGCTCAAGGTGGCCTGTAGGTACCGGGTCTCCGTCGCCCTCGGGGCCAGGCATAAAGCAGCAATACACGGTCACTGCCCTCAGAAAGCACGGTCCCTGTCCTTCTGCAGTGATTCCAAGAATGGGTCCTGGGGTGCAGGGCTGCGTCTCCGTTCATTTCAGTCCCCCTCAAATCTCTGCATCGTAATTGCTTAAAAAAAAAAGAAAAAAAGAAGCCAATTCAGTTCCAGTGGTATGGTGAGTGAGAGGGCTCTAAAATCTGAGATAAGACCCAGGGCTTACTGAGTAATTAAGTTGTCTGAATGACACGCTCTCTCAAGCAGTACTCACCTCCTGTCACACTGAGCCTGGTTTATGTTGTTAGTTTTAAAACTCTTTTTTTTTTACAACTGAGGAGCAGATTCCTCATTCGTTTTTCTCTTCAGTTCCTGGGCCAAGGAGAGAGGGTGTGTCTTCTGGGATCACGCTCCTCCGGAGGCAACTTAGGGATGGGACTGAGTACAAATCCTGCTTCACAGCCGGGTTGCCTTTGCAAGTGGTGTTTCAATCATTCCCATCCACGTTTAGCGCACCTTTATTGAAATCTAATCAGTCCCAACTTGGGGCTACTAGGACCTTGCCTTGCCGCTCTCTGGGGGAGCAGGACTGGGCTCAGGTGTGGTGGGGAGGACACCCCAGAGGCAGGTAGGCTGGCTGAACCCCCTCCCCCAACACTTCCCCCACAGGCCACACCACCACCACATAGAGAGAGGCCAGGCCCAGCACCGCAAGCTGCCGACAGCACCATCAGAGCAGAGCAGGGGTCCCATCCTGCAGAACATCTCTCAGGGAAGAGTGGCTGCATTTTACAAAGTTTCCATCTCGAATGCTCTAGCTTTTCAGTTTGGGCACTGAATGCAGAAAGTTCCAATTCTCTGGGAAACGTGTGCTTAGTTCTCCTGCATCTGCCTGGGGCAGGCCTGGGGTCGGCTCCTGGTGCCCCTGCTTTCCTGAATCGCTGTTGTCGTTGTTCGGGCTGCTACAGCAGAGTGTCATAGACTGGGGTGCTTATCAACAACAGGCATGTCTCTCTCACAGTCTGGAGGCTGGAAGCCCAAGATCAGGGGCCAGCGTGGTCGGGTTCTGGTGGGGGCCTCTTCCAGGTTGCAGACAGCCACCTTCTCCTTGTGTCCTCACAGGGCAGCGGGAGAGCTCGCTAGCGCTCTGGGATCTCTTTCGCGAGGGCACTAATCTCATTCCTGAGGAGCCCCCCTCATGACCTAATCACCTCCCAAAGGCTGGGGGTCGGATTTCAGCATATGAATTTGGGAGGGACGCAAACTCATACGTAATGACATCTGGCCCCAGTGCTGGGCCTCTTCTCCTTTAAGATGAGGATGGACAAACTTTCCTCAGGAGGTCACTCGGACGTGATGACCCGGGCCCAGTAATTGAGGTGCGGGACCTTCCCATCTGCCTTCCTCACCTCGAGCTCATGGTGGTGATCACACCTGGGGCACAAGGCAAAGCCTGTACGCCTGCTGGCATCAGGCCAGCCTCCTGCCCAGGTGTGCACACTGCTCCGCATCTGGGTGCGGGGAGGCCCCCAGCACCCCTGTGACCTGGGGCTCCTGCAGGCACCCCTGCACATGCGTGAGGCTATGGGTCCTCTCTGCTCGGCTGGGATCAGCCCAGCTTTGAGCAGCACCGGGATGCCCTCCGTTGGTCTTCTCACTCATTCACACACTTACCTGCTACGCGCTGAGTCTGCTGGGCAGGCACAGGGCTAAAACATGCTTCTTCCTCCCTCCCCTATGCACCCCCGAGCACCCTGCTCAGTGCCCCACATGGAGGCTTTGCTGGGGCTGTGGTTTCTGTGTGGGTCCCGCACTTCCCCTGCAAGGGGGAGTCAGGAGCCATCGGTGTTTAAATGGAAAGCATAATCAAGCATCCTTCCAATCCTCTTTCTGTGATCAACACCAGGTATCTTATTTAATAGCCCCAACAGGAGTTAGTCTTATGTACTTGGCATTCACATCGTAATAAATAGACTTTCTGAGACGATGGATGGCATTTAAAAAAATCCTGGTGTTCTCCTGAACTCAGGGAATTCACTTTTTCTCCTCAATTAAAATTTCTCTTTTTTTCTCTCATCTTCCCTCTGTTTCCAAAAGAGCAGCAACTCACATGTGCCAGGTTTCCCTTGGTTTCCATAGCATTTCCAGACTCTCACTGAAGGAACAAGAGAGGAATATGATGATAATGAGTGCTTATGTATTTTCCATGAGGCACTGGGTGTTATCTCATTGCTAAAAGTCCGTATAGAATCGGGGCATCTTAAACAGAGTCCTAGCCGATAAGGAATTAAGGTTTATGAAAATAAAAACGTCTAATTGCTAGCGATACACACCACAGTATTTACAAGTGAAATGTTAGTGATGTCTCGGATTAGCTTTAGAACACTCCAGGGGTGTGGGATGGGAAAGTGGAGGGTGGGGAGGGCATGAGCAGGCGAAGTAGGACGGGCCAAATATCCATGATTGTTGGGACGTTGGGAGTTCATTGTACTGTTTTCTCTGTTTTGTGTTTATGTGAAAATTCACATCATGAAAAGTTTTTAAAAATACATGTATGGGGAACATCTCTTCCAACGTGGTCAGAAGGAAAAACTATTATGCAGATTGGGCTTGCACAATTAAATAAAATAAAGATGTAGGTGCTTTAGAGCAAATACACCTCAATTTTCCTCAAGTGTGAAAAAAAAAATGTTCAGTACGCCACTGAAGAACTAGTTTCTTTGGACTTTCTTACCCTCAGACAGTCAGTCTAAAATCTATGAAGGAATAAGGCAGGGTCCCAAACTCTGTGTGTGCATGTGTGTAAGTGTGTATGTGCCTGCACGTATGGGAGTGGGTATCGTATGTGTGTATATGTGTGCCCATAGGTAAGTTATCTATGTATACATGTGGGTATGTACATACGTGTGTGTGCATTCACCTGTGTGTGTGCACGTGCATGTGTGGGTGTGGTGGGTATGCACGTGTGTGTATGTGTTTGCTTGTTTTTAAAGAACCAGCACAGCCTAGCAGTTGAGCCCTGGAGCCGGCCTGCTCAGCAGACCCCTGTCCTTCGTCTCACCAGCAGTGGCCCTGGACGGGTCACTCCTCCCGCTGAGCCTCGGGGCCTCCTCTGCATAGGGTTGTTGGGAGGATTAAATGAAGCGGCACATGTGAGGTGCTCAGTGTTACGAAGCTTACCCCTCATGGCAATTACTGTGTGCTTTTATCCTCCTTCTGTGGGAGAGGAAGCTGGTTCAAGCCCCACATAGAGCCTGATTGAGCTCACCTAGCGTAAGGGCGCAGCCTGGAGTCAGGTGTGCTTCTGCACAGACAGGCCCGGCCCACTCCATCCCTCCCAGTGGGTGAGTCCCCACGCATCCACCCAAGGTGCACCCAGCAGGCACCCTCCGTGGATGTTTTTCTCTTTAGCCCTGTGGCCAGTGCTTTTCACATGTCCAGCTTTAGGATATTTGTGGCTGGGTTTTTTACTTTAAAGTGTTGCAATTAGAAGATAAAAATCAAATGAAATAACAAAGGCTAACAGGTGCCTGGTACCAGGAGCATCTGCTGTGCGCGAGGGTCAGGGCTCCTAGGAAGCCCTCCTCCTGAGAGGCTGCCTCACCTGGCCTGAGGCTCCAGGGAGCACTTGACTTCTGAGACCTCACTATGATTGACAGGTGTGGGCACAGTCCTTTATTTTTTTAACCCACCAGAGCTCTTGAAACACAATAGGCACTTAGGATAGATAGTTATCGATCTTTAAGGGTTTTTCCTATACACTCTGTGCCTGGCTTCAGTATCATTGATTAATCCATTCTTAGCAAATCTACCATTTTATAACACTCCCAGCAAATATCACCATGAAATTAAGGGATGTGGGGAGCTCGATTGAATGATTATAAAGTTCTCTGGAAGAGTGAGACTAGGGAGAGAAATTCTGAAAGAATTAAATGCAGATATTTAAACATATTTTTAAACTATAATAACTGTTGGTGCCAGAATGGACAGATGAGTCAAGGGGACCAGAATAGATAGTCCACAAACAGAGCTGTGTAGACACACTAAGTGTAACATTTCAATCTGGCGGGGAAAGAATAAAGCGTTAAATAAAAGATATTGACAATTGGCTCACCATTTGGAAAGGAAATCATTATATTGGTAGATTTATACCCATAAAATTAGAAACTTCTGTTTGGCAAAAAATACCATAATATTAAAATTAGAAAAATATTTATGAAATATTTTGGACAAACTTGAGTCATTCGCAGATGGTCTTTTTCACTTCTCTGTAGCCCAAGGACTGCAAACTTTTTCTGTGAAGGGCTTTCTGGTCTCTGTGACAACAACAACTCTGCCATTTTAGTGCAAAAACAACCACAGAAAATATGTAAATGAAGAGCCTACTGTATTCTAACAGAGCTTTACAAAAACAGCCTGTGGCTGTAGCCTGTTTACATGTTGCAGTTGAACTGAGTACGTGCTCTGTTACTTGGTGATGAAGAGGCCTGTTTATTTGGGTATTTTTTGAGGCATCGCATCCAGGCCCCATTTTCCCACACATGGAACCATATTGTCCCATGTGATGGTAAGTGTTTAACAACCTACCAGTGCTCTGGGGGGAAATTATGTATGTCTATATATCACATACGTTTATTATAAACTACTGACACAAAGTACGTGTAGAACAAAATTTACAAATAAAAATAAAAGATGCAATCTTCATACTGTAAATTCCATGTAGCCCATCGATATTCAGAGAATGCATTCATTAATTTTCACCAGGGACTTCCCTGGAAGTCCAGTGGTTAAGACTCTGTGCTTCCACTGCAGGGGGCACGGGTTCAATCCCTGGTCAGGGAACTAAGATCCCACATGCCGTGAGGTGTGGCATGCATGCATCAATCAATCAATCAATCAATAAAATTTTCACCAAACTCTCTTATCCATGGCCAACCTATGGATGTAGTTGATGAGCAACTGTATTTCCGACATAAATATAGGTCTGAACTTCATTCATTTGTCAACAACACAAGCAACTTCTTTGCTGAATTGGATAATACTTTTCAAAAACTGGATAATTGGATAATACTTTTCAAATACTTTTCAAAAAAAATTTTATGCCACTCCCAGTGTAATGACTATAAATACAACACACTTTTAAGTTTAATCTGTTATTAACATTTTCTCTGTCACTTTCAGTCTAGAAAATCAACAATAAATGAAGTCCTTATTTGTTGCATTTGTCCATTTCCACGTATAAATTCTCCCACCATGACCAATTTCAAGCTACCAAGGTGTTGACTCTGAAGATAGAGTTGGGAGGAGACGCACATGCCACCAGTAGAGAATATTTCCATCGTGTAGACAGAATAGATGTAAATAACCCCCAGAGTATAGGAAATGACAAGATAAAGTAATTAGGAAGTGGTGATTTCTGAATATTTTGTTACCTTTGTTCTCAATATAATTTAATCATAATTTTATGTAGTTTAATTTTTAATAATGGTTATGTTAAGAACCCGCTCACAACATTCTCGAAAGTGGTAACAGTCAGCTGTATTAAGTCAATGTGAGCTGGCCCAGCACACCCCTGCATATTGGGAATTGTATAGGTAGAGGACTTTCTTTCTTTTTTTTTTTTTAATTTATTTTATTAAAATATAGTTCAGGGCTTCCCTGGTGGCACAGTGGTTGAGAGTTCGCCTGCTGATGCAGGGGACATGGGTTCGTGCCCCAATGCGGGAAGATCCCATATGCCGTGGAGTGGCTGGGCCCCTGAGCCATGGCCGCTGAGCCTGCGTGTCCAGAGCCTGTGCTCCACAACGGGAGAGGCCACAACAGTGAGAGCCCCACATACTGCAAAAATAATAATAATAATAATAAATAAATAAAATATAGTTCATTTACAATGTTGTGTTAATTTCTGCTGTACAGCAAAGTGATTCAGACACCCACTCCATCCCTCTGTGACCCGCTACCCCCTTGGCAACCACAAGTCTGTTCTCTATGTCTGTGAGTCTGTTTCTGTTTCGTAGATAAGTTCATTTGTGTCATATTTTAGATTCCACATATAAGTGAGATCATATGGTATTTGTCTTTCTGACTTACTCCATTTAGGGTGATAATCTCTAGGTCCATCCATGTTGCTGCAAATGGCATTATTTCATTCTTTTTTATAGCTGAGAATATTCCATCATATATATGTACCACATCTTCTTTATCCATTCAAGCATCAAGGGACATTTAGGTTGTTTCCATGTCTTGGCTATTGTGAATAGTGCTGCTATGAACATAGGGGTGCATGTATCTTTTCGAATTACAGTTTTGTCTGGGTATGTGCCCAGGAGTGGGATTGCTGGGTAATATGGTAGTTCTATTTTTAGTTTTTGAGGAACCTCCATAGTGGCTGCACCGATTTACATTCCCACTAACAGTGTACGAGGGTTCCTTTTTCTCCACACCCTCTCCAGCATTTGTAGACTTTTTAATAATGGCCATTCTGACTGGTGTGAGGTGGTACCTCACTGTAGTTTTGATTTGCAGTTCTCTAAGACTTAGTGATGTTGAGCATCTTTTCATGTGTCTGTTGGCCATCTGTATGTCTTCTTTGGAGAAATGTCTATTTAGGTCTTCTCCCCTTTTTTAAATTGGGTTATTTGTTTTTTTGTTATTGAGTTGTATGAGCTGCTTGTATATTTTGGAAATTAAGCCCTTGTCGGTTGCGTCATTTGCAAATATTTTCTCCCAGTCTGTAGGTTGTCTTTTTGTTTTGTTTATGGTTTCCTTTGCTGTGCAAAAGCCCTTGTAAGTTTGATTAGGTCCCATTTGTTTGTTTTTGCTTTCATTTCTATTGCCTTGGGAGACTGACCTAAGAAAACATTGGTCCAATTTATGTCAGAGAATGTTTTGCCTATGTTCTCTTCTAGGAGTTTTATGGTGTCATGTCTAATATTTAAGTCTTTAAGCGATTTTGAGTTTATTTTTGTGTATGGTGGGAGGATGTGTTCTAACTTCATTGATTTGCATGCGTCCAGCTTTCCCAACACCACTTGCAGAGGAGACTTTCTTTTCCCCATTGTATAATCTTGCCTCCTTTGTCAAAGATTAATTGACTGTAGGTGTGTGGGTTTATTTCTGGGCTCTCCATTCTGTTCTGTTGATCCATATGTCTGTTATTGTGCCAGTACCATGCAGTTTTGATTACTGTAGCTTTGTAGTATTGTCTGAAATCTGGGAGAGTTGTTCCTCCTGCTTTGTTCTTCTTTCTCAGGATTGCTTTGGCAATTCTGGGTCTTTTATGGTTCCATATAAATTTTAGGATTATTTGTTCTAGTTCTGTGAAAAATGTCATGGATAATTTGATAGGGATCACATTAACTCTGTAGATTGCTTTGGATAGTATGGCCATTTTAACATTGTTAATTCTTCCAATCCAGGAACATGGGACATATTTCCATTTCTTTGAATCATCTTAAATTTCTTTTATTAATGTTTTATAGTTCTCAGCATACAATTCTTTCAGCTCCTTGGTCAGGTTTATTCCCAAGTATTTTATTTTTTTGATGAAATTTTAAAAGGGCTTTTTTTTTTTAATGTTCCCTCTCTATTTCATTGTTAGTGTAAAGAAACGCAACTGATTTCTGTGTGTTAATCTTGTATCCTGCTACCTTGCTGAATTCATATATCAGTTTTAGTAGTTTTGTGTGTAGTCTTTAGGGTTTTCTGTATATAATATCATGTCATCTGCATATAACGACAATTTTACCTCTTTAGGTAAAGGCCTTTTTTTGTGATGAGCATACTTGAAGGTGGAAACATCCAGTTGTGACCCAGGGTCAGACCTTACATAGTGCTCTGCCCCCAGCCCCAAAACTCCTGTTTATCCCAATAGCCAGCCCCCCTGAGCAGAGCCTTGGTCCCTCCCCAAGGACCATTCAGCACAATCAGGAGCTCTTAGTTCATTGGTTTCTTTCTTTCCAAGACCCACTTGGAAGAGTAAGGTCTAATCGCCATTGGTTTAACTGCTTATTTACTAAATCAAACTAGTTTTTTTTTCTTTACTAAGTCTTGCTAATCAGTAAACAGTCATCATTTGAATTCTCAATATGCTAAAAAGTCATTTTTCCAAGGGGGATAATTAAAACAGATAATTAATTTTTGGTATAAAAAATTCCATACACAGGCAGACACCTTCTTCATCTCAAATCCCATGGTTAGGTGATTGCCAACAGAGGTTTATACTGTTATAGCCTTAATATGTAAGGAATCACTAAGAAGTCTCACAGATCACTAAGAAATATGTGAAGCATCCCACTAGAAAAATAGGCAAAGAGCTTGAAAGAGCAATTCATGAAGAAAAATGACAAGCAGTAAACAAAAGCTATTTAATCTTTGCAGTACTGGAAGAAAGTACAAATTAAAACAGAGACAGGAAAGTAAATATCAGGATAACAAGCAAACAAGCGGAAGTTGCGGGGATTACGAAACAAAACCGAGAACGTGCCTGGCATTCTGCAGGTAGGGCCACAGCATGATCTTGTATAGAGAGCCTGAATATAGACGTAAAAAGGCCTGGGTCCCGGTTCCAGCTCCACCAACTACTGCCTAGGAGACCTTGTGAGTGATAATAACTCCCTTGTGGGCATGTTTGGGCACCTGATGTGAATGAACATTTCCAGCATGACCTGGCACGGGATGGGTTGTCATGGAAGCTCAGTCCCTTTTCCCCCTCTTCTCACATGTATAGGTTCTAACCGCAGCCTTTGGGAACTGGTCCATTTTCCCTCCGGGAAAGCTCCAGCCCAGAGGGAACAGGTAGAGACCTGCCTCCACACCTTTGAAGAAGATTAAACTGGCTGTGATTCTGGAGAGCCCAGGAATTTGGAAACAACAGAATCCAGGGGTGCTGTGCTGAGGACATGCTGGGTTGCCATCCAGCCAATTCTTTCAAGTTTGGAGCTCAGCAGGTCCATTTCTATCCTTTCTTCTTCTTAAGCAACATTTTTTCCAAACAAAAGCAAAAATTTGCTCACAGCTTGGTTTTGAAACTGCTGTGAGCAGATAATACACGGCAAACTGCCCTGGCCCTGAGTGGCTCTGTGTGCATGCAGTGAGTCCCGGGGCAGAGCCATGTAAGATGTTCCCACACGTCTTGGCTTTCTTTGGAGCTGGCCCAGAGCACCTGACTCCACCGGCTCCCTTCCGTGGAATCCCATCTTTGGGTTTCTCCTTCCCCCAAACCTGAAAGGTGAAGCCGGGGCAAGATCAAAGAGGTCCAGGCAGCATTCGGTGTGTTTGCCAAAACGTGCGGAGTAAAGCTCCAGGGGCCCAGGTGAGTTACGAAGCTGGAACCTGCACCCCATTCACGCTGACCTGACTGAGAGGAGGCAGAGTCTGTGAGAAGCGGGTGGCGAGAGGGAGACCAGGCTCCGCAGAGCCCGGAGTCAGGCGCAGCATTCAGACCTGGGGACCCTGCGTGGGGTGAGCCCAGAGCAGAGCCTGGCAGGTGTGATCTGAGTTCCTGCCAGGCCACTTTGTGGCCTGGTTCTGGAACCTCTCAGCCTCCCTTCCTGCACACGTGTGACGCGAATAATAGTATCTGCATCACAGGCCTGGGTGAGGTCCAAATGTAGATTTTATGCGAACAGATACTTGGTGAGGAATTTTGAGGTTTTAGGGTTATGAGCTGAAACATCTAAAGCACTGACTGATAACTCTCAGTGTTATGCTCTCTCTTCTGTGTCACGTTCTGCATTTCTGCCTTAGCAAGCTGCGATGCTCCCTTGAATGGAAGGGAAGGGACCAAAGAAAGCCCAGGGAAGTCATTCTTTGCGAACTTTACTCGGGGTAGTTCATGCCTTCTGCATTGAGTCCTGTGTGTTGATTACACTTTACTCCCTACATCTCACACCGCACCCGCCGTGTGCTCCCCAGGTTGCCTCAGCCCCACTGCCTTGGGGCCTCGCCTCTTGCCCAATGGAGAAGTCTGTCCCTACGTCAGCTCCCTCAGCCTCCACCAAAGTGAAGCCTCAGCTAGGGCACAGCTGCCTTGTTCCCACACAGGTAGGAGCTGCATTGGCCAGAGGGGGCCAATCAAACCCAAGAGGACGTGAGGAGGCTGTAACTTTTCTCTCCACTTCCAAGTGACATGTGAAATCCAGGCTTCCCAGTGTCGACTGAAAAAAAATGCATAACCTAAAAGTTGAGAGTTATGCTTTATTTGGCTGGCAAAGCTGAGGACTTAAGCCTGGGACATAGCCTCGCAGATAGTTCTGAGGGACTGCTCCGAAGAGGCAACGGGGAAGCCAGGATGTACAGGAGTTTTTGCAACGACGTAGTCAAAACATCAGAAGACTTTTGTCGATTAAAGAAAACCAGGGACTTCCCTGGCAGTCCATTGGTTAAGACTTCGCCTTCCAATGCAGGGGGTGTAGGTTCGATCCCTGGCCAAGGAGCTAAGATCCCACATGCCTCGAGCCAAAAAAACAAAACATAAAACAGAAGCAATATTGTAAAAAATTCAATAAAGACTTTAAAAATAGTCCACATCCAAAAAAAAAATCTTTAAAAGAAAACCAGACATCTCAAGTTAAGGAATTTAGTGCTATTCTGTGTATTGAAAGATGCAAGATTCTAGGCTCCCTGAAGTCATTCCTTTGATATGCTCCTCAGCTATCTGGGGCCAGTATCCTGCTTTTCTCCATCCTGAGTGCCCTTAGGGTGCACCGTTGGGGGTGGCTGCAGTGGCTGAGGGTGGCAGTGGGCAGCCCCATTGTCTCCATCTGAGTTTCCTCAGGGCTCACGTCATGGTGGCTGTAATGTGATGGCTTGATGGCTGCAACATCCTTTGTTCACTGATACGGCAGGTGATATTTTAGTTCACACCAGCATCTAGCCACCTGGAGGGGCAGGTAACACACCTGGGAGTGCACGGGAGGTTTGCCCAGGGAGAGCCGAGAGAGAGGCCTACATCCTTCCCACATGCCCCACAAAACCCATTCGGAAGACCTGCCCTGGCCTAGCAACCTGCTGCTTTGGTGTGAAGTTGCAGCCAGCTTGGCACTTATTTCCCCCTTCCCGGCTGCCCCTCCTCCGCACTCCTGTTTCCCCAGGACTGCACCTCCCGGTGAAGCCTCAGCCCCTGGGCTTTGCCGCAGTGCTTGCTCTCTAGAGAATGTGGCCTAAAGCATGTGGTCAGTGGCAGACTAAGTGTGCGCTTCAGTAATCCCCGTGAACTACTGCGAGGAGTGGGTCATCACGGGCATCCCGTTAGAACTGGTTGGGTGTGATTCTGCACTACAGGAAGTGCAGGACGTGGTCTCTCCTCTCTCCCCGGCGCTCAGCCCTTGGAACATGGCTGTAATAAGCAGGTGTTGGATGATGGAGTGAATGAAGGTACCCACAGCCCTGAACCTTGTTTAAATCAAGAGCTCATATAATTTGAATCAACTGTTTTCAGCTATGCACACTCAGTAACCCGTTTAATAATCAGTTAAAAGAGGTAGAAATTAGTCTCTCCGGTGTGACTGTTCCTTCCCTTTTTTCATCATAAAACGTTCCATGGTCTCTTGTGTTGACTTTAAAAATGCAGAACGTGAGACCTGCAAGTTAAGTTGTATTGGGGACAAAATGAGGACTGCAGTCCAGGAGACAGTGTTTCCGATAACTCTGAGAAATTGCTCCGTCGGGACGAGGGGGGAGCCAGGATATATAGGAATTTTGCAACAAAGAGCAGGTAATTGGGAAAGTCAAAAAATTACTGTTAAATAAAGAAAGCCAGATATCTCAAGTTAAGGAATTTAGCGCTTATCTATGTATGGGAAGATGGAAGAGTCTGGGCTCACTGAAATCATTCCTTTGATGTGCACCTCAGCTATCTGGGGCCAGTATCCTGTATTTTCACATCCTGAGTTTCCTTAGGGCTCACTGCAGGGAGTGGCTGCAGTCTGATGGCTGCTAGATGGAAATATTCTTTTCAGCCCCGAGTTTCCTCGGGGCTCACTGACTCACGTTGGAGGGCTGCAGTCATTGATGACTGTGACATCCTGTGTTTATTGATATGGCAGGAAATATTCCATTTATAAATATACCATTTATCACTTGATTTCTGTTCAGTAGCTCTTTCATACACTTCCTCCTCCTGAGAGCATAGTTGTTCTCATTTTCTTGCTGGTGTTATTGACCACGGTTGAATTGACATCTGCTTTGAGCTAGACTTCACTTCCAAAAGAATGGAGATTTTGCAATCTGCCTTTGATGGCTCAGTTTATCTCGTACTGGCAGCTTAGATTTCAAGCATGTGCCTTCTGTGCTGGCTTCCAAGTTTGTCACTAAACTCTCATTTCTGGAAAGTCTGATTATGGAGAATCGCTCCCGCTTCCTGGAAAGAACTGAGCACTCCAGGAGGTTTCCAGGCACCATACACACGGTTGTCCAAAAGTTCCATTTTTTACCCCATTTGCTTCGAAAGGACTCAAGTGTTTTAGTTGGTCTCGTTGCCTCCCTTCTGGTCTTTCAGGGGACTGTTATAGTGGTGCTGTTGCCCAAAGTCTCCTAGTTCAGGAGAAAAGGAAGCATGATACCCTGCTTGTTCAGGTGCATGTACATGAGTCATCTCTTTGTTCATCACCCTATGTCTCGCCTGGTCGTGGATGTAACAAAGAGATGAGTTTCTTCTTTAATATTTCACTTTTGCAAATAAAATACAAAATGTTGATGAAGATGAAAAATAAAATGTATGGGAAGAGGAAGAACTCTCCTGAAACCCCTTCCTCAGGTTCTCCACTGTTGCCTCAGGTGCAAAGGTGCACCTGCACTGGTCAGCATTCTGCCAGCCAGATCCCCCCCACCCCCTGCGCCAAGAATATGTAAGTGCATTTAATGTTTGAACATTTGACTTTGTTATTTTCAGAAGCATATCATGTTCAATATGTCTATATTTCCACTTGGTGTTTTTTCGTCTTGATGTTTTACTGCGTTCTAACCGTGCTGCGTACATAACTTTGTATTTCTCTCTGTTACTTGCATATCAAGTGCTTTTTCATGTCCTTTTTTATCCTTTGTGAGCAGCATTTTATGTATTTTTATAATACTTCGCCAAGTAGAAATACCGTCGTTTACTTAGGCATCCTTCTATTGTTGGGATGCGTACATTGTTTTCTGGGGTTTTTGCTATTATAAACAGACAGCTTAGCGCAGAAAGCTTTCTCCTAAATTTAAAATTATTTCCTTGGGATCGTTCACCGGAAGTAAAATTACTAGAACAAATAAGCGGTGGAAACCACAAGTATACCTACGCTGGATACATTTTACTAATTTGCTTTTCAAAATGGTTGAACCAACATACAACTTCATCAGGCACAAGTAGGCACTCATTTGCCAGCTCTCGAGGAGATAAATGATATCTTTCCTTAATTTGCATTGCGATAATTACTAAGGAGGGTGAACACTTTTCCAAATGTTGGTGTACAAAGTGTGTGTGTGTGTTTTTAATTGCCCTTTCTCTTTTTTTCCAGAGAATAGTCAGTATTGTTATTAAGCTAATAGGTACTCCATGTAAAATACAAATTTAATAACCCTTTCTGGGTCATAGCTCCTATAAATATTTTTTTCTGGTCTGTTATTTGACTTATATATATTTTTAAGATAATCTTAAATTTCTTCTCCAGAGTTTTGATAATTCTTTTTTTTATTCCCAGTTTGTTTGTGATTTGATTTTTTTCAGAATCTGTTTGATTTGGGGTTTTTTTTTCGTATAAGGTAAATATTTTTCATAAATTGCTAACGAATTACCCCAAAACAAAGACAAAATCGAAACGTTAAGAGATGTTGTGGGCTTCTGCATCTGGCAACAGAAAGACCAAGAATAGGACAACTAGCAAAGCAACTAAAATATACAAAACAAGTTGTGAAAATAAGTCCAGCCGTATTGATAGTTTCAATAAAGGTAAATAGATTGCTTCATTTAGAAGACAAAGATTGTCAGACTAGATTTTTTACATGTGTTTGCTTTTGTGCCGGGCGTATTTGATTTACCTACCAGACCCCTGTCCACTCCTGTCTGCCCCACTCTGCCTGAGGCTGGTCTATTCACAAACTGTCTGCCTGTGGCTGGTGGTGGAGTTCAGCCAGAGGGAAACTCCAGCAGGAGAATGGAAGGAGGAAGGAGATGTTTCTTTCAGAGTTATTTATCCCTCCAGCATCCCTCGGGGTCACAGCCCCACCCTCCCCTTGCCGGTAGACTATTGTACACTTATGGGCTAAACACCCCTTCTGCTTCTAGCCCCGGGGAACTCCATCATCCCCTGTGGCTCTGTTTTGCTCTGCTGACACCTCTGTAAATGGTCTCTTTATTAAAGCCTTATTGGATTATCCTAGTTTAATTATGCAGTCTTCTTCCTGCTAGGACAGACTGATGGAACTATATGTAAGAACAATATCTAAAATATAAGAAAACTGCAAAGTTAAAAATAAAGTGCATGGGAAAAGATAGACCCAGCAAATGCTAACCAAAGAAAGCTGATGTAGTTACGTTAACATCAGACAAACAGAAATGTTATGGTGAAAAGCAATCCCAAAGCTGAAGAGGGTCACTGCGCGTTGATAAAAGATTTGGTTCAATTCTAACGTGGCCTCGAAATATATAATGCAAAAATTTGTTAAAGCTCCAAAGAGAAAAATACAGGCTCACACCCAAGGTGGGAGATTTGGCACACCTCAAATATATTTGATAGACAAAATAGCAAAAATCAGTAGGAAGAGAAGATTTGAACTTCACAGTTGACAATTTAGGTCTAACCAATGGACCTACACCCAACAACCAAAGAACACACTTGCCTTTCAATCACAGGTGGATTATTCCTGAAAATTGGCCACGTAGTAGACCATTTGGCAAACTTCAGAGTATTTCCAAGGATTGGTAGTATATAAGCCCTGTCCTCTGAGATTACAGGTAAGAAATCAAAATTTAAAAGATAACTAGAAAAAGCCCATACATTTGATAGTTAAAAAACACTTCTAAACAACTCATGTGTCAAAGGAAAATAATCATAATTTAATAGGGAGGGACTTCCCTGGTGGCACAGTTGTTAAGAATCCACCTGCCAATGCAGGGGACACAGGTTCGAGCCCTGCTCTGGGAAGATCCCACATGCTGCGGAGCGACTAAGCCCACGTGCCACAGCTACTCAGCCTGCACTCTAGAGCCCATGTGCCACAACTACTGAAGCCCATGCGCCTAGAGCCTGTGCTCCACAACAAGAGAAGCCACCACAATGAGAAGCCCGCACACCACAATGAAGAGTATCCCCCGCCTGCTGAAACTACAGAAAGCCCGTGTGCAGCAACAAACACCCAATGCAGCCAAAAATAAATAAATAAAATAAATAAATTTATTTTTAAAAAAGGATAATAATAATAATTTAATAGGGAATCTTTGGAACTGGATGATAATAAAAATACTGCATATCCAAACAGGTAATGCAGGTGAAGTAGGGATGAGAGAGGAATGTGCGTTCCCAACTGCATGTGTTAGAAAAGAAGAAAGGCTAAAGATTGATGATAGGTGCTTTGTGTCCACGTAGAGGGGTGGGATAGGGAGGGTGGGAGGGAGACGCAAGAGGGAGGAGATATGGAGATGTATGTATATGTATAGCTGATTCACTTTGTTTTACAGCAGAAACTAACACGATATTGTAAAGCAATTATACTCCAATAAAGATATTAAAAAAAAAAAGATTGATGGTAGAAAATGACCAGCAACATAAACTCAAAGAAAGCAGAAAAAATGAATTTTTAAACTAGCAGAAATCAATGAAATAGAAAACAAACGTACGTAGAGAGAATTGACAAAAGCCCTAAGTTGGTCCTTTGAAGACACTAATAAAATTGATAAACCTCTGGGAAGACTGGTCAAGGAAAAAACTGAGAATATAGTTGACCCTTGGACAGCACAGGTTTGAACTGCACAGGCCCACTTAGATGCAGATTTTTTTTTTTTTTCAGTAAATAAGAACTACAGTCCAACACAGTCTGTGGTTGGTTGAATCTGCAGATGCAGGGCTGGCTGTAAAGTTATAGATGGGGGTTGGCACCCCAGACCTCTGCGTTGTTCAAGGGTCATCTGTATATAATTTCACGAATGAAAAAGTAGAATGTTATTATAGATCCTGTATACGTCAAAGTTATTATAAGAAGATATTATAAACAACTTTGTGACCAAAAAATGAAATGTTAAGTGAAATGACCAAAAATAATGTAACAGCAAAATTGACACAAGAAGAAACAAAAATTAAAATTGTGTGATTAAAGAAATTGATTCTGTAATTTAAAAGAAAACTCAGGGCTGGTTAGATGCACTGACAGATTCTACTAAACATTTAAATGGAAGAAATGTAATGTCAATATTCCACAGACTCTTCCAGACAGTAGAAAAAGAGGGAAAAAGAGTCTCCAGTTAGTTTGATGAAGCCTGAGTATCCTTGATACCAACTCCCAACAGCCCACTATGAGAAGGGAGGCTTTTCAGCCAGTGTCACTTGGGAACGTAAATAGGAAAATCCCAAGTTCAATATTAACAAACTAAATCCAACAGTATTTTTTTAAAGTTCCTCTTTTCCTGTCTCTTTTGGATTAAATATTTTTGAATATTCCATCTTATTTCCTTTAGGATTTTTAGCCTATTTTGTGATTGTCGCTGTAGACTTGGAGTTAATACTCCTCCCCACTTTCTGCTGTAGTTGTGTGCTATATGTAACTTCTGTACACATTACAAACTCCATCTTGCAGGGATATTTTTGCTTTAAAGACAGTCATTGTCTTTTAAAGAAATTAAGAGAGAAAAAAAAAGCTACTCTTTTATATTTACCTACATGGTCACCATTTCTGGTACTCTGTTCTTTCCTGTAGATCCAGATTTTCATCTGTGACCATTTTCCTTCTATCTGAAGAACTTCCTTCACCATTTCTTATCATGCTGGTCTGCTGGCCATGAATTTGCTCTGCTTGGATTTATTCCAAAATATCTTTATTTCAACCCATCTTCAGTTTGTTTTTAAAAATAGGTTTATTTACTGACACACTGATTTTGACTCTGCTTAGAGGAAGCCATTGTGATGGTGCTGTGACTCCACCCATTTTTAAAAATTTATTTATTTATTTTTGGCTGTGTTGGATCTTTGTTGCTGTGTGTGGGCTTTCTCAAGTTGTGGTGAGCAGGGGCTACTCTTTGTTGTGGTGTGCAGGCTTCTCATTGCGGTGGCTTCTCTTGTTGCAGAGCACAGGCTCTAGGTGCATGGGCTTCAGTAGTTGGGGCACATGGGCTTCAGTAGTTGGGGCACACAGGCTCACTATTTGTGGATCACGGGCTCTAGAGCACAGGCTCAGTAGTTGTGGTGCACGGGCTTAGTTGCTCCGCGGCATGTGGGATCTTCCCAGACCAGGGCTCAAACCCGTGTCCCCTGCATTGGCGGGTGGATTCTTAACCACTGTGCCACCAGAGAAGTCCTCCACCCATTTTTGAATGGCTGTTTTCTCTAGATCTAGGTTGGCAGTATTTTTTATTTGTTTATGGCTGCATTGGGTCTTCGTTGCTGCATGCGGGCTCTCTCTAGTTGTGGCAGGCGGGGGCTACTCTTCGTTGTGGTACATAGGTTTCTCATTGTGGTGGCTCCTCTTGTTGCAGAGCACGGGCTCTAGGCGCACGGGCTTCAGTAGTTGTGGCTTGTGGGCTCTAGAGCACAGGCTCAGTAGTTGCGGCGCATGGGCTTAGTTGCTCCATGGCATGTGGGATCTTCCCGGACCAGGGCTTGAACCCGTGTCCCCTGCATTGGCAGGCAGATTCTTAACCACTGCACCACCAGAGAAGCCCTATTTTTTTTTTTCATTTCAGTACTTTAAAGATATTTCATTTTCTTCTTATCTCCATTGTTTTGGGTAGGAAGTGCTTGCATTTACTATGAAAACAAACGTTGTTTACATCTAAGCTATCTGGCGTGCAAGGATAACATTTCCTTTCTCATTTTGTTCAGGCTAGCAAGTTTGCCAAATACAAAATCAATAAACCAAAAGTGCTTTTTCACATTTCAGCATGCAGAACTTCTAATCATTCTAAGTGCCTCACTGCTAAATATAGAAGGACCTCCACACATTCAAGAAGATTATGCAACATTAGAACAGACACAAACCCTGAAGAGAATAAACTTGGCGGTAAGAGGGAATTCAGGCAGGAAAAGCAAACAAAAGCACAACAACAGCAAAACTTCAAAAAAACTATAGTTGATGTTCCAAGATAGAAAACCCAAGTAGGGAAAAGGCCAGTTCTTCTTCCCGCCTGTGTTTCTCTCCTGTGTGTCTCCTTTATTGTTAACACAGAACACTTCACTTCTGGTACTTCTAGTCACCAAATGTGTGGGGGTTTCCCCCCACAGCAAACAATTCTCTGCAGCACCATCTGGGTGTCCTCCGATGCAACCCAATTCTGGCACCACCTACCCGGGGACAGAGTCAGGCCCCACAGGCTAATAAGGGCTCAGTCCCACAAGACTGTCCCCCGCACACATAACACACACACACTTCGGACACCAGTTGTAAGCCTGGGTTATCACCTGTGTTTTTGACCGACTGCCCTGTAGATCTAAAGACCCCCTCCTTGGGTTCAGTTAATTTTCTAGAGCTGCTCACAAAACTCAAGGAAACACTTGCTTACATTTACCAGTTTATTAAAGGCTATGATAAAACGGTACAGATGAACAGCCAGGGGAGGAGATACACAGGGTCTGTGAGGGTCCCTAGTGCAGGAGCCTCTGTCCTTGTGGAGTTGGGATGCATCACCCTCCTGGGTAGATGTCTTCACCCACCTAGCAGCTCCCTGAACCCCATGCTATTGGGATTTTCTGGAGGCCTCCTCATGTAGGCGCGATCAATTACCAACTCCGGTTTTCGCCCTTCTCCCCTCTAGAGAAATGGGGGGTGGGGCTGAAAAGTCCAAGCTCCGAATCCTGGCTTGGTCTTTCTGGTGACCAGCCCCCATCCAGGAACCACCCAGGAGCCCACCAGAGTCACCTCATTAGAACAAAAGTTGCTCTTAGTATTTTTTTCACTTGGGAATTGACAAGGGTTTTAGGAGCCCTGTGCCAGGAACCGGGGGTAGGAACCAATATATAATTTCTATTATCTCATAGGTATCCTCAGGGAAGATTAAGTATTTCAGTGCTGAAATAAGAACAGGATGCTGCATTTTAAAAAGGAACATTGGGAGGACCAGATAAATGACTTGAAATTTTAAAATATGAGGCAAAAATTAGAAAGGCAAGAGATAGGTTGGAGGAGGAAGCCTCCCAGAAAATGAAGAGGGAGTGGGGTGGGCATGTGGAGGATGGTGTAAGAGAAAGGATTCTCGATGTCCTGGGTAAGGAGGCACTGGACGATGGCTAGAATTCAGGAGCTTGGACAGAGCACGTGAGCATTTACCCTAGAAGGGCCCCCTCGGAGCCTGACAAGAGGCTGAGTCTCGGGCAGGACGCGGAAAGGTGGAGAGGGTGGCGGGAAGGACCGCTGTCCTGTTATAGCCCGTGTAGCAGACTTTGTCTTTTCAAACCGTTAATTTATTACTTTGAACTAACTGAAAAATGTTGAAAGGTGGTATTTTAGTGTTCTCTATCTCACCCTGTAGGTGCCGTTAAGAAAAGTGCGGTTTTGTGTGTTACCAAAATGTACAAGTGATTGTTCTTTACCTGATATGTGTGCTTCCACACTTCACCCAAAGAAACATTGGCACTTGGGATTCTGAGATACTCCTTCTGGCACTGAAAATACCATTTTGAAAGGTTTTTATGGCTACGAGATCATAGGGAAGATTCTCCCATCTGCCCGGCTTTACTTCCGGCTCTGGAGGTGTGCACGCATGTGTGTATGTGTGCATGTCCATAGGGGACACATACATGTGTGTGCTCTTCCTTCTTCTTTTCTAGGCCATTTCCTAAATTCTCTCTCTCTTCCTACCTCTTGCTTGCCGTAATGTGGACTTAAAGCACATTTATAACTATGTTAAATTCATTGAGTAAAGGTTGATATTTCTGTGAGTGTATAATAGTTCATATAACGGCTTTATTGAAATATAATTCACACAGCATAAAATTCACCCTTTTAAAGCATCCTTGTATATTTTTATAAACAGAAGGAGGAGAGCCTTTTTTATCCCTTTACCCAAACCTCTGCGTTAAACTTTGTAAACAGGTTCCTTGGACCTCAGAAGGAAAAGGCTTCCCCTGGAGTGTTATTTAGACTGAAGCATATTTCTTGATTATAGGCTTCTCTTTCTTTACTGTGTTTCGACTAAAGAATTTCTCCCTGCATGTTGTAAATGTTTGGCGGGGGGAGAATTAATAAATTCTTTATTGTTAATAGCTTCTCTTATGGCCAAAGAAAACCCAGGAATTCAAAAGTATTAGCTCAGAATCCTTAATCTAACAAAACCTTTCCCCTGCTCTTAGCTGGTTTGTCTCCAATTGTAAATTCCCCTCTCAAGGATTTTTAATGCTTAATTCAAAATGCTGGAAGAGAAAAACTTCATTACTGCTGGTACTTTCTTATTGGCAAATTCAACCTCAGTCTTCCCTTAATTCTCGTCCTTTCTTTGAATAGGAATAATCCTGTTTGTTCATTACAAATTCAATTCATTGAGGGGGGAACTGCATTGAAGATGGTGAATGATGATAAAGCCATTGATCGGCAGCCTCTGGGGCATTAGCTAGGATTATCCTCTGCCTCTCACAAGCAGTGCTGGCCCTGAGTGTTTAAGCAGGTGGATTTACTGTTCTTTCTTCTAGGGGCTCAGGAATCTGATGGAGAGAAAGCCAGGGAATTTGGCCTTGGGCATCTTTTCAGACCTCTTCTAGGAAATTAAGGAATGAATGGTACTAGTTGGGTTTTGTAAGGGTAAGCTTGAACAGGCACGCTGACGTCTTGACTAGTAACCAATACACTCTTGTTAAACGCTTTGTCCAAAGCAGACCAACATTCCGAAGTCCTCCCACGTCTGGATGGCAGTTCTGTGGAGTGTGGACTGGGTCTCTGGTCTGGTGTAGCCCTGGATCGTTCTTCTTCTGCTTCCTCCTTGGTTCTTCCCTCCAGGTGTCTCATCTCCTCAAAGCGAGGGCAGGCTCTAGGCATGGTGAGCGTGGTGGGACCTGGTCCTCGCGTGGGCTGGACCCTTGGGGTCGTGGATAAGTGTTGACTCAGCTAGAGGAGAGGACCACCCTAAAGCCTAGAGCCCAGAGCTGCATGTTCCTGTGCATCTCTGCCTTACCCTGTGATGCCAAGTCACTGGTGTCTGATCCTTCTGACTCGCCCCAAGTGGGACTGTGGGTTGGAGGCGGGCTGTATACCAGGTGGGCTTCTTCCCGGGGGCGCTGTGGTCCGTCACCTGGCAGTTTCTGACTCAAGCCTCATGAGATGCCAGACTCCATGAAGGGGTTATTGGGCCCCTTAACATTATGTGTCAAGAGCCTTCACAATGTTGTATTCTCTCTGGAGGATCTGCCTGGGGAGAGTAGTTCAGATGCAGCAAGTGATATTTCCTGCAAATTCATGTATAAAAACAAAAATGAAAAGGAAACTGAAACACGTGTCCTGTTATAACCTATTATGAGAGATTGGTTATGAAAATGCTTATATTCATACAGTGAAATAGTTTGCTGATATTTTAAGATATCAGTGTATTAATTTAGCAAACATTTATTGAGCACACATACCAGAAACTTGCCACACGCTGAGGCCAGTATGCCACGTAAGAAAGGCACATTCCTGCCCACGTGACAACTCTGGTCTGATGAAGGGGAGAAGACAATAAACGGGTGAAGAAATGATTTCTGGATGTGATTAACATGATGCTGAGTTAGAGAAGAAAGATAAATTGCTGTCCTGCATGATTTCAACTATGTGAAAAACAAACATGCATAGAAAATAGCCAAGAGGAGAATATGCCAGGCAAGTTAGAGGTGATTTTTATTTTCTTCTTTATTTGTTTCTCAGATTCTCAACTACTGCGCCACCAGGGAAGCCCTGTTTCTAGATTTTTAAATTAAACTCAATTTTTAAAATTCATGTGTGTGAAAGGTAATATAATATATGCCATGGTTTGTTTGTTTTTTAATCAAACAATCCAGAAAAGAAAACAATAAAAATGAAGTCTTTCTTCCATTCCTGAACCCCAGCCTCCCGTCCCGGGCCCCTCCTGCAAGACAGTTCCTACTGCTGGTTTCTTGGAATTATTTTTTTCTTTTCAGCTTTATTGAGATATAATTGACATGTAGCACTGATAAGTGTAAGGCATACAGCTTAATGACTTACACATATTGGGAAATGATTGCCCCAGTAAGTTTCGTTAATATCCATCATCTCTTATAGACACACACAAAGAAAGAGGAAAAAAACTGGGTTTTTTCCTTGTGATGAGAACTCGTAGGATCTGCTCCCTGGTTTCTTGGAATTCATTCCGCTCTCCCCGCTCACCCAGGGTGTGTGCCGATCCCGAGCTTAGATCAGCCCCTCTTCTCTTGTTTGTCCTACCAAAACTCTATCCGAAAATAAGAATCTAATTTTAGTGATGAGGCCTTTGGTGGGTGTTTTCGGAGACATCATATAGGATTGAAATAACTCGATTCAAATTATAGCTCACAGAGCCCTTGTTCCCTGCCCTGTAGTTATTATGCTCCCCCTTAATGATAGTTCATCACTCAGCAGTTCAAATGTCCAGAGCCTTTGTGGTTTTGAAATGTAGCTTTAATTTGATCCCTGGGAGTTGAGAACGGATGATCGTTCATAGACAGGCCCTGTGTTTGCTGCACCTGCACCCGTGTGAAGTATCAATACTTCTCATGTAAGCGCCGCTCACTGCGTTAGGTAAATGGCCACGGAAAGAGCCCGGCCCTTTGGAGACCATGTCCTGGGAGACAGTCAGCTCAGGACAGTTCTTTTCTTTTTTTTTTTTCTTTTTTTGCGGTACACGGACCTCTCACTGCTGTGGCCTCTCCCGTGGCGGAGCACAGGCTCCGGACACGCAGGCTCAGCGGCCATGGCTCACGGGCCCAGCCTCTCTGTGGCATGTGGGATCTTCCCGGACCGGGGCACGAACCCGTGTCCCCTGCATCAGCAGGCGGACTCTCAACCACTGTGCCACCAGGGAAGCCCCAGGATGGTTCTTTTAAATCAAAGGACCCACATCCTTCAATCCTGGCCAGGCCAGGAGAGGCCCAAGCAGTGCAGGGGCTGACTTGGGGGTTTCGGAGGCTGCAGGCTTTCAGGACCTGGGGCCTTAGTTGGCCAGGATGATGGTTAAAAAGAAACAGTACTGCTCTGTGCCCCGCCGTGGGACAAAATCGATTCGTGTTGGTTTGATCCACTTCTCAATAAACCCTGAGGGGCTGGGGCAGCTGGAGCCCATTAGCACGAGCCGCGTGTCCTCCGGCAGGTCACACTGGCCTTCGGCCCCTCGCCTGAGTGACAGTGACAGCAGTGACCTCCCTGACATGGTCACACAGTCCCAAACGCTGGGCACACTGTTGTGAGAAGGGAAGCCGGCCCATGGCCCACGGTCACGTCCAACCCGGCCCTTGTGTGCTTTATTACATCAGGGATCCCGCCTGGACGTTGCAGGCCAGGTCTCCCCTCTGTTCTCACCTGAGGATACTGAGCAGCACGGGCCTCGCTCCCTGGTGGAGGCGGCGGTTGGGGGGTGGGGCGCCTGCTGCCCCCTGCTGCCCCTGCCCCGTCCCCGTGCACAGCCGGCTGCTCTCCCGTGAGCCTCTGTCCTCCCCCCACACCCAGACCAGCGTGGGTGCCAGGCATCCTCCTGTTCCTGAGGAGGTCCTCCCCACACCCGGCCTCGGTGGACATTTGGGTTTGTGCCACCTGCCAAACTTGCCCACCTGCCCTGGACTAACTGGGATGGAAGGAGCCCGAGACCCAGCATGGAGCATCCAAAAAGCAGGACTCCTCAGTGTAACCCAGTTACCACATTTGGGGACAACGGGGCAAGGCTGAGTGCCAGGCCCCACCCCAGATCCACCCACTGGATGTTTCAAGATGGGGAGGGGGCTGCTGCCCATCATGGGGGTGGGGGCCAATGGGGGGAGGCTGTGCCGAGACCCAGGGACAGAGACCGTGGCCTGGGCAGGAGGTGGGTTCCTGCTCCCCAGATGACGAGGAGAGGAAGATGCTGGGCTCAGAGCCCTGCTGTTGCGGGGAGGGCTTGGGGACCTGAGCTGGGCAGGGCCAGGCACTTCTGTGGGTGACGGAGGCCCCCGGCCAGACCAAGGGGCCAGAGCACATCAAGGGCTTCCCGAAGGAGGCTCTTGACCCTCGGGTGAGTCTGGGTCCGGTGCCTTCCAGGGAAGTTGAAAGAGTGGAGCCTCATCCTGTACGGCACGGCCCAGCACCCGTATACCACCTTCAGCGCCCATCAGTCTCGATCCCGGATGCTGGAGCTCTCGGCCCCAGAGCCAGAACCACCCAAGGCCGCCCTGTCGCCGTCCCAGGCCGAGGTTCCCGAGGACGAAGAGGACTACACAGGTAATGAACCTGAGGCCAGAGGAGATGCTCTGTTTTCCAGTGTAGCTCTTAAAATGCGGGCTGTTCCCGGCGGAAGGCGGGGCTAGGGTTGTAGGCCTTCCTCTTTCCTGGGAGTCGTAATAATGATGGTAATTTGCACTCACAGCTCCTCCCTCCCATGGCTCTCCTAATATTTTACAGACCAGTAAGTATGCTTCAAACCAGTAAGTACTCGCCAACCTTCCCAGGCCGGGAATAGAGGTTCCCTATGCCCAACCAGAACGGGGACTTGCCCCCTGACTAGTGACACTCCTCTGGGGCGCCCCCTTTTCCTCAGGGGCCCCCGTCTTCAGTCTCAGCCTCCTGACCCTCTCCCAAGTCCATCCACTTTCAGTCCTTGTGACCAGAATGTGGGAAGGACCAGGGTGCTTCTGGGAGCCCAGGACGGTTGGGCTGAGTGAGCACAGCCAGGAGTCGCTGGCAGCGGAGATCCTGACCAGCCCAGGGGCCTGGGAGAAAGACCCAGCACAGGGTCTCAGCCCTGGTGTCAGAGGACACTGATGCTGCAAGAAGCAGCTCAAGCCTCTCACAGGAAGTAAAGGTGCCTCGTTGCAAATCCTCTTCTTCCTGCTGTGCCACTGCAGCGTGGCCCTGTGCTCTGGGCCTGTGGCGCTCCACGCTGAGAGCTGGGGCAGCATGCAGAAGGACATTCCCAGCTGCCGGGCTGGGCACAGTTTTGGTCAGCGTGCTAGGTGGCAAGCTCTTCCTTCCCCTCTGAACCATCCCAGTGATTTGTGAGAAACGGAGCCTTTCTGGTTGGGCATATTTTCCTTAGCTAAAATGTTACAGCTACTTGATAAATGATGGGTGAGATCTAAGAATACTGATGCTTTGAGTTAGCTAATAGCTTCTGAAGAAAAAAAGTAACAAAATGGAGAACTCCACCAATACAGATCAAGCATAAATTATGACCGATTCAATTTTAAACTTCTTCTACTGTGCCTTTAAAATGGAGCATTGAATTATGTATGGACTAATCTGCTCTGTTTCCCCCTGTGATTTATAAACTGTGGCAAGATTCAGTAATTATTAATAAAGGACTGACTTTTTTTCCCCTTAAAATCTGCTGTGACTCTAACCTCACACTGTCCTGGAATCTCACTGTAACTGTTCTGCAGCCCAGGCTGCTCAGTCCTTCCCAAGCCTGGCCCAGGTGGTTAGAGGGGTCTCTGGGACTAAGGTGTGTTTCTGACACTTGGGGAAGTTCCGTGCAATCTCAGGGGCAAGTGGGGCGGGCGCACCAGTCACAACAGGACAGAGTGTGAGAGGGGAGGGGCAGGAGGGGTGTGGTGTGGAGGGAGAGGAGGAGAGGGCTTCAGGGGGAGGGGGAGCAGTGTGGAGGAGCATCTCGTCGGTGCCCTGGGGGAAGCCCTCTGAGTCACAGACAAACAAGCCCAGGTGCAGAAGCCCAGGGAGAAAGAGAGGGTGCTGGGCAGGGGAGATTTGGAGGTGGGGCGATGATCCTCGATGACTTTCTAAATATTTATTTATTTATTTATTTATTTATTTGGTTGCGTCTGGTCTTTGTTGCCGTAGGTGGGCTCCTTAGTTGTGGCATGTGGGCTCCTTAGTTGCCAGCAGGCGGGCTCCTTAGTTGTGGCATGCGAACTCTTAGTTGCGGCACGTATGTGGGATCTAGTTCCCTGACCAGGAATCGAACCCAGGCCCCCTGTATTGGGAGCGCGGATTCTTAACCACTGCGCCGCCGGGGAAGTCCCTGTTGATGCTTTCTGTGGAGCTTCACGCACAGCTGAGGGGTGAGCTGGCAGAGGGAGGCTGCGTGCCTCTCGGAGGTGGAGCTGGTCATGCAGACAGTGTGTGGGGGGCTCTTGGCCCCGCCCTCCGTCAGGCAGCGGGGGGCGCCAAGCAGCGCTGTGATGGAGGCACACAGATGGAGGGCCAGCTCTCCCCGAGACAAGGAGTAAAGGGGAGGAGGTGAGTGAGGGCCGGAGAGGGGAGTCCAGCCTCCCATGGACAGTAAGGGTCCCAGGACGGAAGGGGAGCAGGGCTCCTGGGGGAGCTCAGGGGTGTGTCAGGCGCCTCGCCAGAGCCATCAGGACAGCTGCCCTGTGAAGGGGTCAGCTGTGAGGTGGACACGGGTAGGGGACACTCTCAGCCACTGTCGCCGCCTGGCGATGGGGGCAGGGGAGGCAGCCAGAGGCTGAGCGGGTGGAGGGTCAGGGTCGTGGTGGGGCCTGGGGTTCCCAAAGTTAATGAGGGTGTGGAAATGCAACCTAGGGGGCTGCTAAGAGATCAGGAGGGTTGGGGGTTCAGCCCGGAGGAAGGGCGGGGTCAGGTGCCTGGGAGACGTCAGTGGCCGAGGTCCTGAAGGTAGAGGGCTTTGCGGGGATGGCCAGCCTGCTGGGACCCAGCCATCTGCAGAGCAGCAGGATGGAGGGGGCTAGTACTGGAGAGCACAGACCGAGGCCCCCGATAACTCGCCCGGGATGCTTGGTTGCAGGGCAGGCCCTGGGTGGGCCCCACCCCAGTACTGATCCAGCAGACCTGGGGTGCTCAGGTGCTGTGGGCTAGGGAGCCGGGGTGATGGCAGGAAGGGGCGGTGCTGGGGCTGCTACAGGATAGCAGCCACAAGGGGAGGACAGGACCCTCATGAGAACAGAGGGGAGCCTGGGCTTCAGGAGAGGAGGACCCACGGGCTGAGGACAGGGTGCCTGGCCACGCAGGGCCGTGTGGGGAGCCGAGAGTCCAGGCAGCCTTTGCCTGGAGACATTGCCCTAACAGCCTGATAGCTCAGGGTAGCTGATTCACAGGCCGCAGGGCTGCGTGGGTCACAGACCCACGGCACGTCAGCACTCACCCAACAGGCAGGCTAAAGCATTAGTTAACGTGCTCCGGTCACAGGCCTTCAAGGAAGAGACCAGCCCTGCCATAAGGGGGTCTCTGTGCAGACAGCTGTACCCTGGCACCCACCTCAGGCCTCTTAGTGACACAGGGGGCCCAGCGCACTTCTCTTGGGTGGCGTGAGTGGTGAGAACGACTGTGATAGCTACTGAATCCGCCTGGTCCTCCAGGAATTGGTCTAAGCCCATGACAAAACCCATCGAGAGTTCCCCAGTTGCTTTCTAATGTTTGTTTATGCATGTTTTTTATCCTGGATTTGCTCCACTAAGGATTCAAGGTAGAGTTTTCAAATAAGTCTGTGTCAGTCTGACACCCTGCAGAAGGGAGTAGCTGTGATACAGTCGGCTCAGCACGAGGGTCATGCTGTCCTGTAGCTGGAGCCCTGGGAGGTGAGACAGGAAGGTAGTGGGTCTCTGAGGAACGTTCGGGCTCATTGAGAAAAGAAGAAAAGGAGACACAAATACAAATTGCAGTGAATAGCATGCGCTCACCCAGAGAATGAGTTAACAGTGGTACCAGAGAAAACCCAGGTGCATTCTTAGGAGTGATGGTGATGTTGGGACAAGATGGCCAAGCAGGTGGATGTAATTCAAGGAAGTTTCAGGACCTCCCTGGCTGTCCAGTGGTTGGAACTCCGAGCTCCCCTGCAGGGGGGCACAGGTTCGATCCCTGGTCGGGGAACTAAGATCCCACGTGCCGCAAGGCGAGACCAAAACAATAAATAAGTAAATAAAGGAATGCTTCATGGCAGAAATGAGTCTCGATATTGGGCTTGTCAAGGTAATCTGGTAGAGAGCCGTACTGGGGAGGGCGCTTACAGATATGGACCCAAGCACCCTGCATGGGGGCGGTGGTTCTTACCGAGCTCTCCAAAGCAGGGCTGGACACAGCCGTCACCTAGATGCCCTGGCGGGGTCCTGCTGCCCTTGCTGTTGGGTGGTCCCTACCTTGCATGGGGCTCCCACTGGCTTCCTGACTAATCTCTGCCCCACAGAGAGGCCCCAGAGGGAGGGGGCTCCGTGAAGTCCACACACCGGGAACCAGGCCTTCCCCGAGGCCCTCCCGTCCTGTGTGTGGACGGGAGGCACTGCGCCTCCCCAGTTTCTGCCCCTCTCCTTTCATCTGTTCTCTCACCCTCAGCCACTCAGCAGATATTTATTGAGCGCCTGCCCTGTACTGAACGCCTTTCCAGGTGCTGGGAAGTTGGCAGTGGACACGCTAGACCAGATCCTGCCTGCGGGGAGCTTCGTCCCCTCCCTGTCCCCCCACTTCTCTTTAGGATTAGGAAGCAGTTCACTTTCTCACATGAGACAGACCTGCCTCCGGGAGAGGTGACCACAGGGGAAGGCGGGGTGTCAGTCCAGCTTGGCAGGGAGGGCTGGACCCCACAAGTGGATTGGGATGAGGCGAACAAGGATCAAGTCAAATGAGAATCGATCCCCAAATTGAGTGAGTCTGGGGCCTGGGAAGGGATGGGGGCACCTTGTGCTCCAGCACGACCCCAGTGCCCTCCCCCACCCAGACCAGAAGGAGCGTCTAGTGCACCCCCAGGGATGCACGTGGCTCTGAAAGGGGTTCACGGGGGGAACCCACAATGAGAACCTTGGAAATGTCAGCAACGGTAAACCTTCAGGGAGGGAAGCCAAATACAGCTGAGTCTAACACTGGGAAGGTCTGGAGGCCCTTTAAAGAGGAATGAAGAGGGCTTTGTGCCCCTCAGCAAAGACCCATTGTGGGTGGCAGAGAAATGGGGACTTTTGTCTTTCCCTCACGTCCCCAGGAAACTCTGGTGGCTGGCAAGACACCT
Source organism: Hyperoodon ampullatus (assembly GCF_949752795.1). Classification (NCBI taxonomy): domain Eukaryota; kingdom Metazoa; phylum Chordata; class Mammalia; order Artiodactyla; family Ziphiidae; genus Hyperoodon; species Hyperoodon ampullatus. The sequence continues at coordinate 30,107,859 of NC_136916.1, read as the reverse complement.
CTTCTTCTCTTCTGAACTCACTCCCCACCCCCTCCAACAACTAAAACCTTGTAGAAGGTGGTTTTTTCTTCCAAGGACTCAAAAACTTTCATAACGCCCCGCCGGGCCCCTCCCTCCCCACACGGGGAGGCTTTCCAGAACCATCTCCCAGAGGAGGAGGAGCGTCGGGGGCCAAGGGAGGTAGGGGTCCCAGCACAGCACCAGCCCTGGCCCCCAGGTGGACACCTATGGAGGGGCCGCCCAGCCTGAGGGCAAGAGCCAGTCAAACTGGGCTCTTCCCCATGGCGCAGGTGGAGGGGAGACCTAGGACAGGGGGCCTGATGGGGTCCCCCAGCTCCTGCTTTTTTCTCCGTCGCTTTGACACCACCACACAGGCTCCCAGAGTTAGAATTTGGGGATTGAGGGAAGACAGGATGTCCCCCTCTGAGGGTGAGAGAGACGGGAGCTGAAAAGGGCTCAGCTCCCGCCCACCCCAGACCCACCAGGGACGTGGAAACCCACCTGCCTCCTTCACCGCGTGTGAGGGACATGGCGCATTCTATTCCAGCCTCTCCCACTTAATTTCCGTCAGATCTTCACTGCTTGGCCGCAGTTTCCTTAGCGCCTTCAAGCCCTCAACGCCCCATATCGCGTTGCTCTCTCCTTCACGATGGAAATCAGAGTTGGTGGCTGGTCCAGCATCGTAACTCCGCTGCAGGGGAGGACGCTGCCTGAGGCTGTCCCTTGCCCCTCCCGCCCCGCCATAGCTGCTCCTCTAGAACCTCACAATGCCCGTCTTCACCCACCCGGGTCCTCACCCACCACCGGCTGTCCTGCTTGTCCTCGGGCCGTCCCTGTCTCGAGTCATCAGACCCTCTGACACTGGAGCCCAGAGCCAGGCTTGGCTCCCAGCTGAGGCGGGTTCTGCAGGGGTGGGTGCTCTGGCCCAGCAGGGGCCTGTGAGACCCGGACATGGGGTCCTAGGAGACTGGACGTGATTGAGAAAGCATCTCTATGGGTGAAAGGAAATGCTTGTTTCTTTAAGGTGTGTGCCATCCGGAGTGTGGTGACAAAGGCTGTGATGGCCCTAATGCAGACCAGTGCTTGAACTGTGTCCACTTCAGCCTGGGGAGCGTCAAGACCAGCAGGTAAAGGGCTGGGCTGCCCCTGCGTGTCCTGGAGACGCCCAGCGTCCCGCTAAGGTGGCCAAGCTGTGTTCTCCACCCCTGCAGCCTGGCACCATACTTAGGAATTAACCAAACACCCCGGAAAGGAGATCACCCTGAGGGTCACTGCTTGGGAATTTTATGTTTTTGTAACCTTTTATTCTCATCTCATAAATAACTCGTGACCATGACAGAGAACTCAGAGGCCGTGGCATTGTTTTGTCTGTGCTTATAAACTTTTTTCTCTCCATTTTGCTAAACAAAAATGGGTCGTATTGAGCATGACAACCACTTGGGAACCGCAGACAGATGTCATCTTAAGGGCCAGTACTGTTCTAAAAGTCAGCACAATCGGCCGTGAATGAGGAGCCCCCATCCCTGAGCACCCGGGTAGGGGTGCAGCCCTCCTGGGGAGCACACACCCACCAGGGCTCTGGCAGGGGTGCGGCTGGGACTCTCACGGTGTCCCCGGGGCCCAGATACAGCCGCAACCTCCCTGTGCCGTGCGAAGACGTTTGTTCTGCTGGCTGGACACAGCCTGGAGACCGCTCACTGCCCATGGGCACTGTCAGTGGGGTTTTGCCGGAGCTGAACGTTCCAAAAGTCAGATACCATCATGGTGTTGCCCAAGGAAGCCAAGCACAACCTGCGAGTGCCCCCTCCCCCCTCGGGGAAACTTTGAAAGGGCAGGAGTCCCAGGTTCCCATGCAAGCCCTCAACCCTCTCCTGCATCAGGAACTTCTCAGGGGCATTAATGGTTTACCTCTGCCCTGGGGCCTTTGTTTCCTCAGAGTCTGCCGACGGGAGGCAGCTAAGGTTTCCCTCCCGGCCAGCTGCCCTGCCTCGGCCTGACCCCCGTGCTGCTGGGTAGGCGTGGGGCTGGGGCCAGTAGAAAAGTCCTCTCCCGATCTGCTCCCACAGGAAGTGCGTGAGCGTGTGCCCCTTGGGCTACTTCGGGGACATGGCAGCCCGCCGCTGTCGCCGCTGCCACAAGGGATGCGAGACCTGCTCGGGCCGGGGCCCCACCCAGTGCCTGTCTTGCCGCCGCGGGTTCTACCACCATCAGGAGGTGAACACCTGTGTCACCTTCTGTCCCGCCGGATTTTATGCTGATGAAAGTAAGTGTGTGTCCCCGGGCCTAGAAATGAGGAGTCAGCCCCGCTCTGGGCTGGGGTCCCCTCTCCTGGGAGACTTTTCCCCGCCCTCTGCTTCCTGTGTACTCTGTCCTCCTGAGAAAGGACCCTTAACGGGAGGGAGGGAGAGAGGATGAAATCAAAGCCCTCGGACCCTGTTAGTGGATAGCAGTTCACACCCAAACCTGGCCAGGGTGGTTCAAAGTGACTCAGAAATGGAGCCCCCGTAGTCTGGGGTTGTCACACTTCTGTAGGTCAGTGTCCATTATTCAGGATGGACAGGGAGGTAGCTTGAGCCAGTGGCTCTCAGGCTCAGACCGATTTCAGACATCCAAATAGAAAAGCTTCCGGGTATGCCCTGCGGTCTCTCCTGGAGCAGTGGATGTGGGCGCTGGGCGGGGTGCAGGACGCAGCACTGGCTTGCTTGGTGGTTGAAACTGGGTGAAAGCCCCTCCCAGCAAGAGCCGCTAAGCTGAAACCGGGGTTTAAGGCCGGGGAGGTTTGCGGGTCTCCATGAATGAAGAGGTGCCTGCTGCCGGGCATAACTGGGCTCAGGAGGACAGGTTGGTCTTGGCTGTGCACTTTACATAGTGACCACACTCCCAAGACGTGGGCGATGCTTTCCTCACCTTGCAGATGGGGAAGTGAAGCCGAGCGAGGCCAAAGGGCCCACAGCTAGCAATGACCCAGTGAACTCAGAGCAGCACAGGCGTCCTGCCATCCTGCCTATCCTGGGAAGTGGGGTGGATGGGCTCTGGGGCCGGAACCTCATGCCAAGGTTTGAACACTCACCTCGGCCTGGAAGAGGCCAAAGAGAGGGCTTGGGTTAAATTGATGGAGGACAGTTTTCAGATGACGTGTTGGCCGTTGTGCAGGGAGGGGGCAGCGCTTCCCAGAGCTCACCTCTGGCCCGCATCCTGCAGGAGGGGTCCCGTCACAGCATTGCTCTCACTCCTGTGGGGAAGGAGCCAGGGAATCCTTAAGGACATAGAAAGCCATGGAATAGCCACTCTTTAGAGGGGATGCAAAGAGTCGTGCAAGACACGTTTCACAGGCTTTGCAAACACCTGCCCTGGGCTGCAACCAGACCTCTTTTCAGGGCAGAGGCTCCTCCATCCCTATCCCCCACCCCACCCCTGGGCAAGAACCAGCCACCTCGGTCACCCCGAGAGTCACCCCCAGACGCCCTCGCTGAGCCCCTGCAGCGTGTGTGTGATGCCAGCTGTGGGGCCCCGAGGAGGAGGCCCCGAGCACAGGGTGGTGCTGACCGGGTGCCAGGATGAGTGACCTGGGTAATCACTGAGACCCAGGGCTTCCCCCAAGGTGTGGTGGGTGTTGGAGATTCATGTCTGTGCAGGTGACCGCCAACGTGTCAGTCAAGACCCCTGTGAGGGCCCTGGGTGGGTAGGGTCACTCAGGGGCACCCTCAGGCCCCACCGGTCACACTTAGGAAGACTGGCACCTCAGTAAACTCTGCTCCTCTGGCTCCAGTCCCAGGGGAAGATGTAGGACTAGAGCACGTCTCCTCTGGAAAGGGCCCACCTCCAAGCCTCAAGGTCGTGTGAGGACTTCACTCCAGAAAAGAGGTGCGAGGCGTGTGATCTGACACCTGGGCACGCAGTCTCCACATGCCTCTGGCGGTCGGTCACCGTGTCACCCGTCTGGAGACAACGCCGGTGATGGCTGTTCCATCAACCCCGCCTTGGAACACCCGAGTCTCATTTGCCCGGGTTTGATCCTCCCACCTCTTCTCTTTTCCTCCTCTTATTTTTCTCCAGATCAGAAAAACTGCCTTAAATGCCACCCAAGCTGTAAAAAGTGCATGGATGAACCAGAGAAATGTACTGTCTGTAAAGAGGGATTCAGGTAAGACCCTCCCTTCAGACCTGAGGCACAGCCATGGGTATATGCTGGTATAAGTGTCTGTCATTGATCTACCAAGTGTTTGCCTCCTTTTCCTAAAAGCTAAAATTTCAGAGGCCCAAAGCCTTTCAGGATACAGATTCCGAGTCAAAATCAGATTTCCACTTAGAGATTGGTGTTTATGATAGAAAGTCAGAGGATGGGGAAAATGTCTACATTTTATGCAACATTTGGAGAATTGGTAAGAGCGAGAGTGGATCCTCTCACAGAAGGTAGGGCTGGCGACTGGAAGGGTGAGGAGCTGTAACGAAGCACGGAGCTCCCTTTCTTGGGCACCGAGCCCCACTCACTCCAGTTTCCTTCCCAGTCTGGATGACTGAGGGAAAGGCAGAGGGGGCTCGCTCCCTGGAGATACCCTGTAGATTCCTGGTTTGCCCGGCTCCACCAAGCTCAGCCCACGTCTCCTTTAAAAGCACCTTACCAAGCTAATGATTTTTTACCGGAATATTTTGGAATGCTGGTGTAGCCTGTTTACTGCCACCAAATATACATTACTTGTTCCTCGAAGTTACCATCTAGAAGCTTAGAAATCATTCTGTGTGAAATTGTGCTGTGGACCCTCCCGCGATCCAGTCTTGAACCAGGGCCTGCACTTTAAGGAAGAAAGGGACGGGTCAGCGAGGGCAGTGAGCAGGGGCGGGGCTGGGGGGCATCACTGGGCTCTTGTTAAAATGCAGGTGCTGGGCTTCCCTGGTGGCGCAGTGGTTGAGAGTCTGCCTGCCGATGCAGGGGACACGGGTTCATGCCCCGGTCCGGGAAGATCCCACATGCCGCGGAGTGGCTGGGCCTGTGAGCCACGGCCGTTGAGCCTGCGCGTCTGGAGCCTGTGCTCCGCAACGGGAGAGGCCACAACAGTGAGAGGCCCGCGTACCGCAAAAAAAAAAAAAAAAAAATGCAGGTGCTGACCCAGCGGCTCTGTGACTCTGCGTTTCTACCTGGCCCCCAGGGGACACGGATGCTGCCGGTCCTGCAGCCTCCCCTCAAATTCAACCCCACAGGGTTGAATTCTTTTCCAGTAAGGAGTGAAGGAAGAAAACAAGCATTTTACTCCAGCTGCTCTCACCAATACTGCCTCATTTAATCTTCACAGCAACCTATGACGTATGTGACATATATGGCATTCTTCTTCACATTTTACTAACGGGGAAAGGAACAGTTTCCTGGAGCAGCATGACTAAGGTTCCCCAAGCCTGCCCCACCCACTCCAGATCAGGGGATCGGAGAGAAGAGGGTCCACTGCCCCACGCTCCCGGGAGCCGGGGGAGGGAAGGGGAACAGGACCCCAGAGTCACACGTCATGCCCGTTCTCTGAACCGGGGAGCTGGACGAGGCAGGATGAGGAGTGGGGGGCTGACATGTGGAGGAAGGAGAGCCCCAGAAGGGAAAGGCGGAGAGGTTCAGCTGGCTGCCACTGGGGCCTGGGAGCTCGGCTGGGGGACCCTCCCGCAGGGCCCCCCACCCAGGCCAGAGACTCAGGGTGTCAGGGGGAGGCACTGTGTTTCCAGCTCCCTGGAGCCTGTTTCCCAGTGGGGATGTGCTGGAGGGGGCGGCTCATCCCTGCTCCTGTGGGTCAGATGGGGGAGAGGAGGTCAGATGCTCAGGCCAGGAGCTGTGTCCTGGGGAGAAAACGCCTCTCAGGCAGCAGCCCCCCAGGTGGAGGCAGTGGTGCAGCCGTGACGAGCAGTCGGGGAGGACTGCGGACACTGAACCATCATCAGCCGTAATCCACAGAAAGCTTCTTTTTATTGCCTAGTATCCTCTTTAGCTGTGGCTTCAAATCATCGGTCCCACTGAAGCAGTGAGGGTGGCCAAGCCATGCGTCCATCTCTTTAGGCTGGGAACATCCATTAGTAAAGACTTGACTGAACAGCTGGTGCAGTGGCCTGGGGGCCGGGACGAGAGGGAGCCCTGGGGTCGGCCTCCGCCTTGATACAGAGATGCCTTCAGCCCCACCAACGTCCCCCCACCAAGTGCAGGAGCCTCTGGATCTCACAGACCCTGGGGCACGTGTTTGATGTGTCAGGCAGCAGATCCATCTACAACATGTGCAGCAGTGAGCCTGGGAACTGAAGCGGCCATGGCAGCCAACACCCACTCACACTGCTGGGTGCCCGACACCTGCCAGGGTTCTGTCCTCCAAGCAACCTGACCACGCAGGAGCCTTGACGGACAGCTGAGGGGACGGGGGGGCAGGAAGGTTGGCTGGCCTGCCCGGGGCCGGGGCTGCACGGCTGGGAAGGGGCACAGGGTCTGCTCCAGAAGCCGTGCGCTCGCTGCCTGGCCGAGCGAGGTGAGGGAGGGAGGCCGGAGCCACAGCAGCCAGGGCTGCTAGGTCCCAGGAGCGGATTTTATCTCAGGTTCATGAAGCACAGAAGGTTTCCAGCAAGGGCGAGGCAGGAGCCCACTGGGACTCAGGGTCAGTCTTGCCGCCAACCCCCCTCACACATCACAGATGCCAAGGCTTCACCCAGGGCTGCGCCCAGTGAGACCACACCAGTGGGGTGACCCACCCATGCTCGAGTTCTCCTCGTGGGCCTTGGGTTCTAGTGTGATTGGTGTCAGTGAAGAGAAGGTGTCACAGAGCAGGAGAGCCCAGAAGGCGTGGAGGGCGTGGCCTCCCGCACAGGGACCGAGGCCACGGGGCTTTGGGAAGGAGCTTCGGGACCACCGGCCACCAGAAGGCAGAGACTCTGCTTCCAGGCCCGGGTGTCCCTTCCAGCCGGCCTCAAGATGCTGCAGGACAGTTTTGCCACTTGCATTAGTTCAGAACCTTAAGTGATGCCAAGAGCTGTGCTTGAGCAACTTTCAATTCCTCTCATGAAAGACATTTGAGGGCAAATCATAATTGAATTAGAGCTTTGGAAAGGATATAAAAGACTGCCTTTTTTTTCTTTTCAACAGCCTTGCACGGGGCAGCTGCATTCCAGACTGTGAGCCAGGCACCTACTTTGACTCTGAGCTGATCAGGTGCGGGGAATGCCATCCCACCTGCCAGACCTGCGTGGGTGAGTTCACGGCCTGCGGGGGCCACACTTGGAGCCCAAGTTCCCCAGGCCGGTGGGCTGACTACCTGGAAACCCAGAAAGCCCTGGGACTTGCGGGCTTCCGTGGGTGTTGCAGCATTAAATCCCAGAAGCCCTACCAGGGGCTGGGAGAGGGGACAGGGGAACAGTGATTAACGGGTACAGAGGTTCAGCTTGGGAAGATAAACAAGTTCTGGGGATGGATGGATGGTGGTGGTGCTTGCATAACAATAGGAATGTACTTAATGCCACTGAACTGTATGCTTAAATGGTTAGTATGGTCAATTGTATGTTACGTACATTTTACCACAATTTTTAAAATTAAAAAAAAAAAGAAAAACCACAAGGGCCCACTTGGAGCAGCCTGGGTTTCCCGGTGTCAGGAGCCCAGCCAGGTAGGGGATGCTTTCAGGCCGGGCAGGGATGCTAACTGCTAGTGAGCTCTTGCGTGGAACCCAGCCCTTGCCTCAGGGTAGCAGTGCCGGAGGTTCCGATTCATCCATTCTTCGGGGAGAGGCTGGGCAAGTTCCGTGGTGAAGGAAGAAGGCTTTTTAAAACATAGCCTTAGTTCCTTATACCTATCTTCCCTATTTTGAACATTTTACTCAAAGAGGAAAAGATCTCTGTAAGCAATTTTATGTATATTGTAATTTCCCACAGAGATGATAGCACAGCTGCCTTCCAGGCGCAGTTTTTATGCAGAATCGCAGAGAATGATTGTCTTGTTGGGTTTCGTGCTGCAGAGTCGTTGGCACCAGGATATTGTAGCACATTCTGAGCTTGTGGGCTCATATGTATTTCTGATTGAATCTTCTCCTCTTGACCCTCCTTCCTGACCCAGTGCTTTGGTCCTTGTTCTAAGAAACCCACATCAGGTTGAGTTTTTGCTGCAGTAACGATGTAAGAATTAGGTCTCTGCTAAGTCACTGATGCCGTAACATGGGTCCCGGGATGCATGGCAGGACGGGGCAGCTGTCCCAGTGTGGCCACGTGAGCCCATGTCAAGGGGCCCTTGACCCTTGACCAGAAGTGGACATGCCATGGCAAAGACCAGCACTCTCAAGGCCTTTGGAAGATGTGCCTTCCTGGGTTCCCCTCCTGGGACAACCCCCCAAAAGGCAGGGGCCCAGCAGCCTTTCCTAGCGTTTGCCTTGTTGCCTGTCATTTTCATTCTGTTTCTTTGACGCATTGTTTAGCCCAGGTTGATTAAGAGCATCGCCGAGCATCGCCGATGTCACTTATTTAGATTTCATAGTCACTTGAATCCATAAAATTCAGGCGTGTAGCTTTACAATGCTTTTGAATTCAGTTATTCAGTGTGGTTTCCTTTCTCTGCATCCCCACGCTGCCTGTTGGCAAACACTGTGGTTCTCTCACCCAGTCCAGCGACCTCTTTGTCACTTGAGGGGTCAGGCTGTCCAGGGGTCTCCCCTGCTCCCCACACCCGCCTGCCCGGGTTCCCTCTATGCTCTGGGACATGTGCATCCACCCCGGCCGCTGCTGGGACAGGGACACTACCCACTTCCAGCGCCGAAGTCTTCTCGCTGCCTGTCACGGTCCCTGTCGGGAGCCCCTGGAGTCCTAGGCCACCTGGCCCTCCCCTCCCAGCTCCCACTCCGTGACCACTGCTGCTCCCCGCCTGTGAGGGGCCTGGGTGCGGTGTGGGGAGAGCCGTGGTTAGGCACGAGTACAGCATGGAGCACGGTGGCACCTGTCCCCACCCCAGGCCGGCAGTACCTTGGGACACTCAGTCATGACTCAGTAGGAATAAGTCTCTTCCCATATCCTGGTCCAGGTACCCAGAGCCTCTGGCACAGAGGATGTGATCCCTTGGGGAACCCATCTGCCTTGGGTGGGTGCAGGGGACCCGGCAGGGCGTGGCGCGTGGGTCAGCGGCTAGCGGCCAGTGGGGCACATGTGTGTGGAGTTGAGGGACATGAGGGCCCGTCCTCACCCAGGGGAGCACGACATGAAATAGCAGATAAAAACCACCATGACAGGTCAAGAGAGAGATGGCAGAAGAAAGGAACGCGTTTTGTATCTTAGCGCCCTTCATAGCACGTTTTTCCTGCCTTTGGAATAAGGGCCCTGCATTTTCACTTTGTCCTGGGACCCACAAACAGTGCAGTGGATCCTGCCTAAGCATCACCCGTTTTGCTACGATTTTTATGATCTGTGTCCGCTTTTCAAGTGTCTGACTCCCGGAAAGCCTTGTGACTAAATGGAATCCCTGAGAGACTTTGAGTTACAAAGTTCACAATTTTTAGTAGTAGTGAAAACAGTTGCTCTAGGAGATTTGTGTTGACTCAGCTTTTGTCATCGTGGTTAAAGATCCGGAACATAAAACCTACCATTTTGAAGTGCACGCCTCTGCAGCACTGAGCACCTTCACGTTGTCATGGGGCCGTCACCTCCGCCCATCCAGGGCTTTCTCTTCTTCTAACTCCAGCTGAATGGGTTTCATCCGCTTTTAAGTTTAGCAAATTGAGCATTAAACTAGGAGCAAACAAGAATGGGTGTTCTTTCCCATTGCAGAAGCTCCTTAGGCACTGGGGACCCTGGCGGCCCTGGCAGTAGGACATGGGTAATGGGGTTTGTGGGGGGCACCAACGCCAGATGCTCCCTGCAGATAAGTGATGGGGGCTGGGGCACAAGAGCAGCCGTCCATCCAGAAGGACATAAACCGGACGCATTTGTGGGGCGGCTCTCCCACTGCGTTGCTGCAGCAGAGGGAGGACACCCCCGTGGAGACCCCAGGTGGGTGGGCAGCTACTCCTCATGAAGGCCCTGGAACCCCAAGGGCTCCTGCTTCTGCCTCACGCTCAGTCCTGGGTGAGCTCAGAATCCCCTTCCAAGCTGGAAGCTGGTTCTGAGAGCAGAAACCAGCTGCCAGAGCACCAAGCCTCGGGGCTGGCAGAGCCGCCCTGCGGACCCCTGTCTGCAAAGGGGTCCTCCCGCGACGCAGCCCAGAGGCCCCCCGTAGGTCTAGAAGTCACTCCAGGAAGATGGCCGGACACCTCTGCCTCAGCTGTCAGGCCTCAAGCCGAGACAAGACCACAGTGGGGGGAGGTCTAAGGAGGGGCTGTGGTCTCCGTGAGCATCTGAGATGGTTTCTCCCTGAGTTCGATCCTCTAAGCCGTCAGCCACTGGCCACCTCGCTGCCTCTCTGATGCTCCTTGGGGACTCTGACACGGAGTGCACACCCAGCACTGACTTCTTGTTGGCCTGAATGAATGAACAGATGGGCATACAGACAGATGGACAGTGCGGTTTCTTCACTCTGGACCACTGCCTGCCCAGGCTGATGAGTCCTCCTCACTGGGCTGCAGCTTTTCCTTCACGACTCTTGACCCTTCATTCAGAGCTCTTGCCTTTTCTGGTCCCCACGTCTCACCCCATAAGCCCTTAGCTGTTTTTTCTCTGTTGAAAAAGTCCTGATCCTTCACACCAAATACCTGTCAACCCCAGGCCCCCAAACCTCTTCTTTCCCTTTTCCCACATATTCTTACACCAAGTTCTGTCCACTAGAAATACGATGTGAGCTACTGATGCAGCTTTAAGTTCCCTCCAGAAACAGGTGAAAATAATTATAACATCTTATTTAACCCCATGTATCTAAATGCTATCATTTCTACATGTAATCAATATTTAAAAAATCAACGAGCTGTTTCACTTTTTTTTTTTTAAACTATGTCTCTGAAATCCAGTGTGTAAGTGTGTTTGGCCAGGCCACATTTTGAGAACTCAGAGCTACCTGTGGCTGCCCTAGCTGAAATCGGGCCCAGGCCTGTTGGGAAAGGAGGCACCTGGAATCAGGGCCGATGAACGCGGCCCGGGCAGCGGGAGGTGTGCTGAGCTTGGTGCAGCCTCCATGTCCCCATCCGTGAGATGTGGGCATGAGGCCCACCTCCCAGGAGTGGCGAGGAGGGCCCAGTGCAGACGCACAGTGGCACCTGGGTGAATCTAGCTGTGTGGTGGCCTTGGGGTGTCTGAATAGGACCTGGATCTCACAGGTGCTGCAGCAGGTCTGGGACATGTGATGGGCAGGTGGGCGGTCCCTGACCTCTGCTGCTTTTCCCACACCCCTCAGGGCCCAGCAGAGAAGAATGTATTCACTGTGCCCCAAACTTCCACTTCCAAGACTGGAAATGTGTGCCAGCCTGTGGCGAGGGCTTCTACCCAGAGGAGATGCCGGGCTTGCCCCACAAAGTGTGCCGAAGGTATGTGCGCCTTCCAGGCAGTCCTCCTGACTTAGCCCGAGATGGCCGGGGAAGGGCGGTCAGCGGTGCCTATGGAGGAGTGGCAGGAGGGCTGGGTCTGGTGGCCCCTGTCCCAGGGGCTGGGGGCAGGGTGTGCCATGTTCCACGACAGCAGTGGGTGCAGTGGGCAGACAGAGGAGGGGACCCTGCAGGTGGTGATGGCCAAGGTCACAGTCAGGCGGCGGCCCTCATGCCTTTGTTCACGTCCTGAGTATCTGTGGAGACCTACTGTGTACCAGGCGCTGTGTGGCTGGGAGGGCAGGACGCAGAGGACGGGGGCCTGACCGGCAGAGCCGCCACCCCGGAGCAGATGCCAGGGAGCCCCACCTGCACCCCGGACCACAGTGTGTTCACAGCATGTCATTAAGGAAACCACGTGTAGGATTTGTTTAAAATTTAAATTGGATAATTTAGAGAAAACAGAAGATTCTGACAACTTCCTCATTCTAAAGCCACTTCTAGCCAATGCAGAGATGTTATAACCCGGCTCGTTCTCCTTTTCCGCTCCCTCCTGTGTGTCCGCAAGGTGCACCATCCTTTTTTGGGGGCTCTGAGCAGTGTTCTCTCTTGTCACGGGATGTGGGCAGTGAAAGGAGAAGACGTCTGCTTGGTGTCCTCTTGTCCTGCTGAATCTTGCCTCATGTCAGGCCTCATCGCCTGGAGCCCAGGAACAGGGCAGGGCAGTCTGTCTCGTCTAGGGTGAGAGTGACAATGAGTCTGCCGGTGACCTTGAAGATCATGATGGTGGGAGTGGGGAAGGGGCCGTCCCTCTGACGTAGACTCAAAGAGGTAGCCTCAGGTGCCCACTTCAGAGCAGTGCAGGGAGACCATGCCCGTCTGGCAGCTCACAGCTGGGGACCCACAGTGGGGGTCTTTGAGATCCCCTCAGGCTGTGTTTGAGAACTCTTCTGGATTGTAACCTATTCTTTAAAACAAACAAACAAAAACCAACAACCTGTGTGAGCAAATGAGAGACCACCTGGTCCTTGAGCTTGTGGGACCCACTCAAAGAGGGTTAGGGTTTCAGCCCCACTAGCCGGCCACCTTCACCCAGCCTTGCTGAGTCCCGTGAAGGACCCTCGGCACCGGTGTCTGAAGTAAAGTTTCATTTTAACCAGCCAGCTGGTTCCAGGGTGATTACCCTAAGTGTGGCAGCCAGGGACAATGCGGAATTACACAGTGATAATCAGTTTCGTTTGCCAGACACCCTGGCTCTCAGAGGATGCTGGGAATTCCCACGAGTACAGCAAAGAGCCCCCGCAGGGCACCCAGAAGCTATGGGGTCCCCAGTGCCAGGAGGCAGGGGGCAGGCAGCCCCCGTGAGCCCCTCCCTGGCTGAGGAGGGCAGGACCTCCCTGGGTGCTCACCTCCATGTGTGGCAAAGCTTTCAGTCCTGGAGGAGCGTCCAGTGCTGGGACTGACACAGCAGGCCTCAGAGATATACCCCCAGGAAGCGGCCTGCACGGGACGCCTAGGTGGTGAATTGCCAGCACTTCAGAGAATTCCCGTCTCCCGAGTCCCAGGGCTCTGAAGACCCCTCAGCGTGGATTCCCCTGGAAGGACAAATGGCCTTGGTTCCGCAGGCCTCTCCCCACCGAGGCAGCAGCAGCGTTCAGAGAGCCTGGCTTCCCAAAGGCCCCAGAATGCTGAGTGCCGGCCAGGGCAGCCTTGAGGGAGCGAGCAGCCAGGCAGGGCTCATGGGGAAAAGCCAGGCCGGGACACAGGCCTGCTAGGTTGGCAGCCTGGATGCCGAGTCAAGACCTGTTATGCTGAGGCCCACGGCTGAGAACAGTCCATGATAAGTATCTCAAAAGAGGCGCCGGACACCCCAAGACTTAGGAAGAGGACCTAGAAGAGGGAGCAAGCACCTCTTTGAAGACAGAGCAACTTGGTGGGGTGTCTGCCCCCCGCCCTCCTACCACCCTCCCTCCCCCGGCCCCTCCTGGGTATGTTGAGGCAGGGCAAGACTCAGGCAGGCCTTCTCTGTCCTGTGCCCAGTGTGATGAGATTTCTGCCATCTGACTGTCACCTGGAACAGCCTAAAGACGGAAGGTGGGGAAGTGGCCCCGGCAGCAGGGCAGGGAGAGGAATGCAGTGGGCGCCGCCCTGCAGAGTTTGGCAGGACAGTTGCTGTGGTGTTTGGGGGTGAGGTCGGTACCACAGAAGGAGCAGAACCAGAGGCGTCTTGAAAGCCCGCTGCCCGAGAGGACCACCTGCCAGGCATGGTAACCTTGACGGAGGAGCCAAGAGGGTCTCTCGGAGAAACAGGGGCCCCGAGGCAGTTGGGGGAGCAGCCTGATGCCAGATTCTTCCCCAAGCCGGGGCCTCCAGATCCGAGCCCAGGCTGGCCGACACCTGACCGGGGCCTTGTGAGCCCCTGAGAGAGAGCCTGTCCAAGGCTGCCCAGGCTTCTGCTTGCGGAACTGGGAGATGCTGAACAGTGGTGGATTAAGCTGCTGCATTGTGGTCATTTGTTACATGGCCGAAGAAAACCGACACAGCTCCGGGGGCTGCCGTGGAGATCCTGGGGCTCTGTAAGGCTGAATTTGGAGAAGAAAGAGAGCTGTGTGCAGCCGGGTCTCCACTGTAGCCGCCCCCTTACTTTTTATAGCAAAGCAACCCTCAGCCAGGGCCTTCAAGACAGCTGACCCCCAATTACATGGCTTGGCTTGGCCCTAGCTCCCGTGTCACTAGCGGACATCATCTGTAAGAGAAGTGGGAGTTGGGGGGAGTGGTCCCCTGTGCAGTGGCATGAGGGGCCTGTGGCCCGGCCAGAGCAGTGCAGCAGGACGGGGGCCAGGCCCTGGGGTCTCCCCCAAAGCGCGCAGTAAGAGTCTGCACGGCGGGCCCCATCCTCCTGCTCCAGGGTCTGTGAGGGGGGAGGGCAGGCTCTTGCTGCAGGAGGAGGAAGTCGGAGGGGCTCCTGGATGCGGTTTGCGTGTGGGTTTACACGTTTGTAAACATAAACTATGGGCCCGAACTCCAGTTTGGAAGCGCCCTCAGCGACCCCAGGAGAACAAAAGCCACCTCTCATCCAGGCTGAGGGCCTGCTGTCCCGGAGGCCCTGTGCAGGCAGAATCCATGGTGACATCTGACCCGGGCACAGGCCCGCTCAGGAAGGAGGCCTACAGTGAGCCTTGCTGTTGGCGTCTGCTCGCTGCCTGGGAGGTGGCATCTGTCCCAAGCACTGCCTACCCGATGCCCCGCCCGCCCTGTCTGAGCCCCGCTCCTGGGCCTGCAGCTGACAGGGAGCTGGGGGGTGGGTCTGGGGAGACCCAGTCCCTGGAGCTGGACGTGGAGAAGACAGCAGGTACAGCCCAGGTCCCTTCATGGCCCAGAGCAGGAAGGGGCGTCAGCAGGCTCTTCTGTGAAGGGCCCGATGGTGAGTCGTTTAGGCTTTGCTGGCCGTACAGTCTCCAGAGCAGCCGCAGACAGACGCAGATAAACGCACTGGACAGTGCAGTGCGCTGACCCTCCCACCCCCAAGGTCATGGCACTCTGTCAGCAATAGTCCTGGGTCCTGTCTCCGGGACAGGTCGAAAGGGCATCCCCACCGTCTGTCCCCAGCGGGGGAGGCCAACATCACCACAAAGGAGGCTCAGCCCTGGCCAGCCCCAGGGTCACATCTGTCACATTGGGGGGAGCCTGGCCCCGAGCTCCAAGAGTCAATGCTGACCTCCTCAGGGAGCCACCTGTGGCCACAGTGCCCAGGAGGGCGTCCAGGTGAGCCACGGGGAGGCTCAGAGACCTGGGCCCATCCTCAGCTCCGGGCATCCTCCTGCCAACTGGCCGTGACTGTCTCCACCCTCCCAGGACAATAGAGGAGAGACGTGCAGATGCTTGGCCAGGGTCTCGGGCCGTCATGGGGGGCATGGTTACAGCCAGGGGGTGCAGTGCGGGAGGGTGGGAGGGCTCTGGGAAGGGGCCTGGAGTGGCTGTGCCTCTTTCCCATCTGGAACCCGTGTTCCCCTGTAGGTGTGACGAGAGCTGCTTGAGCTGTGAAGGCTCCAGCAGGAACTGCAGCCGGTGTAAGACAGGCTTCACACAGCTGGGAACCTCGTGCATCACCAACCACACATGCAGCAATGGTGAGCATGGATGGGTGACAGCCCCGAGCCACCTCGGGGCTGCCCCGGGCAGAAGAGAAAGGAAAAGAAGATTCAGGGACCGCAGTCCCTTGGACAGCCCTGTGGCCCCCCTCCTCTCAGTGACCACTTGGCTCTCCCCTGGGCCTCTTCCCTTCCCTTTAGGCCTCTCACATTGACCAGAGAGGCATCTCCACCACCAGCGCAGCTAGTGCGGGTCGGTCCGTTGAGTAACTCTTACAAATGATTCTGTT
This sequence comes from Hyperoodon ampullatus, assembly GCF_949752795.1. Classification (NCBI taxonomy): domain Eukaryota; kingdom Metazoa; phylum Chordata; class Mammalia; order Artiodactyla; family Ziphiidae; genus Hyperoodon; species Hyperoodon ampullatus. The sequence continues at coordinate 30,092,037 of NC_136916.1, read as the reverse complement.
CTCGTACCGTTCCTACTCTCCTGCCATAAGCCCAAGGTGGCCTGGGTGTGGTGACATGCGTTAGGAGAGGCCAGACCTTGGAGGTCAAAGCCAGGAGGCCCGCAGGCTCTCAGCCTCCCTGAACATGTGTCAAGGCCCGCGTGTCCATGGGAAGGACCTGCCTCTGTGCTGTGGGAGAGCCCTGGTGCTCTAAGCCGACGGGGAGAGGCCAGGATGGGCTGTGAAAACAGGAGTTCAGAGGAGACCAATTTGGGGATTCCGGGCAAGAGAAAGTTTGGCAGAGGACTCTGGCCTGGAGACCCAGTGCAGGGGCCGCGGGCAGACGTGCCGTGGCAAGAAGGAGCCTCCATGGCTCAGCAAGCCTAGGGAGGAGCAGCCTGGGGCTGGCTCTGGGCACTGTGAGCTGGCAGGCGTGCAGGAGAGGGGAACCGCCAATGCCATGCTGTCCGTGGGCACGGAGCTGGCACTGGCCCCGGCCTGGCAGAGCGTGAAGCCCGCAGAGAGCACTGTGGGCACGCCCTGTGGACCACAAGGTGGTTTTCTTGGCTTGCAGAATTGTGTCCCTTCAAAGGCCAGGAAGCTCCTGCTTTAGGAAGCCACCTCCTCGGGTTATGTATCCAGCCCGGTTCCCATGAATGGCAACATCCTCAAAAGCCAGCTGCCGAGGGGAGGGGCCATCCTCCATGGCTCTTCCCTTCCCCCTCAGGCTTTCCCTCTTGGTGACCCCCTTCCTCTCCCCCCTTCCTCCCCCATTTGGGGTGTCCCCGGGATCATGGCATAGCCTCCATCCTGCCCCTGCCAGGCCTGGCCCCATCTTCCTCCCAAGTCCCCCAGCACAGCTGTCCAGGAAGAGGAACAGGGACCACGAGGGCTCCCTGGTACAGCCCAGGTGTCCCCAGGCCCTGCCCACTCCCCTGCCACCCCGAGTCCACTTTTGTCTCCCAGACTCAGCTCTGGCCTCTGCTGCGCCAGGCCCGCCACACATCACGGGGGTGACTGGGAGGGCTGCCACCCCCGCTCCCCCTATGTCCCCAGCAGAGTGGGGTGATGGGAACAATCCTAACTGGCCCCCAAATCTGACATGCCCCTCCTTTCTCCTTCCCGGGGGCCCAGCCGATGAGACCTTCTGCGAGATGGTCAAGTCCAACCGGCTCTGCGAACGCAAGCTCTTCATCCAGTTCTGCTGCCGCACGTGCCTCCTGGCCGGGTAGGGGCGCCCGGCCGCCTGCACAGGGCAGGGCCCCTCCTGTCTGTCCGTCCACCTTCCTCCAGGCTGTCAGCCAGAGTCCGTTTCAGGAGTGGTGCCCTGCATCTGACAGCTTTATCTCCCCAGGAGCGAGGTCCTTCCGCGGCATCTCTGGGTGCCCAGGCCAGGTAGGTGAGGGCTTCGAGGAGGTGTCGGCGATGGCCTCTCACACCCTGCTTGCTGGCTCCATTCTTCTGGCTAACTCACAACGGGAACAGAACGAATTCCAGGAATCCACAGCTCCGGCTTCAGAGCAGCTTTTGGGACCATAAGTTTACTGAATCTTCGAGACCAAAGCAGAAAGGCAGGATGCTTGGTGCATTGCTCTTCTCCCCGTGCTTTTGGGCAGCCCGCAGACCCCTGGGCTGTGCCCCTGCGTGATGGAGGGCTGAGGGGCTACCTGCTCATCTGCCTGCCACAGTCTGGGGGACGGTTAGGTCAGACTGTAAATAAAACAGATTTGGGGGCTTCAAACGTGTGACCGCTGGGGATGGAGCATCTATTTCTGCATAATCAGCAACTTCTGAAACTGCAGCCATGGCTTAGAAAGTCAAATCCCAAACGGATGGGTTGGAGGGACCCTCCTTCCTCTGCCGCCCTTTCCTCGGAGGGAGCTGAAGGTCCCTGGTCTCTGCATCCTGTCTGTGTCTCTGGGAGTCTCATGGCCCAGATGAACGGTCACCTCTGCCTAACACAGAGGGTCCCCAGGAGGCATCCCGGGGGCTGGCCAAAAGGTGCCCCAACGACCAAGCAATTCTTCCTACCAAAATGTAAACCCAGCCTGTGAACTGTAAATTATCTGTCGTGTCCCATTTTGTGGAATTGCTTTGAAAATACATTGGCCCTGCTTTTCAGGAGACTTGTTCTTAAGGTGGGCGCCCCTGTGTCTGTGTGTGCTATGAGCCTAACGACACGGTTGGATTTATTTTTGCCAAACCTGTGTGGGTATTTTATAAGCTATGTGTTCTAATTTTTACCGATGTTAATTATTTTGACAAATATTTCATATATTTTCATTGATATGCACAGATCTGCTTGATCAAGTCCCTTTAATATGGGAGTAACATTTGCCTTAAATTTTTTCGAGCTCGTTCTCCATTTCGTCCTGCTCCCCTCTTTGACTGTAACACATTTGACGAGTCCCCTGTCAGCTGCGGGGGAGCCCAGCTGTTGTTTGTTGAATCCACAACTCCGAAAAGGAAATCCACAAAGCAAATACAGTGTTAACCCTAAATTAATAAAAGAGTTAACATTTCATGGCAAAGGAACCTGTGTTTCTTTCCAAGGCACAACGTTGAAACGTGGATACTGTCCAGTGTGTGAAATGGCTTTATGTGTGCTTTTATTTCAAGGTCTTTGAACTTTAGCGAATAATGCTGCAGCAAAGTCGTGGGAGAATCCCAAAGTTCCAGCTCCAGGGTGTCCTTTGGCAAACAGACCCTCTTCAGGCCACAAAAGCCCAGACTGCAAGCCTCTTCACCTAGAGCTGCGAGTGTGATTTCATTAGGTTACAGCTTGTCTTCCGCACAGTGGCTGAAATCCCCGCACCCGTGGGCTCCGCGCTGCATGGGACTTTTACCCTGGCCTCTCTGTGAGGTCGGAGTTGTACTTACTAGGAGTCCTTTGTCTGCAAATATAGGAAATGCACCAACTAGAACTGACTTGGGAAAAGACAAAAGTGGGGGAGGGCCGTTGTTTTGGGATTCCAGGGTTGTTTCGGAATTTCAGGAAATGTGCAGCTGGGGCTTGGGAGCCCTGGGACCAGCATTGTCACCTGGACCCTCTTCTCACTGCAGCAGTGCCTCCTCTCTGTCCACTTGATGGGACAAATGACAAGACCACTCAGAGCTCCCAAGAAAAATTGGTGCCCATCCAGCCCTCTAAACAAGATTTCTGAATCTGCTTCGGGCCCGGGTTCGTCTGCCTTGCATCTGTGTTTGCCTGGTTCCACCAGCTCTGGCCACAGGGACACGTGGCCCCGAAGCCCTTCCAGTGACCACGTGGCCAGAGGTGGGGAGCAGCATGCAGCTCTCGGAAAGCGGGGGAGGCCATGCAACCTGCCAGCTAGCTGCCGCCACAAGCAGGACTTGGCCTGAGTTTTCAATGTGACGTAATGAAGGACTAAGTGAGTGTGTTTGGGAGACAGTAGCCAGGACTGGGCAGAATATCAGTAAGAATTCAACCTCCACCAGGAGCCTGATTGAATTAAAACCAGCAGCTTGCTAAGCACCTCTGGTGCGGGGCACCATTTTAGCCCCTAGAGCTTTTTGTCCACTGAGAACTCATGGTTTAACATGTTTGCAACTGAACCAGAAATCAAGTCCTGTTATTACCAAAGGACACCGCCTACAAGAAGGCCAGCAGGTAGCACATACCCGCCCGGCAGTGGCTGGGCCAGCCTGTCCCGGGGCTGGCGAGTACAGTGCAGAGTTGAGAAGGTGTTCACAAAGGCCTAAGGACCAATCACCCCCTTGTTAAAAGGGACTGACCACATAAAATGCCTGTTTGCAAATGGTCCGACCTTAAGATTATCTGGACTCCGTTGGGGCAGGACACGTCTATGGATTTTGTTTTGCGTGATGGACTCGTGGGGCACGTCCTCTAAACCCGTCATTTCACAGACTGAGGCTCGTAGAGCTGAAGTGACTTGTCTGGGGCCGCCCACTGGCGAGGGTGCTCCATTGTGTGCCCCGGGAGGGAGGCCGGCTCTCAGCAGGAGGGATGGTCACTTCTGCAGCTGGCCAAACGCGGCCACGATGCATTCATTTTAAACTGTCTTCATTGCCAGGGGATGACATTTTTCTGGCCTTGTCCCCAAAGTCTTTGGCACCTCACAGTGGTCCCCAGATGCATGTCCCCACCCCTCCCAGGCCACTGCTGGTTTTATACCTTGTACCTCTTCAAAGGGCTGGGGAGAATTGCACTTTTTACAGGAGATGCACTTATAGTGGGAAGGAGGGGTGTGAACGGAGCTTTAAGTACAAAACGGCGGGGTGGGGGGCAACATAGTCTAAATGTGGCCAATGATGCAGTCCGTTGAACCTGGGGGACTGCCATTCATTGCATTTAAATCATTGATAATGTGGCTGGAGGAGCCTTAAGCCTGCAAGCTTGGGGCACACTGGGGCCCCTGGGAGCAGGTGAGGGGTGGAGGTTTAGATCACAGGACGCAAAGAGGAAGGAGGTGGAGAAGTGAAGTAAAAGGAAGGTTATTTTAATAAGAACAAGCAAGGGTGATGGAAAGTAATACACCAAAGCCATTCTCTGGCATCGTAAGGTTCTGCCCGGCCAGCTGAGAGGCAGCTAGGGGCCGACTGTCATGAGAAAGGAGGAGTTTGCATCCTGTCCCAGACTTCTCGGCTGCTTTCCTTCGTGAGCCAAGGCTTTATCCGTCCTGCTGGTTGTCTCAGGCTGTCCTGACGCCCCAGGCTCTGCGGCTTGTCCGTGCACGGAACAGCACCCCCTACGTGGCACAGCAGCTCCTACCACCCAAAGCTGCCCCCGCCGGCACCCCCCACTCTATATCAGCTACACTAAGGGCGGTCCTGTTGAGCAGATGGGCACCAGCGTGCCCAGAGCAGAGAACATCTCATTGCAAAGACAGTGGTTCTCACCCAGGGGGTGATTTTTGTCTCCCTGGAGACATCTGTACTGACATCTAGTGGGTAGAGGCCAGGGATGCTGCTAAACATCGTGGAATGCACAAGACAGGCCCCACAGCAAAGAATTATCCAGCCCCCAAAGGTCAACGGTGCCGAGGAGGTTGAGAAACTCTAGCCAAGAGAAATGAAATCAAAAAAGAAAACCTGTTCTCAACTTCCTAGAGATACCTTAAAATGAATAAAACCAGATATAGCTTATGTCCCTGTTCGTGTGCTGAAGCAAGGCAAACCCGTACTACTTTCCTTTTTTAAAGTAAAGAAATAAACCCTTCTGTTTTCTGTTCTGTTTTTGTTTTTTAACATCTTTATTGGAGTATAATTGCTTACCCTTTTGTTTTTAATTGAATAAGAGAAGGGCTTGTCAAATCAGCTCTCTGGTCTAAGGACTCCACCTGGTGGTTCTCTCGGGAATGAAGTGAAGTTTGGATTGTTTTGTTCGTTTTGAAACAATCACAAGGCAAAATTACAGAAAAGTTGCAAGTACAGTACAAAGAAATGTTTTCCTGAACAATTTGAAAGTAAATTACCAATGTAATATCCTACCACCTCCTAAATACTTTAAATTATTTCCCATAAACAAGGATCTTCTATATAACCATGGGAATCAGGAAATTGGTATATTCCTACCATCAATCCTCTGACTGGATTCAAGTCTTGCCAGCTGTCCTGATAATGCCCTTAGCCAAAGGGTCCAATTTGGATCACACTCTGCATGTACTCATCAGGGCTCTAGCCTTCAATCTAGAACAGTTCCTTGGTTCTTTGACTTTCATGACCTTGAACCTTTTAAACACGACTGGCCAGTTATTTGTAGGCTGTCCCTCAGTGTGTGCTTGTCTGAGGTTTCCTCATATTTCCATTCAGGTCAAGCGTCTTTGACATGAATCTCTCCGAAGCCATTCTGTGTTCTTGTCATTGCATCCTAGTAGGTGATACAAGACTCTGACTTGTTCCATTATTGGTGGTGTTAACTTTGATCAGGTGATGAGGGTTCCCTCCCCTAAGCCCCCCCGCCCCCAGGCTATGAAGTGATGCCTGCTAAAGGATGTCCACTATCCAACATTGTGCTGACGATCCCAGCCAAAGCAATAGGGCAAAAAATAAAGAACTGGTATAAGAATTGGAAAGGCAGAAATAAAACGTTCATTATTCTCAAAGAGCAGGGTTAGGCATGTAGAAAATCCAAAAGAACAGTTATAGATTAATGATTAGAATTAGTAAATGACTTCAGCAAGACTGCTGGATACAATGCCAGTATCAATTGTATTGCCACTGTAAATCAACTGTATTTCAATATACCAGCACTCAATGATTAGAAAATGGAACTTTTAAAATAGAAGATACTGTTTACAACAGCATCAGAAACTATTAAATAACTAGAATAAATCTAGTAAAAGAGATATAGGACCTCTACACAAAAGCTATAAAACACTAAGAGAAACCAAAGAAGATCTAAACAAACGTTTATGGATTGGAATACTCAATATTGTAAAGATAAGAATTCCCTTCGGGGACTTCCCTGCTTGCACAGTGGGTGAGAATCCACCTGCCAATGCAGGGGACACGGGTTCGAGCCCTGGTCCAGGAAGATCCCACATGCAGCGGAGCAACTAAGCCCATGCGCCACAACTACTGGAGCCTGCACTCTAGAGCCCATGAGCCACAACTACTGAGCCCACGTGCTGCAACTCCCGAAGCCCGCGTGCCTAGAGCTCATGCTCCACAACAACAGAAGCCACCGCAAAGAGAAGCCCATGCACCGCAACGAAGAGTAGCCCCTGCTCACCACAACTAGAGAAAGCCCGCACGCAGCAACAAAGACCCAACTCAGCAAAAAAAATAAAAATTCCCTTCATCCACAGATCCAATACAATATAAATCAAAGTATGAGTTCTTTTTTAGATATAAGATTTATCTAAAATTTCTATTAAAATGCAAAGGGCAATAATAACCAGGACAATGTTGAAAAAAAGTGGCTCTTTTTTGAGGCGAATATCAAGTTTTAAAATAGAGCTTATTATTATAAAGACAGTAAGATGGTATGCAAAAATAGGCGACTAAACCCATGGAACAGAATAGCTAGTCCAGAAGTAAATCCTCACATATTTAGACATTTGATTTATGAAAAAGGTAGCACGGCAGCACAATGGGAAAGGATGGGCTTTTCAATAAATGGTGCTGGATCAACTGAATACCCAGATGAGGAAAAAATATATCTTGATCCCTGCCTCAGAGTATGTATGAAAATCTATTCCAGGCAGATTGCAAATCCAAATGTGAAAGGGGAAACAATAAAGCTTTTAGAAGAAAAGATTTATAATTTTGGCATAGGCAAAGATTTCTTAAAGAGGACTCAAAAAACATTAACCATATAGGGAAAAGTTCGTATATTAGACTGTTAAAATTAAGAACTTCTGTTCACCAAAAAACAGCGTTAACAGAGTGAAAGGGCCACAGAGAGAGGGAAGATAGTCACTGTACTTTTATCTCACAAGGACTTCTATCCAAAAAAAGGCACCTACAAATCAGTAATAAAGGACAGCCCAATAGAAAACCAGACAAAACACCTGAACAAACACTTCACAAAAGCTAATTAAATGGACAATAAATATATTTTTTTAAAAAGTTCTCAACTGTGTTAGTAATCAGAGAAATAGAATGAAAACCACAATGGGATACCACTACCAACCCACCAGAACGGCTAAACTTAAAAAGACAGGCAATACCAAACGTCAGTAAGGAGGATAAACTGGTACAACCACTTTGGAAAATTAGTAGTATCTACTTAAGCTGAAAGTAAGTAAACCCTAATGGCCCAACAATTCTATTTCCAAGTATATATCAGTATATGTGTTCACTTAAAAATATATATTATAATGTTAGTAGGTGCACTATTTATAATAGCTCCAAATTGAAAATTACCCAAATGCTCATCAACAGCAGAGTAGACAAACTGGAATATTCACACAATGAGAAACTATATAACAACGAGAATAAATGAACTATATCTACACACAAACAGGTTAAGCAAGAGATGCGTAATGTACAATTTCATTTTGCATAAATACAAAACTAGGCAAAGCCAATCTACGCAAGATGTTAGATTAGTGGTTACCATTGGGGCAAGGGTGTGGCTGGAAGAGGGCAAGAGGGGTGTTTCTGGAACGTGCAATTTCCTGTTCTTGATCTGGATGTCAGTCGCTTGGGTGTGTGTAGTTTGCAGTCTGCTGCATGTATATCATGCTTCAATAGAAAGTTCAAAAGGAATCAATTCCAGGGGAATTGGAGAGCTACATGTGAAGGATAAAACAACTGAGCCTCTAGTAGATAACAGAAAAACATTTTGGAGATGAGGGAAGATTTCTCAAGACACGCACGTGCATACACATACACATAAACTAAACTATGTAAAAATTAGAAACTTCTGGTCGTTAAACACCTTTTCATTAACAGTGAAAAGGTCAGTGAGCAGAAAACCCTTTCTGGGTCCCAGACCTACATGACCATAGTAAAAGTGTCCCCCCCAAGATAGGACAAAAGACACTGTCAATGGGCAGGGCTTCCTGAGCTAAAAAGTTCTTCTTCTGATGTCTGTTCTTGAATTGGACCCTTTGAAAGCTTGTTTCTTTTTCAAAATGGGAGAGGCAGTCACATTTCTTATCCTTTTGATTCAATTTACAGCCCAGATCATGATTTGGTGATTTAGGTAATAAGATGTTTTCCTAGACCAAAATGGATTATAATGAGGATGTATATGAGGACAGTATTTCCACTCCCTGTGAGGTCTTTGGTATTTAAGCAGTTTTAACCAAAAAAAAAAAAAAAAAAAAAGTGAAAGGTAAACCACAGAGTATACTCATATCCAGAATATATAAAGAAATCCCATAATGAATAATAATAATAAAAGGCAGACAACTCAATAGCAAAAGATGGGCAAAGACTTGAATGGGCACTTTGCAAAAGATATCAAGAGTGGACAACGTATACAGAAGATCCTCAACTTTATTAGTTATTAGAGAAAAGCAAATCAAAGCATTAGTGCAATACCACTACACACCCACCAGAATCGCTAAAATTATAAAGACTACAGTGCCAATGAGGCTGACGTTGGAAGTGATGGAAACCCTAACACACCACTAGAGACTGTGGAAATTATTTCAGCCTCTTGGCAGTGATCGTCAGGCATTATCTACTGACGATACCACATCCTATGTCCCATTAGTTCCACTCCTGGAGAAATTAAGATGCACGTGCATCAGATCCATGCACATGAAAATTTATAGCAGCATTATGCAGAACAGCCCCAAACTGGAAACCCTAATGTCCATGAACAGCAAAATGGATAAGTTATGGTATGAGAGACACAATGGAATTCTATACAGCAAGTAAACAAACCTCTGCTGCCTGCAACCTGGATGGATTCCAGGCACGACACAGAGCCGAAGAAACCAGGCACAAAAGCAGATTGCATGAATCTATATCAAAAGCAAGCAAAACTACTCTATGGTGTTGGATTCGCAGTTGCCTTTGGGGAGGGGTGAGGGGGGCAGGTTTTCCGAATAGTGTTCGTTTAGGAGGCCGGCGGCGGCCACGCGGGTGTGCTCACTCTGCTGCAGATTTCTGATCTGCGTGCTTTCCTGTGTACCAGGCTTCAACATGAATATCTAATTGTCTATAGAGCACAGGCCTAACCACAAATTCGACCGGGGCCGGCGACCCAGCCCCTGTCCTCACCTGGTAGGCCGGGGGCCAAAATCCGGGATCCATCACTGGACCCACGGGTGGAGTGAGGACAGTCACAGCCTCCCTTTCACCTCACGGTGCACTGATGCACGAGAAAGTTCCCTTCGGGGGCTTTCACACTTTGTTAACTTGCGGACACAGTTGTCTGGACTCGGGGGCCCTACAGACCGCGACGGCGCCAGAGGAACGGAGCCAGAACCAGAGGCGCGGCAAGGCGCGCCGGACCACCGCGGAGCCCGAGCCCGGGAGGCGGAGCCCGAGCCCGGGGGCGTGGCTCCTCGATTGCTTCGGCCTGGACGCCGCTCAGCCCGCGGACGCCGGCGGCGATTGGTGCTGCCTGGCGCGGGCGCGGTGCACGCTGGGGCGTCGGTGCGGCGAGAGGAGCGGGCGGCGCGGCGGGCAGAAGGTGGCAGGATGGTGAAACTGACGGCGGAGCTGATAGAGCAGGCGGCGCAGTACACCAACGCCGTGCGGGACCGCGAGCTTGACCTGCGGGGTGAGTCGGACGGGGGGACGGGGGCGGGCGGTTCGGCCTCCCCGCCCGCCAGGCGGCCTGGCCTAGCCGCGTGCGCCAGGGCCGGAGCGTGGCCGGCGGCCTGCGTCCCGGGCCCCGAGCCGGGCTGGGTCCCGCTGTCGTCGGCGAAAGGCCGTCCCTGGGCCCTTCCGAGGCGCTCCTCACCCCAGCTCCTCCCCGCACACACGGGGCCGCCGCGATGCTCCGGTAGGACCGCGGGCCTGTGCCGGGCCAGCCGGGCTGGCTTCGCGGCCTGAGCCGCTGCGGGGCCGGGAAATACACGATCTAGCGGTTGCGACTCTCGTGCGGAGCGAGACGCGTTAACGTGCTGTCGTGAGAGTGTAGACAGGTTAAGGGAGCGAGGAGACGAAGTTCGGGACAAAAGCGATTGTCTTCCCGACATTTGTCCCTCATTGGCTTCAGTCGTTTTTTCCCCTTTTACCAGAACATTGCAAAGAGCGGACAGTCGCAGCGAGGCTGGCGCTGCCGGGTGCCTGCTGAAGGGTTGCGGAAGCCCCCGAACTGTTAGGCTCCTGTAGTGATTTCCGCCTCGGCGTGCAGGTCGTCAGCATTTTAGGGGGCGGCTTTTCCGGGGATAAGATATTCAGTCTTGGCCTGAGATTTCGCTCCCACGGAGAAAGCGCGGTCGCCGGAGCAGCACGGCTGCGGGCTCTGCTTTCTGCTTGCTTTTTTGTTTGCTGACAAAGCCCAGTACTTTCATTTTGTTGAAACTAAGTTTCTTAGAGAAAGGTTCAACTCAAGCGTAACCGACCGCTTTCACAGTCTTGGCACAGGTGATCCCTGCCTTCTCTCTGAGTCTGAAGTGCACCCAGCGTTGAGGAGTCTTGTTTTGGTGCAGCACTTACTTTGATGTAGCCCTTACAGCTCTACACTGTGTACTTTCACCTTGGCTCGTTTAACTTCTTTTTTTCTCCGAGCACTTAGCACAATAATTATGCCCGTGTTAGACAAATCAGGGAGTTATTTGAGTTGTCCACAGGGTGATTTACCATTGTGTGTGAACTATTTATTGACTTTCAACTCTGGGTTTGAGCTGGGGGAGGTGAAGTAAGGGGGAACTGTCATGATATCATGAAGACATCCCAATGAGTTCTAGGAATCGGGCCTGTGGGATGCAAAAGAGGTTGAGAGCTGTTGTCCACCATGTGTGAACAACGTTTGGACGCTGACAGTTAAGCAGCTCACAGCGTAAAGTCCTCTTAGGCCACTTCACTAGCTCTGGGGCCTTGCTTAGAGCAGCATGAGGCACCTTGTAAATATTCTTGAAAACTGTTAGGTACTAGTTACTGCTAGTAAGTATTCTTATCATTACTGCCCTTGTCACCATCGCCATCTTGATGTCCACTGCTAGACTGTAAGCTTCATGGCAGCTGGGACTTGTGACTGTCTTGTTCCTTGTACTATGTGCCAGTACCTTGGCAGTGTCTGGCAACGGCATAGGTGCTAGGTAAACACTTTTGGAAGGAACATGAGCTGTGAGTCCAATTATATGAAATGCTGCTAATGTTTTAGGTGGCTTTTAATTATATTAATACTTGTGTGGGTGTTTTTTTTTTCCTCCTTTTTGCAGGGTATAAAATTCCTGTCATTGAAAATCTAGGCGCTACCTTAGACCAGTTTGATGCCATTGATTTTTCTGACAATGAAATCAGGAAACTGGATGGTTTTCCTTTGTTGAGAAGACTGAAAACATTATTAGTGAACAACAACAGAATATGGTAATTGTCTACTAGTGGAAAGTAGCTTTTTCCCCCTAGAGCAAATGTTGCAGAGTTCCCTGAAGAAGTTGCAGTATATACTGCCAGTTAAACCTACATATTTCTTTTTTTTCTTTTTAACCTACATATTTCTTAAATGGAAAATGAGCTGCACTTGTCCCATACAGATCCAGAGATTAATTTGTCATTGGTCTAGTCTTATTTGCATTTATTCAGAAATCTTGTGTGTGTATATATATATATATGTTCATGGTAAGTTTCTAATTTAAGTTAAAAACATGTTGCTTTATACATATTTTGGCTGATTTCTGAAATCATTAAAATTATCAGAGGGGTCATATTAAAGAGATAACATAAAATTCAACAATTATATTTTTGACTAAACATCTCATTCTACCTCAAATCTCTGCTATTTGTTTTTCTTTAACTGCAGCTGATTTTTAGAATATTGCTTATTGAAATTAAGATCTTTTTTTTGACCCACGTTCATCATCTCTGTGAATTTTGTTGGAGAAAAGTTATTAAAGGTCTATAGACAATGTCTTTAAGAAGTTCTGGGTGTTGAGTTGCTTTTTTTTAATAGGTGTATTTCTCATGAGTTAATTATTCCGTTGTGGTTTGGTTGGTGTATCTTGTGCTTGAGCTGTGAATGCAGAACCACTTGTATTTCTGTGCTACCTGCACACAAGTCCTGAGATGAGCAAAGTAAGTCTGTTTACACAGGACTTTCTCTTTGTCTTAGGTCTCATTAGATAGTGTAGCAGTGGAAAGAGCCCTCGGCAGCTTTCAGGAGGCATGGGTTTTAAAATCATCCCACTTCTGTGACCTCAGACAAGCTTCCGCTTTGTGCCTCATTTTCTTTCTGTTAGAGTGTTGGAAGAAACATCTCTAAGGTTCTTCCCACTTTGAAGTCCTCTGGGCAAGGGCTTAGATGAAGTTGTTAGCTTACTTAATTTTTACTTTCATTAAGATTTTTTCTTTTTATTTTAGCCGTATAGGTGAGGGACTTGATCAGGCTCTGCCCTGTCTGACAGAACTCATTCTCACCAACAACAGTCTTGTGGAATTGGTAAGTTGAACAGGGGAAAAATGTATTTGCAGGGAGGAGTTAAAGGTACTACATGCCTTTTATAGAAAACTTGGAAAATCCAGAAATTTATCTCATCATCCTTTTTCTTTTCTTAATTAATTCAGAAAATGGGCCTTCTTTGGTTATGTGTTGCAAATATCTTCCCACTCTCTAGCTCACCTTTTGACTCTCTTAGGGTCTTGATAGAGAAGTTCCTAATTCAAGCATAATCCATTTCATCAGTCTGTTGTTATTAGTACTTTTGAGTTCTGTTAAGCTTCCCCTACCCCAGGGTCATAAAGAAACTCACATATTCTGTTTTCTAGAATCGCAGTGTCCAGTATGGTAGCTACTAGCCACAAGTGGCTACTTTGAATTAAGATATACTAGAATATAAAATACACTACAGATTCTAGAGAGTTAGTACAAAAAAAAAGAATATAAACTATCAATAATTTTTTTAAACTGACATTGAAATGGTAATATTTTGGAAAATAGGTAAAACAATGTATTATTAAAATTAGTTTCTCCTGTTTTAATGTCACTACTAGAAAATTACATATGTGACATACATTAAATTTTGTTGGAGAGTTTTATTCAAGAAATTATTGTTTTACTCCACATTTAGATCAACGATCCATTTGAAATCTGTTTTTTCTTTTTTAAAAAAACACTACACTTTGTTTCTTTATTTTTTTATAAATTTATTTATTTATTTTATTATTTTTGGCTGCGTTGGGTCTTCGTTGCTGCGTGTGGGCTTCCTCTAGTTGTAGTGAGCGGGCTTTGCATTGCGGTGGCTTCTCTTGTTGTGGAGCATGGGCTCCAGGTGCACGGGCTTCAGTAGTTGCGGCTCACGGGTTAGGTGCCCCTCAGCATGTGGGATCTTCCCGGACCAGGGCTCAAACCCGTGTCCCCTGCATTGGCAGGTGGATTCTTAACCACTGTGCCACCAAGGAAGCCCCTGAAATCCAGTTTCTTATAAGATAGGGGGCAAGTTTCATTTTCTCTATTTGGATATGCTTATTTTTATGCTTTTTAAATTTCTACTCTGTGTATAATTTTTAACAAAATTGAGCTTATACTATACATTGTTTTGCAACCTGAATTTCTCAAATACTGGATGTTTAAGTTCATATGATATAACTTGAGTTTAGGTTATTATGCCCTTAACCCCTCCCTTCCCTATTTCCCTGATTGTTCCTTTCCTGGTGGATGAGGTCTATAAGCTTCTTTCAGATTCCCAAAGGAGTACTTGACTCCAAAAGTAAGAAAGCACTGATCTGAGGGCATGTCCTTTCTAAACTATATGAGGTATGTGCGTTCATAGGGAACGTGTGGCATGATGGGGGCAGTATATTCTGTGTGTTGTAATTGTGTTTAAAGCTGTTTGCAAAGATGAAGGCTGTTTGTCCGATCAGTCACTGAAAGAGGTGTATTAAAATCCTACATGATAGTGGATTTGACTGTTCCCATGGAGTTCTGTCAATTTTAGTTTTATATATTTTTAGGTTATTTTATTTGATATATCCAAATTTTATGTATCTTACTGATGAAATAAACCTTTTATGTGTGGTGACCCTCTTTACATCTTATTAGTGCTGTTTTACCCTGGTTGTCTATTTTATCTGCTGCAGTATACCAAAACAAGCTTTCTTTCAATTAGTATTTGCATAATCATTTTTTTCATCCAAACTTTACATTGTTTTTCTGTACTTATATTTTAGATTTGTCTCTTGAAAACAGCATATGATAGGATTCTTTTTTTAAATCCTGTCTGAAGTCTGACTTTTAAATGCAATAGTCTGTTTATGTTTAATGTAATTACTGGTTTATTTGAGTTTATCGTCTTTCTTTTCTAGAATTTTTTATTTGTTCCATCTATCTGCAATTTTTTTTCTCTCCTGTATTGCTCGCTCTTTCTTTTTTTGGCATTCCACTTCTCCTTTTGATAGTTTAGAGATTAACTAATTATTAAATAGACTCTGTTTCTATTCTTAGCATCCTAGGAATTAGCACACCCGTATTTATCCAAGTGTAAAGCAGTTAACCAGCACCTCTACCTCCTGAATAATGCAGCACCTTAACCTCTCACCCCACCCCCCACCGTGAAGACATCGCACAGTCCGTTATGTGTGTCTGTGTGTGTGACTAAAGTTACTGTTCTTCCTTTCTTTTGGTTTTTGCAGCTTTATTGAAGTATGATGGACAGATGAAAATTATATATGTTTAAGGTGTACAATGTGAAATTTGATATATGTATACATTGTGAAATGATTACCACAGACTAACATATTCACCACTTCACCTAGTTACCTTTTTGTGTGCTCAATAACACTAACACGGGGAAACCTTAGGATCAAGACAAATCAAAAATATTCCAAATGAGTCTGATTCATGTTAAATATTTCCTGTCTCAGTGACTAACAGGCCATGTTAAAACCAGTCCTAACTCCTTTTGGAAGTCTTCTTCTGTTACCCACATGAAAGGTAATGTAAGAATTTTGATTGGTGATGCAAGATTGCTAATTCTCATTAGGTAGTTCTCCCCATTAGTCAGAGATCAGCCATGCCAACTTGGAGGTCTCACTTGGATTCTCACAAGAATACTTGAGATCTACTTTTTTATCATATTGAGTACACCATATGTTATTTTTAACTACAGTCGCAATGTTGTACCTGAAATCTCTAGAACTTACTTATCTTATAACTGAAAGTTTGTGCTCTTTAATCAATAGCTCATCTCCCCTTTCCTCCACCCCCCAGCCTCTGGTAACCACCATTCAACTCTGTTGCTGTGAGTTGGACTTTTCTTGAGATTCCACATAAAAGTGAGGTCAGGCAATATTTGTCTTCCTTTGTTCCTTTTTGGATTGTTCTTTAGATTTCCTTTAGTGATGGTGTGCCAGTGGCAAGCTTTAGAGCGCCCTCGCATGCTGTTGTATTTAAAAGTGGCAGCTTTCTGAGCACCTGGCTGTGTTGCCCTCCCCTGCTTTTACTTGTACTTTTTTCCTCCTTGTCCCTCTTGGCCCTGTCCCACTCAGTTCAGATCTGTTCTAGCAGTTTCTCCTCCGTGTCAGGCTTTGTTCTGGAAAGGGCACAGTTTCTGGTGGAGTGAAGTCCCAGATCGCTCGAGCCCTTCAGGCGTCATCACACACTTAATGTGTTCATTATTGGGACATGCCTATCCTTTGCCTATCCTTTCTCAAACTGGGTACCTGTCAGTCGCTTTGGAGTTCTCGGGTCTGTTGGACGCCTCTCTGCCTTTCCTCTCTTCTTCCTGTATGGATGTTGTCACCAGGCAAGTCATGTAGCTCTCACAGTAGTTTGTCCTCACTGGCTCCTGTGTTAGGTTCTTGCCAGAGTACCTTTTCATCTAGTTTGCTTGTAGTTGACCATATGTTTTGGTTTTCCTATCCTTGTTGCACTGTGTTTTATGACATAATTTGGGAAGATTCAAAAGCTAACCTGCCTTCTTCCCATATACGTTTTTTTTTTTAACTGTACTCCTTGTCCTTGAAATTTTTATTTGAAGAGATTTGGGGGCGCCTAGAATAAAGGTGCCTTCCCTCAAAGATGACATACCCGTGTTGCTCCCAGGTACCAGCAGGAAAAACCACCTTACACCAAGATCACGGTTTGAGGTTCCCTATGTGAACAACTTGCTCAAAAGTCACAGCAGTTTTCACATTGCTTTCTTTTCTCAATCACTGCTTTAAGCTCAGTAGTCCTTTTAAATTTGCTACAGGAAATGATTTTTTTTTTTTTTTTTTTTTTGGTCTCTTCTGCTGTTGAGACAGAAACTGTTGTGGCCAAGATATTAAGTTTAAGAAGCTCAAATTTATGAACCAGTGTATTCAGTAGAAACATACCAAGCATCTGTGATGTGCTAGTGTTGTGCGCTTCTGCGGTAGGAAAAACAAATAAATGCATAAAAGACAAGATCAGTCCTTGCTCCAAAGGCATCCACCATTCCACAGTATCAAAATGGGGTGTGGTATTCGTGTTCTTACCTGTGGCTGTTATTTTACAGGGTGATCTGGACCCTTTGGCATCTCTCAAATCATTGACTTATCTAAGGTATGGAAATTATTTGTGGTGGTGACAATAAAGTCTTTTAAAATAACACCATTACCAGCCTTGATCTTAAAGTCATCAGTTAGTAAAAAGTACCTTTAAAAAACAAATATTGAAAGTATTTCCTTTGGGCTCTGTTAAAATTTCCCTAGTGTTAAGTTCTTATGACATTGAAATGTGAAGAATAGTGAACTTTTCCTTACTTCATGGACTCATTAGATTTTATTAAAATGGACCTCTTGAATGCTATGCTGTGAACAACATTGGCATTGTATTGTTCCTTTTCTTGTAGTATTCTAAGAAATCCTGTAACAAATAAGAAGCATTACAGACTATATGTGATTTATAAAGTTCCACAAGTCAGAGTACTGGATTTCCAGAAGGTGAAACTAAAAGTAAGTATTACTCTGTTGTAAGTCATTATAGATTGGTGTGTTTTCCTTTATACTTTCGTTACTGACTTTTTAAATGGCGCAGTGATTTTTATCATTGGTTTATAATGAGAATGGGGAGGGGATGCTAAGTCAATTTTCCCATACGGTGTTTATGGTGGGACTTTGAGTTCCGGTTGTCTTGTGCGGGGCTGGCCTTTCTAGAGGTGGCACAGCCTCAGAGCCGCCGTGGGCACTGTCACAGCAGACGGCCTACTTAGATGCACTCCCTGTGGGGAGTGTAATGTAATCCACGTTTCAGTACCTTTAATTGTTAGATGATTTTCCCTTTATTGGGGGATTTCTTTTTTTAACCCCCTTAGTTCCTTGAGAGCCCCTCCTTGAAACTCGGAGAGGGACCTTTCTTCAAGGACCTTCACCAGAAAGGCGACCACTGTGTCTCCTTCTACTTTGAAATTGGCTTTGTGGTATTCTCACCAGCCCAGAGTATTCCAGGAGAGTTTTCTTCCATGTTTTCTGAGGAATGCATCTAAATGCATGTGGTATTCCTATTTCCATTAACTGTGTGTGTGGTGTCGCTGTAGGAGCGTCAGGAAGCAGAGAAAATGTTCAAGGGCAAACGGGGTGCACAACTTGCAAAGGATATTGCCAGGAGAAGCAAAACGTAAGATCCGGATATCCAACTTCACTCCACTTCACCTTCAGAAACATTATCTGTCTGGCATTTTGCCTCCTGCAAAATGAAATGAAACACCTGTGACTAATACAGTACTAAATTTGCGTGATGATGATCCATGACCATCAGTGGTCCATGTATCACATGAGATTTCTACCAGATTAGCAGAGCAAATATTTCAGTATTCAGTCTTAGTGTGATATTATATACATACTCCTTTCTCTGTAGGAAGATGAACTGGGTGGTGTTTCTGAAGGAGAGAGTTTCTTGTATCAGTTTGTTAACAAAGATAAGATACTACACTGGTTGAATTACTTTCAAAAGCTTTTGAAAGTAAAAGAGAAGCAATTTCTGTTGGTCTGGATTTGACAGTTTTGTACTTCCCTCCCAAGTTTCAATCCAGGTGCTGGTTTGCCAACTGACAAAAAGAAAGGTGGGCCATCTCCAGGGGATGTGGAAGCAATCAAGGTAATCATGTGTTAGGATTCTTGGACTGGAGTGAGCTGTTATGGGTTTAGGACACAAAATTATGTAATAACCCAAGTAATAAACACTGCAAAATTTCCCCACAATTGTTAGAATCCAGCTGTATTTTTGTGTAAGGAAAAACTAGCTTAAAGATATCATTTGACCAGACTTTGACTTGAATTAATTATATGAGCCAGTCAAAGTGGAGGCAACTCTGGTCTTTCTCATTTTCCCAGGATGTGTTTATTTGAACAGTTAGTTACCTTTGCATGCTGTCTTAATTTTTACTTTGAAAGATTTGCTACCTGAAAGATCCTGCTCGATGAGAGATCCTAATTTTATAATACTGCCTCCTAAATTATCCAGTAGCATAATTCCAAATAGGTACTTCAATTAGCTAAGATTTTAGGACACGAGCAGCGATTATTTGTTCTCTTATAATAGGATCTGCAGCTGTTTACCAATTTTGGAAATTCATGATTCGGATTTGGGGTTGATTTCACTGTGCCAGTAAAATTCTTCCCCCAACAAGGAAATATTTCATATTCCAACTCAAAAAGATGGTGTGAATTCCTGTGAGTGTTTTCTGGGTGGTGGAGGCTTAGATGAAAGTAACTGTCCGTCTCCATTGTCTCCTGGCATCCAGAATGCTATAGCAAACGCATCAACTTTGGCTGAAGTGGAGAGGCTGAAGGGCTTGCTTCAGTCTGGTCAGATACCTGGCAGAGAACGCAGATCAGGTAACAATGTTCTGTCTTTATTTCCAAATTAATGGTACACTTGGAGTGATTGCAAAACAGTTTAGATGCTACAACCCAAGAATGCTAGAATAGTGCCTCATTACCATCTAATCTAATCCACACAAAATGCCTTTAAATGCTCTTTGAAGATAAATCATTTGTTAAAGAATGTTATGTCATAGGACTCTGGGGTTTTTGTAAAAGTTGAGACAAACATTATTTCATAGCCATGGAATGAAAGGGAACAGTGGAGGTGACCGTGTTGCCTTTGACCCCTGTCCATGTAGGCTAGCTTAGCAGATGAGGACACAGGCTCCAGAGCCAGACAGGCTGAGGGTCGGAGCTTAGCTTCACCAGTTCTGTCCTTGGGTAAATTTCTTAATCTCCACTTAATCTTAAATCTGTGTCCTTATCTTTAAATCTGAGATAGTGATAATGGTAACCTCAAAAGGTTGTTGGGAGGACTAAGTAAGATACTTCGTACGTAGCACTGAGCATAGGGTGTGAGCCGTTCTGATAGTAAATGCCAGCTTTGTGTCAGGCAAACTGGTGGACACTTGGGTATAAAGTGAAAACTACCCCAGACCGTGCATATTACAAGTTTGATATGAATATAACTAGGACCTCTGTCTAGACTGGCAGCTCAGGGAAAGTTTCCTTGGGGAAATAATGTTGGAACTGAAGCTAAAAACGAGTAAGACATTAATTAGACCAGTGGTTCTCATCCGTGTGGTCCTTGGGCCCCTGGGGCGCACATTTCTGGTTTCCTGGGTGACGATGGAATGGGGGTGCATAAAGCACCTCTGTGTCTACGTGGGTGGTTGGCTCCCTGCACTTGTGCTGGCTCAGGTGAGAGGCAGGCAGCTTCACCAACGTGAAGTGAGCTTGCCACTTCAAGGAGAGCAGCTAGTATTTGTTACCAATGATAATATTCAAAATTTCAAGCAGAAATTAAAAGCTGGGAAACTTTTTTTCCACAGTTGTAACCTTGTCAGTTTCCCAGTACTTCCAGACTTCTCTGCGGAAATTGTTGCTATTAATGAATGTGATTTTTTTTATATAACATATAAAGAAATGGGTCAACATTTGGAAGACCTGCATAACTCAGTGAGCAACGTTTTCCAAATGATGTTACAGAGTTATGCATGCATAAATGATCCATTCAGAGTACAGAATAAACCGGTGGATTTTCAAGTCAGAGAGTATGAAAAGTTCACTGATAAGGCTTCAGACTCCACACTGCAATCTAACCTTTAAGAAACTACCACTTTCAGGACTTCCCTGGCAGTCCAGTGGTTAAGACTTGGCTTTTACTGCTGTGGGCCTGGGTTCAGTCCCTGGTCGGGGAACTAAAATCCCACAAGCCAAGTGGCGTGGCCAAAGAAAAAAAAAAAAACTGCCACTTCTGTCAAGTTTGGGCATAGTATCAGAAAAGAATATCCACAACTGCCTGCAAAGACTATTAAAATACTCCTCCCTTGTCTAACTGCATGTCTGTGTGAGGCTGATTTTCTTCATACCCTTCAATCAAAACAACATACTGTAGCAAGTGGAATGATGAAGTCAGTACAGGGGTCCAGCTGCTATTTGGCAGACATTACAGAGATGGGCAAAAATAGAAAATAATGCCGACTTTCTCACTAAATATTTTTGTTTTAGAAAATATTGGTATTGTTATATTTTATAAAAATATAAACATTGTTACTATATAATAGATTTATTGTTTTAATGAATTACTGTTTTTTAAAATACTTCTCGTTTCTAACATACTGTCGATAAACATAATCTATTTAAACCAAAGCTCTTTGGGTCCTAAAACTGAAGTATTTGAGAACCCTTGAACTAGACAAAGGCAGAATGGCATTCTCGGGGGAAGGAAGTGCACTGGCAGAAAACCTGTGATAAGAGAGCCTTGCACACTTGGACTGAAGGAGGACAGTGTGAGCCAAGGTCAAGGGATGGGGGGGAATGTGGTGAGACGGGCAGCAGAGTGAGCTCTCAAGTCCAGCCCCTCGGGGGACTGCAGGCCTCGTGCCGGAGGAGGTCTGCGGTCCTGAGGACAATACAGGTCTGTCGAAGACATTCAAGGCTCCCTGGTAGCAGCTTGGGGAAGGAAGCTGTGTCTAATTACTTATTGGGACTACAGTATGACAAAATTACTGAATTAATTTGCTTCCCCTAAAGTGTTTTATTTGGGCCTTAGGCTAGCTTGGGATTTTTCAGTGTCATCTAAACATGCGGGCACATTGAGGAGAGGAAGATGGAGATTGTTCCTGGTTCTGTCCATTTCAGTGGGCCCAGGCTTCTGAGTAGCACTTCCTGTATCTAGAAATGTAATGTTTGGGTCTAACTAGAAACAAACATGAGAAATTTTCCCTAACATTGACAGGGTTAAAACATTTCCTTTATCAGAATACATTGACTAAAATATCTGCAATAAATTATTGACAAATAACAACCGTTTCATTGTTGCCATATTTTTCTTAATTTAGAGACATAGTCACTAACTGACTATCCTCAGCATGTGGTATGTATTCCCCCCCGCCGCCCTTTTTTTTATTTTTTTGAGTGTTGCCCGTTTCTTTGCCCATAGTAGTGGCAAGAACAAAACACAAAGTATAAGCTTTTTATCTTTATAAAAAATGAGTTATCAGGGCTTCCCCGGTGGCGCAGTGGTTGAGAGTTCGCCTGCCGATGCAGGGGACATGGGTTTGTGCCCCGGTCCGGGAGGATCCCACATGCCGTGGAGCGGCTGGGCCCGTGAGCCATGGCCGCTGAGCCTGCGCATCCGGAGCCCGTGCTCCGCAACGGGAGAGACCACAGTGGTGAGAGACCCGCGTACTGCAAAAAAAAAAAAAAAAAAAAAAAGAGTTATCAGCTTGACCAGAATGGATTAGAATGGCAGGCAAAGAGTTTGACTTTCATAAAACACCTCTGTGACCCTTCCCCTTAGGAACTGACGATCCTTTCCAATACCTGCCAAAGACAGATGGTCTCCAGACCCTAAACTCCTCAAGGCAGAGGCTGCTATTGGGCTTTTGTACCTTGCCCAGGGCCTGGCACACCTCAGCCTCATGGATGGGCGCTCACACACTGAGCAAGCACGTTCTCTAAAATTGATATGACTTCGGGCTTTGTGTTTTTCTCTAGGCCCCACTGATGATGGTGAAGAGGAAATGGAAGAAGACACAGTCACAAATGGGTCCTAAGCAGGGTGGCCTCTAAGGATCTCAGGACATATAATAGTCCACTTCAGACAGGTCCTGCTTTTTGAATAGCCTTGTTTGTGTCAGCATAGTAGAGTTCATAAGCATTGTTGAAATGCTTAAGACTGCCGGTAATTTTGTAATAAAAATTTTGAAATCTAAATGCCAGTTTTCTATCAATAGTGCAAATAAAGGACACTCTGTGCTGTGGATTGCACATCATTGGGGTGTATGTGCGGTGAGGCCTGGACGTGTGGGAGTTGGAAATGCAGGAGGGTGGATCTTGTGGATAGGCTTCCCAGTCCTCATGAAATGTTTAGGTTTTTAAATTCATAATAAAACTTACGATTATCTGTGTGCTGCCACTAATTGTCAGAATTTGTGATCTTGGGTGCATTTTTTTCTGCATGAAGAATAACAAGAGCTTTGTTAAAGGCAGCCAGGCTCTAGGGCTTTACAGAAGTCAACATCCTTTAAAGTTTTTATTTAACCCTACATACAAATATGCAAACGATGAACTGCTGGTTCGGACAGTTAGAGGGGATGTGATGTCTGCCTGTCAGTTAGTGGGATTTGTGCAGAGCAGCAGCACGCTCCAGTGCTGAGGATGCAGTGGAGGAGTCGGGGCTGCCTGGCGGCCCACTAAGGTGTGGTGTCCAGCTCCTGGGTGCCCATTACAGTCTTCATACCCTGCTGTGGCCAGTTTGGGCTAATCTAAAAATCAGGGTGGGGCTTCCTTGGTGGTGCAGTGGTTAAGAATCCGTCTGCCAATGCAGGGGACATGGGTTCGAGCCCTGGTCCAGGAAGATCCCGCATGCCGCGGAGCAGCTAAGCCCATGCGCCACAACTACTGAGCCTGCACTCTAGAGCCTGCGAGCCACAACTACTGAGCCCACGTGCCACAACTACTGAAGCCTGCGCGCCTAGAGCCGGTGCTCCGCAACAAGAGAAGCCACCACAGTGAGAAGCCTGCGCACCACAACGAAGAGTAGCCCCCGCTCGCCACAACTAGAGAAAGCCCATGCGCAGCATCAAAGACCCAGTGCAGGGCTTCCCTGGTGGCGCAGAGGTTGAGAGTCCGCCTGCCGATGCAGGGGACGCGGGTTCGTGCCCCGGTCTGGGAGGATCCCGCGTGCCGCGGAGCGGCTGGGCCCGTGAGCTATGGCCGCTGAGCCTGCGCGTCCGGAGCCTGTGCTCCGCAACGGGAAAGGCCACAGCAGTGAGAGGCCCACATACCACAAAAAAAAAAAAAAAAAAAAAAAGACCCAGTGCAGCCAAAAATAAATTAATTAAATAAATTTATATACATATATATATATATATATATATATATATATATTTTTTTTTTTTTTTTTTTTTTTTTTTTTTTTTTTTGCGGTACACAGGCCTCACCGCTGTGGCCTCTCCCACTGCAGAGCACAGGCTCCAGACGCGCAGTCTCAGCAGCCATGGCTCACGGGCCCAGCTGCTGCACGGTATGTGGGATCCTCCCGGACCGGGGCACAAACCCGTGTGCCCTGCATCGGCAGGCAGACTCTCAACCACTGCGCCACCAGGGAAGCCCAATAATAAATCTTTTAAAAAATAAAAATCAAGGTGGTGGAGGGGAGTGCCTTCACCAGCCATCTCTTCTCATCTGCTGGTGTTTGTTTGGGTTGTTTTTTAAAGCCCCCTGGATGATTTCTAAATGTGAGAAACACTCCTCTAAATAGGCCCTGAAACAGTTTGGGGTGATTGCTGATGGGCTAGTTGCTGTTCGTGTAAGGCATATACAAGATGCCTGGGACGCGAAGAAACTCTTGCTTGGAGGAGCTGACAGTCTAACTGGGGAGACAGAACCTCACACAGTAGTGGGGCTAAACCTCAGTGCGGTAGCAACGAAGAAAAAAGGATGGGTAGAGCCTTCAGAAAGCTTCGGAAAGGAGACGGAGCTTGGGCATCAGGAGGACCTGGCCTTTAGATTCCTCAGTACAGCCCTAGACCAGTGCCTCTCCAACTCCAGTGCACTGTGAACCCTGGGGATCTTGCCAAAATGCAGGGTCTGTTGTGGGGCCTGAGGCTCTGTGCTTCTAGCAGGTTCCCAGGAGCTGTCCATCGGAGGATAGCACTCAGGATTTCTGGCCTTACCGCTCACCCCTTCCTGACACCTTCAGCTCCTTCAGGGGCCGTCCCCTATGATCTGTTTACTGATTCATTACAAAAAGCACTTCTGTTTCTCTTTGGAGGTAAAGTGTGGTCTTACCTGCCTTTTCTTTAGCAAATCATTTTTCTGGATGATTGTGCCATGTCAGGAAGGGCCTGTGCTGTCAGGAACCAGGATTTATTCTCAGCCCCTAGCGGCACTGAAAAGGCCTCCCTGGCAGAGGCCAGCCTGCTGGGTGTCTGAGTGACACTTGCAGCTTCTGATGGAGGGGATAATGTTCAAAAAGCCAGGTGGTAACACTTTAGCTCTTGATAGTGGAGTAGGTGCTTGGCGTGAGCTCAGAGTGGTGTCTGGTTTTCACTCAGGTTGGATTTCAATATTTTGATTGCTAGTGCTGTGTCCATCATCAGTTAGGGGGCATTTCCCTGATGGACCTCCCTACACCCTCCCCTCTCATGATTCATATTTCAAAGCTCCCTCATCTTTCAAGGCTCCCAACAGGAAAGGTTTACAATCCCATGACATGACCAAAGCACAAGACTGCAGAAAAGCCACAGCCATCCCAGAGGGCTACAGGCCCGTGAGCTGCCCCCTCCCCTGCCAGCTGGCTGATCCCCACCCCCACCAACAACCGAGGAGGGAGGGAGGAGAGAGGAAGAAAAGTATCTCCTGAGAACCCTGCTCCACTCCAGGGACCCCTCACCCCAGCCTGGCCTTGCTCCACACTTCCCTGCCTGAGCTCTCCAAAGAAGTAAAACTGTCTGCAGATGACATGACGCTATATGTAGAAAATCCTAAAGATGCTACCAGAAAACTACTAGAGCTCATCAATGAACTCAGTAAAGTTGCTGGATACAAAATTAATACATAGAAATCTGTTGCACTTCGATACACTACCAATGAAATATCTGAAAGAGAAATTAAGGAAACAATCCCATTTACCATTGCATCAAAAAGAATAAAATACCTAGGAATGAGCCTACCTAAAGAGGCAAAAGACCTGTACTCCAAAAACTGTAAGTTGCTGATGAAAGAAACTGAAGACCATACAAACAGATGGAAAGAATGGAGGTGGAGGAATCATGCTCCTGGGCTTCAGACTATACTACAAAGCTACAATAAAACAGTATGGTACTGGCACAAAAATAGACATGTGGATCAATGCAACAGGATAGAAAGCCCAGAAATAAACCCATTTGTGGTCAATTAATCAACAAAGGAGGCAAGAATGTACAGTGGAGAAAAAAGTCTCTTCAATAAGTGTTGCTGGGAAAACTGGACAGCTACATGTAAAAGAATGAAATTAGAAAACCTCACACTATATACAAAAATAAACTCAAAATGGATTAAAGACCTAAATGTAAGACTGGATACTATAAAACTAGAGGAGAACAGGCAGAACACTGACATAAATTGCAGCAATATCTTTTTGGATCCATCTCCTAGAGTAATGGAAATAAAAATAAATGGGACCTAATTAAACTTAAAAGCTTTTGCAAAGGAAACCATAAACAAAACGAAAAGACAACCTACAGACTGGGAGAAAATATTTGCAAATGATGTGGCCGACAAGAGATTAATTTCCAAAATATACGAACAGGTCATATAGCTTAATATCAAAAATTAAATCAAAGAACCCCAATCAAAGAAAGTCATGGCTTCTTTATCTGAATGACCAAGATGTTCTTTCACACTTCTTAGAACCCAGATTAAAACATAAGTCCATCAGATCAATGGAAGCAATTTTAAAAATAGAGGGATAGAAATTTCATTTGTATATACATGGGGAAAAAGTGTTATATCTTTTTAAAGATCAGAATTTTGCAAATTTTATGGATGGTAAAAACTTCCATTTTCCATGTACTCCCTTAGGTTTACCAAATCAAACTCTCTACAATGAGTATGTCTAACAGCTGTTTTAAATTCTTATTTTCCCTTCGTCAATGACCAAGTGCAGAGGTCATCAGGAGGTCAACTCTAATCCACCCATGGACATGGCAGCCTTGACTACTGATGTTCAAGCTAGACACCACCAGCAGAACCACATCTCCTCACATGGGTGAATTTCTACTAGTAATCATGGAAACGGGGAAATCAAAGGATATTCTCTATTGAGAATCAGAGTTGTAGATCCCTATCATGGGTTCATCACTTTGAATGTTTGACCCAAAACACATCTATTGCACCATGTCCAATTCTACTATCTTTATAAGATGCAGCCTTACAGTGAAAGAAAAACAGGTGTAACAGCAATATCTCATCCTCTCTGAAGCCCGTAGAGTCAGAAGTTTTAAAAGCAAAAGAAAATCATACTTTTCCTGAACAAACAGAGTAGAGGCATTTAAATTTAAATTTAAATTTGGAGTCTGTTCCATCCCTTAACTGTCATGTATACTCTTTCCACATAAGCCTGAGTTTAGGATGTGTTGTTCAGAGATTGTATTGTGATGAATGAAGTACTTTTTATTCTTTAAAAATTATTACTAATTTGTTAAAAAGTGATGGAGTGAGCATAATACTAAATTTCATGATTTTTTTTTACCAGAATACTGAGATGGACCACCTTGAAGTCCAGTTTCTTCATAAGAGTCTTTATTCAGTGATAGCATTAACTTCCCTATAAAGCAAATAATCCCCACAAAAGAAATGTTAAAAATATGACTCATGCTCTCTGACTAAAAGAAAGCAAGGCAAACTGAGCACTTAGATATCAGTGTAATAAATTATATACATGAATCTTACTGCAGCATTGTTTATAATAGTGAAACTGGATGTCATCAAATTTCTATCAAGGAATAATTAGACAAATCATGGTATAAAAAATAATTAGGAATTAAGAATGAAGGGAAGAAAGATTATTTTATTAATAACAATTGAATAAAGCAAAACTTTCACAGGGAAATAAAGGAACAAAAAACGACAATTCAGACTTCATTTCTGGTTCAACATGTGAAGAATTTGGAAGTTGCCATTCTAACAACAAGTGAAAAACTAAACAAACTGAAAATCAGTAAATTTTGTTAGATCTATCAGAGAATTGAGGTCACAGGCAAATTGCCGGCCCCCAAATCAGAGAGACAGGTAGGTACAAAGAATCTCATTTACTGAAGCAGAAATGTGCAAGCAGAAACCTCCATGGACACCAGAGAGGAAACCTGAACCGCGATTGACAAATTGCTGGAGGCTCAGTGCAGCAAGTATGAGTTAAAGACTCCAGGGGGGCCCAGTGTTAGGGAGGGGTCCTCCAGTTTTGTGAGTCTTAGCTTCAGAATTCCTATCAGGTTCTCACTCTGAAAAATTGGAGACAGTGTGCTGCACATCCAGCAGGGGAACAAGAAACTGTTTTGAAATAGGCCCACAACATTTTATTCTTCTTAATGAAGCCTGCCCTCAAGAGAATCTATTTTACCAGACCCTAAACAACTGGGGATTTAACAGAACATAACTGACCTGAAGGAAGAGAAATACCAAAATCCAGCCCTCTCTAGAGAAACTATATGAATGTAATACATGTAAGGAAAGCAGTGGCTAGAGAGCAAACCTTCATCGAGACCAAAGAACTCATGCTATGTGCTCGCGTGGCTCTGCTCCGTGTCATCTTTCCTCTGGACTCGGGTTGATGGAGCAGTCTCTATCTGGATACTGCCTTTGCCAGGGAAAGAGGAAAATCATGCACTGGTTCTTAAGTGTGTGCTCACATTTCTTTCCCTGTTCATCAGCCCCTTTGCCCTGACTGGAGAAACAAAGGGCAGGGCTGTATAATCCTCCAGTGAGAGGAGAGCGACAGCAAAGTGCATTGAATGTGGGCGAATCATAATCCGGTTCCTATGCGGGCCTCTTACTGTTGTGGCCTCTCCCGTTGCAGAGCACAGGCTCCGGACGCGCAGGCCCAGTGGCCATGGCCTAGCCGCTCCGCGGCATGTGGGATCTTCCCGGACCGGGGCACGAACCCGTGTCCCCTGCATCAGCAGGTGGACTCTCAACCACTGCGCCACCAGGGAAGCCCCCGGAAGCCCCCAGGCTTAAGATTTTGATGTTTATCTTAGGAGCAGTGGAAAACCACTGAGTACATTTTCCATTTTTAATAAATCACCCTGGCTGTAGTGAGAACAGCAGAGTGGATGTGGGGAGAAACATTAGGAGGTCATTTCAGTTTTCCCGGGACAAAGGATAGTACTTTAGACCAGGGCCCTGGCGGTGGAACTGGAGAGAAACCAATAGACTTAAAGACGGTAGGACCTAGTGCTGTGCAAATGGAAGCAGAGGTGAGTGACCATATGGCCCCAGGAGGGTGGAGGAAACACAGCAGACCTGGCGTCTCATGTCTCACCAGCTGCAGCTCCAGTCTTCTGGAAAGACAGCTAATCCATTCTCTGTTCTTAGGTTCCCTGTTTTCTCATAAATCACCCTTCTTGCTAAAAAAAAAAAAAAAAAAAAAAGCATGAGCTAAATAAAGGAGGGAACAAATGGATTAATAGGGTGACCTGACAATAAGTGACAGAATGACCAGGGGTATTAATTCACATCCCCAAATGTTCAGAGTGAAGAGAAACTAGACTCGTCCAGAAGAAAACAGTCTCCCCGCTGAGCCTGCCTCACAGGGATCCCTCCCTTCCCCACCAACACATCAGGGGTCTCTGTTCTTCCAGGGAGCCATGACCAATTTCATCTGTGACAAAGAAGGGGAAGCAGAGAGGGAGGTGGATGATGGATGGACTCCATGGAACCTCCACACCATCCTCTCCTCCCCTCCATGTGGCCTCCCTCTATTTCCCTTTGAGAGCCCCAAACTTGACTTCAAGTGGGAGAACTTGGGAATCACAAATGCCCCAAAGGATTTTCTGGGGCAGCAGCAGCATTGGGCAAGCTCATAGGGACCTAGAGCTGGGGGTCTTCACAGGCACGGAAAGCACTGATCCTCCTCTGCCCTGGGTCCTCTCAGCATCCATGAAGGGGAAGGATTTAGATGCACAGCTGTGTGATTGTGGACTCACCTCAGCCCAGCTCTGCCGTGGGAGAGTTGTGGCTATTTTCCACGGTGCTCATCGGCTGACTCAGCTGGAGAGACATGTTCTAAGACCCAACCACAGCATGTCAGAGCTGAGGGGGCTCCAGGACCTCATTTTCCCCAGTGCCTCCTCAGATGAGAAAGCAGAAGCCCAGAGAGGAGGAGGAATTCCTCAGGGCCACACGGGGGGTGGCAGAATGGGACTGGAAGCTCACCTCCAGATGCTTCATCAGACAAAACTTGTTCCCTTTTGGAGGGTCCTGGGTGATACCCACTACTCAGAACAACTAACAGTCCTGAGAACCCATAGCAGCATGTAGTAGGTGCTCAGTGGATGTTTGTTGACTGAATAAATGATTGTAAAGGGACACAAAAAGCAATCCTTGAGGCTGGAAGGAGATCCCCAATCCTGTCTTCAAACAGGAAGTCTTGCTCCTTTTTGGTGTTGGTGGATGAAACGGGGCTTGGGAAGAGAAGAAATGCATCATGAATTCTTTTGTAAACAGAGGACAAAGGGATGTGGGAGGAGGATGTGAGCAGGTACCTCCCAGGAAACTGAGCACAGAGGACGCAGCAGCTGGTCCCTCACCCCTGCTCTCTCCGTATCACCCTGTCTCCCACCCCACACAAAGGGTGAACAGGGCTTCCCTGCTGGCGCAGTGGTTGAGAGTCCGCCTGCCGATGGAGGGGAAACGGGTTCGTGCCGTGGTCCGGGAAGATCCCACATGCCGCAGAGCGGCTGGGCCCGTGAGCCACGGCCGCTGAGCCTGCGCGTCCAGAGCCTATACAACAGTGAGAGGCCCGCGTACCGCAAAAAAAAAAAAAAAAAAAAAAAAGGTGAACAGCTCGCAAGTTTCCTGGAGAGGATGGTCACATGACCTCGACCTGGCCAGTCAGCATGTTCCATCCTCCCTGGCCACCGTGATTGGCTCAGGGGTGGGCTAGTGACCAATCAGGGCCCAGGGTGGGGCCTTGTGCTGGAATCCTGAGGAAGAGAAGCCATGTTTCTCTCGGGAGTGGCGGGGACAGAGGCCAGCCCGGGGCAGTTGGAGGGGACTTGACCTCAACCTGTGGCAGTTGGTGGCCGTCTTGCTCCCATCAAGGTACAGCCGCCTGCGTGAGGATGACACCAGTAAGCAGAACCCACAGGCGGGGAGAGACGGTTCCTGTTGACGCCCCTGAGCTCCAGGTGCAGCCTGGCTGTAAGCCGTCCACCTGTGGACTTAGTTACGTAAGTCATTCTCTCCTGCTTGTTTGTTAGCCTGTTTGAGCCACTTTGGGTTTTCTGTCCAGCTGGCTAAGTGGAGACCCTGGAACCGCAACTGTGTGGGTTTCGTCTAGCTTCACGGAAGAACTTCCAGATAACACTGGAGACTCCAGTTTAATCTGGATATCCGAATGGATTCAAGCGGTATCTATTGGTGCCAGCTGTAAATTCTAGGATCACCCAAATTAGTCCTCACAGGATTAGTCCCGTTAAGGTAGCAATCCATGTCCCCGTTTAGAGGACAAGACTGGGGCTCAGAGAAGGGAGGTAACTGGGCTACAGTGAGGAAGTGTGGAGCCAGACAGAACCCCCAGATCCTGCTGCTTGAACTCTGGGGAAGCCACGTGGTATGGCTTGTTCTTTAGACGGGGCTAAGGTACCCAGAAGTGCTTGGGCCAAAGTGACTCCACAGGCATTTTGATGGCTGGAGGCTTCTGGCCATGGTCGGGGTGGGGCGAGGTCCCTGAGGCTCTGAAGGCCCACGGTGTGCAGGCTCAGGGGGCACAGAGAGGAGAAGGCAGAGGCCTGCCCCGGAGGTGTTCACAGACCAAATATGGACGGGCCAGACAGGCAGACAGGGTACCATAGCGCCTGAGCTGCTTTCACAGGTGAAGGGTGGGGGGCTTTTATTTCTCTATGGGACAAAGCTCTTAGCTTCACATTGAGTCCCATTAGGGACATAAATAGTGTCCCTTTCATGTCCCTTCAGTATAAGAGTCCACCCCAAAACTTCCCCTCCCTTCCCTTGTCAAGGCCTCCACACAGGTGAGCAGGGCTCTTTTAATGCAGTTCTGCAGATTTTTTGAGCTAAGGATTTAGAATAACGAGGCAAGGAGGGCCCTGCCCCACAGGAGTGCAGGGTGGGCAGGTGGTGATGAGTCACCTGTACAACCTCAGCCGGCTGAAGTGTCAGCAGCAGCAGGAGAGCCGCAGCCAAGTGCTGAGTGGGTGCAGAATAAGTGGATTAAATGTGTTCATCCAGCAGCCTCTGGGATGGTGGGCCCTGGAGCACAACTCTAAGTGTGGAAGAGGGAGGGTCCCCAGTGCCTGGACCCCCACCTTCTAGAAATCTGGGTTGAGATGTGACTTTGAAATCACAACACGGGTTCAAAGCTGGCTCCAACACTTGGGCCTCCGTTGTCTCATCTGTAAAATGGGAATATTGAAGTCTCTCCCTCTTAGGGTGGGGAGGGGATTAAATGGGATGACAGGTAGAGCACAGGGGCTGGCTGGGCTGAGCGTCCACCTAGGCATGCTGTTGTTGCTGCTAAACCACTGTCTTCTGGGCCAGGGTTGGCACGCTTTTCCCAAAAATTATTTCCCAGCCCTCTGCTGTTGTAGAGCAAACGCAGCTTCGGCAACAGGTTGTCCACGCTCTCACCCCTGATTGCTGAGATATAGATATTGGGTATGATTGTCACATAACACTGTTAGTTTTAGGCGTCCAGCATCATGACTTGATATATGTACATATTGTGAAATGATCACCACAGTAAGTTTAGTTACCATCACCACCACACACAGGTACAGATTATTTTTCTTGTGATGAGAACTTTGAAGATCTTCTCTCTTAGCAACTTTCATATACACAACACAGTGATGTTGACCACAGTCACTTTGCTGTACATACATCCCCAGGGCTTGTGTATCTTACAGCTGGAAGTTTGTGCCTTTTGACCCTCTTTGCCCATTTCACCAGCCCCCTCAACACCCCGCCTCTGGTAGTCACCATCCTGTTCTCTGTTTCTGTGAGTTTGGTTTATTTTTTCAACTCCATAAGAGAGGTTATATCTTTCTCTGTCTGACTTATTTCACTTAGCATAATGCCCTCAAGGTCCATCCATGTTGCAAATGGCAAGATTTCCTTCTTTTTTATGGCTGAGTAAGATTCCATTATATATATAATTTATATATATATATATATATGTCACATTTTCTTCACCCATTCATGTGTCGATGGACACCTAGGTTGTTTCCATGTTACTGAACACAAGTCCATGTGCCCGATGCACAGTGAAGCCAAACAAACACCAGAGTGTGAAGCAGAGAAAGGTTTATTGTAGGGCCAGCAAGGAGAGGGGTGGCTCATGCCCCCAAAATCCCGAACTCCCCAAAGGGTTTCAGCAAAGCATTTTTAAAGGCCAGGTGAGGGAGGGGGGCCACAGGGTGTGTGATCAGCTTGTACACGATTCTCTGATTGGTCGATGGTGAGGTGTCACAGGGGTTAACTTTATCAGTCCTTAGGTGCCAGTAGGTCTGGGGGCTCATGATCATCAAGTAGTTAATTTTTTCCACTTGGTGGGGGTTTTTAGCATCTGAAAAACTCAGGAAACATGCGTGAGATACTATTATCTGGCTACTTCAGAGAGGAGCTACAGCAGAGAATAGGGGGGAGGGGTCTGTCCCGGGAAGGCCCCATAGGGTCCTGCTCGGTTACATCCATATGTTGGTTATTGTAGCTAATGCTGCAGTGAGCTGCCTTCCACGTCCACTGCAGGCCTGCAGCCCTGCTGGCAGCATAAAGCCGGTCGTGAAGGACACAGGCCGTGGGGCTTCCCTGCTCCCTCTCTGCGCCTCAGTGTCCTTGGCTGTAACAGAGTACTAGTAACACGGCCTCCAGGAAAACTCACAAAGACCCTGCTTTGTGACCTTGGGCAGCCACTGCCCTCTCTGTGCCTCAGAGACCTCATGTATAATAAAGAACTTGTAACTGGGCTGCAGCAGGACTCACTAAGGCCCTGCTCTGTGATCTTGGGTGGCCCCGTCCCTCTCTCTGGCTCAGTGTCCTCATCTGTGTTAAAGGAGAGGTAACAGGCACCCCAGAAAGGCTCCCTAAATCCTGCTGTGTGACCTTTGGTGGCCCCTGCCCTCTCTGTGCCTCAGTGTCCTCATCTATAACAGAGAACTAGTAACAGGGCCCCAGGAGGGCTCACTGAGAGCTGCTCTCATCAGCTGCCCCATCATTACAGAGGAAGGGGGAAGGAGGCCTGCTACAGGTACAGGATTACGTCCCTCTGCTCCCCACACCTTCTGAGCCATTGTGCATGCTGTTCCACCAAGCACACCTGTCCCCTCTTCCCCCAGATCACATGGTGGTGATGCTCCAAGGCCACCCCAGTCACCTGACCTCCCCTCCCCCATCAAATGTATTCTCCTTCCTCCTTGAAGCCCTTGACATCACTGCCTTCTCATCTGGTTTATTTGGTCCCTTGTGGTCAGGTGCCCAGGCTCCCCCCATGCCCCAAGCTCCCATGCCAGGACCAAGTACCCAGCAGGTGCTCAATACAGGTTTAGGGCTGCAGGGAAGGCTCACTCACTCCCCTGCACAAGGATGCTCCTCTGGGGGAGGTCAGCTCCAGCACGAAGGGCAAGCCTAGTCTGGTAGGTAGAGGGCTGGATCAGAGAGAGCGAGTGTGTGTGTGTACGTGTACGTACGAGTGGTCTCAAAGCTCCAGCTGCCGAAGAGGGCTGGATCAGAGTGTGTGTGTGTGTGTGTGTGTGTGCGCGCGAGTGGTCTCAAAGCTCCAGCTGCCGAAGATCTGCTGAAGGAAAGGGCAATCCCAGAAGAGCCCTGTTCCCTGCATACCCTGACCCAGGGGCTGGTTCCTGGGAATGAAGCTGTCCCCTGAACACCCATGAGGAGGTAGTGGGCAGGGGTGGGGACGTGGGCACAGGGGCTGTGCAGTGACAGGGCATCCAGCCTGGACCCTGCCTCAGGGTGGCTGCCCAGCCCACCCTTGGTCTTAAACCAAGGGCCTCGAACTAGGGCTCAGGGGCAAGTCTAGATTTTTAAAATTAATTCTAACATTTAAAAACTAAACGATTTCAGGCAAAACCCCAGGCTTCTAGCTTTGTTAGTTTGTTAGTTTTGATATGAAGCGAGAAGTTCTGGCATCCTGGGTGACGTTCCCTCTGGGCAAAGCTCTTCTGGGGCTGAGTGGGAGCCCTCTCTGGACGGAGCTTGTGTCCCCAGATCATCACAGTCCCCACCGCCCCCTAAGATTCCCCCGGGCCCAGGCCCTCCCCCAGCCTCTCCTTGCCTGGCCCCTGGAGACATCTGAGTTTGCAGTCCTCCCTGTAGCCCTCACTGCTTCACAAGGCACATGAGGGCCACAGTCGTGTGGAGCCTGCCCTGAACGCTGGGTGGGTAGGATAAATGGGCTGAGAGTGTAGCCTTCAAAAGAGGGGTTCCTCGCATGTCCTCTGAAGGCAGCCAGGAAGGGGTGGGAGTGGGAGAGGCCCAGGGCCAGGGGCTCTGGAAAGTGTCCCCTGGATGCCCTGTCTTCTGGCTCCAAAGCTGCCCCCTAACCTCTGCCCTTTTCCCACCCCCTCATGCATTGCTGCACCCAGGCTTTCTGCAAACCCTGGCCATGCCGAGGCCCGCTTCCAGGGTCAGCCCTGAAGGTCACAGCCACAGGCCCCTGGCCCTGCTCCTCCTCTGGCAGGTCCAGCAGCTGACTGTCGCTGTGGGGTGGCCACTGCCAGACCCCTTTACAGTGAAAGACGGAGCCTCCCAGGGGATAAGGGACTCGCCCAGGGTCACACAGACTTAGAGCTTATGACCGAGGTCTGCTGGTCTCTCAGCTGGTCCCGAGAAGCAGACCATGTCCCAGGGCGTCAGGTCATCCTCAGGCCGTGACAACCAGGAGAGGTGAATGCAGAATGGGTGAATGGGTCACAGTGGGACGGATGCCCCGGGCAGGCAGGGTCAGGGACAAGCCCTCAGAAGAGCAGGGTCTTGAAGGGTGAGGGCGTTGCTGCTGGTGAGTAGAGGAGAGGGGCTCTTGCTGGAGGCCCAGCCATGTGAGGGCCTGCAGGTGTGATGCAGCGTGGGATTCAGGCTCCCGTGTTGAGGCGGGAGCAGCAGGAAGTGACAGGAGGTGACCCTGGGAGCCCCTGGACTCCCCTCCTCCTGCCGTGACCTCCTCCTCTCTCTCCGCCTCCCCTCTGCCTGCCCCGAGGGCCAGCCCCTGAGCCATCTCTTCCTCCGCGTCCTGTGTTTCCATCCTGTCCAGTCTCAGCTCAGACATAACAGGTAGATCCCACTGCTGAAGTGGTGATGAGTTTCTCACTACTGAGGGGCACTGTCGTGACACGGCTTCCAAGTTAAAAAAAAATTAAAATTGAAGGAGGTGGGGGAGGAAGGTGCAACTGAGGTCAGCGTGGGAGCTTGAGACCCAGGTGAAGCGGGGCAGGGGGGCAGCAGACGGGGCCTGTGGGCGTCTGGATGTTCACTAACTGGGGTCCTCAGGGCGGAGACCGTCATGCTCACTTCACAGCCGCCTGGTGCCAGACACAGCTGGGCCCAGGGAGGCCACTCAGTAAACACGCGCTGACTTGACCCGGATTCACCTGTTTCCACTTTAAATCACTGGGATAGAATTTGCTAAACTCAACAGATGGTGACCCAGACTCAGGTTAATTAGCAAGAAAGGTGAAACCAAGGATTATAAATAAAAGCAACAAACAGACTGGAGAGAAAACTAAGAATCCACATGGATAGCTAAGACTCTGGACCTGCAGCCCACTGTGGCCTCAGGCCCTTTGAACTGGCTGTAGCCTCAGCTGGGAAGTCTCTCCCTCTGCATCACTCGCTCCCTAAACACCTCCAGGAGTTCGCTCCAACGTCCTGCCTGACTTTGTTTTTCTCCATGGAACATCTCACTGCCTGACTTTGCCTATATTTTACTTATTTTTCTCTGTCTCACGCCCCTAGGCTGTCTGCTGCATGAGAATGGAGACCAGGTGTCTGGAGCCCGCCCGGCACACAGTAAGGCCTCAGTGAACGTGCACTGGGTGTGTGGACGCTGAGGCCACGGACAAGGACGTTCCAGGCAGTGATGGTAAGAGCCGTTGATTCACTGCTTGCTGAGCCCCCTGTGTGCCCGCACTGACCTGGGCAGCGGGCCCGGCACTGACGGAGGCGCACAGTGAGCACACGGCCTGTTAGAAGGCCACGTGCTGTGGGGACATGCAGGACTCGGGGAAGTCAGGAGGGGAGGGGAGGGGGGAGAGAGATGGGAGACCAGGTCGTGCGGGGCCTGTGGCCCCTACGAGGACCCTTCTTCTGGGTACGCAGCCGGGGGCCAGCCCTGAGCGCTGTGCAGGAATGAAGTGACTGAGGGCTGGGGAGGCTGTCCCTGTAGACTGTGCAGGCAGGACGGCTCCTCTGAGGAGGTGACATTCGAGCTGAGCCTGAACAGACCGTGTTTCTACCTTCTGTAAACTTGGTGCTTTGTTTTTGCAGGACACCCCCTGTTCTGTGTCACCTCGACTTAGCCTCCTGCCCCCCTTGTCAGCCCCCGCCCACCCGCAGGAGGAGTCCTTTTAGGGCCCAGTTTTTTGGGGGGGTTTTTTGGCATCTCGCGGCTTGCAGGATCTTAGTTCCCCAACCAGGGATCAAACCCAGGCCCTTGGCAGTGAGAGTGCCAAGTGCTAACCACTGGACTGCCAGGGAAGTCCCCCAGCACCCACTTTTCAAATACAAACCAAGCACCGCCTCTGTTGGACTCATGCTCTGAGCCACTGTCCACCTGCCCTGCTCCCCCAGGGTCAGGTTCCAGGCCACTGGGGGCCCCTACAGCCCAGAGCCCATGAAGCTGCTCAGCCTGGCTGGTCCTCAGCCTGTTCACCCTGCTTGCCGTTCCCTCCACAGAAGCTGCGATGAAGGCTCCCGTCCGTCTGTCTGTCCACGGCTCCGGGCTCCTCTGCCTCCTGCCCTCCGCACGCCCCCTGCGTGGTGCGTCCTCCCCCTCCTCTGAGACTGTGAGTAGAAACTCTCTTTTCAGTGGCAGTTGTCTCCTGATCTGCTGGCCTTACTGAACCTCAAGTTTTCTACTAAACATTCTATTTTAAACCAGCCTACGAGACACTTTGCAGACACTTAGAGTAAACAAATGAAGGATAAGTGAACTGTACACCTTTTTACAATATCGTCAAGTTTAATAATTTAATTTTTAGAACTCATTTTCCCATAAAATCACAGGCTCCGTCAGGGTGGAGGGTGTCTAAAAATCACGTGGACAGGACCAGATCCCTGTGAGGTCCTAACTACCCGTCTGCCCAAACTGAGGGCTCAGGCCCAGGCTTGACCAAGTCCCAGTCTCTGCCTTCACACTGTGAGTGCAATTTGGTTTGTTTTCAAGTTAAGCTTTTACGCTTGTCAGCTTAGCAGGGAAATTGTCGGTTCTAAACTCATCTTTCCAGCAATGATCAAGTCACATGGGGTGGGAGAAACGGGGAGAGGTTGGTCAAAGGGTAAAAGTTACAGCTCTGCCCGCCGAGTGAGTCTAGAGATGCAGTGCATGGCAGGATGAGTGCAGTTAACGACACTGCATCGTGCTGGGGAGACTTGCCAGGGGAGCAGACTTGAGGTGCACAACCAAAAAGTGATGGTTAACTGAGCAGATGGACATGTGAGTTAGCTCGCCTGGAGCTCCACTGTGTACACAGACACCAAAACGTCATGTTGTACACCTGAAATTCATACAATTTTTATCAAAAACGAGCTCTGTGACCTGAGTGGCCAGCAGCTGTACCCGGGCGCTGTGACTTCAACAATGGCAGAAATGACACTCCTGCCACGATCAGGCCCTGCAGAGGGACGGGCAGCGTTTGCTTCCTCGCTCTTGGAAACCAGCCCCCAGGCTGTGAAGAAGCCTGG
The DNA here is from genome assembly GCF_949752795.1 of Hyperoodon ampullatus. NCBI lineage: Eukaryota > Metazoa > Chordata > Mammalia > Artiodactyla > Ziphiidae > Hyperoodon > Hyperoodon ampullatus. Next base: position 30,053,424 of record NC_136916.1, on the reverse strand, counting down.
CAGCCACATGGAGGAGGACGAGGCCAGCCACCAGCCCAGCTGAGCCCTGGGTGGCAGTCACTGTGAGGGAGGCCTCAGCTGAAGTCACACGTGGCAGAGGTGAGCCGTCCCCCCGGGCCCTGCCCGAAGTCCCGCAGGAATAAATGATGACTTTTAAACCACTGCGTTTAGGGGTGTTGGTTTCACAGCAGCAGGTCCTGAAACGCTGCCGCCCCTCGCCCTCCCCCCGTGCCTGCTCCAGGCCTTCCACTTCCTCTCACCCCTGTTACAGACAGAGCGTTCCTGTCCCCCCAATTCATACGCTGGGGTCCCAGCCCCCCAGCGTGGCCGTGCTTGGAGACGGGGCCTGTAAGGAGGCGCAAAGATTGAACGTGGTCCTAAGGGTGGGGCGTAATCCAGTAGGGCCGGGGTCCTGACATAGGAGGAAGGGGCTCCAGGGCTCCCCCCACCACGTGAGGACCCCGTGAGGAGGAGAGTCCACACCAGACACCCACCCGCCAGACTGTGATCTGGGACTTCCGGCCTCCAGAGCTGTGGGAAGACACACTTCTGTTGTTCAAGCCGCCCAGCCTGTCGTGGCAGCCGCTGCACATTCTTCATACACCCTCGAGCCTCGAAGCCTCTGCACACGCCCTCCCACCTGCCTGGATGCTTCCCGCAGCTCACAGTTCCTGGCTAGGGCCACTCTCAGCAGCTGTGTTCCTAAGTCGGGGAGCAGGGGGGAGGCGGGGGGTATCAGCCAGGCCTCCCTCCCTGTTCACCCCTCTCAAAGCAACCGCTCCCTCCACCGCCCAGCACGGGTCAGTCCGCAGCTGCAGCTTCGATTTCTTTGAATAATGGTTTGATGGATGTTCCCCCTCCTCTCGGGTCTGCACGGGGCCTGGCACACGTATGTGCGCCATCTTTAGAAAAGATGTGGCCTTGACCGGGAAGGTAAGGGCACCCTTTGACCCAGATGTTCTGCTCCTGGGTGTAAACGCCAGTGAAACGTGGGGCATGGCTGGGCGGTGTGTCCCCAGGCCCTGGGCTAGAACAGGCCTTGCGTGTCTCATCAGAATGGATGCATGTGGCCCGTCCACACGAGGGACACAGAGTGGCTATGGGAATGCTGGAGCCAGGCCACCCCAGGCAGCAGGGAGAGTCTCCCAGGCAGCTTTGTATGTCTCCTGTGTGTACATCAAGGTTTAATGGAAAAAATGAACAATTGTTCAGCAAAGTGGTGAGTTTTTACTTTTAAAAGGGGTACAGAGCCCCCAGATGCTCCTCAAACACCCAGGCCCCTTGTCACAGGTGGGCAAACCTGGGCTCCCTGGCAGCACCCCGCTCCCCGACCTCACTGGTAGCAAGTGAGTGACCAGCAGGTAGCTCCCAGTTGCCTGAGTGTAAACCCCTTTTCCAGAAGGACCCTGGACTCCCTGCCCAGCAATTCCAAGTGGACATCAGCACGCACCAGCAGGGCCTCAGTGCCTGGACGCTGGCAGGTGATGAAGACCAGGATGGCCCACAGACCATGTGCTCTCTGCCTGCCGCGGGCCAGCAACAAGGCCAGCCCGGCTCCCTGTCAGCTGGAGACTCTCCACAGCCGTCCTCAGGACAGTTCTCGGGACGGGGGATGCGCGGTTCCTCCTCCAGCCTCCCCACCCCTCAGGGCCCTGGGAGCGACCTTGTCTTCGTCTGCTTACTGCTCTGTCTTCCTCCACGAGGACTAGGCGCACCGCAGGGTCCCCGGTGCTAAGACTGGCAGAGGCTCCCAGCTAAACGGCTGAGGGGCGGTGACGCAGCAGTGCCAGGAGCCCCGTGTCCTGGGACGTCCTGTGTCTGAGCGGCCAGGACGGACCAGGGAACAGGAAAGGACCCTGAGCAGGCCTTCCTGGTCCCTGCCCAGTCCCTCCCCTTACTGCCTGCCAAGCGACCCCAGAATGTCACTCAACCTCCAGGAGCCTCATCTGTGGATGAAGGGTGACAGGAACAATTACCCCCAAGAATGTGGAAGGAGACAAGTCAGACACCCGGCCCGGAGGGGTTGATGGATAAAGCTGCTTCTCTCACCAGCTGCCTGAAGGTGTAACCGAGGATGTGAGCTCCCTGCCACTGGGCGGTGCTCGTGGGCAACTCTGCGGGGCTGGAGGGAAGGGTGACTTCTGTGATGGGTGATGCAGGGCCTGGCACCGGGCAGGCTCCAGGGAAATGTTTGCTGCCTGCACCCACGACGGAGTTGGCCCAACCTCACATGCTAACAGCAGAGTCACATTTAAACCAAGGACGGCGCGTTCAGAGGACACCCTTGCTGGTCCTACGGCAGAGGAGTAACGCATGACGCAGAGAGGGGGTGGGCGGAACTCCGGTGGTGGCACCTGTGTGGGCGGGGGTGGCATCAGTGTGGACAGGGCAGCTGGCGGAGGAAGCATCCCGGAGCCTGCTAGTTTCCTGCCCAGGAGGAGGAGAACCAAGAACAAGATGACTTTCCAAACTGGTGTGAATGGATGCAAGGTCACAGAAGCAGCCTCATAGCCCTTAACCCACCCCCAGGGCCCTGTCCCCAGAAGGTCTTAAAGAACCAGGTTGAGGCTTTACATGTGCACGTGCTGAGGCCAGAGATGCCTTAGTTTGGGCTGCCCTAGCCACACCTGGGGATACAGATTCTGGCACAAGGAGTTTATTTGGAGGTGAAGGCAAGGGTGTAGGGAAGTGAGAAGAGGAAGAGAAGGTGACCAACTATGGCTGTTATCAAGCTGCCCGCCGCTGCGGAGCCCCCACTGCAGGATCCCCCCACTGTGGGCAGCAGGAATCGGCCCACTAGGGAGCCTGGGAGCCAGTGCAGAGAGGCGGCTGGGGTCCTGGCTGAGTCTGCTCCTTGGGACACTAAGCCTCCACACTGCAGCCTTTCTCAAGGAGGCCGAGGGGTCTCCAGCAGCAGAAGTCGCCAAGCAGAGAGGTGCTGGCATTTGGAAGTGAGAGGAGGCCAGGGCGAGGGGCTCTGGCAGCCAGCACTGCCTGGACTGAGAGAGAGCTTCCTGCTGTCCTTATCATAAGACCATGGGTAACTGGCCCACCGTGTGGACTTCAGAAGGTCAGGGGTACATGTGATCGTCTTGTCACCCTTGCCTTGCTTCTGTAGTGGATCCTGCAGACTGAGTCATTCAACCTGTGTGCCACCCCCTCCTTCCATGCCTTTTGTCGCTGGAAAACCTGAAATCTATATTTCCCAGACACCTGTGCAACTAGGGTTCTGCAGGTGGCCTCAGCTCCTCTGGACAGATGCCTGCCTGAGACCTAAAAAGCGGAAGTGAGCAACACAGGGTGGTGGAGGGATGGGGCTCCTGGGTGGCAGGGAACAGAGGGGTCTGGTTCTCCCACAGCAGCAGCATCACAGACATTGGGGTTTCCATAGCAACAGTCTTGGGTGGAGTCGGGATTGTCTAGGCTGTGTTGTACCTGGCTATGGGGCCTACACTCTTGGTTCCCTGGTAGTCCTGGAATCTCAGTCTTAACACCCAGGAATAAGCCCCCTCTGCTCAAACCACAAAAAGTGGATTCTGTCATCTGTAACGAATTACTGTGACCGATACAAATTCAGATTCTGCAGTCACCTCCATTTTTCTTCCTGTGCGAAGAAATACAGGAAACTTAAGAAAAGCAAGTAAAAATCATCTGTAATCCCACCATCTGTAGGTAATTGCTGTAATATTTTTGCATGTTTCCTGTTTTTTTCTATAGTCAAAATGACACAGTTTATATTATTCTCTGCCAGCTTTGCTCACTTAATGTGGATTATAAATGTGTCCCAGTAGCTTTGTCCATGTGGCCTTCAGCTCCCTAGACCAAATCAGATTCTATTCACTTTTTTTAAACCACCATATTGATGTACAATTGACATAGAAAAAGCTGTAACTATTTAATGTATACAACCTGATGACTTTGGAGATAAGCATGCATCTGTGAAACCATCACCAGTCTATGCCATAAGTACATCTATCAGGTCCAAGTTTCCTCCACCCTCGCTATTCATTATTGTGATAAGAACACTTAACGGGAGACCTACCCTCTTAGCCAAGCTCTAAGTATATAACATGGCATTAAGAACCACAGGCACCGTGCCGTGCGCATCTGTGGAACTTACTCATCTTGGGTACCTGACACTTTGTACCCTTTGACCATCACCTCCCTGTTTCCCCCCTCCCCAGCCCCGAGCAACCACCCTTCTACTCTCTTCTAAGGGTTTGGCCGTCTTAGATTCCTCATATAAGTGGTACTATGTAGTATTTGTCCTTCTGTGTCTGGCTTCTCTTAGCATAACGTCCTCCACGTTCATCCATATTGTTGCAAATGGCAGGATTTCCTTCTTTCTTTAAAGGCTGAATAATATCCCATTTTGTGTATATACCACATTTTCTTTAGCCGTTCATCAGGCAATGCACATTTAGGTTGCTTCCATGTTTTGGCTATTGTGAACAATGCTGCAGTGAGCACGGAGTGCAGTTACCTCTTTCAGATCCTGACTTCAATTCCTTTGTGTGTATGCACGGAAGTGGGATTGCTGGGTCATCTGGTAGCTCTATTTCTAATTTTTTGTCTGGCTTTGGTGTCAGGGTAATGCTGGCTTCAGAAAATGAGTTTGGAAGTGTTCTTTCTTCCATTTTTGGAAGAGTTTAAGAAGGATTGGTATTAATTCTTCTTCAAATGTTCGGTAGAATTGCTTGTGAAGACCTGGCCCTGAGTTTTTCTTTGCTGAGAGGTGTTTGGTTACTGATTCAACCTCCTTATTTATTATTGGTCTGTTCAAGCTTTCAATTTCTTCGCGGTTCCGTCTTGGTAGAGTGTATGTTTCTAGGAATTTATCCATTTTTCTCAGTTGTCCAATTTATTGGTATATAATTGTTCATAATAGTTTCTAATATTTTTTTATTTCTGTGACATCTGTTGTAATGTCTTCTCTATTATTTGTGATTTTATTTATTTGAGTCTTTCTTTTTTATTTCTTAATCTTGCTAAGGGTTTGTCAATATTGTTTTATCTTTTCAAAAACCACCTCTTATTTTCATCTATTTTTTGTTTTTCTAATTTTATTTATTTATGCTCTGATCTTCAGTTTTTTCTTTCCTTCTGCTAACTTGGATCTTAGTTTGCTCTTTTTCTAGTTCCTTGAGGTGTAAATTTAGGTTATTTGAGATTTTTCTTTTGTGAGGTAGGTATTTATTGGTATCTCTTGGTACTTTCCATTTGACTCAAAATATTTCTAATTTCCCTTTAAGTTTCTTCTTTGATTCAGTGTTATTCAAGAGAGTGTTCTTTAATTTCTGTGTGTTTATAAATGTCCCCATTTTCCTTCTGTTATTGATTTGTAATTTCATTTCATTGTGGTCAGAAAATACATTTGGGATGATTTCAATCTCCTTAAATTTGTTAAGACTTGTTTTGTGATCTATAATGTGATTTATCCTGGAGAATCCATGTGTGCTTGAGAAGAAGGTGCATTCTGCTGCTGTTGGATGTTCACTATATATCTGTTTGGTCCATTGGTTTATAGTGATGTTCAACTCTGCTGTTTCCTTACTGATTTTTGTCTGGATGTTCCATCCATTTTTGAAAGTGGAGTATTCGAGTCTCCTACTATAATTTTATGGCCATCTATTTCTCCCTTTAGATCTGTAGATGTTTGCTTTATATATTTAGGAGATCTGATATAGGATGCATATATATTTATTTTTATTATTTATTTATTTTATAACCATTTTAAAAATTGAAGTATAGTTAATTTACAATATGTTAATTTCAAGTCTACAGTAAAGTGATACATATATGTATATGTATATAAATGCATATATATATACTTTTTCAGATTCTTCTCCATTATTATAGGTTATTACAAGATATTGAATATAGTTCCCTGTGCTATAGAGTAAGTCCTTGTTGTTTATCTATTTTATATATAGTACTGTGTATATGTTAATCCCAAACTTATTTATTTGTATTAAAATTTTTTTACTTTAAAACATTTGTAAAGGTTACTTTCCATTTTTAGTTATTACAAAATATTGGCTATTTCCCCATATTGTACAATACATCCTTGAGTCTATCTGACAACCAATAGCTTGTACCTCCCACTCTCCTATGCCAATATTGCCCCTCCCCCAACTGGTAACTACTAATTTGTTTTCTATGTCTCTGAGCCTGCTTCTTTTTTGTTATATTCACTAGTTTGTTGTATTTTATAGATTCCACATATACGTGATTTCATACAGTATTTGTCTTTCTCTGTCTGACTTATTTCACTTAGCATAATGCCCTGCAAGTTCATCCATGTTGCTGCAAATGGCAATATTTCATTCTTTTTTATGGCTGAGTAGTATTCCATTGTGTGTATATGTGCGCATATATATATATATATATATATATATATACACACCACACCTTCTTTATCCATTCATCTGTTGATGGACACTTAGATTGCTACTATATCTTGACAATTGTAAATAATGCTGCTATGAACATTGAGGTGCATGTATCTTTTTGAATTAGTGTTTTTGCTTTTTTTGGATATATACCCAGGAGTGGAATGGGTACATAGATAATTGTTATATCTTCCTGTTGAGTAAACCTTTTTATCACTATATAATCATCTTCTTTATCTTGTGTAGCAGTTTTTGGTTCAAAGTCTATTTTGTCTCATGTAAGTATATATACATTCCTGCTTTCTTTTGGTTACCATTTGTATGTAATATCTTTTTCTATCCCTTTACTTTCCACCTTTGAGTGTTCTTAAAGCTATAGTGAGTCTCTCGTACACAGCGTATAGTTGTAGCTTGTTATTTTATCCATTCAGTCACTTTTCATTAGTGAGTATAATCCATTTAAATTCTTTTAACTTTTCAACTAGGGTTAAAAGTGATTTGTGCACCACCATTACAGTATTGCACTGTTCTTTATTTGTCTATATATTTACCAGTAAAATTTATACTTTCTTATGCTTCTGTGTGGTTGTTTAGTGTCCTTTTGTTTCAACTTGACAAACTCCCTTTAGCACTCCTTGTAAGGCAGGTCTAGTGGTAACAAACTCCCTCGATTTTTGTTTGTCTGGGAAAGTCTATCTCTCCTTCATTTTTAAAGGACAGTTTTGCCAGGCATAGTATTCTTGGTTGGCAGATTTGTTTTTCCAGCACTTTGAGTATATCATCCTACTCTCTCCTGGCCTTCAAGCTTTCTGCCAAAAATTCTGCTTATAATCTTAATGGAGTTTCATTTTATGTGATGAGACATTTTTCTTTTGCTGTTTTCAACATTCTCTCTTTAACTTTTGACTATTTAATTTTAATGTGCCTCAGTGTAGACCTTTTTTAGGTTCAACCTATTTGGGGTCTTTTGGGCTTTATGAATCTAGCGGTTCTTTTCCTTTCCCAGATTTGGGGAAATTTTAGCCATTATTTCTTTAAATAAGCTTTCTTCTCCTTTATGTTCTTCTCCTGGAACTCCCATTATGTTATATTGTTTTTCTTGACTGTGTCCTGTGAGTCCTGTGGGCTTTATTCACTCTTTTTCATTCCCTTTTACTTTTGCTCCGCTGAGTAGAGCATTTCAAGTAACCTGTCTTCAAGTTCACTGATTCTTTCTTCTGCCTGATCAAGTCTGCTATTGAAGCTCTCTATTGAATTTTTCAGTGCACATTGTATTCTATGCTCCAGAATTTATGTTTTGGTTCTTTTTTTATGTTTTCTATCTCTTTGTTGAACTTGTGATCATGTATTGCTTTTTCTGACTTTGTCTAGTTGTCTGTCTGCATTCTCTTATAGCTCAATGAGCTAAGATGATTATTTTGAATTCTTTGTCAGCAATTCATAGATCTCCATTTCTTTGAGGTCAGTTACTGGAACTTTGTTTTGTTCCTTTGGTGATGTCACATTTTCCTGATTCTTTGTGATCATTTTATCCTGTGTTGATGTCTGCACATTTGAAGGAGTAGTCACCCCTTCCAGTCCTTATGTACTGGCTTGGGAAGGGAAAGACCTGCACCTGACTAGAGATTCTGGGAATCTTTTAAACCTTTTGTATAGATGTGCCCACTCTACTCTTCTCATCCCTCCTTGGGGGGCTAGTTTTAGGATTATGTGCCTTCTCCTGATCCCATAGAGCTGTGTAAGGTGCTGAGAGCTGCCTATTCCTTTTCTCTAGGGTGTGCTCGGCTAGGCCAGGGCATTGGTTGCAAGCACCACTTCCATCCCTCCCTTCTGAAAGGTATATCTTAGAATTTTGTGCCTTTTCCCTACACCACAGAGCCATGTCGAGTGCCAGGCATCACCCACCCATTTTCCATAGGGCAGTGCACTGAGTTGCTAGGACAAAGAGCTCAATCCCACTCTGTCCCTCCCTCCTGAAGGAGCAGTTTCAGGGTTGTGTACCTTCCCCCAATCCTGCAGAGTCAAGTTGGTTGCTGAGATCTTCACTGGCTGCTGAGGTTCATGTACCATCTGTGGACGTCTGTGGGGCACCATCTTTGGGGAATTGTTGCTTTGGGGGTGTATATGTTGGTTGCTATGAGCCTCCACCCTTTTCTTTGTTCTTAACTGCTCCCAAACAATCCAGCCATGCTGATTTCTTCAGTGTTCTGGATGCATCAAGATAAGCAGAGCTTTTAGACATTGCCCCCAAAGGCTGGGGAGTAAGACCCTCACCTGTTCTCTCATTAACCTGTGGCAGAAATCGTGGGCTAGGTGATCTCTCTTGGTTCTGAGTTTTGTCAGCCTGGGGGAGAGGTGATGCAAGCAAAGTGACACCGCTCTTTCTGCCCTTCCAGTGTGGCTGATCTTGCATTTTGTGGTCCACTGGGGTGGTGGAACCTCTCAACTGGACTCCAGAGCTCTCACAAAGGAATTTTTGCCTGTAGATGGTTGTCAAGTCATCAGTGTTTATATGGGGGAATGAGGGCTGGAACCTCCTATTCTGCCATCTTACCAATATGACTCCCTCTCTCCATGTACTCTTGTAACACTTGGCCCTTAGAACAAAACTCAAACTTCACTCACAGCCTACAAGGTCTGAGGGATCTGGCCCTACTCACTTCTCCACCTTCCTCACCTTCCAGCTTCCTCTGGCTTATCCCGCTCCAGCCACACATCTTCCATTACTTCCCTCTCACAGCCCAGCTCCCTGACCCCAGCATCTTGGTAATTCCTGTTCCCCTTGCCTGGAAGATCTTTTCCTGGCTGTTTCTTTGCCTGGCTCCTTCTCAACTTTTGGATTTCATTTTAAATGCCAGGTCCTAGAGTAGGGTTTCCCTGTTTCCCCATCTAAGAAACCTCCCCAACCCTCCCATGGTTCTCTACCACATTACCCCTTCTTCCTTCTGTGTACTTGTCACATTTGTCCACTTATTGTCTGTCTTCCCCCATAGAATGTCAACTCCAAGAGGGCAGACACTGTATCTGTCTTGTTTATCACTATATTCCCTGCCCATTCCCTGTACATTTCTTTTAAAAGAATATTTCAAACGGCAACATAACAATCAATGTCTAAAGTGCCATACTTGACTTCACCCTTTTCTATTTGTGTATATGCAATAATTTCTGATTATAAATAATACTACAATGAACATCTCCATGCATAACATTCTTTGTCCCTGCCTCTGGTGATTTTGTTCAGTAATGTCTCAGAAGTAGAAATATTGGCTTCATGATAGAGCATGAGTATGTTTAAGGCTCCTTCATAACCATGGCCACACTGCACTCCAGGAAGTCTGACTGAAGACCTAACATAAGTCTCACCACCCCTGAATGTGAGGGCTATGAGACAAGAGACAAGTATTTATTTATTTGTTTGTTTGTTTATTTATTTATTTATTTATGGCTGTGTTGGGTTTTTGTTGCTGCATGTGGGCTTTCTCTAGTTGTGGCAAGCAGGGGCTACTCTTCATTGCAGTGCATGGGCTTCTCATTGTGGTGGAGCATAGCTCTAGGCACGTGGGCTTCAGTAGTTGTGACACGTGGGCTCAGTAGTTGTGGCTTGCAGGCTCTAGAGTGCAGGCTCAGTAGTTGTGGCTCACAGGCTTAGTTGTTCCACGGCATGTGGGATCTTCCTGGACCAGGGCTCGAACCTGTGTCCCCTGCATTGGCAGGCGGATTCTTAACCACTGCACCACCAGGGAAGTCCCAAGAGATGAGTCTTTCGATGAGCAGTGCACATGGATCACCTGGGGATCTGATTAAAATTCAGATTCTGATACAGGAGATCTGGAGTGGGACCTGAGATGCTGCATTTCTAACAAGCTTCCTGGAGGATTCCCCCAGAGGCTCTCATCCTGCCTGCTCTTTCCTGTCAGTGTCTGGGCTCCATATTAACACAGCCCCTGGGTACCTGTGCCACTGCCCAGACCTCAGCCTGCCAGGCCAGCAGCCCCAGCAAGAAAGCCTGTGCTCGTTTCTGCTCTGCTTGCCTCAGGCCCTGTCTCCATTTGGCTGTCAGCTCCAGGCTCCATGACCCCTGATGTATGTGTGGTTCTTAGGGGTTCTGAGTTGTTTTCCACGAGGTGTGGGTTGAACTTAACCCTTCAGATTCCAGGATGCACCACTGCCCTGGGTGGGGGAGTGGACATCTGTGACTACCTTTCCTTCCAGTCCTCTGCTTCCTCATCATATGACAATAATATCTGTTTTTTTCTGAGAAGACCCCCCCCGACCCCCAGCGTTTCCTGGTCCATGTGGTTTGGGGGAAGTTAACCTTCTATAATACCAGAATCTAAAGGTGAGCCTATAACCTGGATCTGGCCAATCAACAGATTTCATCTCCTTGCTTTCAGTAATTTGTTTGAGGGTGGACATGTGACCTGGTCCCAGGAAATCTGTGCCAGGACTTACAACAGAACTATTGTGAATGAGAAGCTCTCCCCCATCTGGGGGGCTGCCAGGGCCACTACATAAGCTAACTGACCAGAGAGTAAGGCCAACATGGAAACCAGAGATAAGGTAGCTCCTGATGTCATAATTTGAGGCCCTGGGTCAAGCTGGACCTGAAGCTGACTTGATTTCAGTGGGGTTGGGCCATAGTGGAGCTAGGACCAAAATCATCATCACAGCAAGACACCAGCTTGGGCACTGAGGCTTGTGTGTGTCAGTGTGTTCAGCACAAACTAAGGAGGGCAGAGGGCTCCAGAAAGAAAAACCTCAAAAGTGAGCCTGCCCTGTACACACACATGTACCCACAGGCACGTGGGCACACACAGTCCAGGCCAGAATAGTGGGGATCATGGTGGGGGTGGGGGGACTGCTGCCAACAGAGAGGAGGGCTGCTCCTGTCAGATGGGAGGTTTTCCCACGTTACTGGCGTCTTTGCATGATACACAGTGAGCTTTGAAACAAAAATAAGAGACAAATTGGATGGGTAAGAAGTAGCTTAATGTAAGTGTAAGTCAAAACAGCATTTAAATCTGGTATAGCCTCTAAACAACCTTGCACCTTTCATCTCTTCCTGGAAAGGAAGTCCTGAATGCTGTCACTTTTTCTTATGCATGTACAGGGGCTTCAAATGCACCATCCTGGGGGGATGTGGAGGGGTAATGCAGAGAGGACAGGTGGCCGGGTCAAGGTCGCACAGCCCATTGTGTCCAGTGCACCATCTGGGGGAGAGGTGACCAGTGCAAGGTGACCAGAGCGGACATGCGGGCAAAGATTTTCTTACTAAAACCCCGGGTTTGACTCATCACCAGAGGCAGGTTTCCTGGGAAGCTATGGAGGCTGAAACTGCAGGGCCCTCAGTTGTTCAGCCCCTTCTTAGATCCCAACATAATTCTGGGTTCTTTTTCTTAAAAAACACCACCCAAAACTACGTAGATCCACAAGGTGTGGATCAGACCCAGCCCCCAACTGACCCAAGGCTGTTTCCCACTTCCTTCCCCATCACCTTTCAAGAACCCCAAACTCAAGGGCGTTGTCATAAACTTGAAATAGGTACTGAAAGGCCTTTGCTTCTAGGGTATCTCTGCTTGTCCTCATGTGCAGTTTCTTCCCTATTTCTGATGATTTAGGCACTTGTTATGCAAACGACATCTACGGAGACCCCTTCTGTGAAATGCTTACGTGCCTCTTTCAAGGTCCTCTGCTTCATCTTAAACATAAAACCAAATCCTCTTGCTTCTCCCTGGCCAGTGCTCGGGGGTCCCAGCCTGCAGAAGGGGAGAAGCCCATGAGAAGCTCCCTAGCCATCCACCCAGTGACCCACGAGAGCACCGCCCACCTCCTGGCCAGTCAGTGCCCGTCAGTTGAATGTGGACTGTGTTTTGTAAGTAAAGTAGCTCCATTTCGCCACAGGTGCTTCTGTCTGTCGGTGTCTGTTACTTCACTGGAAGCATCTGCAAAGCCCAGCTTGCTATCTGGTCCTGGGATGGGTGTTGACAAAACTCAGCAGGGAGCCACCTGCTCAGGGCTGGGTGTGCTTGAGAGGCTCCTGGAGGGGACACAGGTGGGGGCACGTGTCCCAGGGCAAAGGTTTAGGGGAACACTGAGAGAGGCTTCTGGGAGGAGACCTGAGGGCAACCACCTCCTGGAGGAGAGCATGAAACGTGTCTTCACTTCTCCAGAACCCGGGCAGGGATGCAGGCCCCACCCCGCATTAGTTCACGTGCAGGATGCACTTTATAGAAGCTGCGTCTGTGGGTAGGACACATCCTTCCTGTCCAAATCACATTTTGCAAAAAATTAAAATAAAGTTGGGCACTTTCTTCTTTCCATCTTCTCTAGCTGAGTCCTCCAAGGACAGTGGGGACTCAGCCTCCAGCCTGCTGACCACTGGTAGGCAGGGCCGGGTCTGGGACTACTGGCAGCAGTTTTGCTTCTCTGTAAAACTTTAGATCTCTCCATCAAATCTGAATGAGAGCCTTGCTGGGTAGAGTAAATTTGGTTATAGGATTTTCCCTTTTATCACTTTAAATATACCATGCCATTACTTCTGGCCTGCAGAATTTATCCTGAAAAGTCAGGTGCTTACCTTATGTGAGTTCCCATGATGTAACTTATTGCTTTTCCTTTGTACCTTTTAATAGTCTTTACTTTTTTTTGCCATTTTAATTACAGTGAGTCTTGGTGTGGTCCTCTTTGGTTTGATCCTGTTTGGGGCTTACTGTGTTTACTGGACTTGGATGTCTGTTTTCTTTGCCAGGTTAGGGAAGTTTTCAGCTTTTATGTCTTTAAGTATGTTCTCTGCCCCTTTCTCTTTCCCTTTTCCTGCTGGGACTGCAAATGTTAGTGCACTTGATGTTGTTTCAGAGGTCTGTTAAACTGTCCTCATTTCTTTTTATCCTATTGTTTTCTGTTCATCTTCAGTGATTTCCAGTACTCTGTTCCTCCAGTTTTCTGATTTGTTCCTCTGTATCATTTTATCTACAGTTGTTTCCTTTTAGTGTATTTTCATTTCAGTTATTGTATTCCTCATCTCTGTTTGGTTGTTCGTTAAGATCATCTTTTTAAAAAACTTCTAAGGGACTTCCCTAGCAGTCCAGTGGTTAAGACTTCACCTTCCAATGCAGGGAGTGAGGATTCAATCCTTGGTCAGGGAGCTAAGATCCCACATGCCTCGAGGACAAAAAAACCAAAACATAAAACAGAAGTGGTATTGTAACAAATTCAATAAAAGACTTAAAAAAAAAACCCCAAACTTCTAACTTCTCCTTCTGGTTGTCCATTTTTCTCCTGAGTTCTTTGATTATCTTTACAATCATTACCTAGAACTCTATCTTGAGTAGATTGGCCATTTCCACGTCACTTAGATCTTCTTGTGGGTTTTCTTGGGTTACCTTGTTCCTTCATTTGGATCGTGTTTCTGTGTCACCTCATTTTTCTTTTTCTTTTGAATTTTCTTTTATTACTTTTTTATACAGCAGGTTCTTATTAGTTATCTATTTTATACATATTAGTGTATATATGTCAATCCCAATCTCCCAGTTCATCCCACCACCACCACCCCTGCCCTCACTTTCCCCCCTTGGTGTCCATACACCTCATTTTTCTTAACTTGCTGTTTTTATTGCTATGTATCTGGTACGTTAGTTACATTTCCTGACCTTGGAGAAGTGGCCTTTTGTAGGAGATGTTCTATGTTCCCCAGCAGCCCGCTCTCCCCTGGTCACTAGAACTATATGCTCTAGGTGTACCCCCTATGTGGGCTGCTTGGGTCCTTCTATTGTGGTGGGCTGACTACTGTGGGTGGTCTGGTAGGCTTGGCTGCCACCAGTCTGGCTGTTTGCCAGGCTCTGCCTTGTATGGAGGCTGTCAGTGCTGCTTGGAGGGAGAGAATAATGAGGCAGCTGGCTGCACAGCCATGGGTGACATCGAGACTAGTGCTGGCTCACTTGTGGGTGGAGTTGGGGTCCAGGAGATATCAGGGCTGGTGCCCAACCACTGGTGTATAAAGCCAAGTCCCGGGGCTATGCTGGCTTACTGGCAGGCAGAGCCAGGCCCTGGGTTCTGGTTGCAGGGCCCAGGAGAACCAGAGCTGGTATCACACCACTGTTCTGGACACAGCTGGCTGCAGGATCTGGGGTGTCCTGAATCTTGTGTTGGCATTCTGCTGTGCAGGGCAGGACCCAGCCGAGTCCATAGATGGTCCTTGCCTGCTCGTGTTTGGGCTGGGTCCGTAGGCTGCTGGGCTGTCCTAGGTAGTCCTAGGGCTGCTATCCGTCCACTGGTAGGTGGGGCTGGTTGTGAAGCTCGAGCAGCCTCAGTGGCAGTTGGCACCAGGGCCCAGCCAGTCTTAGGGCTGGTTCTGGCCTGCTAGTGAATGGTCCGGTTCCACAGGCTGCTGGGCAGCAGTACTGGTGCCTGCCTGTTGCTTTGTGAGGCTGGTCCTGAGGCTAGAGCAGTCTCACTTGTGGGAGGGGGCCGGGATTCTGGTGCTGATGCCTGCCTACCTGTGGGTGGAGTTGGGAACCAGGGTCTCTGGCTGGAGGGTCCTACGGGGCCCTGGATCTAGTTCCTGTACACTGGTGCTTGGAGCCTGGTCCCGGGGCTTCTGGTGGTCGGGGTCCAAGTCCAGGGGCAGCTGTGGGCTTGAGAGGGTCTTAAAGGAGCCTGAGTGCTGGTGGATGGGGCTGTGTCCCTGCTCAGTTAGTTGCTTGGCCTGTGGCATTCTAGTACTTGGACTAAGGGTACCTTTGGGTAGATTTCTAAGGGTGACCCCTTACACAAGCCTAAACCCCCCTGCAATTTCCACCAAGCCAGCAGCATCTACCCTAAGCAACAACAAGGCCACACCTATTCCAGGAGGAACTCAGCCCCTAAGAATCAGGCCCAGGGAAGCTGCACTTCTGGAAGTTGTTACCCAAACCGTCACACTACTCAGCAGTCTCAGGTGTGCTGTGCCTGACATCTCTAGCTCAGTGCTACTGAATACGGGTCTGAGGGAGGAACATCTGCTTCAACAAAAACTTGTCAAAGATGTCATTTCATGAGCCCCACAGGAGGATCATAACTTAGAGTGGGTCCTGATTCCCCCCCAAACTTGTACTCACTTTAAAGCTTCAGAAGAAACATTTGCTACGTGGTTCCCATGCAGTTTCCCATTAGTATTACATGATGAGTATTTAGAAATAACATCACCTGTGCCCTCCCCACAGAGTCTGTCTGTTGATCTCGGTGGGAACATCCGAGTTGTTTTAAGTCCAGTTGATTCTAAGGTTAGGCCTGGTTTAAGCCCAAGGGCTACTGGTACCTGGTGACAGTTGTTTCCAGTCTTTAGTCCTTTTGCCTTTGGGGAGGCATCAGTGTCTGCTCTACATGGGATTGAAAGGGGCAGGGCAGTGTAGCCCACTTACTTTGTGCTGTAGCAGAATTTTTGGACATCTGTGTGAGGGGAGAGCATGTATAGACAGGAAAGAAAAAGCTCACAGCTTGTTGTCCATGCAAGAGCTTATTGTTCCTGAATCTCTGTTTTTCAAAAGGTTGGCATTTGTGTTTTTTTTTTTAAGATTCCACACATAAGCGATATCATGATATTTGTCTTCCTCTGTCAGACTTCACTCAGTATGACAATCTCTAGGTCCTTCCATGTTGCTGCAAATGGCGTTATTTCATTCTTTTTTATGGCTGAGCAGTGTTCCATTGTATATATGAACTATATCATCTTTATCCATTCCTCTGTTGATGAACATTTAGGTTGCTTCCATGTCCTGGCTATTGTAAACAGTGCTGCTGTGAACTTTGGGGTGCATGTATCGTTTTGAATTATGGTTTTCCATGGTTACATGCCCAGGAGTGGGATTGCTGGATCATATGGCAGCTCTATTTTTAGTTTTTTAAAGAATCTTCATACTGTTCTTCACATTGGATGTACCACTTTATGTTCCCACCAACAATGCAGGTTAAAGTTAATTAATAAGCAAAGCCATGGGAATATTCACCACTATGATTTACATGGGAAAAACTCCACAGAGTCCAAAAATCTCATCTCAGGACCGGGCACTGCTGAAATTTTGCAATGACAGAGTTGGGCCCTTTAGCCAAGCTCAAAAAATTCAGACACTTGCCACCAAAGTCTGATAAATACCGTAGCTTCCTATTTACACCATAGTTACTCAGTTACTTAAAATGGATTTAGATTGACGAACAACTTGACATGTCAGTTTGCTAAGTACCATTTGACATAGGACTCTAATACCATCATGAGACAGTGCAGGGCTTGCATGTGTGTGTCCCCAAGCATGGTCTGGGTTTCCACCATTGTGTCACCCACCAGAGGTGAAAGATCACTGATTTCCCAGGGACAGGCTGCTCCTTGTGACTTCCCCCCCTCACTTCAACAGCCTCCAAGTTACCTGAAAGTGGAAGACAAGTCTTAGTTGCCCTCAGTGTCTCCCTCCCACTCACTATCTTCAGAGGAAGAGGAAAGCTGAAGGTCATCATAGAGGACACTTCAGGGACCAGAGCCACGGTGCTCCTCAGACTTCTTGCAGAGGGAGAGTTCTGACCAGGAGGGTTGGATTTCTGCCACAGGATGGAAAGAGGAAGATGTCATGGACCTGCAGCTCCACCAGCCTTTGCCTAATCTTGTGAAGGCCATCCTGAGGGGCTGACCTGGAACATGGTTAATTGGTGGAGGATGGGGTCTAGTGCAGGCTTGAACAGTATTGGGGTGAGATCTGTTGAGTGGAGGTTGGAGGTCAATGCTTTGCACCAGGGCAGGTGTCCTCCTGGCCCTTGGGGTGCCCTTGATGGTCGATGTCCAGTTGTTCTGGGTGAAGGATGGAGATTCTGGAACACCCCCCACCCCGACCCAGATCTGGTCTCTGAGTCCTCTTCTGGGGAGTCTGGATGGGACTGAGTCTGGGTTTTTTTGCGGGGGGTTCAGTCAAGCTTGGATGGAGATCTGGGCAGATCTCTCACTTGGTGCCTGGATGCTGCTTTTGGAGTCCTGGACCAAACTTCTCTTGATGGGAGACACTGAAGGCCGGGTGGATTTCAGGTCATGTTTCCCAATAAGTGAGCTGAGAGATCCGTTTCCAGGACAGATTTCCTCTTGGATGTCTGGAGGAGCATCAGCCTGCGTGGATGCAGTAGAAGAGCAAAAACCAGAAAGATGATACGTTAGAATTTTCACACCATCAGATAAAAGGTAAAATTAACTCAACGGCATCTCATAACATTAAATTTAACATCCGGAGATACGAGGAATCAATTTAAATAGGACGAGTTACTCAACCTCAGTGGTGGTCACGAAAAAAAATTACCATATTGCCTTGATACACTTATACATCAGAGAGAAAAAGAGACTGTAATAAATATCTCTTGTTCAACAAATGGAAAGAAGCTTTTTCATACACACTTTTATGGATTGTACACAGTTTGGTATCTTGCAGGCACTGTGATGGTGAAATAAGTTTGATAGACAATTTTGGAAGATATATCACTATTTAAAGATGCCTGAGGCTTCCCTGGTGGTGCAGTGGTTGAGAGTCCGCCTGCTGATGCAGGGGACACGGGTTCGTGCCCCGGTCCGGGAAGATCCCACATGCCGCGGAGTGGCTGGGCCCGTGAGCCATGGCTGCTGAGCCTGCGCGTCCGGAGCCTGTGCTTTTCCAAGGTCTGAAGAGTTGTGCCCTGAGAACATAGGTGGGAAGAGTTTGAAGGTGGCTTTAGTGGCTGTGCACAGTGAGGACCAGGGCTGCTGGGGAGGAAATTCCACTTAAAGAGATGAGGACTTGTGCTTCTATTCAGAAGCTCAGGGGGCATCAGTTACTTCCCAAGATCCCTGTGACTTTTGAAAGAAAACATACTTCAGGTTTACCAGCACCCTGTATTTCTCTACACTCTGCCTGTTTGCAGGGGGTTGCATGTTTTTGACCTCAGGATTCATATTAAATATCTTTTTGGCAAAACAGTCATGCAGATGGCCAACAGGTACTGAAAAGGTGCTCAGCATCACTAATCAGGGAAATGCAAATCAAAACCACAAGGAGATATCACTTCACACCTTTTAGAATAAACGTCATCAAAAGGACAAGAGATAACAAGTGTTGGGGAGGGTGTGGAGAAAAGGGAGACCTTGGCCACTGTTGCTGGGAATGTAAGTTGGTGCAGCCACTGTGCAAAAGAGTATGGAGGTTCCTCCAAAGATTAAAAATAGAACTATCATAAGATCCAACAATTCCATTCTAGGTATATATTGAAGGAAATGAAATCACGTTCTCAAAAAGATATCTGCAGGGCTTCCCTGGTGGCGCAGTGGTTGAGAGTCCGCCTGCTGATGCAGGGGATGTGGGTTCGTGCCCCGGTCCGGGAGGGTCCCGCATACCGCGGAGTGGCTGGGCCCGTGGGCCGTGGCCGCTGGGCCTGCGCATCCGGAGCCTGTGCTCTGCAGCGGGAGAGGCCACAGCGGTGAGAGGCCCGCGTACCGCAAAAAAAAAAAAAAAAAAAAAGATATCTGCAGCCCCAAGTTCACTGCAGCATTATTTGCAATAGCCAAGATATGGAAACAATCTAAGTGTCCCTCAATGGGTGGAGGAAATGTGATATATCTATATAGAAACCAATCAATCTATTTATCATCTATTTATCTCTATATATAGAAATGTGTATATATCTGCCATACAAAGAAAAAATTTCTACCATATTCCACAAAAAGAAAGGCCTTTGAGGGCATGATGCTAAGTTAAGTATGTCAGAGAAAGTTAGTGTATGTTCTCAAGTGGAATCTAAAAAACTCAACTCCTCTTTTTCTTTCTTCAGTGGAAGCTTCTTTATATACTCTGTCTCTTTATTTCCAATTCACTGTACGTTGGCTCTTGATTTTCAAAAATGATGATGCCCTTATGTTCATCACTGGTCATGTAAAGGATCTGATAATAGAAAATGTTCAATAAAATACAGAAAAGGTGAGTGGAAATATAAAGGAAATTCACAGAACTTTATGATCACTGTTGCTTTCATCTTAATGGTCACCTTCTGGAGATCTCAGCATGTTGATCTAAGATGCTCACAAATATGAATTACATCATTCTCTTACCAATCCAGGTTCATTTGCCCGATGATCAGCAAGGCAAATGCCAAGATTCCAAGGTTTGCAGCAGAGAAAGGGTTTATTTACAAGGGAATCAAGGGAGGAGACAGGAGAACAAGTTAGAGATCTATCACTTCAAAGGGAAGGGAGCAGGGATATTTAGGGGTGAAGAGTAGAGGGAGGTTGGAGGTGAAGGGAAAGGTGATTGAAGGCAGGAAAAATGTGAGGTTATCGCTGTTCTGTGCAGGCATATCTCTGTTACATGCTAGTTCATGGGGTGCATGTTCAGAATATGGTGGCATTAGCATGAGCTAAGGATGGAGCTTTTGGCCCCCTCATTTCAAATGGTCATCCACTGTGCACTCGCACAGGCCCAATTGAATGTTTGATGGTCTTGTCTGGTTTGAACAGAGCAAGACTAGATTCATGACCTAAAAAAAACAACTTAACCAACCATTACTATAGTGACCCATCTGTCAGAGGAGTTATCTACAGGCGGTGGTTAAAGGAGTCTTGTAATATATTGTCTAACCTATGGGAAGCTTTCAGGGTATGCAATTCGAAGGAACAATGAATGCGAGCTTGACGGTGAAGGCATGTTACAAGAGGAGGGTTTTAAACAAGTTGTTCCCTTATCTGCTGTTCTGTGAGACAAACTCAAGAATATCTATTAGTTACCAGTTTCTGTTAACCCTATGAGATGGGTTTCAATTCCACAAGGATTGGGTCCATGTAACTTTCACTTGCTAAACTCCATCTAGGCCTAGTGGAACCCGGGTATATAATAAACTTTTGTTAAGACATGATCTGAAATAATGAATGAA
Organism: Hyperoodon ampullatus; assembly: GCF_949752795.1. Lineage (NCBI taxonomy): Eukaryota > Metazoa > Chordata > Mammalia > Artiodactyla > Ziphiidae > Hyperoodon > Hyperoodon ampullatus. The sequence continues at coordinate 30,033,130 of NC_136916.1, read as the reverse complement.
AGAATGATTGCTATATTCATAGGGAATTTTATTTAAGAACAGATTGATTATAAAGTCAGTCATGGGACCTGTATTTTACTTTAATGTACTATGGACAACACCTTTTTTTTTTTTTTTTTTTTTTTTTTTTGCGGTACACGGACCTCTCACTGTTGTGGCCTCTCCCGTTGCGGAGCACAGGCTCTGGACGCGCAGGCTCAGTGGCCATGGCTCACGGGCCCAGCCGCTCCACGGCATGTGGGATCTTCCCACTCCGGGGCACGGACCCGTGTCCCCTGCATCAGCAGGCGGACTCTCAACCACTGCGCCACCAGGGAAGCCCACCTTTGTTTTTTTTTAACATCTTTATTGGAGTATAATTGCTTTACAATGTTGTGTTTGTTTCTGCTGTATAACAAAGTGAATCAGCTATACGTATACATATATCCCCATATCCCCTCCCTCTTGCGTCTCCCTTCCACCCTCCCTATCCCACCCCTCTAGGTGGTCACGAGGCACTGAGCTGATCTCCCTGTGCTATGCAGCTGCTTCCCACTAGCTATCTGTTTTACATTTGGCAGTGTATATATGTCCATGCAACTCTCTCACTTCATCCCAGCTTACCCTTCCCCCTCCCCGAGTCCTCAAGTCCATCCTCTACATATGTGTCTTTATTCCTGTCCTGCCCCTAGGTTCATCAGAACCATTTTTTTTTTAGATTCCATATATATGTGTTAGCATATGGTATTTGTTTTTTTTCTTCCTGACTTACTCCACTCTGTATGACAGTCTCTAGGTCCCTCCACGTCTCTACGAATGACCCAATTTCATTCCTTTTTATGGCTGAGTAATATTCCATTGTATATATGTACCACATCTTCTTTATCCATTCCTCTATTGATGGACACTTAGGTTGCTTCCATATCCTGGCTATTGTATAAATAGTGCTGCAGTGAACTTTGTAGTACATGCTTCTTTTTGAATTATGGTTTTCTCAGGGTATATGCCCAATAGTGGGATTGCTGGGTCATATGGTAGTTCTGTTTTTAGGTGTTTAAGGAACGCCCATACAGTTCCCCATAGTGGCTGTATCAATGTACATTCCCACCAACAGTGCAAGAGGGTTCCCTTTTCTCCACACCCTCTCCAGAATTTATTGTTTGTAGAATTTTTGATGATGGCCATTCTGACCAGTGGGAGGTGACACCTCATTGTAGTTTTGATTTGCATTTCTCTAATAATTATTGATGTTGAGCATCTTTTCATGTGCCTCATGGCCATCTGTATGTCTTCTTTAGAGAAATGTCTATTTAGGTCTTCTTCCCATTATTTGATTAGGTTGTTTTTTTTTTGATATTGAGCTGCATGAGCTGTTTGTGTATTTTGGAGATTAATCTATTGTCCGTTGCTTCACTTGCAAGTATTTTCTCCCATCTGAGGGCTGTCTTTACGTCTTGTTTAGGGTTTCCTTTGCCATGCAAAAGCTTTTAAGTTTAATTAGGTCCCGTTACTATTTTATTTCCATTACTCGAGGACGTGGGTCAAAAAAGATCTTGCTGCAATTATATGTCAAAGTGTGTTCTGCCTGTGTTTTCCTCTAAGAGTTTTATAGTGTCCGGCCTTACATTTAGGTCTTTAACCTATTTTGAGTTTATTTTTGTGTATGGTGTTAGGAAGTGTTCTAATTTCATTCTTTTACATGTAGCTGTCCTGTTTTCCCAGCACCACTTATTGAAGAGGCTATCTTTTCTCAATTGTATATTCTTGCCTCCTTTGTCATAGATTAGGTGACTATAGGTGTGTGGGTTTATCTCTGGGCTTTCTATCCTGTACCACTGATCTATATTTCTGTTTTTGTGCCAGTACCATACTGTCTTGATTATTGTAACTTAGTATTATAGTCTGAAGTCAGGGAGCCTGATTCCTCCAGCTCTGTTTTTCTTTCTCAATGTTGCTTTGGCTATTGAGGGTCTTCTGTGTTTCCATACAAACTGTAAAGTTTTTTGTTCTAATTTTGTGAAAAATGCCATTGGTAAATCGATGGGGATTGCACTGAATCTGTAGATTGCTTTGGGTAGTGTAGTCATTTTCACAAGATTGATTCTTCCAATCTAAGAACATGGTATATTTCTCCGTCTGTGTCATCTTTGATTTCTTTCATCAGTGTTTTATAGTTTTCTGAGTACATGTCTTTTGCCTCCTTAGGTAGGCTTATTCCTAGGTAGTTTATTCTTTTTGTTGTGATGGTAAATGGGATTATTTCCTTCATTTCTCCTTCTGATCTTTCATTGTTAGTTTATAGGAATGCAAGAGATTTCTGTGCAGTACTTTTGTATCCTGCAACTTTACCAAATTCATTGATTAGTTCCAGTAGTTTTCTGGTAGCACCTTTAGGATTTTCTATGTATAGTATCACGTCATTTGCAAACAGTGACAATTTTACTTCTTCTTTTCCAATTTGTAGTCCTTTTATTTCTTTCTCTTCTCTGATTGCCTTGGTTAGGACTTCCAAAACTATGTTGAATAAGAGTGGTGAGATGGATATCCTTGTCTTGTGCCTGACCTTAGAGGAAATGCTTTCAGTTTTTCACCGTTGAGACTGATGTTTGCTGTGGGTTTGTTGTATATGGCCTTTATTGTGTTGAGGTGGGTTCCCTCTATGCTTACTTTCTGGAGAATTTTTATCATAAATGGGTGTTGAATTTTGTCAAAAGCTTTTTCTGCATCTATTTAGATGATCGTATGGTTTTTATTCTTTAATTTGTTAATATGGTGTATCACGTTGGTTGACTTGCATATCTTGAAGAATCCTTGCATTCCTGGGATAAATCCCACTTGATCATGGTGTATGATCCTTTTAACATGTTGCTGGATTCTGTTTGCTAACATTTTGTTGAGGATTTTTGCGTCTATGTTCATCAGAGAAATTGACCTGTAATTTTTTCTTTCTTTTTTTTTTTGTGTGATATCTTTGTGTGGTTTTGGTATTGGGTGATAGTGGCCTCATAGAATGAGTTTGGGATTGTTCCATCCTCTGCATTTTTTTGGAAGAGTTTGAGAAGGATAGGTTTTAGCTCTTCTCCTCAATGTTTGATAGAATTCACATGTGAAGCCATCTGGTCCTGGACTTCTGTTTGTTGGAAGATCTTTAATTTCAGTTTCAATTTCATTGCTTGTGATTAGTCTGTTTATATTTTCTAATTCTTCCTGTTTCAATCTTGGAAAATTGTACCTTTCCAAGAATTTGTCCATTTCTTCAGGGTTGTCCATTTACTGGCATATAGTTGCTTGTAGTAGTGTCTTATGATCCTTTGTATTTCTTCAGTGTCAGTTGTAATTTCTCCTTTTTCACTTCTAATTTTATTGATTTGAGTCCTCTCCCTCTTTTTCTTGATGAGTCTGGCTAAAGGTTTATCAATTTTGTTTATCTTCTCAAAGAACCACCTTTTAGTTTTATTGATCTTTGTTATCCTTTTCTTCATTTCTATTTCATTTATTTCTGCTCTGATCCTTATGATTTCTTTCCTTCAACTAACTTTGGGTTTTCTTTCTCTAGTTGCTTTAGGTGTAAACTTAGCTTGTTTATTTGAGATTTTACTTGTTTCTTGATGTGAGATTGAATTGCTATAAACTTCCCTCTTAGAACTGCTTTTATGTGTCCCATAGGTTTTGGCTCATCATGTTTTCATTGTCATTTGTTTCTATGTATTTTTTTATTTCCTCTTTGATTTCTTCAGTGATCTCTTGGTTATTTAGCAGTGCACTGTTTAGCTTCCATGTATTTGTGTTTTTTACAGTTTTTTTTCCCCCTGTAATTGATTTCCAATCTCATAGCATTGTGGTCAGAAAAGATGCTTGATACAGTTTCAATTTTCTTAAATTTTCCAATGCTTGATTTGTGGCCTAAGGTGTGATCTATCCTGGAGAAGTTCCCTGTACACTTGAGAAGAAAGTGTATTCTGCCGCTTTCGGGTGGAATGTCCTGTAAATGTCAATTAAATCTATCTGGTTTATTGGGTCATTTAAAGCTTGTGTTTCCTTATTTATTTTCTGTCTGGATGATCTGTCCATTAGTGTAAATGGGGTGTTAAAGTCCCCCACTATAATTGTGTTATTGTTGATTTCCCATTTTATGGCTGTTAGCCTTTGCCTTATATATTGAGGTGCTCCTATGTGGGGTGCATAAATATTTATAACTGTTATATTTTCTTCTTGCATTGATTCCCTGATCATTATATAATGTCCTTCTTTATCTCTTGTAACAATCTTTATTTCAAAGTCTATTTTATCTGAAACGAGTATTGCTACTTCAGCTTTCTTGTGATTTACATTTGTATAGAATAACTTTTTCCAACCCTTCACTTTCAGTCTGTTTGTGTCCCTAGGTCTGAAGTGGGTCCCTTGTAGACAGCATATATAAGGGTCTTGTTTTTGTATCCATTCAACCAGTCTGTGTCTTTTGGTTGGAGCATTTAATCCATTTACATTCAAGGTAATTATCAACATGTATGTTCCTGTTACCATTTTCTTAATTGTTTGGGCTTGTTTTTGTTGGTCTTTTTCTTATCTGGTGTTTCCTGCCTAGAGAAGTTCCTTTAGCATTTGTTGTAAAGCTGGTTTGGTGGTGCTGAATTCTCTTAGCCTTTGCTTGTCTGTAAAGGTTTTAATTTCTCTATCAAATCTGAATGAGATCCTTGCTGGATAGAGTAATCTTGGTTGTCGGTTTTTCCCTTTCATCACTTTAAATATGTCCTGCCAGTCCCTTCTAGCTTGCAGAGTTTCTGTTGAAAAATCAGCTGATAACCTTATGGGGATTCCCTAGTATGTTATTTGCTGCTTTTCCTTTGCTGCTTTTAACATTTTTTCTTTGAACTTAATTTTTGTTGGTTTGATTAATATGTGTCTTGGCATGTTTGTCCTAGGGTTTATCCTGTATGGGACTCTCTGCGCTTCCTGGACTTGGGTGGCTATTTCCATTCCCATGTTAGGGAACTTTGAAATATAACCTTTTCAAATATTTTCTCAGACCCTTTCTCTTTCTTTTCTTCTTCTGAGACCCCTATAATTCGAATGTTGGTGCATTTAATGTTGTCCCAGAGGTCTCTGAGACTGTCCTCAATTCTTTTCATCCTTTTTTCTTTATTCTGTTCCACAGCAGTTATTTCCACCATTCTAACTTCCAGCTCACTTATTTGTTCTTCTGCCTCAGTTATTCTGCTATTGATTCCTTCTAGGGTATTTTTCATTTTAGTTATTGTGTTGTTCATCGCTGTTTGCTCTTTAGTTCTCTTCTAGGTCTTTGTTAAACATTTTTTATATTTTCACGATCCCTACCTCCATTCTATTTCTGAAAGTTTGTATCATCTTTACTATCATTACTCTGAATTCTTTTTCAGGTAGGTTGCCTATTTCCTCTTCATTTATTTGATCTTGTAGGTTTTTACCTTGCTCCGTCATCTGTAACAATTTTTTTGGTCGTCTCATTTTTTTTTTTTGATGGGTGAGGCTGTGTTCCTGTCTTCCTGATTGTTTGCCCTGAGGCTTCCAGCACTGGAGTTTGCAGGCAGTTGGATAGAGCCGAGTCTTGGTGCTGAGATGAGGATCTCTGGGAGACCTCACTCTGATGAATACTCCCTGTGGTCTGAGTTTCTCTGTTAGTCCAGTGGTTTGGACTTGGCACTCCCATCACATGAGTCAGACCTGACCCCCGGCCTGGGAACCAAGATCCCGCGAGCCACGTGGCACGCCAAAAGAAAAACAAAAGGAACAGTACAATAACAAAGAATAATAAAATTAGAAAAATTAAAAATACATTAGAAAAAATAAAAATATAAGTGAAACAACAACAAAAAGGTAAAACAGAATCACAACAGCCAAAAAAAAAAAAGGGCAGGGGGGACAAACCAAAAGGAGCAGAACAATAACAAAGAATAAAAAATAAAATTAGAAAAATTAAAAATTTATTAGAAAAAATTAAAATATAAATGAAACAATAACAATGAGGTAAAACAGAACCACCACCTCAAAAAAAGAAAAAAATAGTAAAAAAAAAAAAAAAAAGGGCCAGAAAAGTCCTTGGCTGTGGGAGGTGGGGCTGAGGTGGCGGCGCGGTTTAGGGTGGGGGCGAGGCCTAGGCTCAGGACCCACACAGCCTGGAAAAGGCAGCATGGCTGGAGAGTGTCTCAGAGTGTGCAGTGCAGAGGTAAGGCCCTAGGCGGGGGTGCAGAGGTAGGGCTTAGGTCCAGCGCAGGTGGAGGGTCACTCGGAGGGCAGAGAATCTGGCCCAGGACCTCAGCAGGCTCTTGGGGGCCCGAGTGGGCAGGGGAAATGCTGGCCTAGTTCCCTTCTGATCCTCCAGTCCCCCAAGGGTTTCTCCCCATCCCTACTGATCCCCTCACTGTGGGTGGGCCCCTCCTGAGCAAGGGAGTAGCTTCCTCTGCTGCTCTTCTTACCTGCAAAACAAAGCAGGTTAAGTTGCAGATCCCCAATCTCCTTGTCAGAGTGTGGTTGTGACAGTGGAACAGTCACATTGCCGAATTCCACAGTTTCAGTGGGGAATATCCCTGCCTCGCTGACTTATATAGGGCTTTAAGGTCACGTGATCTCCTTGAGTCTTTCTCACCCAAAGAATTTTATCTCTCACCTTTTTTCACACCTTACATCAAAGGGTGTGACTGCAAGTTGTGCTGTAGTGTTTTCATGCATTTTAGGCTTATCTGGACATTTGTGTCTATTTTTAGCAGTATATTTATTTTTGGAAAGAACAACTAATTTTTTTTTTTTAGGATGCCTATGTTTTTCTAAATTCCACAACACTTATCATGGTAAAATATAGAGAACATAATATTTACTATTTAAATATCACTTGGAGTGTATTTCCTAGGGCCTCCCTTATCTTCGTATATTAGTGCAAACAGCAACATCACCGAGGTACTAAGCTCTAACGGCCACACATACTCTCCATAGAGAAGAGAAAATGAAATAGAATTTTTATTCAGTAAAATGGCAATCATACAAACATGGGATGCCTTCATTTAATACTTTCATACAGGCATTTGAACATCAAAGCAAGTGTGCCTACTTTTAAAAAATAGCCTTTCCCATATGACAAAAGATGAGTCTACCTTTGTTTACAGGTTTACCTGGGGAATCTTTTCTGATCCAGTAGACTGGTAGCTTCATAGCTGGGTATTTGAACTCTTTTCTTTTAGCTTTTATCTTGGTGTGGGGTTGCATTTTCTTTATCATACGGCCAAATGAAGAGGTTTCAGGTAGGAAGGAACGAATAATGATTTGGCCTATTCAAGCCTATAGAAAGATAGCTACCACTTTGCTTCACAGCACTTGCATTGGGATTTTATGAATCCCAGTGGTTATGTCCATGTGATTGCATGGCCATCTTCATGAAATATATGGCATGCAGAATGATTTATCAGTCTGTTTCAGAATTTCTTATAAAGGATCTCTCAATTGCAATCTGGCATGCTAACCCAAACTCAACTCAAGAAATGCCATGAGTGGAATACAGAATTAGAAATTTTACTATTTCTAGAGGAAAAGACAGGCTATACAGTGCTTCATATCATTCCTAATCCGTGGACCACTGGGTCATGAAGAATGGATAATGCCTAGACAAAATGTGCAATTTCCCCCCTTAAGACCTCATGTTATTTATCATTTCTATTCCCCATTCTTTGGGAGGCAGAGGCTCATCTCTGAGCTAAGTTTCTTGCATTTCATAGGACCATGACCTTGGCAGAAAAATGGGGGGAGATGGGGAGAGAAATTGCTTTAAAATAACACATTGTAAAATATCCATCTAGTATCAATCATCTTTGTATGAATATATGTATGTAAGTATGAATGTCTCTATCTATCTTTGTATCTATACATCTCTCTATTGACCTACCAAATTTCTTTTTCTCATTCCCTACAATTCATGGGTTCTGTTTCACTCCCCTTTAGAAACCATATAAGTTACAAATAAATTTGTGATTCATTCAAATGGCGCCCCATCATTTTTCATAGTTTCTAAATATGTTGAAATTTCATTTTCCAGTATCTTTGTTCATTGGGCTGTTTGAAATATCATTTCAAAAATAGGTTAGCCAGTAAAGCAACCATACTCCAATAAAAATTAATTTAAAAAATAGGTTAACCAATTTTTTCTTACTCTGTCTGGGAATTTTCTATCAAGTATGAAGACAGAGTTTCCTGACCTGCCCTGGGTAGATTAAACAAACAAACAAACAAACAAAAAATACCTTGCCTTAACTGACATCACTTGATTTCAGTGAGCCTCACACATCAATGCTGAATTACTAAAACGTAACATTCATGTGTCCTGGGACCATGCTCCCTGTGTTGGCAGGTCAAAGTTCTTGCACCCATGCCTTCATTCCAATCTCAAATGGCTTCTCTAACAGACGCCTATTCTTTACTTCAGTGAAGCTTAGAAGATTCTGGAAAGTAGAGTCAGTGCCTACTCAAACCCTATGCAATGATAGAAGGAAAGAATAGAGCTATTTGGTTTTTTGTTTGTTTGTTTGTTTACATCTTTATTGGAGTATAATTGCTTTACAATGGTGTGTTAGTTTCTGCTTTATAGCAAAGTGAATCAGTTATACATATACATATGTTCCCATATCTCTTCCCTCTTGCATTTCCCTCCCTCCCACCCTCCCCATCCCACCGCTTCAGGTGGTCACAAAGCACCCAGCTGATCTCCCTGTGCTATGCGGCTGCTTCCCACTAGCTATCTATTTTACGTTTGGTAGTGTATATATGTCCATGCCACTCTCTCACTTTGTCCCAGCTTCCCCTTCCCCCTCCTCATATCCTCAGGTCCATTCTGTAGTAGGTCTGTGTCTTTATTCCTGTCTTACCCCTTGGTATTTCATGACATTTTTTTTCTTAAATTCCATATATATGTGTTAGCATACGGTATTTGTCTTTCCCTTTCTGACTTACTTCACTCTGTATGACAGACTCTAGGTCCATCCAACTCATTACAAATAGCTCAATTTCATTTCTTTTTATGGCTGAGTAATATTCCATTGTATATATGTGCCACATCTTCTTTATCCATTCATCCGATGATGGACACTTAGGTTGTTTCCATCTCCTGGCTATTGTAAATAGAGCTGCAATGAACATCTTGGTACATGACTCCTTTTGAATTATGGTTTTCTCAGGGTATATGCCCAGTAGTGGGATTGCTGGGTCATATGGTAGTTCTATTTGTAGTTTTTTAAGGAACCTCCATACTGTTCTCCATAGAGGCTGTACCAATTCACATTCCCACCAGCAGTGCAAGAGTGTTCCCTTTTCTCCACACCCTCCCCAGCATTTATTGTTTCTAGATTTTTTGATGATGGCCATTCTGACTGGTGTGAGATGATACCTTATTGTAGTTTTGATTTGCATTTCTCTAATGATTAATGATGTTGAGCATCCTTTCATGTGTTTGTTGGCAGTCTGTGTATCTTCTTTGGAGAAATGTCTATTTAGGTCTTCTGCCCTTTTTTGGATTGGGTTATTTGTTTTTTTGTTATTGAGCTGCATGAGCTGCTTGTAAATTTTGGAGATTAATCCTTTGTCAGTTGCTTCATTTGCAAATATTTTCTCCCATTCTGAGGGTTGTCTTTTGGTCTTGTTTATGGTTTCCTTTGCTGTGCAAAAGCTTTGAAGTTTCATTAGATCCCATTTGTTTATTTTTGTTTTTATTTCCATTTCTCTAGGAGGTGAGTCAAAAAGGATCTTGCTGTGATTTATGTCATAGTGTTCTGCCTATGTTTTCCTCTAAGAGTTTGATAGTTTCTGGTCTTACATTTAGGTTAATCCATTTTGAGCTTATTTTTGTGTATGGTGTTAGGGAGTGATCTAATCTCATTCTTTTACATGTACCTATCCAGTTTTCCAAGCACCACTTATTGAAGAGACTGTCTTTTCTCCATTGTATATCCTTGCCTTCTTTGTCATAGATTAGTTGACCATAGGTGCGTGGTTTTATCTATGGGCTTTCTATCCTGTTCCATTGATCTATCTTTCTGTTTTTGTGCCAGTACCATACTGTCTTGATTACTGTAGCTTTGTACTATAGTCTGAAGTCAGGGAGCCTGATTCCTCCAGCTCTGTTTTTCGTTCTCCAGATTGCTTTGGCTATTCGGTGTCTTTTGTGTTTCCATACAAATTGGAAATTTTTTGTTCTAGTTTTGTGAAAAATGCCAGTGGTAGTTTGATAGGGATTGCATTGAATCTGTAGATTGCTTTGGGTAGTAGAGTCATTTTCACAATGTTGATTCTGCCAATCCAAGAACATGGTACATCTCTCCATCTATTTGTATCACCTTTAATTTCTCTCATCAGTGTCTTATAATTTTCTGCACACAGGTCTCTTGTCTCCTTAGGTAGGTTTATTCCTAGATACTTTATTCTTTTTGTTGCAATGGTAAATGGGAGTGTTTTCTTGATTTCACTTTCAGATTTTTCATCATCAGTGTATAGGAATGCCAGAGATTTCTGTGCATTAATTTTGTATCCTGCTACTTTACCAAATTCATTGATTAGCTCTAGTAGTTTTCTGGTAGCATCTTTAGGATTCTGTATGTATAGTATCATGTCATCTGCAAACAGTATCAGCTTTACTGTTTCTTTTCCGATTTGGATTCCTTTTACTTCCTTTTCTTCTCTGATTGCTGTGGCTAAAACTTCCAAAACTATGTTGAATAAGAGTGGTGAGAGTGGGCAACCTTGTCTTGTTCCTGATCTTAGTGGAAATACTTACAGTTTTTCACCATTGAAGACGATGTTGGCTCTGGGTTTGTCATATATGGCCTTTATTATGTTGAGGAAAGTTCCCTCTATGCCTACTTTCTGCAGGGTTTTTATCATAAATGGGTGTTGAATTTTGTCAAAAGCTTCCTCTGCATCTATTGAGATGATCATATGGTTTTTCTCCTTCAATTTGTTAATATGGTGTATCACGTTGATTGATTTGCGTATATTGAAGAATCCTTGCATTCCTGGAATAAACCCCACTTGATCATGGTGTATGATCCTTTTAATATGCTGTTGGATTCTGTTTGCTAGTATTTTGTTGAGGATTTTTTGCATCTGTGTTCATCAGTGATATTGGCCTGTAGTTTTCTTTCTTTGTGACATCCTTGTCTGGTTTTGGTATCAAGGTGATGGTGGCCTTGTAGAATGAGTTTGGGAGTGTTCCCCCCTCTGCTATATTTTCGAAGAGTTTGAGAAGGATAAGTGTTAGCTCTTCTCTAAATGTTTGATAGAATTTGCCTGTGAAGCCATCTGGTCCTGGGCTTTTGTTGGTTGGAAGATTTTTAATTACAGTTTCAATTTCAGTGCTTGCGATTGGTCTGTTCATATTTTCTATTTCTTCCTGATTCAGCCTTGACAGGTTGTGCATTTCTAAGGATTTGTCCATTTCTTCCAGATTGTCCATTTTATTGGCATATTGTTGCTTGTAGTAATTTCTCATGATCCTTTGTATTTCTGCAGTGTCAGTTGTTACTTCTCCTTTTTCATTTCTAATTCTATTGATTTGAGTCTTCTCCCTTTTTTTCTTCATGAGTCTGGCTAATGGTTTATCAATTTTGTTTATCTTCTCAAAGAACCAGCTTTTAGTTTTATTGATCTTTGCTATCATTTCCTTCATTTCTTTTTCATTTATTTCTGATCTGATTTTTATGATTTCTTTCCTTCTGCTAACTTTGGGGGTTTTTTGTTCTTCTTTCTCTAATTGCTTTAGGTGCAAGGTTAAGTTGTTTATTCGAGATGTTTTCTGTTTCTTAAGGTAGGATTGTATTGCTATAAACTTCCCTCTTAGAACTGCTTTTGCTGCATCCCATAGGTTTTGGGTCATCGTGTCTCCATTGTCATTTGTTTCTAGGTATTTTTTGATTTCCTCTTTGATTTCTTCAGTGATCACTTCATTATTAAGTAGTGTATTGTTTAGCCTCCATGTGTTTGTATTTTTTACAGATCTTCTCCTGTAATGGATATTTACTCTCATAGCACTGTGGTCGGAAAAGATACTTGATACAATTTCAATTTTCTTAAATTTACCAAGGCTTGAGTTGTGACCCAAGATATGATCTATCCTGGAGAATGTTTCATGTGCACTTGAGAAAAATATGTATTCTGTTGTTTTTGGACAGAATGTCCTATAAATATCAATTAAGTCCATCTTGTTTAATGTATCATTTAAAGCTTGTGTTTCCTTATTTATTTTCATTTTGGATGATCTGTCCATTGGTGAAAGTGGGGTGTTAACGTCCCCTACTATGAATGTGTTACTGTCGATTTCCCCTTTTATGGCTGTTAGTATTTGCGTTATGTATTGAGGTGCTCCTATGTTGGGTGCATAAATATTTACAATTGTTATATCTGCGTCTTGGATCGATCCCTTGATCATTATGTAGTGTCCTCTTTGTCTCTTCTAATAGTCTTTATTTTAAAGTCTATTTTGTCTGATATGCGAATTGCTACTCCAGCTTTCTTTTGGTTACCATTTGCATGGAATGTTTTTCCATCCCCTTACTTTCAGTCTGTATGTGTCTCTAGGTCTGAAGTGGGTCTCTTGTAGACAGCATATATATGGGTCCTGTTTTTGTATCCATTCAGCCAATCTGTGTCTTTTGGTGGGAGCATTTAGTCCATTTACATTTAAGGTAATTATCGATATGTATGTTCCTATTCCCATTTTCTTAATTGTTTTGGGTTCTTTATTGTAGGTCTTTTCCTTCTCGTGTTTCTTGCCTAGAGAAGTTCCTTTAGCATTTGTTGTAAAGCTGGTTTGGTGGTGCTGAACTCTCTCAGCTTTTGCTTGTCTGTAAAGGTTTTAATTTCTCCATCAAATCTGAATGAGATCCTTGCTGGGGAGAGTAATCTTGATTGCAGGTTTTTCTCCTTCATCACTTTAAATATGTCCTGCCAGTCCCTTCTAGCTTGCAGAGTTTCTGCTGAAAGATCAGCTGTTAACCTTATGGGGATTCCCTTGTGTGTTATTTGTTGTTTTTCCCTTGCTGCTTTTAATATGTTTTCTTTGTATTTGATTTTTGACAGTTTGATTAATATGTGTCTTGGCGTGTTTCTCCTTGGATTTATCCTGTATGGGACTCTCTGTGCTTCCTGGACTTGATTAACTACTTCCTTTCCCATATTAGGGAAGTTTTCATCTATAATCTCTTCAAATATTTTCTCAGTCCCTTTCTTTTTATCTTCTTCTTCTGGAACCCCTATAATTTGAATGTTGGTGCATTTTATGTTGTCCCAGAGGTCTCTGAGACTGTCCTCAGTTCTCTTCATTCTTTTTTATTTATTCTGCTCTGCTGTAGTTATTTCCACTATTTTATCTTCCACCTCACTTATCCGTTCTTCTGCCTCAGTTATTCTGCTATTGATCCCATCTAGAGTATTTTTAATTTCATTTATTGTGGTGTTCATCATTGCTTGTTTCATCTTTAGTTCTTCTAGGTCCTTGTTAACTGTTTCTTGCATTTTCTCTATTCTATTTCCAAGATTTTGGATCATCTTTACTATCATTATTCTGAATTCTTTTCCAGGTAGACTGCCTATTTCCTCTTCATTTGTTAGGTCTGGTGGGTTTTTATCTTGCTCCTTCATCTGCTGTTTCTCTGTCTTCTCATTTTGCTTATCTTACTGTGTTTGGGGTCTCCTTTTTGCAGGCTGCAGGTTTGTAGTTCCTGTTGTTTTTGGTGTATGTCCCCAGTGGCTAAAGTTGGTTCAGTGGGTTGTGTAGGCTTCCTGGTGGAGGGGACTAGTGCCTGTGTTCTGGTGGATGAGGCTGGATCTTGTCTTTCTGGTGGGCAGGTCCACGTCTGGTGGTGTGTTTTGGGGTGTCTGTGGACTTATTATGATTTTAGGCAGCCTCTCTGCTAATGGGTGGCGTTGTGTTCCTGTCTTGCTAGTTGTTTGGCATAGGGTGTCCAGCACTGTAGCTTGCTGGTCGTTGAGTGAAGCTGGGTGCTGGTGTTGAGATGGAGATCTCTGGGAGATTTTCGCCACTTGATATTATGTGGAGCTGGGAGGTCTGTTGTGGACCAGTGTCCTTAAGTTGGCTCTCCCACCTCAGAGGCACAGCACTGACTCCTGGCTGCAGCAACAAGATCCTTTCATCCACACGGCTCAGAATAAAAGGGAGAAAAAAGGGGCTTCCCTGGTGGCACAGTGGTTGAGAGTCCGCCTGCCAATGCAGGGGGCGTGGGTTCGTGCCCCGGTCCAAGAAGATCCCACATGCCGCGGAGCGGCTGGGCCCGTGAGCCATGGCTGCTGAATCTGCACGTCCGGAGCCTGTGCTCCGCAACGGGAGAGGCCACAACAGTGAGAGGCCCGTGTAACGCAAAAAAAAAAAAAAAGAAAAAGTAGAAAGAAAGAAGGAAAGAAAGAAAGGGAGGGAGGAAATGAAAGAAAGGAAGGAAGGGAGGAAGGGAAAAACAGGAAAGAAAGAAAACGGAAGGAAGGAAAGAAAGGATAAAATAAAATAAAGTTATTAAAATAAAAAATAATTAGGAAAAAAAATTTTATTAAAAAAAAAAATACGGATGGATAGAACCCTAGGACAAATGGGGAAAGCAAAGCTATACAAAATCTCACACAGAAGCATACACATACAAACTTACAAAAAGAGGAAAAGGGGAAAAAATAATATATCTTGCTCTCAAAATCCACCTCCTCAATTTGGGATGATTCGTTGCCTATTCATGTATTCCATAGGTGCAGGGTACATCAAGTTGATTGTGGAGCTTTAATCCGCTGTTTCTGAGGCTGCTGGAAGAGATTTCCCTTTCTCTTCTGTGTTTGCACAGCTCCCAGGGCTCAGCTTTGGATTTGACCCTGCCTCTGCGTGTAGGTCGCCGGAGGGCGTCTGTTCTTCGCTCAGACAGGACGGGGTTAAAGGAGCAGCTGCTTCGGGGGCTCTGGCTCACTCAGGCCGGGGGGAGGGAGGGGTGCGGATGCGGGGCGAGCCTGCGGCGGCAGAGGCTGGCGGGACGATGCACCAGCCTGAGGCGTGCCGTGCATTTTCCCGGGGAAGTTGTCCCTGGATCCCGGGACCCTGGCAGTGGCGGGCTGCAAAGGCTCCCCGGAAGGGAGGTGTGGATAGTGACCTGTGCTCGCACACAGGCTTCTTGGTGGCGGCAGCAGCAGCCTTAGCATCTCATGCCCGTCTCTGGGGTCCGCGCTTTTAGCCGCAGGTCGCACTCGTCTCTGGAGCTCCTTTAAGCAGCGCTCCTAATCCCCTCTCCTCGCGCACCAGGAAACAAAGAGGGAAGAAAAAGTCTCTTGCCTCTTCGGGAGGTCCAGACTCCTCCCCGGACTCCCTTCCGGCTAGCCGTGGTGCACTAACCCCCTGCAGGCAGTGTTCACGCCAACCCCAGTCCTCTCCCTGCGCTCCGAGCGAAGCCCGAGCCTCAGCTCCCAGCCCCCGCCCACCCCGGTGGGTGAGCAGACAAGCCTCTCGGGCTGGTGAGTGCCGGTCGGCACCGATCCTCTGTGCAGGAATCTCTCCACTTTGCCCTCCGCACCCCTGTTGCTGCGCTCTCCTCCGCGGCTCCGGTTTCCCCCCTCCGCCACCCGCAGTCTCCGCCTAGGAAGGGGCTTCCTAGTGTGTGGAAACCTTTCCTCCTTCACAGCTCCCTCCCACTGTTGCAGGTCCCGTCCCTATTCTTTTGTCTCTGTTTATTCTTTTTTCTTTTGCCCTACCCAGGTACGTGGCGACTTTGCCTTTTGGGAGGTCTGAGGTCTTCTGCCAGTGTTCAGTAGGTGTTTTGTAGGAGTTGTTCCACATGTAGTTATATTTCTGGTGTATATGTGGGGAGGAAGGTGATCTCCGCGTTTTACTCTTCCACCATCTTCCTGGCTCTCTTCGCCATTTGGGTTTTGTCAAGAGTCCATCATTCAGTAAAAGGGCCAGATTTGGTCAGAAGACAGGGAGGAGAAAGCATAAACAGTGACATAGGTCACTGGAGACAGGTTCATATCCACAGTTGTAGCAGGCTCTGGGTGTAGCACGAAGGGGAGCCTCTTTATTCCCTACATATTTAAAAGACCTTTTGGTTTCCTCCAACCACAGTGCTTTTTCTGTCCTGGAGTACAGAGTTCTGCAGAAGGAAGACGTACTCCCCAAACAGGTGTTCTCTAGGATGGAGGGAGCAGCCATTGGCTCCTCCCAGTAAATTCCCTCTATAAAGCTACATAGTATTCCTTGGTCCTAGTCAGACTGTGTCCTATGTTAGAGAAAGGAGATGACATGGGACTTAGGGGATATCCTGGTACACCACCTCCAGTGGTTCTCAAACATTGCCGCCTAATCCACTCATCTGGAGAGCAGCTGAAATCCCAATACCCGGGCCTCAAAACAGACAACCAAAACGTGGGATCCTTTGAAGTAAGATTGAGGCATATGTAGCTATTAAAATTCACCTTCAGAGTGGCATGTGGGCCTCAGTGAGAACAAGTCAGCTTACAGTGCTTCTCACATTCTCCATGCCTGATATTGACAAGGGCACACTGTGTCTGCATATATTGTGGCCAGTGCATGGTCTTGGGGGCAGGGGTGCCTGAGAGTCTATATTTCTGAATAGCCTCAGTCCTTCCAAGCTCCTCTGTCCTCCCAGTTCCATAAGCTTTGAAGATGAAAAATAAAAACCATGTATGCCATGCCTTGTTTTGCCTAGAATTTTATTGGTATTGAAAGAAAATTTTTAAACAAAGCTTTAGAATAATGTTTACTAGGAAAATAATAATAATAATAATAATAATGAACAAAGCCACAGGAGCAGTCCCCTGTATGATTTACATGGAAAGAAGTCCACAGAATCCACAAATCTCATCTTAACTCAGGGCCCTGCTGTCATTCTGTAAAGCAGAGTTAGGCCCTTTAGCCAGCTGCAATATTTTCAGACATTTGCCACCAATTCCAGATTCTCACCACAGCTTTCTATTTACACCGCAGTTAAAACTTTCTCGTGGAATTGTCTCAAAGTTGTCTACAAAGGATTGAGTTTGCAAAAGAACTGACATTCCAGTTTGATAAGCACCATTTCCATGTTGACTCTAATTCCATCAGGAGAAAATGCCGTGCTTTCCACATGTGTGTCCCTAAGCAAAACCTGGGTTTCCACTATTGTTTCACCCACCCACACCCCAGAGGTGAAGAATCACTGATTCCCCAGGGACAGGCCACTCCTTGGGACTTCCCCTCCTCTGTTCCGCAGTCACCTCCAGGGTACCTGGGGCTAAAGGACATGTCTTAGTGTTCATTGGTGTCTCCCTCTCTCTCACTCTCTTCAGAGGAAGAAGAAATCTGAAGGTCATCATAGAGGACACTCCAGGGGCCTGGGGCACAGTGCTCCTCAGACTTCTTGCCCATGGGTGGGCTCTGAGCAGGAGGGTTTGGCTTCTCAGCAGGAGACAAAGAGGGAGATGTCATGTATGTGCAGCTCCACCAGGCTCTGCCTACTCTCCTGAAGAGCATCCTGAGAGGCTGGCCTGGAACATGTTTGATGGGTGGAGGCTGGACTCTGGTGTAGGCCTGGAGAGTATTCAGGTAAGATGTGTTTCGTGGAGGCTGGAGGTTAATGCTTTGCACCTGGGCAGGTGTCGTCCTGGTCACTTGGGGTGCCACGGTTGGCCCAGGTCTGGTGGTACTGGGTGGAGGCTGCAGATTCTGGAAAACCCCCAGATCTGGTCTCAGGGTGCTCTTCTTGGGAAATTGGATGGCACTCAGTCTGGGTTTCTTTGTTGGGTTCAGACAAGCCAGGGTGGAGATCTGAGCAGATCTCTTGCCTGGTGCCTGGATGCTGCTTATGGAGTCCTGGACCAAACTTCTCTTGATGGGATGCCCTGAGGGCCAGGTGGATTTCAGGTCATCATTCCCGATCAGTGAGCTAATCGGGCGATCCATTTCCAGGACAGATTTCCTCTTGGATGCCTGGATGAGCATTGACCGTTGTGGAGGCTGTAGGAGAGCACCAAGAAGAGAAAGACAATATATTAGAATTTCCTCATTGTCCCGTAAAAATTAAAATTAACCAAACAACATCTCCTATATTAAATTTCACAGTAAAAGACAGACAAGGAGTCAACTTAAATGTAATGAGTTACTCAACCTCTGGGGTGGTCACCACAAACCAAACAGCCATATCCTGTTGATACATTTTAAACATCAGCTTGAAAAAGAGGAAGATTGTAATCAGTGTCTGTTGTTCAACTAATGGAGACAAGGTTTTTATACACTCTTCTTGGGACTGTACACCGCTTAGTGTCTTGCAGGCCCTGTGATGGTGAAATGAGTTTTGATGGCCAATTTTGGAGGATGCCTCGCAATTGAAAACTGGCTCTTCTAACTTCAGGGATTCAGCTTATGGCACGGTATGGCTAAAATGACTTTCATTTCCCCGGCCAACATACTCTATTCTTCCCAGAGAGGCAAGGAAGAATGCAAAATGAAAGAAATGGAGGAAAATGGCATCTGAAAGGTCCACTAAATGACCCCATTGGTCAGAAGGGAATGGGAACAATTTCCTCACACAAAAGGGGATGGGGAGACCAATCAGGGTTACCCAGGAGGGAAAGAGTGTAGGAACCAGGAGGGACTCACCCTCACAGAGTTGCAGGATTCTGTCACTTCCTTTCATTGCTGCTGCTGTTCCCCTTGGGGTCTCCTGGGAAATCTCCACCCCCCCCCCCAGCTACCCCTCAGGGGCACCGGTCCCCCCCCATGCCCTCAGGACCCATGTGACCAGAGGGGGCCTAGGAAGGCAGAGGATAAGGCCCAGGACCTCAGCAGGCTCCCCAGGGCCCAAGTGGGTGGGGAACATGCTAGCTGCTTTCCCTTTCATTCCTCCGATCTCCTGAGGGTCTCTCCCTGTCTCCGTTGCTCCCCTCACTGTGGGTGGGCCCCTCCAGGTATGGGTACCCCTCCCCTCCCCCAACTCCCCTTCATGAGTGCTGGTCCCATCCTGCCTCCACTTCTCCTTTCCCCTCCCTCCCCCACTTGTCCTACCTGGTCACTCCGGGGTTCCTCCCATCCCATTAGGTGTCTGTGGTTCCCCACCAGTGCTTGGTAGGTGCCCTAATTGTTGGGAGACGTGAACTCTGTGTCCTCCTACCCTGCCATCTTGACTCTGCTCCTATATCACATTGTTTTGATTCCTGTAGCTTTGTAGTAGTATCTGAAGTCTGGAAGGGTTTATGGTTCCTGCTTTGTTCTTTTTCCTCAGGTTGCTTTGTCAGCTCTCGGTCTTTTATGGTTCTGTATAAATTTTAGGATTATTTGTTCTTGTTCTGTAAAAAATGTCACAGATAATTTGATAGGGATCACATTATGTCTAGGTTGCTTTGGGTATTATGGCCATTTTAACAATATTAATTCTTCCAATCCAAGAGCATGGAATATCCCTTTCTTTGAATCATCTTCAATTTCCTTTATTAATATTTTGTATTTCTCAGCATATAAGTCTTTCACCTACTTGCTGAGGTTTACTCCTAAGTATTTTTTTTTGATGTGATTTTAAAAGGGTTTGTTTACATTCCTTTTTTGATATTTCATTGTAAATGTAAACAAATGAAACCAATTTCTGTATGTTAATCTTGTATCCTGCTACATTCCTAAATTTGTTTATCAGTTCTAGTAGTTTTTTTATGGAGTCTATAGAGTTTTCTATATATAGTACTATGTCATCTGCATATAATGAAAATTTTACCTCTTCTCTTCCAATCTGGATACCTTTTCTTTTTCTTGTCTTATTGCTGTGGCTGGGACTATGTTGAAGAGAAGTGGTGAGACTGGGCATCCTTGTCTTGTTCCAGATTTTAGTGGTAAGTCTTTCTGCTTTTTACTATTGAGTAGTATATTGGCTGTGGGTTTGTCAGAAATAGCTTTTATTATGTTGGGATATGTTCCCTTTATGCCCATTTTTTTTTAAGTAAATTTATTTATTTATTTGGCTGTGTTGGGTCTTCATTTCTGTGCAAGGGCTTTCTCTAGTTGCGGCGAGCGGGTGCCTCTCTTCATCGTGGTGCGCGGGCCTCTCACTGTTGCGGCCTCTCTTGTTGCGGAGCGCAGGCTCAGTAGCTGTGGCTCACGGGCCCAGCTGCTCCGCGGCATGTGGGATCTTCCCAGACTAGGGCGCGAACCTGTGTCCTCTGCATTGGCAGGCAGATTCTCAACCACTGCGCCACCAGGGAAGCCCTATGCCCACTTTTGCAAGGGTTTTTA
Source organism: Hyperoodon ampullatus (assembly GCF_949752795.1). Lineage (NCBI taxonomy): Eukaryota > Metazoa > Chordata > Mammalia > Artiodactyla > Ziphiidae > Hyperoodon > Hyperoodon ampullatus. The sequence continues at coordinate 30,012,888 of NC_136916.1, read as the reverse complement.
TCAAGAATGGATGTTGAATTTTAGGAAATGCTTTTTCTGCATCTCTTTAGATGATCATGTGGATCTTGTCTTTTTTTGTTGTTGTTGATATGGTTTATCACATTGATTTGTGTACGTTGAATCATCCTTTTGACCCTTAGATAAATCCAATGTGGTCATGGTATATGATTTTTTTCTGTGTTGATTCAGTTTGCTAATATTTTATTGATAGTTTTTGCATCTATATTCATCAGAGATATTGGCCTGTAATTTTTTTTTTTTGGTAGCATCTTTGTCTGGTTTTGGGATCAGAGTGATGGTGGCTTCATAGAATGTCTTTGGGAGTATTCCTTCCTGTTCAACCTTTCAGAAGAGGCTGAAAACAATTGGTATAAGTTCTTTTTTGTATGTTGTTTGGTAGAATTTGCCTGTGAAGCCATCTGGTCCTGGACTTTTGTTGGTAGGGAATTTTTTAATTTACAGATTCTATTTCACTTCCATTGATAGGTCTGTTCAAATTGTCTGTTTCTTCTTGATTGTTTTGGTGGGCTCTCTGTTTCTAGAAACTTACCCATTTCTTCTAGGTTGTCCAATTTGTTGCCGTAATTGTTCATTGTATTCCTATATATATATATATATACATTTTTTTTAATTGTTATTTCTGCGGTATCGGTTGTAGTTTCTCAGCTTGCCACCAAGACATCTGGTCTGGACCGTGGCCTCAACCACAAGGCACAACTCAAGTGTCTTGAAGTAGACTCAATGCCCAGACCATAGCTTGTCAAACATAAACTTGGCCAGGACTCCAAACTCAGGCACTGGGCAAGAGATCTGCCCAGCTCTCCATCCAGACTTGCTAGAAGCTACCCCTGACCGTACTCCCCAAAAAAGTAAGACTCAGGTCCTTTTTATCCTCTGAGGATACTCAGAGACCTGACCTGTCGAGTTGTCCATAGTCTCCATCCTCTTCCCAGTACAACTGGACTTGGACACAGACAGGCACACCAAATGACCATGAGGAAATCTGGCCCAATGCTAAGCATTGACCCCCAGCCTCTACTCAACTCACCTCACCTGAGCACAATCCAGGCCTGCATTGTCCTCCAACCCCCACCATCTATGCATGTTCCAGACCAACTCTTCAGAATTGTCTTCATGAGATGGGACACGGGATGGGGGGAGGTTGGGTCTAGGTTCAGAACAACACTTGCATTTCATCTGCCTGAGATGCCTACTCCTAAAAGTCATATGTTTCACATCTTGGAGTAATCTGAGTGATACTGATCCATGTCCAAGTCCATGTTCTCCATGAGGACCTTCTGATATCTTCTGAGGAGAGTGACTCTCCCCGCCTGCAAGGCAGAGAAGCTTCAGCCTCCAATCTAACATGTCTAGGAGGTGACAAGGGGAGTAAGAGAAAGAAGAAAAAAGCAGAATCAGTGTCTCATGAATCAGTACTCCCCCAGCTGTGGTATATGTAAGGATTTCAGAACACCAAATAATATTGAGGGTCTCACAGCCAATTTCATGTAATGTTATGAATTATGTAAACTTAACTTATGTTTTTTAAAAAATTAATTTTATTTATTTTTGGCTGTGTTGGGTCTTCATTGCTGGATGCAGGCTTTCTCTAGTTGGGGTGAGCAGGGGTTACTCTTCATTGCTGTGCATGGACTTCTCATTTTGGTGGCTTCTCTTGTTGTGGAGCATGGGCTCTAGGTGCACGGGCTTCAGTAGTTGTGGCATGTGGGCTCAGTAGCTGTGGCTCATGGGCTCTAGAGAGCAGGCTCAGTAGTCGCGGCGCACGGGCTTAGTTGCTCTGCTGCATGTGGTATCTTCCCAGACCAGGGCTGGAACCGATGTCCCCTTCATTGGCAGGCGGATTCTTAACTACTGTGCCACCAGGGAAGCCCTAAATTACGTTTTAAAAGGAGATTACCAAACTGTCATATAAAGTATTTAGTAAATTAGAAAAATTTTTAATTGTTTGCTAATCCTTTCACAGTATATAAGTCATTATGCTGTACAGCTCCAACTTCTACAGTATTATGTCAATTATATCTCAATAAAACTGAAAGGAAAATATTAGTAAATTAATAAGAAACTGAGTCAACACACTGTAAAATATAGAGCTATGTCAGTAGGAAAATAATTAAAAATTATTTGTATTCATTGTGCAAGTGACTGGAATTTGGGAAACTCTGGATAAAATAGACACCTCTGGGGATGAAAAGGTCTGTACTTTTTTTTTTTTTTTGCAATACGCGGGCCTCTCACTGTTGTGGCCTCTCCCGTTGCAGAGCACAGGCTCCGGACGCGCAGGCTCAGTGGCCATGGATCATGGGCACAGCCTCTCCGTGGCATGTGGGATCTTCCCGGACCAGGGCATGAACCCGTGTCCCCTGCATCGGCAGGCGGACTCCCAACCACTGCACCACCAGGGAAGCCTGGTCTGTACTTTATTATCTGAGCCTTTACTGAAACTAGAATTTTTGTCTCTGAGAGAAAGTTGTACTGATAACCATAATGGAGGATATTGTCTTCATTTTACATGTTTTGTTTATTAAATATTACTTGAAATGACATTTGGTTAGTTCATGATAATGAGATCCTCCCAATGTGTTATATTGTACAAATATCCTCACTTCCAGTCATCTCTAGTAAATTTTTTTCCTTGTCACCAAGTTTTATTTACTTGAGTGTAAAACAGGACCTTAGTAGTCTCAGTGTAGTCTCTGTCCCTGAATTGTGTTCAGATTTCAGTCTTTTAGGCATAACTCAGGCCTCCTGGTCAGAAAGTGTGTTTTAAAAGTATTTTCATGTGACTCACACGTGTTTTCTTTTTAACGAAGTAGGGCAGGTGACTTATTCTCAATTTGATAGCATTTTGAATAAGCTGGTGATCTTTTAAAAGTAAGGATGCCCAGAAATACTAATTTACTGAATCCTTTTAAGTTATGGACATGGGAATTTTTTAATGTTTTCCAAGTAATACTGATGTAAAGCACAGAGAACTTCTGGAGGTGAAGAAAAAGGGTAACAGCTCCCTGATTTCTTGTCTTTTTACGGCATGGGAAGAAACTCTGACCTGGGTCAAGAAAGTGTGGGTGGTTTTATAGAGAGTGGGGTTCTATTAGGAGGGACAAAGGACCTAATCATTTTTCCATGTGAGAATCTATCACGTGGAATTGTCTCTCTCTCTCTAGGACTTCTTCCCTTAATGAATGAAGAATGGGAGACTCCAGGTGGCCTCATGGTTGAGGTTTCAAGACGAGTGAAAAAAGGTAAAAGCAAAGTAAAAGCAGCTCACGTTGAGTTACTCACTCTGACTTGAATATACTTCTGTGAGGAGTTACATCAGCATTATGATTGAATAAGATGTGTTTCATCATACCCCCCCCCCTTTAATAACAACTTGGCTTCATTCACAGACCAAAGCGTCTTTGTGGGAGCTGTGGGATCCAGCAAAATATGTCAAGGGGAACAGGAGGAATCTCACCCACCTATGCACAGGGTATTAGGCATAGAGACCTCAGTCCCAGCTCTGGACATTGCAGTCATCTGTTAACTGGCTCCATACCCTCTTGGCTACAGCCTAGGGGGTACCTGGAAAATCCTGTTTTAATCCATCACTTAAGAACAAAAGAGCTTTTGTGGATATTCAGGTTTCTTGTAGAGAAGTACTGGCATAATGTTGGGGCAAAAAAAAAAAAAATATGTATGAGTTTGCATGAATTGAACAAAGTAAAAGGAATGGTTTCACTTTACGAACATCAAGCCTCCCCCAAGACTGAACAACTAAAGGCCAAGAGGGCTCTTCCTGGCCCATGATTTCCCCTGCAGGGGCAAGTGAGAGCATGTGAATTAACATGTAGCTGTTCCAACTGTGTGGGATGTTGCCGAAAAGGCCCATTGACTTCTTGCCCCATTCAGAGTGCTGAATTATGAGATGAATGGGGTGGGAAGAGGTAGCAGATAGGATTCTTAGAAGAAATTGATGTGGTGCAGATTCTACCTCCTGTATCACAGACTCTATCAAGAAGCACATCCATGAGTGAATAGGGATGCCTCACCCATGGATCCTCCCAACTGGCCAGTGGGCACCCTCAGTGCTCTGAACATATTATACAAATATCCACACTGTGGCTAGTTTCCCATGGGTGCTCACAACCAAGTCAGTGAGGGAAGGCTTTCGCTGACAGCTTGAGAACACACAAAGGAAGCTGGCTCACTTCTGCAGGCCAGAGACAGACCATAAATTTCTGCATTAGCACCACCCTTAGGAGAAGAAAAGGGGCTCTATCAACCCCCAGCCTATTGTGTTGCTAGATAAAAACAGAGCATATAAACTCAAGAATTCTGCCAAAAGATTAAATAAGAAGCATGAAACACTTTTATCCATAGAAGGTCTGAGAAAGCTTCAGAAACTCTAAGTCTAGAGGGCCAACAGAAGTATTCTTCTCCTGAAGACAATTAGCAAACACTGGAGTAAGTGGCTGCTACTTCAAAAGTGAAGACAGAGGGACGAGGGGAAGATGGCGGAAGAGTAAGATGCAGAGATCACCTTCCTCCCCACAGATAGACCAGAAATACATCTACACGTGGAACAACTCCTACAGAACACATACTGAATGCTGGCAGAAGACCTCAGACCTCCCAAAAGGCAAGAAAGTCCCCACGTACCTGGGTAGGGCAAAAGAAAAAAGAATAAACAGAGAAAAAGGATAGGGACGGGACCTGCACCAGTGGGAGGGAGCTGTGAAGGAGGAAAGGTTTCCACACACTAGGAAGCCCTTCGTGGGCAGAGACTGCGGGTGGCGGAGGAGACCACAGCAATGGGTGCGGAGGGCAAAGCGGAGAGATTCCCGCACAGAGGATCGGTGCCGAGAGGCTTGTCTGCTCACCTACCGGGACGGGCGGGGGCGGGGAGCTGAGGCTCGGGCTTCGCTCAGCGTGCAGGGAGAGGACTGGGGTTGGCAGCATGAACACAGCCTGGAGGGGGTTAGTGCACCACGGCTAGCCGGGAGGGAGTCCGGGGAGAAGTCTGGGCCTCCCGAAGAGGCAAGAGACTTTTTCTTCCCTCTTTGTTTCCTGGTGCGTGAGGAGAGGGGATTAAGAGCACTGCTTAAAGGAGCTCCAGAGACGAGCGCGACCTGCGGCTAAAAGCGCGGACCCCAGAGACGGGCATGAGATGCTAAGGCTGCTGCTGCCGCCACCAAGAAGCCTGTGTGCGAGCACAGGTCACTATCCACACCTCCTTTCCGGGGAGCCTTTGCAACCCGCCACTGCCAGGGTCCCGGGAACCAGGGACAACTTCCCCGGGAAAACGCACGGCACGCCTCAGGCTGGTGCATCGTCCCGCCAGCCTCTGCCGCCCCAGGCTTTCCCCGCATCCGCACCCCGCCCTCCCCCCGGCCTGAGTGAGCCAGAGTCCCCGAAGCAGCTGCTCCTTTAACCCCGTCCTGTCTGAGCAAAGAACAGACGCCCTCCGGCGACCTACACGCAGAGGCAGGGCCAAATCCAAAGCTGAGCCCTGGGAGCTGTGCAAACACAGAAGAGAAAGGGAAATCTCTCCCAGCAGCCTCAGAAACAGCGGATTAAAGCTCAACAATCAACTTGATGTACCCTGCATCTGTGAAATACATGAATAGGCAACGAATCATCCCAAATTGAGGAGGTGAACTTTGAGAGCAAGATATATTATTTTTTCCCCTTTTCCTCTTTTTGTAAGTTTGTATGTGTATGCTTTTGTGTGAGATTTTGTATAGCTTTGCTTGCCCCATTTGTCCTAGGGTTCTATCCGTCCGTCTTTTTTTTTTTTTTTTTAGCTGGTTCTTTGAGAAGATAAACAAAATTGATAAACCATTAGCCAGACTCATCAAGAAAAAAAGGGAGAAGACTCAATAGAATTAGAAATGAAAACAACTGACAGTGCAGAAATACAAAAGATCATGAGAGATTACTACAAGCAACTCTATGCCAATAAAATGGACAATCTGGAAGAAATGAACAAATTCTTAGAAATGCACAACCTGCCAAGACTGAATCAGGAAGAAATAGAACATATGAACAGACCAATCACAAGCACTGAAATTGAAACTGTGATTAAAAATCTTCCAACCAACAAAAGCCCAGGACCAGATGGCTTCACAGGCAAATTCTATCAAACATTTAGAGAAGAGCTAACACCTATCCTTCTCAAACTCTTCCAAAATATAGCAGAGGGAGGAACACTCCCAAAATCATTCAACGAGGCCACCATCACCTTGATACCAAAACCAGACAAAGATGTCACAAAGAAAGAATACTACAGGCCAATATCACTGATGGACATAGATGCAAAAAATCCTCAACAAAATACTAGCAAACAGAATCCAACAGCACATTAAAAGGATCATACACCATGATCAAGTGGGGTTTATTCCAGGAATGCAAGGATTCTTCAATATACACAAACCAATCAATGTGATACACCATATTAACAAATTGAAGGAGAAAAACCATATGATCATCTCAATAGATGCAGAGAAAGCTTTCGACAAAATTCAACACCCATTTATGATAAAAACCCTGCAGAAAATAGGCATAGAGGGAACTTTCCTCAACACAATAAAGGCCATATATGACAAGCCCACAGCCAACATCGTCCTCAATGGTGAAAAACTGAAACCATTTCCACTAAGATCAGGAACAAGACAAGGTTGCCCACTCTCACCACTCTTATTCAACATAGTTTTGGAAGTTTTAGCCACAGCAATCAGAGAAGAAAAGGAAATAAAAGGAATCCAAATCAGAAAAGAGACAGTAAAGCTGATACTGTTTGCAGATGACATGGTACTACACATAGAGAATCCTAAAGATGCTACCAGAAAACTACTAGAGCTAATCAATGAATTTGGTAAAGTAGCAGGATACAAAATTAATGCACAGAAATCTCTTGCATTCCTATACACTAATGATGAGAAATCTGAAAGTGAAATCAAGAAAACACTCCCATTTACCATTGCAACAAAAAGAATAAAATATCTAGGAATAAACCTACCTAAGGAGACAAAAGACCTGTATGCAGAAAACTACAAGACACTGATGAAAGAAATTAAAGATGATACAAATAGATGGAGAGAGATACCATGTTCTTGGATTGGCAGAATCAACATTGTGAAAATGACTCTACTACCCAAAGCAATCTACGGATTCAATGCAATCCCTATCAAACTACCACTGGCATTTTTCACAGAACTAGAACAAAAAATTTCCAATTTGTATGGAAACACAAAAGACCCCGAATAGCCAAAGCAATCTTGAGAACGAAAAATGGAGCTGGAGGAATCAGGCTCCCTGGTTTCAGACTATAGTACAAAGCTACAGTAATCAAGACAGTATGGTACTGACACAAAAACAGATATATAGATCAGTGGAACAGGATAGAACGCCCAGAGATAAACCCACGCACATATGGTCACCTTATCTTTGATAAAGGAGGCAGGAATGTACAGTGGAGAAAGGACAGCCTCTTCAATAAGTGGTGCTGGGAAAACTGGACAGGGACATGTAAAAGTATGAGATTAGACCACTCCCTAACACCATACACAAAAACAAGCTCAAAATGGATTAAAGACCTAAATGTAAGGCCAGAAACTATCAAACTCTTAGAGAAAAACATAGGCAGAACACTCTATGACATAAATCACAGCAAGATCCTTTTTGACCCACCTCCTAGAGAAATGGAAATAAAAACAAAAATAAACAAATGGGACCTAATGAAACTTCAAAGCTTTTGCACAGGAAAAGAAACCATAAACAAGACCAAAAGACAACCGTCAAAATGGGAGAAAATATTTGCAAATGAAGCAACTGACAAAGGATTAATCTCCAAAATTTACGAGCAGCTCATGCAGCTCAATAACAAAAAAACAACCCAATCCAAAAATGGGCAGAAGACCTAAATAGACATTTCTCCAAAGAAGATATACAGACTGCCAACAAACACATGAAAGAATGCTCAACATCATTAATCATTAGAGAAATGCAAATCAAAACTACAATGAGATATCATCTCACACCGGTCAGGGTGGCCATCATCAAAAAATCTAGAAACAATAAATGCTGGGGAGGGTGTGGAGAAAAGGGAACACTCTTGCACTGCTGGTGGGAATGTGAATTGGTACAGCCACTATGGAGAACAGTATGGAGGTTCCTTAAAAAACTACAAATAGAACTACCATATGACCCAGCAATCCCACTACTGGGCATATACCCTGAGAAAACCATAATTCAAAAAGAGTCATGTACCAAGATGTTCATTGCAGCTCTATTTACAATAGCCAGGAGATGGAAACAACCTAAGTGTCCATCATCGGATGAATGGATAAAGAAGATGTGGCACATATATACAATGGAATATTACTCAGCCATAAAAAGAAACGAAATTGAGCTATTTGTAATGAGGTGGATGGACCTAGAGTCTGTCACACAGAGTGAAGTAAGTGAGAAGGAGAAAGACAAATACCGTATGCTAACACATATATATGGAATTTAAGAAAAAAAATGTCATGAAGAACCTAGGGGTAAGACAGGAATAAAGACACAGACCTACTAGAGAATGGACTTGAAGATATGGGGAGCGGGAAGGGTAAGCTGTGACAAAGCTAGAGAGGCATGGACATACATACACTATCAAACGTAAGGTAGATCACTAGTGGGAAGCAGCTGCAAAGCACAGGGAGATCAGCTCAGTGCTTTGTGACCGCCTGGAGGGGTGGGATAGGGAGGGTGGGAGGGAGGGAGACGAAAGAGGGAAGAGATATGGGAACATATGTATATGTATAACTGATTCACTTCGTTATAAAGCAGAAACTAACACACCATTGTAAAGCAATTATACTCCAATAAAGATGTTAAAAAAAATGCAGAATACAGTGAAGTGTATTGTGACATTAAAAATATAAAAGGAGGGGCTTCCCTGGTGGCGCAGTGGTTGGGAGTCTGCCTGCTGATGCTGGGGACGCGGGTTCGTGCCCCAGTCCGGGAGGATCCCACATGCCGGAGTGGCTGGGCCCGTGAGCCATGGCCGCTGGGCCTGCGCCTCCGGATCCTGTGCTCCACAGTGGGAGAGGCCACAGCAGTGGGAGGCCTGCGTACCGCAAAAAAAAAAAAAAAACAAAAAACAAAAAACATATATATATATATATATATATATATATATATATATATGGAGAATTAAAAATGGAACATTTACACTCCTACAAAGATAAGTTTCTATCCACATAAAATGGACTGTTTTAATTATGAGTTATTTTATGTATGCCTCATGGTAACCCCAAAGCAAATATTTTTAGAATCACAAACACTAAAATAGGAAACAGAGCATACCAACATGGTAAACCACCCATCATAAAGGTAGACAGAACCAGAGGGGGAAAAAAACCAGTGGAAATATAAAACGGGTCCCTAACCCCCAGACCATGGACTGGTACTTGTCCGTGGCCTGTTAGGAACTGGGCCGCACAGCAGGAGATGAGTGGTGGGCAAGCAAGAGAAGCTTCATCTGTATTTACAGCAGCTCCCCATCACTCGCATTACCAGCTGAGCTCTGCCTCCTTTCAGATCATCAGCAGCATTAGATTCCATAGTAACGCGAACCCTACTGTGAACTGGGCATGTGAGGGATCTAGGTTGCATGCTTCTTATGAGAATCTAATGCCTGATGATCTGAGGTGGAGGTGAAGCGGTGATGCTAGCGCTGGGGAGCGACTGCAAATACAGATTAGCATTAGAGAGGTTTGACTGCACAGAGACCATAACAAATCAATTGCTTGCAGACTCATATCAGAACCCTATCACGGGCTTCCCTGGTGGCGCAGTGGTTGAGAGTCTGCCTGCCGATGCAGGGGAAACGGGTTCGTGCCCTGGTCTGGGAAGATCCCACATGCCGCAGAGCAGCTGGGCCTGTGAGCCATGGCCGCTGAGCCTGCGCGTCCAGAGCCTGTGCTCCGCAACGGGAGAGGCCTGCATACCGCAAAAAAAAGAAAAAAAAAAACCATATCAGTGGGTGGCAAGTGAAAGCAAGCTCAGGGCTCCCACTGATGCTGCATTATGGTGAGTTATATAATTATTTCATTATATATTACAATGTAATAATAATAGAAATAAAGTGGACTATAAATGTAATGCACTTGAATTATCCCAAAACCATCCCCACCTCCCACTCCGTGGAAAAATTGTCTTCCATGAAACCGGTCCCTGGTGCCAAAAAGGTTGGGGAACACTGATATAAAACATTCAGAAAGCAATTAATAATATGGCAGTAATAAGTCCTTATGTATCAAAATTCACTCTAAATATAAGTGGATTTAATTCACAAAGCCACAGAGCGGCTGGATGTATAAAAAATATATAAGGTACAATTATATTCTGCATATAAGACATTCATTTCAGCTTTAAGACACACATAGGGCTTCCCTGGTGGCGCAGTGGTTAAGAATCTCCCTGCCAATGCAAGGGACGTGGGTTCGAGTCCTGACCTGGGAAGATCCCACATGCCGCGGAGCAACTAAGCCCGTGCACCACAACTACTGAGCCTGAGCTCTAGAGCCCACAAGCCACAACTACTGAGCCCACGTGCCACAACTACTGAAGCCTGCGTGCCTAGAGCCCGTGCTCGACAATGAGAAGCCCGCGCACCGCAGCGAAGAGTAGCCCCCACTCACCACAACTAAAGAAAGTTTGTACACAGCAACAAAGACCCAACACAGCCAAAAATAAATAAACAAATTTATATATATAAAAAAAAGACACACATATACTCAAAATAAAGAGATGGAATATTATATTCCATGCAAGTAGAAGCCAAATAATGTGGGGGTAGCCATACTTATATCAGACAAAACAGACTTTAACAAGAACAATGTCAAGACACAAAGAAAGTCATTATATTCAATATAATGATACAAAGGTCAACATATCAAGAAGATGTAACAATTGTAAATAGATACACCCCAACATCAGAGCACCTAAATATATTAAGCAAATGCTAACAGATCTGAAGGGAGAAACAGACAATATAATAATAGTAGGGAACTTCAATACTCCACTCTCAGCAGTGGATAGATCATCCATATAGTGGATGAGCAAGGATTTATGTATATAGACCAGTGTATATACACTGATCTATACATTACACCAAATGGACTGAACAGGCATATATGGAACATTCCATCCAGCAACTTGTTCTCAAGTGCTCATGGAACATACTCCAGGATAGATTATATGAAAAACAATGTCTTAGCAAATTTAAGAAGATCAGAATCATACCAACTATCTGAACACAATGACATAAAACTAGAAAGCAACAAGAGGATATCTGGAAAATCTACAAAGAAGGGAAAACTACACAGTGCACTTCCAAAAAAGTCTATGAGTCAAAAAAGAAATCAAAAGGAAAAATTTTTAAAAACTTTAAAGCAAATGATAATGGAGACACAACTTACCAAATCCTATAAGATGCTGCAAAAGCATTCCAGAAAGGAAAGTGTATAGCGATAAGTGCAAATGGCAAGAAATTAGAAAGTGCCTAAATAATCTAACTCTACATATCAAGGAACTAGAAAAATAAGAAATTTATCCTAAAGTTAGCAGAGGGAAGAATATAATAAAGACTAGAGTGGAAACAAAATAGATACAAGAAAATCAATAGAAAGGATCAACAAGCTAAAAGCTGGATTTTCAAAAATATATAATTCACAGACTTTTAGCTAGACTAGGAAAAAAGAGAAGACAAAATTAGAAATGAAAGAGGAGACATTACCACTGATACTACAGAAATACATAGGATCATAAGAGACTACTATGGACAGTACATATAGTACTGCAAGTATTGGTATTAGCTGGAGCAATTAGGCAAGACAAAGGCATCCAATTAAGAAAGTAAGAACTAAAATTGTCATTATTTGAAGATATAATTTTCTGTATAAAAAATTCTAATGAAGCAACCAAAAAGTTGTAACTAATCAACAAAGTATGTAAAATTGCACTGTATAAAATCAACACACATAATCAGTTGTATTTCTATACACAAATAGTGAAACATCTCTCTGAAAAAATAAAGACTTTCTAATTTACAATACCATCAAAAAAAATTACTTAGGAATAAATTTAACAAAGTTGGTGAAATGTCTCTACATTGAGCATGACAAGGCACTGATAAAATAAATTGAAGACACTAACAAATGGGAAGATATCCTATGCTCATAGGTTGGAGGAATTTCTAAGATTTAAAAGTCCTTAATTCAACACCATCTGTAGATTCAAAGAAACCTCTCTCAAAAATCCAATGACATTCTCTACAGAAATAGAAAAATCGATTCTAAACTTTCTATCAAACCAGAAAAGAACTGAATAGCAAAAACAATTCTGAGAAAGAAGAAGAAAACCAGAATCATCACATTTCCTAATTTCAAACTCTACTACAATCTATACTATTTAAAACAGTATGGTGCTAGCATCAAAATAGACACCCAGACCAGAGGGACAGAATAAAGAGCCCAGAATTAAACCCCCACATAGAAGGTTAACTAATTTTTGACAAGGTAGCCAAGAACAACCATGGGGAAATAATAGTGTCTTCAATAAATGGTGCTGGAAAACCTGGATAAACACAAGCAAAAAGTAAATCTGGACCCCTATCTTAAACCACTCAAAAGAATGAACTCAAGATGGGTGAAAGACTTGAACCTAAGACCTGATACCATAAAAGTCCTAAAAGAAACATAAGATACTCCTCTACATTTGTTTTGATGACTTTTTGAATATGACACCAAAAGCACAAAAAACAAAGGCAGAAGTCAACAAAGGAGAATAAATCAAACTTCAAAGCTTCTGTACAACAAATTAAAAAATCAGCAAAATGAAAAGTCAACCTACTAAATGGGAAAAAATGTGGACCATATACTGGATAAAAGGCACATAATTAAAATACCTTTAAAAAAGCCTCATAAAATACACATGAAACCAAACAATCCAATGTATGAATGGGCAAAGGAAATATTTTTTTTCAAAAAGACATATAGATGACCGAAGGTATATAAAAATGTCATCCTGACTAATCATAAGAACAGTGCAAATCAAAACCACAACACGGGGCTTCCCTGGTGGCGCAGTGGTTGAGAATCTGCCTGCTAATGCAGGGGACACGGTTTCGAGCCGTGGTCTGGGAAGATCCCACATGCCGCGGATCAACTAGGCCCCTGAGCCACAACTACTGAGCCTGCGCTCCGCAACAAGAGAAGCCATAATAATGAGAGGCCCGCGCACCGCGATAAAGAGTGGTCCCCGCTTGCCACAACTAGAGAAAGCCCTCGCACAGAAACAAAGACCCAACGCAGCAAAAATAAATAAATTAATTTATAAACTCCTACCCCCAACATCTTTAAAAAAAAAAAAAAAAGGGATGAGAGCCAAAAAATTTAAAAAAAAACCACAGCACGATATTATCTTGCACCGGTTAGAATGGTTATCACTAAATAACAAGAGATAATGAGCGTTGGTGAGGATGTGGACAAAAGGGAACACTTGTGAATTGTTAGTGGGGATATATGTTTTGCAGCAACTATGTAAAACAATATGAAGGTTTCTCAAAACTTTAAAAATACGGGGCTTCCCTGGTGGCGCAGTGGTTGGGAGTCCACCTGCTGATGTGGGGGGCATGAGTTCGTGCCCCAGTCTGGGAGGATCCCACGTGCCATGGAGCGGCTGGGCCTGTGGGCCATGGCTGCTGAGCCTGCGCGTCCGGAGCCTTGCTCCGCAATGGGAGGGTCCAGGGCACTGAGAGGCCCTCATACCATAAAAAAAAAAAAAAAAAAACAAACCATACTATATGATCCAGCAATTCCACTTCTGGGTATTTATCCAAAGAAAATAAAAGCACTAACTTGAAAAGATATATACACCCCCATATTTACTGCAGCATTATCCACAATAGCCAAGATATGGGATAAGCCTAAATTCCTATCAACTGATGAATGGATAAGACAGATGTGATATTTATATTTATATATTTATCTATATTTACATACACACAATGAATATTATCAGTCATTAGAAAGAAGAAAATTCTACCATTTTCAACATTGAGTACCTTGGGTAAGTTATGTTGAGATAAGTCAAAAAGAGAATGAAAAATACTATGTGATATCATCTATTTGTAAAATTAAAAAAAAAAAAAAAAAAAGCCAAACTCACAAAAACTACCAGTAGAATGTTGGTTGCCAGGGGCTGGGGTGTGAGGAACAGCAGAGATGTTATTTAAGGGTACAAACTTTTAACTAATAGTAAATAATTCCTAAAGATCTGATGCACAGTATAGAGAATCTAGACAGTGGTATTTTATTATAATCATCAAACTTGCTAAGAGACTAGAACTTAATTTTGCTAAACACAATAAAGAAATAGTAATGATAACTACTGCTACAATGGCAATCATAGTATAATACGTAAATGTATCAAATCACCATGTTGTACACCTTAAATTCAAATATTATATGTTAAATATATTGTAAGGAAGAAAAATGCTAAAAAGTATCATCAATATCAAAACAGGTCAAGCAGAAGAAATTTTCTGTGAGTTAGAAGACAGTAAGTTGAAAATATCCACTCAGAGGAGAACAAAGAGAAAAAGAGTAAAGAATAACTATGTGATCTATAGGATAAACTCAAAAGAAATGTTCTGTGAATTACGGAGACTTAGAAGGAAAAAATAGAGACAGAAAGCTTCTTTAAAGAAATAGTGGCTGTGAACTTTCCAAATCAGGGGAGAGATTTGGATATCCAAGTTCATGAAGCTCATAGGCACCAGACAAACTCAACTCAAAAAAATATCTTCTCCAAAACACATTAGAGTAAAACTGTCAACTATCAAAAACAAAGAATTTTAAAAGCAGCAGGAGGAGAGAAACTTATAACTTACAAGAGAACCCTCATAAGGTTATCCACTGATTTCTCAACAGAAACCTCACAGGTCAGGAGAGAGTGGGATAATAGATTCAAATTGTTCAATTAAAAAAAAAAAGTCAACCAAGATAATCATCTCCATCATAATTGTCCCTCTTAAATGGAGAGATTAAAAACTCTCTCAAAAAAAAAAAAAAAAAAGCCGAGAGAGTGCATCATCACTAGATCTGTCTTAAAAGAAATTCTAAAAGAGTTTCTCAAGCTAAAATAAAACTAAATAGTACCATGAAAACATATGAGAATACACAATAGACTTGTAAACATAAGTATACAGTTAAGGTAGGAATACTTAAATAAATAGTGTGATATGGTGGTGTGTTAACCAGTTAACTTTAGTATAAAGGTTAAAGTATGTGATGATTAAAATAACTGCAGCTATAATCATTTTAATGTATAAACAATATACAAAGAGTTAAACGCCACAAAATTTTACGGAGGGGAGTAAAAGAGTAGATTTTTTTGTATGTGATGGAAGTTAAGTTGTTATCAACATAAAATAGAGTGTTATATCTGTAAGATGTTTTCTGTGAGCCTCATGGAACCACAAAGCAAAAACCTAGAGTAGATTCAGAAAATAAAGAGAAGGAAATCATAATATACCACTACACAGTATCACTAATTCATAAAAAAAAGCAGAAGAGGAAGAAAGGAACAAGAAACAACAAAACATCCAGAAAACAATAAGATGGCATTGGTTAGTCCTTACCTACCAATAATCACTATAAACATAAATATATTAAATTCTTTAGTCAAAAGTCATGGAGTGGCTAGATAGATAAAAATTCATGATCAAACTATAAGCAGCCTATCAGAGACTCACTTCAATGTTAAAAACACAAATAGGCTCAAAGTGAAGCATTGGAACAAGATATTCCATACAAGTGGAAACCAACAGAAAGCAGAGGTAGCTACAGTTACACAAGACAAAAACAAAAAATCAGCCAAAAGCTGCAACAACAACAAAAATAAGGTCATTACATAATGATAACATTGTCAATTCATCAAGAATACAGTCATAAATAAATACTCCTTAACAGTGGGGGACTTTAATATGTTAAGCAAATACTAACAAATTTGAAGATAGAAACAGACAATACAAAAAAAAATTGTAGGGATCTTTCATACCCAACTTTCAACAATGAATCCAGAAAGAAAATCAATGAGGAAGTACTGAACTTGAATTATACATTAGACCAAATGGACTTAACAGACAAAAACAGAGCAGTCCATCAAACGGGCAGAATACATATTCTTCTCCAGTGCACATTGAATATTCTCTAAGACAGATCATGTGATGGGTCACTAAACAAGTCTTAGCAAATTTAAGAAGACTGATATCATACTAAGTATTTTTTCAACGACAATGGTAAGAAACCAGAAATGAACAACAAGAAGAATCTGGAAAATTTACAAATATGTGGAAATTAAACAACACGATCCTAAAGAATCAATGGGCTAAAGAAAAAAAATAAAAATAAAAAGACTGAATCATGAAGAAATAAAACAATCTGAACAGGCCAAATTACTATTAAGGAGATTGAATCCGTTCCAAAAACCTCCCAGCAAAAATTTGTATTTTATAAATACACTAAGTAGACACACACAATGATATAAAATAAGGTAGAGCTATTGGTTCTGAATCCCTGATTTCTTAGCAAATATTTATCATTTGAGTTGAGCTATATTTCAGAAATTTAACACAGTTGAGCATACATTAACAATATGATTCTTATAAACTTTTTTGAAAATACAAAGAAGTGATAAAGAAGAGTATGCCTGTTACATGCGTTGGAGTATAATGGAAACTTAAAAGAACAAGGCTTGACTGATTACAACTTCCACTTGTAAAGCCAATGTCTTTAATAAAGAAAGGTGAAAATGTTCATTTTTCAAAAACAAACTACAAACAAAGGAAAACTAAGAAGACATGGGAATTTCCAGATTTACTGTGATGGTTTATGCACATTTCTCAGTGAATCACACAAAACCCTTATTAAAGATAAAAGAAATATTTGAACATCATGGAGGAATCTGCAGAAAGCACCTAAACCAGTGAACATCAGGTGTATTGGGACAAATGATTATCAGGTGACTGAAGCACGCAAGACATTATCACTGCTGTGGTATTCTCAGTGAAAATACATAAGAAAATCATAATCTGAAACTATCATGAAAAAAATGTAAGTTTATGCAAATTTCAGTCCACATATACTTCTCACGTTCGCTGACTCTAATTGTGTATTTAAATAGTAAGTCTTTCTTATAAATATAGAGAGCAAGTCTCTCCTAATTACTTTTTTTTTTTTCAGAACTTTGTGTTATTTAGATCACTAATGCCATCCCATTTAAAAGTGCATTTTCTGGGACTTCCCTGGTGGTTCAGTGGTTAAGAATCCACCTGCCAATGCAGGAGACACGAGTTTGAGCCCTGGTCTGGGAAGATCCCACATGCGCAGAGCAACTAAGCCCATGTGCCACAACTACTGAGCCTGCCTGCTGCAGCTACTGAAGCCTGTGTGCCTAGAGCCCGTGCTCTGCAACAAGAGAAGCCACTGCAACAAGAAGCCCACACAACGCAACGAAGAGTAGCCCCCACTCACCACAACTAGAGAAAGCCCACGGGCAGCAACGAAGACCCAAAGCAGCCAAAAATAAATAAATTTATTTTAAAAAATTTAAAAAAAGAAAAGTGCATTTGCTTAATCCTGGTGTGATAAGTTGTTGCATTCAGATGTACATTAATCATTTCACTCCCCCTCCCCCCTTTTTTTTTTGCGGTACGCGGGCCTCTCACTGTTGTGGCCTCTCCCGTTGCGGAGCACAGGCTCCGGACGCGCAGGCTCAGTGGCCATGGCTCACGGGCCTAGCTGCTCCGTGGCATGTGGGATCTTCCCGGACCGGGGCACGACCCCGTGTCCCCTGCATCGGCAGGTGGACTCTCAACCACTTCGCCACCAGGGAAGCCCCCCTTCTTCACTAATAGCTCAACATCCAAAATTATCCCTTAGGGAATTTTGGATATTAATGCCTTCCCATGTAGATCTTTCACAAAGGGAATCATTTCAATAGTTGAATGTCATTCTCCACGCTCTATAGGGAGCCTGGATGCAGACAATGGGGAAAAGGCTCTGGAACACAGGGTAGAAGTATTCTAAAGTGCTGACTTTGACTATCACAAGAAGGAAAAAAGTAAGTAGTTGAAAATGACCTTGCTAGGCACGTAAGAAGTAGAGAGTTAAAGATTTGTAGGTTCTTAATCCATGATATTTCAGGAGGAAAAGCAGACAGAGCCTCTGACCCAGGACAGGACAGTTACCTGAGAAGCTGCCATTCCTCCTCTCCTTCCTCCTGCTCTGGGTCGTTTTCTCATCGATATGGTGTTGAGCAATCACATTGGGATCTTGAAAATATGCCTTCAGTGCCGTCAGCACAGCTCCTTCACCTCTTCCCACAACACCAACAGGCTAAAGGACCTTGAAATGCTGAAACGGCAACCTTCTGAAAAAGAGATTCAGGAACAATGAGCTCCTGCATGGAGACCAAACTGTGAGCTTTTTCTTTCCTGCCGACACATGCTATCCCCTCACACAGATGCCCCAAAACTTCTGCTACAGCACAGAGTAAGTTGGCTACACTGACCTGCCCTTTCCAATCCCATGTAGAGCAGACACTGATGCCTCCCCAAAGGCAAAAGGACTGAAGACTGCAAACAACTATCACCAGGTACCAGTAGCCCTTGGGCTTGGGCTTAAATCGGGCCTAACCTTAGAATCACCTGGAGTTAAAACAACTCAGATGCTCCCACCCAGATCAATAGACAGGCTCTGTGGGGAGGGCACAGGTGATGTTATTTCTAAATACTCATCATGTAATACTAATGGGAAATCGCATGGGAACCACGCAGCAAATGTTTCTTCTGAAGCTTTAAAGTGCGTACAAATTTGCGGGGAACCAGGCCCCACTCTAAGTTATGAAACTCCTGTAGGGCTCAAAAAATGACATCTCTTATGAGTTTTCTTGTTCATGCAGATGTTACTCCCTCAGACCCATATTCAGTAGCACTGAGATAGAGATCAGGCATAGCACACCTGAGACCACTGAGTAGTGTGAAGGCTTCTGAGAATTTCCAGAAGTGCAGGTTCCCTGGGCCTGATTCCTAGGGGCCGAGTTCCTCCTGGAATAGGTGTTGTCTTGTTGCCTATGGTAGATGCTGCTTGGTTGGTGGAAATCATGTTGTGGGTTTAGGGATGTGTGAGGGGTCACCCTTAGAAATCGTCCCAAAGGTACCCTTAATCCTCAGGTCCTTTAGCCCCCTCTCCTCTCAGGGCCCACTTGACAGACAGGACTACCCAGGGACAGGGCAGGACCACCTGTCCTCAGGTGAGCTGAGACTCCATACCCCAAAAGATGCAGAGCACAAAGTTGTTTACATCACAGATCTGTTTGAAAATAAATGAAAGGCAGTAATGAAGGGTGGATTAACATTTTGGGCTGGGAATGGACAGAAGACTGTGCAAATGATGCCATGAATGCATATTTAATGATTAACAAAGGAAGTTGTGATCTATGTTAAGTAATAAAGCACATTATACCTGAATTAACAGATCAGATTTTTCATTCATTGTATGTTTGTCTATGTGTGTGTGTTATAAATTGTGGTGCCACAGTTTGTTCTCCCAATCTCCCCTTACGTGCTTATACTTTCTCACATTTTTTATATATTTTTATTTATTTATTTTGGCTGCACTGGATCTTAGTTAAGGCACGCAGGATCTTTGCTGTGGCATGTTTAGTTGCAGCATGCGGGATTTTTTTTTTTTTTTTTTAGTCGCAGCATGTGGGCTTCTTAGTTGTGGCATGCACGTGGGATCTAGTTCCCCCACCAGGGATCAAACCCGGGCCCCCTGCATTGGGAGTGTGGAGTCTTACCCACTGGACCACCAGGGAAGTCCCTATACTTTCTCACATTTTAAAAAGCGCATTGAGGGGCTTCCCTGGTGGCACAGTGGTTGAGAGTCCGCCTGCCGATGCAGGGGACACGGGTTCGTGCCCCGGTCCAGGAAGATCCCACATGCCGCGGAGCGGCTGGGCCCGTGAGCCATGGCCGCTGAGCCTGCGCATCCGGAGCCTGTGCTCCGCAACGGGAGAGGCCACAACAGTGAGAGGCCCGCGTACCGCAAAAAAACAAAACAAAACAAACAAAAAAAAAAAAAGCGCATTGATTAAGGTAAAAATTAGAGAAAAGCATATCCACTTTTTCAAATATTCTCTGAGAATTCTGAACCTTTTTAAAATTTTATTAAAAATTTCTTTTTAATTTTTATACAACTTTAAAGGATACTTTTCATTTACAGTTACTATAAAATATTGGTTATTTTCCCCAATATGTATGTTGTACAATATGTCTTTCAGCTATCTTACAACGAATTGTTTGTACTTTCCACTCCCCAACTCCTATATTGCCCCTCCCCCCTCCTCACTGGTAACAGTAGTTTGTTTGATATATCTTTGAGTTTGCTTCTTTTTTGTTATATTTACTAGTTTGTTTTATTTTTTAGATGCTGCATATAAGTGATATCATATAGTATTTGACTTTCTCTGTCTGACTTATTTCGCTTAGCATAATGCCATCCAAGTCCATCTATGTCGCTACAAATGGCAAAATTTCATTTTTTCGTGGCTGAATAGTATTGCATTGTACATATATACCACATCTTCTTTTTTTAATTTTAATTTTATATTGGAGTATAATTGATTTACAATGTTGTGTTAGTTTCAGTTGTACAGCCAAGTAATATATATATATTTTTTTTCAAATTATTTACCTGTTTAGATTATTACAGAATATTGAGCAGAGTTCTCTGTGCTATACACTAGGCCCTTGTTGGTTATCTATGTGGGTATGTCAATCCCAAACTCTCAATTTATCCCTCCCCCCCTCCACACACCTTTCCCCTTTGGTAACCGAACAACTATATATGCCAGTAAAATGAACAAAGTAGAAGAAATGGACAAATTCCTAGAATTGTACCATCTCCCAGGACTGAACCCAGAAGAAATAGAAAATATGAACAGAGCAATTGCCAGTAATGAAATAGAATCAGTAACAATTAAAAACAAAAACAAAAACTCAACAAACAAAACAAAGGATCAGATGGCTTCAGAGTTGAATTCTACCAAACATTTAGAAAAAAGTTAACACATAACCTTCTCAAACTATTCCAAAATATTGCAGATCAGATCAGCATCATCCTGATACCCAAATCAGACAAAAATATCACATAAAAAAATTACTAGGCAATGTCACTGATGAACATACATGCAAAAATCCTCAAAAAATATCAGCAAAATGAGTCCAAAAATATATTAAAAGTATCATACACCATGGTCAAGTGGGATTAATCCCAGGGAGTCAAGGATGGTTCAGTATCTTCATATCAATCCATGTGATAAACCACAGTAACAAATTGAAGAATAAAAATCATATGATAAAAAAAACACATATATGATCTCAATAGATGCATAAAAAGCTTTTGACAAAATTCAACATCAGTTCATGATTAAAAGCTCTCCAGACACTGGGTATAGAGGATACGTACCTCAACATAATAAAGGCCATTTGGAGAAGGCAACAGCTAACATCATACTCAATGGTGAAAAAGTGAAAGCATTTCCTTAAGGTCTGGGTCAAGAAAGGAATGCCCACTCTTGCCACTTTAATTCAACATAGTATTGGAAATCCAGGCACACCAAATCAGACAAGAAAAAGAAATAAAAGCAAACCAAATTGGAAAGGAAGAAGTACAACTGTCATTGTCTGCAGATGACATAACACTGTACATAGAAAATCCTAAAGATGCCACCAAAAAACCACTAGAGCACATCAATGAATTCAGAAAAGTTGCAAGATACAAAATTAATATACAGATCTGTTGCATTTCTATACACTGACAATGAACTATCAGAAAGAGAAATTAAAGAAACTATACCATATGCAATAACATCACAAAGAATAAAATACCTAGGAATAGACATACCTAAGCAGGTAAAAGACACATACTCAAAAAACTATCAGACATTGATAAAAGAAGTTGAAGGCAACACAAAAAAATGAAAAAATATACCATGCTCATGGTTTGGAAGAATTAATACTTTTAAAATGACCATACTACCATATATATATGGTATATCTCACATGCCCTTTCATTTCAGGTAGCTATTCCTACAACTCCAGGCTGAGTTTGTTTCCAGGAAAATATATTATTTCAGATACCTATTTGCACACTCAAGACTCCTCTGTAATCCCAGATTATTTAAGAGACTTCTGCTTGACACTGCCTAGATTCTGAAGCTCCACTACAAGCATTAATAAAATTATATTTACATAGGTATTTATATGATAATCAAACAATAATGCATTTACGGGCTTCCCTGGTGGCGCAGTGGTTGAGAGTCCACCTGCCGACGCAGGGGACATGGGTTCGTGCCCCGGTCCGGGAAGATCCCACATGCCACGGAGCAGCTGGGCCCGTGAGCCATGGCCACTGAGCCTGCGCGTCCGGAGCCTGTGCTCCGCAACGGGAGAGGCCACAACAGTGAGAGGCCCGCGTACCGCAAAAAAAAAAAAAAAAAGAACAACAGATTGGTTTCTGCACTTAAGAGTATATTAAAAGTCAGGCTGCAGTATTACTTGGATTCAGCACCAAGAATCAAGGTCATTGTGAATTACACTAAATTACATTAGAAGCCGTAATAGATTGATGGAGGAACTATAATCCCAATCTCTCTTTACCAGTTCAGCTCAAGCTTCAGAATTATTTCAACTTCCTGTATGGCTTTGGCACTGGACCAGAATCAAACCCTGAAGAATCACTTTTTCCGGAATAAATATTTACTTAAATACCTGATACCCTCCCATAGACAGTCATCCTTTCAGACTGAAAGAAAAAATTGTCACCTGACTCCTTTCTGCTGCCAGGGTGGTGGGCTCAGTGTGACTGTCAAGACAGCCAGTACCCATGTTGGAGGGAAGCAGTCATAAACCTAGGTGTAGGTTTGTGATTCTCTGGCCTCGTCTCCCCTCACAACTGCAAGTATCTTTTCACCTGTAGGTGCAATAAGAGATCAGTTTTGGGGAACAGAGGATATTTGTGAAAAACTTTATCCCAGCAGTTAATTCCCAAAAAAAACCCCTACAAACTACGAGTTATTTCCAAGGAGATCATTGAAGAGTTTTGAGAGACTGCTTTTTGTTTTGTTTTATGTTATCCCAAACGTAAAAGTCAGACAGAGTCTCATGTGAAAGAAGCAGGAAATACTGAGTAAGCTGTGGAAGCTGGAAATACACAAGAGTCTGAAAGATCTTATAGAGGCTATAAATAATGCTTGAATCAAAAGTTCGGTGGCAGGCTTCCCTGGTGGTGCAGTGGTTAAGAATCTGCCTGCCAATGCAGGGAACATGGGTTTGAGCCCTTGTCCAGGAAGATCCCAAATGCCACAGGGCAGCTAAGCCCAGTGCCACAACTACTGAGCCTGCGCACCTATAGCCTGTGCTCCGCAACAGTAGAAACCACCGCAATGAGAAGCCCGTGCACCACAATGAAGAGTAGCCCCCGCTCACCGCAAGTAGAGAAAGCCCATGCACAGCAATGAAGCCCCAGTGCAGCCATAAAGAAAGAAAGAAAGAAAGAAGAGAAAGAAAGAAAGAAAGAAAGAAAGAAAGAAAGAAAGAAAGAAAGAAAGAAAGAAAGAAAGAAAGAAAGAAAGAGAGAAAGAAAGAAAAAGAAAAAGAAAGAAAGAAAAAAAGAAAGAAAAGTTTTGTGGCACGTCATGGGGAAACAGAACCAACCTGAAAAAGCTCCCAATGGTCAAATGTAGATGAACTTGGACAACAAAATAAAGAGCATGGAACTGAATGATAATAACAAAATATTCAATAAATACATAGGATTCCATATCAATGTTAAAAATATAATTATAGAAATAAATGGAGAAAAGGAATACATTCTGTACATAAGGATGATGAATAAAATAAGGAGTTATTCCTCTTAAAGTGGGGAAGATTATTTTATCCCCTCAGCCCCTCCTTGCATATGAGATGCACTTAGTGATTGCCCTACAAAAAATAGAGTATGGAAAAGAAAAACACAGTAACTTCACAATGGAGAAACCTTGCAAATACTTTAAACAAGTGATGGACCACCTTAACAATAAACCATGTCAATTACCAAATGATATGACATGATGAGATGTGGAATCTTTCTCGAAAATTACTCATTTATTCTAATCATGAGGAACACATAACACAAACTCAGCTTTAGGGATATTCTAAGCAGTGTCTCATCAGTATTCCTCAAACTCATGAAGGTCATGAAAAATAAAGGAAGACTGAGAGGGTCATAGAGCACAAGAGACAGGGAACATATGATGACTATATGTACCTAATGTTCTCGACTGGTTCTGGAAGAGAAGAATGACGTAGGGTCAAAACTGGTGAGATGCAAATAAAGTCTGGAATTCAGCTAACAGTAATGTACCAGTGGAGATTTCCTAGTTTTCACAAATGCAGCATGGCAATGTACAACGGTAACTATAGAGAAAACTGGATGAAAACATATTTGAGACCTCTCTGTATTATCTTTGAAGCTTTTCTACAATTCTAAAATTATTTCATAACAAAATATTGACTTATAATTATATAAAAGTTTATAATTGAATTACAAATAGTTATGTTAACTGATTACCTCTGAGTTTATACCCTTTTTTATTTTCTAAGGAAGGCACTTTAACTCTTTTCTTGATTTCAAAAATAAACTATTAAACAAAATAGATTCATATATTTTGCCTTCTATGTTGTTCCAAATTTAATGAAAAGATCCTCTATAAATGTGTTTTCTAAGGTCAGAAATGCAGGAGTTCCTCTTGAAACCTCTTTCTTTGTCAATAAAGGAGGTATCAGAGGAAAGTCTTCTTTGTGCAGATTATAAAAGCTCATTTTTCATGTACACCAAATCTCTAATCAGTTGTTGCCTCCCACATGCTGTTTCCTTAAAATCCAGTTGAAATATCTTCCTGTGTTCTTTGTAGTGACCCTACAGCTCATTCTTCCAGTGTTTACTGGAAAATTTTGAGTAAGTTAATCTATCTCAACAAGCATGATATTTCAAAGTTCCACAGTTTATGACAGCCAGAAGACATAAACCTAGGCCCCCCAAAATAATTTTCACTGAAGCAGAGCTTCCCAGACCACATTTTAAAACCAAGCTTCCTCCTTCACCTTTGGACATCACACCTGTGCCATCTGCTTTATTCATTCCCTACCAGAGGGTATGAATGTTATCTACTTTTCTTCACAACCCCGCTCTTTCCTTTGCTCAAAAAAGGTGACCAGGTTCAGCTTAGAGACAGCAAGACCTGTTTATTTAGAAAAGGAACATGACTCATCCCGGGGATTCTAAAATTTCCAATCCAGTACTGTGTTCAGCAGAGAAGAGAGGACACTATATGTTATAGAAAATGATTTCACCAAATAGTATTTCCTGACAGCCTCTCTAAAATACATAGGAAGAATTTCTGATTTGCAGACTTTGAGGCCAAAATGTGATATTCTCCTTGCCTGTTTTCACCTGCCCTTCCACCTCACAGTCAACCACTAATTCTACTACAGCAATGGGGAATGTGGTTTGCAAGGACCTGACCGGACCACACAGACTCTATTACCTTTTCTTGAACCAAAGGTTGGACTCAACTCTCACACCACAAATATACCTGAGAGCCCTCTTGCTTAACTCTGGTTTCACCCTGGAATTGCCTGAAGCATGCAGTTTAAAAAAATTTATTGTAATCTATATAAATTATGCTGTTCACCTGAAACTATGTTGTACACCTGAATCAAATATAATACTGTGGGTCAATTATACTTTTTCTTTTTTTAATGTGCTCTCAGGCAGAACCTGTGAAGGAGGACTTCCCAGGTGGCTCAGTGGTTACAAATCCGCCTGCCAATGCAGGGGACATGGGTTTGAGCCCTGGTCTGGGAAGATCCCACATGCTGCAGAGCAACTAAGCCCATGCACCACAACTACTGAGCCTGCGCTCTAGAACCCGTGAGCCACAACTACTGAGCCCACGTGCCACAACTACTGAAGCCTGCGCACCTAGACCCCAAGCTCTGCAACAAGAGAAGCCACCGCAATGAGAAGCCCGCGCACCACAACGAAGTATAGCCCCCGCTCACCGCAACTAGAGAAAGCCCGCGCACAGCAACAAAGACCCAAATGCAGCCAAAAATCAAATTAATTAATTAATTTTAAAAAAGAAGAATCTATGAAGGAGGTCACAGGTGATACTGGTTATTATAACTCACCATGTCATCTTTATTGTAAGCCTAGCGTGATAAGCATTTATGTAAATTGTGCCTCTCAAATTTAAATATGCATACAAAGCATTCCAGGACCCATGGAAGAAACTGTCATTCTGCAGGTTTGGAGTGGGGCCCAGGAACTGGCATCTTTATCAAGTTTCTTCTTTGTGCCAATGCTGCTCCCCCAGACCAGTTTTTAGTAGCACTACACTTGCACTACTTAATAACCATGAGGATGCAGATACTGGGACTCACCTTTCTGTCTCTTGTTCTGTTTCCCTACCATTGATTTTAAAAAGCGTTTGCATGCAATAGAAGCTAACTATAGATGGTGGAGGAATACAGAATGGAAGGGTATCTTAGAAGTTCAGAGATTTTTCATTGTTTTGTGCTTACTTTCACTTTTTTTTTTTCTAATAGGGTAAAGGCTTATGTTTATTAGCAAAAGTCAATCAGTTTTCCTAACTGGATATATTTTTAATTCTCCAATCAGCATCACAGGAGATTAATTACTCTTCATTCTCACTAAAATTTGATGATCCCAATTTGTATTTTATTTATTTATTTAATTTAGGCATCTAGAAATTTGAGGTGCCATCTATTGCTTCCCTGGTGTCTAGCATAGATAAAGAAATGTGATATATATGATTGTGGGGCAACCATACCAGGGTTATGAGAGAACAGAAATGTGTAAAGTGCCTGCATGTAGCCAACACCAGACAGAAGAAGTGAAAAAAGAAAAGGTACGTCATAAATTTTCTCAGCCATTTTTTCAGCTATGAACATCTACCTATGCACTGTGTACATAACAACAAATGTACATCTTTTCTATGCATATGCATAAGTCTGTTCTTGGTATAACTGAAAACAAACCACTAGCTACAGAAGAACATACATGATTATATTTTACTTATACCAAGGTTAAAAGTGAGCATAAACTGCTACCCAAGTCCATTGTATCAATTAGCACAACTGAAAAAAGTCCTCTTCCCATTCCAGGCAAGATTGGTAAAAAGAGGGCTTCCCTGGTGGCGCAGTGGTTGAGAGTCCGCCTGCCGATGCAGGGGACACAGGTTCGTGCCCTGGTCCGGGAAGATCCCACATGCCGCGGAGCGGCTGGGCCCGTGAGCCATGGCCGCTGAGCCTGCGCGTCCGGAGCCTGTGCTCCGCAACGGGAGAGGCCACAACAGTGAGAGGCCCGCATACCGCAAAAAAAAAAAAAAAAAAAAAAGATTGGTAAAAAGACAGTATGGGCTATGAAAAAACTCAGAACTTCTAGCCTAAAAACCAAATAAACTGTTTGAAAAAGAAATGCTCACTGCCTCTGACTGATAAACTTTTCCTCCAACTAAGCGACACCTGGTACAGATCCCAGAGCACATGACAAGGCCATCACTCTGTTGAGAGGAAGTGAGGATGCTCCCTGCCACCTGTGGGTCAGCTTCCCTGGAAAGTCACTCATTTACAGTAGATATATTTTATGTTGCTGGTATATACCTGGCACCTCGGTTTCTGTGAAACCACAGCACATGCCATGCTGACCTGCCTATTACACTGTCCGGAAGTCTTCCTCATCTCCACATCTAGTCTGCCACGGGACATTTCAAGCTATGTTCACAAAGATTGTTTCATTCCACACCCCATCTCCATCAAACTGCCACTGATCTAAGCCTGGAAAAATGTAATAATCTCTGTCTACTAATAGTATCCAGTCCTTAGTACTGCCCAGGAAATATTTTAAATCACTATGACAGAATTAGATTTCCTGGATTCTCAGAAACCCAGCACACTTGCCAAGTCTCCATCTCTGTCATTTGTACATCCGAATACACCACCACCAGCTGCCTAAGACCTTGGGGTGAATATGTGGAGCTTCCTTGCTACATTCCTTTCCTCCCTACATTTCCAAGGAACTCTCCATATGTACTTTCAACAAGTCTTATGTATCTCTCTCTAAAAAAAAACCCAACCAAACAAACAAAAAAACACCATTGTCCTATTTTATCAGTCTTTACAAGTCTCCTAGTGCTAACTGCCTGAGTTAAAACTCTGGTCCATTGAAGCTGCTCCACTCTTATCACAATTAAGTGATCACAATGCTGTATTTGAATCATATAAGTGACCTCAAATTGATCACTTAAATTTCTCATTGCTTTCGAAATTTTGGAAGTATACATCAGAAACTACCAGGGCCTGCATGGATGACTGAGGGTGAGGAGAGCAGTGGGAACCCTGTGTCCATAATGAAAGCAAAGAAGGACAGTGACTGTGATTCATATGTACCAAGGATGACAATGATTAAAAAAAAAAAAAAAAAACTGGAAATAATCAGGAAATGAAACAAGTAGATTTTTCTCCTAAATTCAGGGTGTGTCAATTGTGCAGTCAGAGAACAGGTGTCCTCTCACCACATGCGAAATCATGCAATTCTTCATCTTGTACATTTTCTGTCTTTTACATCATGCTACAGCATCACTCAAATTGGAATATTTTTCTCCTAATTTTACAAAATCTATTAAACATCCATCACAGTCACATGTGTTTGTTCATGCCTAAACAACCCCATGACTTACGAATTCTCCAAATTTTCACCTGATCTAATTTTTACAGTAAAGTGAATAACTTTGATAATGTTACATATAAGAGGCGGAAGAAACAATAACTGAAGAAAAGCCATCTTAGTGTTCCTCTCCAACTGAGAAGTAATAAACTGTATTAATTAAACAAAATCAACTTAATATGCTCACTGAGGAATTACTCTCATCTTTAATTTCTGAACATGAAAAATTGAATGAAAACCATCCTAAAAATGCCCCAGCATATAATAAAAGCAATAGTCATGAATTTTGGACCACAAAAACCTCATCAACTAGATTTTTCATGACTAAAGGCAAGTAAAAATGATGGTTTTGTAAAGGGAAGAGCTAAATCAGACTCCACGTTCCATCTGTTTGACTTTAACCTTTGCTTTTCGTTGCTTTTGTTATTATAATCATACATAATGGCCTGCCTCAGGGAACCCTGCCCTTCTGCCTGAATGTTAAACTAAAGTGCCTCGGTTCAGCTCACAGGTAGACAATCTGACCCTGTCCACCGGTGGATGGCTGCAAGAAAGAAGAAATTAACACATCCCCTCCCCAAGGCTGGCCATTCCAGGGGATATTTGCAAAGCTTATGGCCTTTTCACTTTACTTCCTCACCTCCTCTCCCTCTCTGTGCTATAAAAGAAACTGGCATGCAAACCCCGCCCCCTGCCCCCCCTCCCCTGCCCCGCCAGTTAAGATGGTTTTTCAGAGACACTAATCTGCCATCTTCTCGGTCTGCTGGCTTTCCGAATAAAGTCGTATTCCTTTGCCTCAACACCTCATCTCCGATTCATTGGCCTGTCATGCGGCGAGCAGAGCGAGCTTGGACTTGGTAAAAAATTTGGCTTAGCCAGCCAGGAACCTTGCTGCTCATGGCTAGCCGCCCTGGTCGGGGAATACTGGGGCAAGGCCCTAGCAGCTGCCGGGACAATTTGTCCTGAGGATCTTCCCTTCAAAGTTCCCTGAAGCGGCACCGGCTACCCCAGCGCTTGGCAGTTGAGGCAAGGAACCGACCAACTTCAGTGTGGGGCTACGAGTTGATGGACTCGATTTGATTCTGGAACTTCGGTTCCAATTTGGGGAACTTTGGTTCCATTTGGGGAACTTCGGTTCCATCTAGGGCTATGAGTCGACAGACTCTGATTCTGGAGGGTAAGTCGCTCCGGCGTGCACACCAGGAACATATTCCCCCCTCAGTCTGGGCTTTTCCTTTACGGGACAAGCCAATCTGGTTGGAATACCCTGTTGGCAGGGGCAATTGTTGTTGAACTCAACCTGATTCTGGGAATCGGTTCACTGGGAAAAAGTTCTTTGGTTTTGTAGGGTTAAGTCTACCTGATCTGGGAACTAGTTCATTGGTTTTGTCGTGGTTTTGTGTGCATCGATGCTAGAATTTGTTTGTGCCTTTTGTATTGGAATTTGCATCTTTTGTGTCTTGGTGTTATCAAACTTTAAAAAGTGGAAAACACTCCATCTATCCCAAAGGAGAGCACTTTGGGGAATATAGTAGATAAATGGGCAAAACATAGCGGTCAATCTATGACTAAAAAAGACATGATAGATATACTATTGTAATAGGGTGTGGACCCAGTATATCTTAGGATCAGAAGAATGATGACCTCTGAATGGCTCACTCGCAGTTAGAAATGTTCTGCAAAAGAGCAGGGAATTATGGTTTTCTCAGGGTATATGCCCAGTAGGGGGACTGCTGGGCCATATGGTAGTTCTATTTTTAGTTTTTTAAGGAACCGCCATATTGTTTTCCAGTGACATATATACACCACCAAATGTAAAATAGATAGCTAGTGGGAAGCAGCCACATAGCATAGGGAGATCCGCTCGGTGCTTTGTGACCATCTAGAGGGGTGGGAAAGGGAGGGTGGGAGGGAAACGCAAGAGGGAGGGCATATGGGGATATATGTATACGTATAGCTGATTCACTGTTATACAGCAGCAACTAACACAACAATGTAAAGCAATTATACCTCAATAAAGATGTTTTAAAAAAAAAAGAGCAGGGAAAAGAGATGAGATTCCATATGTAGGAGCATTTATGCTATTGCATCAGGAGGAAAAGGAGTCAGAGGGCTGCCACCTTATGGTGCAGCAGTCTGAAGGGAAACCCAAGGAGAAATCTACAAAGGAAGAGAAAGAAAATGAGAGTGGGGACATGTTACTTCAAAACTTACACCCCCCTCCAGCCTATCCAGCTCCTTCAATGGCCGAGCAGGCTGCACCGGCAGTAGTTCCAACTGCTCCCCTCCCATGCCGCCAACATATACACTGCCTCCTGTTTCCCCTACCCATGGGGATCAAATAGAAGTTTCTATGGTAAACCCCAGGGCACAGGGACCTGGTTTAGTATCACCATCTAAGACCCAACTGGGCACCCAATTTGGACCGGGAGCCACTTCTAGAGCAGAGCAATTTCCCTTGCCCCGATATCCTGGAAGAGGCCAGGACTCAAGTTCAATTTCCCTTGTACTTGAGGCGTCTGATTCTGATTTCCCCACAGGCGCCCCAGGTACCACTGACAGTGGGGAGCAAGTTGACTGATTTTCTAATAAATATGGGTGATCTTAAGAGGCTTGTAAATATTAAACAAAGGGAAAACAAAGTCATCCTAGGAGAAACTTGCCTGTATCTTTGAGATACAAATGTCCTATCCTGGCTTCTCAAAAACCCTTATCTCTGCCATCTTTTTAAAATGCAAATTTTGAAAAAGAGAGTACAGCAATTTAGAACTTGACTTGTTTTCCATAAATATTAGTAGAAAGGGTTCATCTAGACAAGAGCTTGATTTGTTCCATCTGCCAGAAACCCAACTTTAATCCAAACTCTTTTGTAAACTGATGGGTTTTACATTGGTATACCTGACTCAGGGCTGAAAGTTTGAAATGAGAACTATGATGTCTCTGTTTATTTGTGTGTTTGTATGTGTATTTGTCATTGGATAACATTGCTGGGGTTAATCTGTAAATGAGCTCTATTTAACTGACTTAAAGAAACATAATTGCTTACAAACCAAACAATTCTAACTACAAGAGAAATTAAGCTAAATGAGTTTCAGGTTCACGTGAACTGGGAAATATTTAGTATTAAATTAATGCCTGGTATTAATGTTTAAGTTTGTTGATCTAATTAATATAGACATGTCTTTAGAGCCACCAACATTAAGTATAGTACTTTCACTGCACCTAGATTTTTAAAAAGTTCAATGAAATCTTGTTATATCTGTTGCAAATTTGTCAGCAAGAAAAATAACTTGATATGATGAAATTTTAAATGTAAATGAAATAAGAGCTTTTAGGTAAACTATAAAAATAATTATCTTCTAAAAATCATCTAAATAGTTTCTCCAGATTTTGGTAACTATTACTTGCCTCTTGGTTGTCACTAGAAATTAAGGTTTTTAAGAGTCAGGGATTCTAATTTAAATATATAATTAAAGCAACTGAAAATAATAAAACATTTCAGTATGGTAAAATGTGTGTTTTCAGTAAAGATGGTATGAAGAATGGAATTACATTTTACTGGAAAGTTTTATACATGGTCAGGATTAACTAAATTTAGATTGAAGTTAACTAAGTAAATGGATTTTGTTAAGTAAGCTAATACAAAACTGGAACTTGATCTCTCTCTGTTAGAAGTGTTCCTTTTGATAACAGATTATGTAAGTTTCTATGCCCTTAGGTGATCCGTATTTGTTTTCTTTTAATCATTTTGTGACTTCAGTTAAATGAATAAGTATTCTTTCACAGTGACCTACAATCCTGTTGTGTTTTAAAACATTTTTTATATTTTTAACAAACTTCTCAAATATCAAAAATCTGACCAAAGTTTTTTAGCCTCCAGCTGACTCTGGGGCACTTCGAAAGAACATCTCAGTGAGAAATGTCAAACTAAGTTTATTTGGTATGTTAAAAATTACTTCAAAAACTTTGTCAAGTGATTGGAGTTGAACCTTAGGTTATAGTGTATGGGTAAATGCCATTTATATAGATATTCCAAAATTTATACGGGATCCCTGACATCTGATATGTCCTGATATGTTATCAATCATAATACTAGCTATTCTAAAATGGTATATCCAAGTTTCCTGCTAATTACATTGTACACAAATCTTTAACCATGCTGTTTTAAGTTTTGTCCTGATGCTTTTACAAAATGAAGATTTTCAAGAAGACTGATAAAAAGGAACTTTTTAACAAATATAACTTTCTGATAGCCTTTAGAAAATATCACTGGACTGGGTAACAAAGGACAAAACTAATGGGAAACATGATTATTTCATCCAGATGAATGGGAATTAATTACATGGGACTGAATGAACTGGTAAATATGATTTATAACTTTATGACTTTGGGAAATATACTGGCTTTGTTGCTGAAATCTCGGCTTCTCTGTGCACCGATGCTGAACAGAAATACAGAGACAGATTTTGGAGGAAGAGAGAGATGGGTTTTTCTGCCAGGCAGAGGGGAAGACACAGCAGGCTAGCACCCTAAGAACCATGCGCTCCTTTGGGAATCGGAGATTTTATATGTGGGGCTCGCAGTCCAGGGTATATGATAAGGATCAAAGTAGTAAAGGTCTTGCATTCTTCTTCTTCCTGCATTATTTCAAAACAGTCACAGCTGGCGTCAGGCAGCCTGGTAATTGGGTCCGTTTGTCTCTGGGTTATCAGCCTGTGACTTTTTTCTGAAATGCAAATACTACAAGGGGTGATTTGCTACAAGGGAGGGAAGGATGTAACTCACGTAGTGTTAAAGAGTAATAGGTTAGCTTTGTGAAGTACAAATCTACTGATAGTAACAGTTATAAAAAAAAAAAAAAAGTAGGAGTGATTAACTCTTTCAGGCCAGGCTATGTTTCTTCTCTAGCCTGTTCACTGTTACCTTTATTTTCCTCCTTCTCAGGAGAAGGAAAACTTCATTTCTATTATTGCTGCAACAGCTTTAATCTTTGTTTTTAGGAAAAACCTTTTCTCTTATGCTATGACCTACAACAAGTTGATAAAGTATGCCTTTGTAAACAGAGAGGAAACTTTTATCTTTTTCTCTCTACCTGATCCTGTCAGAATTTGTTGTCTCCAGCTGACTCTCCTGTGAACTTGATATTATGTTAACCACTGTTTTAATTTGTTCTTTGTTTCAAAATTGCTTGTGTTTTGTGTCTCCCTGCTGTACTATGTCTTTGTCAAGGTTACTATCTACATTACTTATATCTTGTCTATTTTATAAGATCGTTGTCTCTTGCAGTACCCAGTGTATAACCAAGCCTCCAACAAAACTTCTATAGCTAAACATCTTACAGAAATAGATCACATTTATAGCATAAAATACTTGTAATAATGTGATTCTAGGTATAGGAAGAAACAACAAGGGAAAATGTCTCCTGGATCATAATTAGACAGAGGATCCAGAGAATCTTTAAATATCGATAGGGCCTAATCCGAAAATTAGCACCTGACCTGGGATGAGCCTCCCAGCACCATGGGACAAAATTTGATCATAAAATGTCTCTCAAATATTGGTCAAATTCCTGTCCAAGAGGAGAGGCTCAATCATCAGCGACTGCAGCTCTCCAACATGAGCCAGTGAACCCTGAGAAAACTCAGGGAGGAGAATACCTGCCATCAGCAGCCATAAGACTGCAGCCACTCCCTGTGGTAAGCCCTGAGGAAACTCAGGATGTGAAAATACAGCATACAGGCTACAGATAGGCGTGGTGCATATCAAAGGAATTATTTCAGTGAGCCCTGACCCTTGCACTAAATTCCTTAACTTGAGATGCGGTCTCCAGGCTTGAAGCCCTCAAAATTCCTGATAAATCTCAACTTTAAGGCTGTAAATATTTTTCAGTCTACAGATGTAAAGTAGACACTTCCAAAGCGGAACAAAAGAAAAATCTCAACATTTGGAACATTGAACCGATGGCAGAAACTCCCAGAAAGATCCATCTGATGGAACAGTTAAAACATTGTCACCCCTTTTTCCACAAGATTGTGGCATGTACATTGACAGTGGGGAATTGTAACAGGGAAGAGCTAAATCGGACTCCATGTTCCATTTGTTTCTTTGACTTTAACCTTTGTTTTCTGTTGCTTTTGTTATAATAATCATACATAATGGCCTACCTCAGGGAATACTGCCCCTTCTGCCTGAATGTTAACTAAAGTGCCTCTGTTCAGCTCACAGGGAGACAACCCTGTCCACCTGTGGATGGCTGCAAGAAAGAAGAAATTAACACATCCCCTCCTGAGGCTGGCCACTCCAGTGAATATTGCAAAATTTAAGGCCTTTTTACTTTACTGCCTCAATTCCTCCCACTCTGTGCTGTAAAAGAAACTGGCATCCAAACCCTGATAAGATGGTTTTTTGAGACACAAGTCTGCCATCGCCATCATGTTGGTCTGCCGGCTTTCCAAATAAAGTTGTATTCTTTGCCTCAACACCTCGTCTCCG
This sequence comes from Hyperoodon ampullatus, assembly GCF_949752795.1. Classification (NCBI taxonomy): domain Eukaryota; kingdom Metazoa; phylum Chordata; class Mammalia; order Artiodactyla; family Ziphiidae; genus Hyperoodon; species Hyperoodon ampullatus. The sequence continues at coordinate 29,977,489 of NC_136916.1, read as the reverse complement.
ATTCATTGGCCTGTTGTGCGGCGAAAGTAGTGAAATTGGACTTGGTAAAAATAGCAATTAGCAGAGACATGGAAATCAAACAAGGAGGGAACACATTGCACTGGTCTCAAAGGCCATCATAAAAATCACAATGAATAAACGGTTGAGAGGGCTTTGAGAAAAGGAAACCCTTTTACGGTGATGGTAGGATGTAAATGTGGAACAGCCACTATAGAGAACATTATGGAAGTGCCTTTAAAAGGTAAAAAGACACCTAACGTATGATCCGGCAGTGCTACCACAAAGAGTATATGCAGAGAAAACCAGAATTCGAAAGACACATGAACCCAAGCTTGCACTGCAGCACCGTTTACAATACTCAAGATGTGGAGACATAAAAAATGTCCATGGGGGCTTCCCTGGTGGCGCAGTGGTTGAGAGTCCACCTGCCGATGCAGGGGACATGGGTTCGTGCCCCGGTCTGGGATCCCACATGCCGCGGAGCGGCTGGGCCCGTGAGCCATGGCCGCTGAGCCTGCGCGTCCGGAGCCTGTGCTCCGCAGCGGGAGAGGCCACAACAGTGAGAGGCCCAAGTACCGCAAAAAAAAAAAAAAAAAAAAAAAAAAGTCCATGGACAGATGAAGAGATTAAAAAAAGTGACACATGTACACAGTGGTATATGACTCCACCATGTATATACAGTGGTATATGACTCCGCCATGTAAAAGAATGAAATAATGCCATTTGCAGGAACGTAGATAAACCTAGAGATAATCATACTAAGTAAAGTAAGTGAGTATCAGAAAGACAAATATGATATAGCGTATAGCTGGAATCTAAAAATGCACATGATTGAAATAGTTGAGAAAACATGAGCAGACACAGGAACCTAGGAAAAAAAAATATGGTTACCAGGGCTTCCCTGGTGGCGCAGTGGTTGAGAGTCCGCCTGCCGATGCGGGGGACATGGGTTCGTGCCCCGGTCCGGGAAGATCCCACATGGCGCGGAGTGGCTGGGCCCGTGAGCCATGGCCGCTGAGCCTGTGCGTCCGGAGCCTGTGCTCCGCGACGGGAGAGACCACAGCAGTGAGAGGCCAGCGTATTGCAAAAAAAAAAAAAAAAAAAAAAAAAAAAAATATGGTTACCAACCGGACAGAAGGGGTCAAGGGATAAATTGGGAGAATTAACAAATACATATTATTTCATATAAAATAGATATTCAACAGGGATCTATGTATACCAAGAAAGGGCTATCAACCCTCTCTAATAAACTAAATGGGAAAATAAGCCAAACATGCAGAGATATGTATATATGTATAACTGAAAATGGTTCTGTATCCCTACAACATACACAACATTGTATATCAATGTCACTCCAAAAAAAAGAAATTAATTTATTAAAAAGTGGTAATGAGACACAAGATTTGAGTGTTTCTTCTGGCACATTCCTCTTTTTTTACAAGCCCCAAACACGATTTCCCCTAAGGCTCTTGTTGCTGGCATAAGCAGAGTTGGGCCTGAGGAAATGCTGGCCTTATGACCATTTGCCACAAAAGCAACCTCAAAAAGATTGCTTATGGGCACTTAATATTCACAAGGACTTCTGGACTCTAAATGATGCCTGACATCACAAAATGTCCAGGGCTAAGTGTTCAAAAATCATTGAAAAGAGGGCAGACTTTCAAGAAGGCAATTTCAACAGGTAAATTCTACTCACACTGTTTATGAATTAAAATAGCCCAGAAGAACATGTTCAACACAGCAATTAGCAGAGACATGCAAATCTAAATCAAAATGAGGATTCACCTTCACTAGTCGGTAAGGCAATCATGAAAAACTGAAAATGAATAAATGACGTAGAGGGCATGGAGAAATGCAAACCCTTTTATTGTGCTGGTGAGATACAAACTGTAACAGCCACTATAGACAACATTATGGAAGTGCCTTCAAACCTAAAAGGAGAGATACCATATCATACACCATTGCTACCCTTAGGAGTATATGCAGAGAAAACCAGAATTCGAAAAGACATATGCACTCAGAGTGCACTGCAGCACCATTTACACAAGCCAAAACATGGAGGCATAAAAAATGTCCATGGCCAGGTGAACAGAAAAAGAACTAATATATGTACGCAATAAAATATGACTCAGACATTTTTTTAAATTAATTTTATTAATTTATTTTTGGCTGCATTGGGTCTTCATTGCTGTGCGCGGGCTTTCTCTAGTTGTGACGAGCAGGGGCTACTCTTCGTTGTGGTGCGTGGGCTTCTCATTGCGGTGGCTTCTCTTTGCTGTGGAGCACAGGCTCTAGGCGCGCGGGCTTCAGTAGTTGTGGCTCGTGGGCTCTAGAGCACAGGTTCAGTAGTTGTGGAGCATGGGCTTAGTTGCTCCACGGCATGTGGGATCTTCCTGGACCAGAGCTCAAATCCGTGTCCCCTGCATTGGCAGGAGGATTCTTAACCACTGCACCACCAGGGAAGCCCCAGACATTTTAAGAATACATTTATTTATTTATTTTTATTTTTGCTGCATTGGGTCTTCGTTGCTATGCACGAGCTCTCTCTAGTTGCGATGAGCTGGGGCTACTCTTCGTTGTGGTGCGCAGGCTTCTCATTGCAGTGGCTTCTCTTGTCACAGAGCATGGGCTCTAGGTGTGCAAGCTTCAATACTTGTGGCACCTGGGTTCAGTAGTTGTGGCTCGCGGGCTCCAGAGCGCAGGCTCAATAGTTGTAGCACATGGGCTTAAATGCTCCTCAGCATTTGGGATCTTCCCGGACCAGGGCTCGAACCCGTGTCCCCTGCATTGGCAGGCGGATTCTTAACAACTGCACCACAAGGGAGGTCCCTCAGACATTTAAATAAATGAAATTATGCCATTTGCAGGAACATAGAAAACCTAGAGATAATCATACTAAATAAAGTAAGTCAGAATCAGAAAGACTAATACCATATGATATCACTTATAGGTGGAATCTAAAAATACACACCATTGAACAAATAAGAGAACACATAAACTCAGGGACTCATGGACTTAGAAATCACACATATGGTTATCAAAAAGGACAAAAGGGGGTCAAAGGATAAATTAGGACAATGGAAATAATAAATATGCAGTTTTCCAATAAAAGAGATAATCAACAAGGACCTATGTATACCAGGGAGTTCTACCAACAGTCTCTAGTAACCTATATGGGAAAAGAAACCAAAGATGCATAGAATATATGGATATGTATAAGGGAAAACAATTCACTATACCTACAACATACTCTACACTGTACATCAAAGTTCCACCAAGAAAAAGTAAAAATTATTCTAATTAAAAATGTGGGGGCTTCCCTGGTGGCGCAGTGGTTGAGAGTCTGCCTGCCGATGCAGGGGACGCGGGTTCGTGCCCCGGTCTGGGAAGATCCCACATGCCGCGGAACAGCTGGGCCCGTGAGCCATGGCCACTGAGCCTGCGCGTCCGGAGCCTGTGCTCCGCAACAGGAGAGGGCACAACAGTGAGAGGCCCGCGTACCGCAAAATAATAATAATAATAAATAAATAAAATTTAAAAAAAAATGTGGCAATGAGACACAAGATTTGGGTGTTTGTACTGTCACATTCCACTCTAATTTAGAAGCCCCAAACGGAATTTCCCCTTAGTGTCTGGTTGCCGGGGTAACCAGAGTAGGTCCCTAGGAAATACTGACGCCTGGTGGCCATTTCCCGCAAAAGCAACCTCAAAACGCTTGCTTAGGGGCACTTTGTATTCATAACGACTTCAGGGCCCAACATGATACCTGACATCAACAAATGTCCAGGCGAAAGTGTTTGAAAATCATTGAAAAGGGGGCAGACATTCAAGAAGGCAATTGAATCAGGTAAATTCTACTCACACGGGTATATGAAGAAAAAGAGCCTGTAAAAGCACGTTCAGCGTAGCAATTAGCAGAGACATGCAAATCAAAACTACAATTAGAGATCACTTTGCACCGCACTAAAATGCCATCACCAAACTTTACAGTGAATAAATGGTGAAGAGGGCATGGAGCAAAGGAAATCCTTTTATGGACCTGGTGGGAAATAAATGGTAACAGCCACTAGAGAGAACATTAAAGATGTGCCTTTAAAAGCTAAAAAGAGTGCTACCCTATGATTCTGCAGAGTTTCCCCTAAGATTATAGGCCGACAAGTCCAGAATTCGAAAACACACATGCACCCAAGCGTGCACGGCACCACCATTTACAATACCCAAGATGAGGAGACATACAAAATGTCCACGGACAGAAGAATAGATAAAATAGAAGTGATGGGCTTCCCTGGTGGCGCAGTGGCCCCAATGCAGGGGACACGGGTTCGAGCTCTGGTCTGGGAAGATCCCACATGCCGTGGAGCAACGGAGCCCATGAGCCACAACTACTGAGCCTGCGCGTCTGGAGTCTGTGCTCCGCAACAAGAGAGGCCGCGACAGTGAGAGGCCCGCGCACCAGGATGCAGAGTGGCCTCCGCTTGCCACAACTAGAGAAAGCCCTCACACAGAAACTAAGACCCAACACAGCCATAAATAAATAAATAAGTAAATAGAAGTGATACATGTACACAATGGTATACAATTCCTCCATGCAAAAGCATGAAATAATGCCAATTGCAGGATCATAGATAAACCTAAAGATAATCATACTAAGTGAACTAAGTGAGATTCAGAAAGACAAATATTATATGATCTCACTTATACCTGGAATCTATACATATACATAATTGAAATAATTGAAAAACATAAACAGTATCAGGGACTTAAGAAAAATCTAAACTTATGGTTACCTAATGCGACAGATGGGGTCAAGGGATACATTAGGACAATGGGATTCAAAATACAAAATATTTCGTATAAACTGGATTTTCCATAAGAATCTCTGTATACCTAGGAATGGCTATCAACACTCTCTAATAACCTAAATGGGAAAAGAAGCCGAACATGTATAGATATATGTATACTTATAACTGAAAATGGCTCTGTATTCCTCTGACATAAATAATACTGTATATGAATGTATTTACAAAAAAAAAAGAGAAATTAATCTAATTAATTAAACTGTTATAATGAGATACAAGATTTGAATGCTGGTTCTGCACGTTCGTCTCTAACTTACAAGCTCCAAACAAGATGTCCCCTAAGGCTCAGATTGCTGGCTTAAGGAGAATTGGGTTGGAAGAAATCTTGCGCCTTAAGAACGTTTCCTGCAAAAGCAACCTCAAAAAGATGCTTCTGGGCACTTAATATTCCCAAGGACTGCTGGGCTCTAAATGGTATCTGAGATCACAAAATGTCCAGACTTAAGTGTTTCATAATCAATGAAAACAGGGCCGACTTCCAGCGAAAGCATTTTCAACAGGTAAATTCTACTCACGCAGAATATGAATAAAAACAGCCCATAAGCACATGCTCAACATAATAATTTGCAGACACGTGCAAATCAAGCTCACCACGAGGAGTCACCTTGCACCTGTCAGAAGGCCATCATCAAAAATCGACAATGAATAAATGATGTAGAGGGCATAGAGAAGTGCAAACCCTTTTATTGTGCTGTTGGGTTGCAAATTCTAACAGCCAATTTAGAGAACATTATGGAAGTGCCTTCAAACTTAAAATTAGAGCTACCATAAGATTCGCCATTGGTACCCTAAGTGTATATGCGGAGATAACCAGAATTCGAAAAGACAAATGCACCCAAGTGGGCACTGCAGCACCATTTACACAAGCCAAAACATGGAGGCACACAAAATGTCTATGGCCAGATGAACAACTAAAGAAGTGACACATGTTTGCAATGCAATATGACTCAGACATTTAAATAAGTGAAATTTTGCCATTTGCAGGAACACGGAAAACCTAGAGATAATCATACTAAATAAGGTAAATCAGAATCTTAAAATCCAATATCGTATGATATCACTTCTAGCTGGAACTGAAAAACACACACCATTGAACCAATTAGAGAACACTGAAACAGACTAAGGGACTTGGAAATCAAACAAGTGGTTACTACAAAGGACAGGAAGGGTGAAGGGATTAATTAGGACGATGGAAATAACAAATACGCAGTATTTCCAATAAAAGGGATAATCAACAAGGACCTATGTATACCAGGCAGTTCTATCAACACTCTCTAGTAACCTATAAGGGAAAAGAAGCTGAAGATGCATACATATATGTCTGTGTATAAGGGAAAAATATTCACTACACCTACAACATACACAACATTGTCCATCAATGTTCCTTCAAGAAAAAATAAAAATTAATCGAATTAAAAATGTGGTAATGAGACACAAGATTTGGGTGTTTGTACTGTCACATTCCACTCTAGGTGAGAAGCCCGAAACAGAATTTCCCCTTAGTGTCTGGTTGCCGGGGTAACCAGAGTTGGGTCCGAGGACATACTGCAGCCTAGTGGCCATTTCCCGCAGAAGCAACCTCAAAACGCTTGCTTAGGAGCACTTTGTATTGACAAGGACTGCAGCGCCCTAAATGATACCTGACATCAACAAATGTCCACACGAAAGTGTTCGAACGTCACTGAAAAGGGGAAGACATTCAAGAAGGCAATTGAATCAGGTAAATTCTACTCGCACGAGTATATGAAAAAACACAGCATATAAAAACATACTCAACACAGCAATTAGCATAGACAGGCAAATCAAAACTACAGTGAGAGATCACCTTGCAATGGAGTAAATGGCCATCACCAAAATTAAAAATGAATGAATGGTGGAAAGGGCATGGAGAAAAGGAAATCCTTTTATGGAGCTGGTGGGAAATAAATGGTAACAGCCACTATAGAGAACATTAAAGATGTGCCTTTAAAAGCTAAAAAGAGTGCTACCCTATGATCCTGCAGAGTTTCCCCTAAAATTATAGGCCGACAAGTCCAGAAGTAAAAAAACACACGCACCCAAGCGGGCACAGCAGCACCATTTACAATACCCAAGATGTGGAGACATACAAACTGTCCATGGACAGATGAACAGATAAAAAAGAAAATATACACAGTGGTACACAATTCCTCCATGCAAAAGAATAAAATAGACTTCCGGGTAAGATGGCGGAAGAGTAAGACGCGGAGATTACCTTCCTCCCCACGGATACACCAGAAATACAGCTACACGTGGAACAACTCCCACAGAACACCTACTGAACGCTGGCAGAAGACCCCAGACCTCCCAAAAGGCAAGAAACTCCCCACATACCTGGGTAGGGCAAAGCGGAGAGATTCCCGCACAGAGGAGCGGTGCCGAGCGGCACTCACCAGCCCGAGAGGCTTGTCTGCTCGCCCGCCGGGGCGGGCGGCGCTGGAAGCTGAGGCTCGGGCTTCGGTCAGAGCGCAGGGAGAGGACTGGGGCTGGCGGCGAGAACTCAGCCTGAAGGGGGCTAATGTGCCACAGCTAGCCGGGAGGGAGTCCGGGAAAACTCTGGAGCTGCCGAAGAGGCAACAGGCTTTTTCTTCCCTCTTGGTTTCCTGGTGCGCGAGGAGAGGGGTTAAGAGCGCTGCTTAAAGGGGCTCCACAGACGGGCGCGAGTCACGGCTGAAAGCACGGAGCCCAGAGACGGGCGTGGGACGCTGGGGCTGCTGCTGCCGCCGCCAAGAAGCCTGTGTGCGAGCGCAGGTCACTGTCCACACCGCCCTTCCGGGAGCCTGTGCAGCCCGCCACTGCCGGGGTCCCGGGATCCAGGGGCGGCTTCCCTGGGAGAACGCACGGCGCGCCTCGGGCTGGTGCAACGTCACGCCGACCTCTGCCGCTGCAGGCTCCCCCCGCACTCCGTGCCCCTCCCTCCCCGCCCGGCCTGAGTGAGCCAGAGTCCCCGAAGAGGCTGCTCCTTTAACCCTGTCCTGTCTGAGCGAAGAACAGACGCCCTCCGGCGACCTACACGCAGAGGCGGGGCCAAATCCAAAGCTGAGGCCCAGGAGCTGTGAGAACAAAGAAGAGAAAGGGAAACCTCTCCCAGCAGCCTCAGAAGCAGCGGATTAAAGCTCCATAATCAACTTGATGTACCCTGCATCTGTGCAATACATGAATAGACAACAAATCATCCCAAATTGAGGAGCCAGGAGTCAGTGCTGTGCCTCTGAGGTGGGAGAGCCAACCTCAGGACACTGGTCCACAAGAGACCTCCCAGCTCCACATAATATCAAACGGCGAAAATCTTCCAGAGATCTCCATCTCAACACCAGCACCCAGCTTCACTCAACGACCAGCAAGCTACAGTGCTGGACACCCTATGCCAAACAACTAGCAAGACAGGAACACAACGCCACCCATTAGCAGAGAGGTGGCCTAAAATCATAAAAAGTCCGCAGACACCCCAAAACACACCACCAGACCTGGACCTGCCCACCAGAAAGACAAGATCCAGCCTCATCCACCAGAACACAGGCACTAGTCCCCTCCACCAGGAAGCCTACACAACCCACTAAACCAAACTTAGCCACTGGGGACAGACACCAAAAACAACGGGAACTACGAACCTGCAGCCTGCAAAAAGGAGACCCCAAACACAGTAACATAAGCAAAATGAGAAGACCGAAAAACACACAGCAGGAGAAGGAGCAAGATAAAAACCCACCAGACCTAACAAATGAAGAGGTAATAGGCAGTCTACCTGAAAAAGAATTCAGAATAATGATGGTAAAGATGATCCAAGATTCTATTTCCCAGATCCAAAATCTTGGAAATAGAATAGACAAAATGCAAGAAACAGTTAACAAGGACCTAGAAGAACTAAAGATGAATCAAGCATCGATTAAAAACACAATAAATGAAATAAAAAATACTCTAGATGGGATCAATAGCAGAATAACTGAGGCAGAAGAACGGATAAGTGAGGTGGAAGATAAAATAGTGGAAATAACTGCTGCAGAGCAAAATAAAGAAAAAAGAATGAAAAGAACAGAGGACAGTCTCAGAGACCTCTGGGACAACATTAAACGCACCAACATTCGAATTATAGGGGTTCCAGAAGAAGAAGAGAAAAAGAAAGGGACTGAGAAAATATTTGAAGAGATTATAGTTGAAAACTTCCCTAATATGGGAAAGGAAATAGTGAATCAAGTCCAGGAGGCACAGAGAGTCCCATACAGAATAAATCCAAGGAGAAATACGCCAAGACACATATTAATCAAACTGTCAAAAATTAAACACAAAGAAATCATATTAAAAGCAGCAAGGGAAAAACAACAAGTAACACACAAGGGAATCCCCATCAGGATAACAGCTGATCTCTCAGCAGAAACTCTACAAGCCAGAAGGGAGTGGCAGGACATAATTAAAGTGATGAAGGAGAAAAACCTGCAACCAAGACTACTCTACCCAGCAAGGATCTCATTCAGATTTGATGGAGAAATTAAAACGTTTACAGACAAGCAAAAGCTGAGAGAGTTCAGCACCACCAAACCAGCTTTACAACAAATGCTAAAGGAACTTCTCTAGGCAAGAAACACAACAGAAGGAAAAGACCTACAATAACGAACCCAAAACAATTAAGAAAATGGGAATAGGAACATACATATCGATAATTACCTTAAATGTAAATGGACTAAATGCTCCCACCAAAAGACACAGATTGGCTGAACGGATACAAAAACAAGACCCATATATATGCTGTCTACAAGAGACCCACTTCAGACCTAGAGACACATACAGACTGAAAGTAAGGGGATGGAAAAAGATATTCCATGCAAATGGAAACCAAAAGAAAGCTGGAGTAGCAATTCTCATATCAGACAAAATAGACTTTAAAATAAAGACTACTAGAAGAGACAAAGAAGGACACTACATAATGATCAAGGGATCGATCCAAGAAGAAGATATAACAATTGTAAATATTTATGCACCCAACATAGGAGAACCTCAATACATAAGGCAAATACTAACAGCCATAAAAGGAGAAATCGACAGTAACACAATCATAGTAGGGGACTTTAACACCCCACTTTCACCAATGGACAGATCATCCAAAATGAAAATAAATAAGGAAACACAAGCTTTAAATGATACATTAAACAAGATGGACTTAATTGATATTTATAGGACATTCCATCCAAAAACAACAGAATACACATTTTTCTCAAGTGCTCATGGAACATTCTCCAGGATAGATCATATCTTGGGTCACAAATCAAGCCTTGGTAAATTTAAGAAAATTGAAATTGTATCAAGTATCTTTTCCGACCACAATGCTATGAGACTAGATATCAATTACAGGAAAAGAGCTGTAAAAAATACAAACACATGGAGGCTAAACAATACACTACTTAATAACGAAGTGATCACTGAAGAAATCAAAGAGGAAATTTTAAAATACCTAGAAACAAATGACAATGGAGACACGACAACCCAAAACCTATGGGATGCAGCAAAAGCAGTTCTAAGAGGGAAGTTTATAGCAATACAATCCCACCTTAAGAAACAGGAAACATCTCGAATAAACAACCTAACCTTGCACCTAAAGCAATTAGAGAAAGAAGAACAAAAACATCCCAAAGTTAGCAGAAGGAAAGAAATCATAAAAATCAGATCAGAAATAAATGAAAAAGAAATGAAGGAAACGATAGCAAAGATCAATAAAACTAAAAGCTGGTTCTTTGAGAAGATAAACAAAATTGATAAACCATTAGCCAGACTCATCAAGAGAAAAAGGGAGAAGACTCAAATCAATAGAATTAGAAATGAAAAAGGAGAAGTAACAACTGACACTGCAGAAATACAAAAGATCATGAGAGATTACTATAAGCAACTCTATGCCAATAAAATGGACAACCTGGAAGAAATGGACAAATTCTTAGAAATGCACAACCTGCCAAGACTGAATCAGGAAGAAATAGAAAATATGAACAGACCAATCACAAGCACTGAAATTGAAACTGTGATAAAAAATCTTCCAACAAACAAAAGCCCAGGACCAGATGGCTTCACAGGCGAATTCTATCAAGCATTTAGAGAACAGCTAACACCTATCCTTCTCAAACTCTTCCAAAATATAGCAGAGGGAGGAACACTCCCAAACTCATTCTACGAGGCCACCATCACCTTGATACCAAAACCAGGCAAGGATGTCACAAAGAAAGAAAACTACAGGCCAATATCACTGATGAACATAGATGCAAAAATCCTCAACAAAATACTAGCAAACAGAATCCAACAGCACATTAAAAGGATCATACACCATGATCAAGTGGGGTTTATTCCAGGAATGCAAGGATTCTTCAATATACGCAAATCAATCAACGTGATACACCATATTAACAAATTGAAGGAGAAAAACCATATGATCATCTCAATAGATGCAGAGAAAGCTTTCGACAAAATTCAACACCCATTTATGATAAAAACCCTGCAGAAAGTAGGCATAGAGGGAACTTTCCTCAACATAATAAAGGCCATATATGACAAACCCACAGCCAGCATCGTCCTCAATGGTGAAAAACTGAAACCATTTCCACTAAGATCAGGAACAAGACAAGGTTGCCCACTCTCACCACTCTTATTCAACCTAGTTTTGGAAGTTTTAGCCACAGCAATCAGAGAAGAAAAGGAAATAAAAGGAATCCAAAGTGGAAAAGAAGAAGTAAAGCTGTCACTGTTTGCAGATGACATGATACTATACATAGAGAATCCTAAAGATGCTACCAGAAAACTACTAGAGCTAATCAATGAATTTGGTAAAGTTGCAGGATACAAAATTAATGCACAGAAATCTCTGGCATTCCTATATACTAATGATGAAAAATCTGAAAGTAAAATCAAGGAAACACTCCCATTTACCATTGCAACAAAAAGAATAAAATATCTAGGAATAAACCTACCTAAGGAGACAAAAGACCTGTATGCAGAAAATTATAAGACACTGATGAAAGAAATTAAAGATGATACAAATAGATGGAGAGATATACCATGTTCTTGGATTGGAAGAATCAACATTGTGAAAATGACTCTACTACCCAAAGCAATCTACAGATTCAATGCAATCCCTATCAAACTACCACTGGCATTTTTCACAGAACTAGAGCAAAAAATTTCACAATTTGTATGGAAACACAAAAGACCCCGAATAGCCAAAGCAATCTTGAGAACGAAAAACGGAGCTGGAGGAATCAGGCTCCCTGACTTCAGACTATACTACAAAGCTACAGTAATCAAGACAGTATGGTACTGGCACAAAAACAGAAAGATAGATCAATGGAACAGGATAGAAAGCCCAGAGATAAACCCACGCACATATGGTCACCTTATCTTTGATAAAGGAGGCAGGAATGTACAGTGGAGAAAGGACAGTCTCTTCAATAAGTGGTGCTGGGAAAACTGGATAGGGACATGTAAAAGTATGAGATTAGATCACTCCCTAACACCATACACAAAAACAAGCTCAAAATGGATTAAAGACCTAAATGTAAGGCCAGACACTATCAAACTCTTAGAGGAAAACATAGGCAGAACACTCTATGACATAAATCACAGCAAGATCCTTTTTGACCCACCTCCTAGAGAAATGGAAATAAAGACAAAAATAAACACATGGGACCTAATGAAACTTAAAAGCTTTTGCACAGCAAAGGAAACCATAAACAAGACCAAAAGACAACCCTCAGAATGGGAGAAAATATTTGCAAATGAAGCAACTGACAAAGGATTAATCTCCAAAATTTATAAGCAGCTCATGCAGCTCAATAACAAAAAAACAAACAACCCAATCCAAAAATGGGCAGAAGACCTAAATAGACATTTCTCCACAGAAGATATACAGACTGCCAACAAACACATGAAAGGATGCTCAACATCTTTACTCATTAGAGAAATGTAAATCAAAACTACAATGAGATATCATCTCACACCAGTCAGAATGGCCATCATCAAACAATCTAGAAACAATAAATGCTGGAGAGGGTGTGGAAAAAAGGGAACACTCTTGCACTGCTGGTGGGAATGTGAATTGGTACAGCCACTATGGAGAACGGTATGGAGGTTCCTTAAAAAACTACAAATAGAACTACCATATGACCCAGCAATCCCACTACTGGGCATATACCCTGAGAAAACCATAATTCAAAAAGAGACATGTACCAAAATGTTCATAGCAGCCCTATTTACGATAGCCCAGAGATGGAAACAACCTAAGTGTCCATCATTGGATGAATGGGTAAAGAAGATGTGGCACATATATACAATGGAATATTACTCAGCCATAAAAAGAAATGAAATTGAGCTATTTGTAATGAGGTGGATGGACCTAGAGTCTGTCATACAGAGTGAAGTAAGTCAGAAAGAGAAAGACAAATACTGTATGCTGACACATATATATGGAATTTAAGGAAAAAAAAATGTCATGAAGAACATAGGGGTAAGACAGGAATAAAGACACAGACCTACTAGAGAATGGACTTGAGGATATGGGGAGGGGGAAGGGTAAGCTGTGACAAAGTGAAAGAGTGGCATGGACATATATACACTACCAAACGTAAGGTAGATAGCTAGTGGGAAGCAGCCGCATAGCACAGGGAGATCAGCTCGGTGCTTTGTGACCCCCTGGAGGGGTGGGATAGGGTGGGTGGGAGGGAGACGCAAAAGGGAGGGGATATGGGAACATATGTATATGTATAACTGATTAAATTTGTTATAAAGCAAAAAAAAAGAATAAAATAATGCCAATTGCAGGAATATAGATAAACTTACAGATAATCATACGAAGTGAAGTAAGTGAGAATCAGTAAGACAAATATTATATGAGCTCACTTATAGTTGGAATCTATAAAGACACAGCATTGAAATAACTGAAAAACATAAAGTCTCAGAGAGTTAAAAAAAACCCAAACTTATGGTTACCTAATGGGACAGAAGGGGTTAAGGGATACATTACGATGATGGGATTAAAAATACAAAATATTTCAAATAACTAAATATCAACAAGAATCTATGTATACCTAGGAATGACTATCAACACTCTCTATTAACCTACATGGGCAAGGAAGCCAAACATGTATACATATGTGTATATGTATAACTGAAAATGGTTCTGTATCCCTACAACATACATAATACTGTATATCAATGTTATTCCAAAAAAGATAGAAATTATTCTAATTAAGTAAACTATCATAATGAGGCACAAGATTTGAGTGTTTGTTCTGCACATTCCTTTCTAATTTATAAACCCCAAAGAGGATTTCCCGTAAGGCTCTGGCTGCTGGCCTAAGCAGAGTTCAGTCAGGAAATCCTGCACCTCATGAACTTTTCTTGCAAAGGAACCTCAAAAAGATTTCTTATGAGCACTTAATATTCCCAAGGACTCCTGGGCTCTAAATGATACCTGACATTACAAAATGTCCAGGCTTAAGTGTTCCAAAATCATTGAAAACAGGGCCGACTTTCAAAGGAGACATTTTCAACAGGTAAATTCTACTCACATTGATTATGAATAAAAACAGCCCACAAGCACATGCTCAACATAGCAGCTAGCAGAGACATTCAAATCATAATCACAATGAGGGATCTCCTTGCACCAGTTGGAAAGGCGATCATTGAAAATGTACAATGAATAAATGATGTAGAGGGCATGGAGAAATGCAAACCCTTTTACTGTGCTGGCGGGTTGCAAATTTTAACAGCCAATTTAGAGAACAACATGGAAGTACTTTCAAACATAAAATTTGAGCTACCATATGATCCGCCATTGCCACCCCTAAGAGTATATGTGCAGAAAACCAGAATTTGAAAAGACATATGCACCCAAGTGTACACTGTAGCACCATTTACATGAGCCAAAACATGTAGGCACACAAATGTCTAGGCTGGATGAACAGATAAAGAACTGACACATGTAAGCAATGCAATAACACTCAGACATTTAAATAAATGATATTATGCCATTTGCAGGCACATTGAAAACCTAGAGATAATCATACTAAAGAAATTAAATCAGATTTTTTAAATCTAATATCATATTGCTTATAGGTGGAATAAAAAAAATACACAACATTGAACTAATTAGAGAACACTGAAACAGGCACATTAAGTTGGAAAACAAACATATGGTTGCCAAAAAGGACAGAAGGGGTCAAGTGATAAATTAGGAGGATAGAATTAACAAATACACTGTATTCCAATAAAAGAGATAATCAAAAAGGACCTATGTATACCAGGGAGTTCTATCACCACTCTCTAGTAACCTAAATTTGTTCTCTAAGTCCGAGTTTTTCTGTTTTTTTGCTGGGTCCTCAGCATGAGAGATCTTAGTTCCCCAACCAGGAATTGAATCCACACCCCTTTAGAGCCTTAACCACTGGACTGTCAGAAAAGTGGTTTTTGTCATACTGAGTGAAGTCAGTCAGACAGTGAAAGAGAAATATTGTATGATATCGCTTATATGCTCAATCTTAAAATAATAATAGAAATGAATTATTTACAAAACAGAAAAACTCACAGACTTAGAGAACAAATTTAGGGTTCTGGGAGGGATGGGTGAGTGGGAGGGTTAGTTAGGGAGTTTGGGATTGACATGTACCCACTGTTATATTTATTTATTTATATTAAAAAAATTTTTTTAAATATAGAGAAAGACCCAACACAGCTAAAAATAAATAAATTAAAAAAAATTTTTTTTTTAATTTTTCACACGAGAACATGGTTTCTTTTATTTATTTATTTATTTTTGGCTATGTTGGGTCTTCTTTTCTGTGCGAGGGCTTTCTCTAGTTGCAGCAAGTGGGGGCCACTCTTCATCGTGGTGCACGGGCTTCTCACTATCGCGGCCTCTCGTTATGGAGCACAGGCTCCAGACGCGCAGGCTCAGTAGTTGTGGCTCACGGGCTTAGTTGCTCCACTGCATGTGGGATCTTCCCAGACCAGGGCTCGAACCCGTGTCCCCTGCATTGGCAGGCAGATTCTCAACCACTGTGCCACCAGGGAAGCCCCCCCACTGCTATATTTAAAATGAATAACAAACAAGGACCTACAGTATAGCATAGGGAACTCTGCTCAATATTATGCAACAACCTAAATGTAAAAGAATTTGAAAAAGAATAAATACATCTATATATATAACTGAATCACTTGTCTGTACACCTGAAACTAACACAATATTGTTAATCAACTATACTCCAATATAAAATAAAACTTAAAAAGAAGTTTATGTTAATTGTTGACAAGGGCTTACAATTACTCTTTCGTTATTTTCTGTTGGTTGTTGTAGTTCCTTTGTTTTTGTTTTGTTTTTGTTTTTTTGGGTTTTTTTGATGTGGTATGAATTCACTCTTTTTCTGTATCTTTTGTGTAACTACAATAGAGTTTTTCTTAGTTTCCATGAAATGTACATAAAGTATACTTAAGTTAATAATAACTAATCTTTAATTTTATAAAATAACAATTTTAGGTACATTTTATATATATTTCCTCATTATTTTATGTAAACAATATATTATCAATCTCCAGAAAAACATTTGTGTGTATACACATACAAGTATATACAAATATACACATATCTATATATATCTCTCTATATATATCTCTACACACAAATATACATATGTATACATATACACATATGTGTATTGGAATTTTTTAATTGATATAAAACATTCGTTATTATATTTAAGGAAATAGCTTGATTTTCTTTTCCTTCAAATCTGTATTATCTATATAAGGAGTTCATGGTAATTTTTTTATATAGGCTTTTCTCATGTGTTGTTAGATTTTTGTGTGTGTGTGTGTGGTACGCGGGCCTCTCACCATTGTGGCCTCTCCCGTCGCAGAGCACAGGCTCCGGATGCGCAGGCTCAGCGGCCATGGCTCACGGGCCCAGCTGCTCCACGGCATGTGGGATCCTCCCGGACCGGGGCACGAACCCGCGTCCCCTGCATCAGCAGGCGGACCCCCAACCACTGCGCCACCAGGGAAGCCCCTAGATTTATTTTTATTTATTTTACTTTATACTTGTAAAATTAGAGGCTTCCTTTTTATGTACTTTTTAACTGCTTGGAATGTGCCTGTATGAATTGTGTACTATATGCTTATGTTATACTCTTTACTATATTTTGTTGTCTTATTTTCTGTAACAAATTTCCATTGATTCCTTGGGCTTACTAGATATACATCCATATGCTCTGCAATTGGAGGTGATTTTAATCCTTTTCCAATGGTATTTTTTTTACTGATACCTCAAAGTGTAAGTAAGTTGGGTGTTCATGTCTCTTAGTGATCTCTCTGACAATGAGAGGAAATTATTTATTATTTATCTGTAGGTGAACTAGTGTTAGGGGTCTGTGATATTTCTTTGAGTACATATGCATGAATATATTTTTTTAATTTCAAGATACTTTATTTTAAAACAGGTCACAACACTAAGCTTCTGGCCCATTCTGCCAATGCACAAGCTACAAATGCTTGCCCAGCAGCTGAGGGGCATGCTTTAGTAGCATGTTTGAAAAGTGAATAAAAATCCATATAAAACAAATATTCAAATAGTTTCCATAGGAACACAGGTAAGTGTGACCCCATCGCCTAGTCTTCCATATTGTTGCATCTGTGCCAACCCTATTCACATAGACATCTCAAAACTCACAGTAATTAAGTTAAATGGTCCCCCCCAAACCCTTAAATCAAGCTAAACTCGCAGTTAACAGCTACAAGAATGGTATCTACACATTAATAGGAGCTGAAGCACAGGCTGCTGGGTGCCATTTCATTCCACTCTTCCAAGCACAAGACACAGGCACAGTGCCAACATCTTGCTCCTCTACACTGGGTGGGAAATCGTGGTTCTGGATTTGCTGCATCAGTTGCCATGTTGGCCCTGACATCACATAGTAGATGGTCGGTCTCTGGAATCCATTGAAAGTGGAAGCAGCAGCGACAGTGTAAGCACCCATGTTTTCAAAGAGCATCCAATCGCCCACATGCATCTTGGGCAAGTTACAGTGCTCAACCAGGCAATCCAGGCCATCACAGGTCTGTCCTGAGATGCTGGATGAATAATACTGCTCATTTGGTTTGGGTCTCTTCTGCAGAAGAGGCTTCACGTGTGCATTTTCGTAGAGGATGCAGTTGAATGATCCATATTCTCCATCATTCACATAATACATAAATGTCTGTTCACTTGACTCATCTTCATCATCACAGCCTGTCTGTTCCTTTAATACGAGTTTTTTTGGCAATGATATTAACTGCTAGCATGAAAGCTGATGCAACATAGTATCTGCCTGGCTCAGCTATGATTCTCACTCAGAGTCTGATGGAAAATACTTGTCCAACGCTGGATTGATTACACTGGTGATCTCTTCAAATTTAAGCTTTACATCCTCTGATTCAGGAAAGCCACCACCAATATCAAGCAGATACATGTCGAAACCAACCTCAGTTCCTATGTCAAAGCCACAGTGGGCATCAGAGATGGCCTTCACAAAGGTCTCCGGATCAGTACAACCACCTCCCACGTGGAAGCTGACACCAATGACAACAATATCTAGCTCTTTCGCCCGTTCCAAAAGAAGCCTGCTGGTTTTGAGTGTGGCACCAAATTTGACACTGAGGCGACAGACTGCTTTGGAATCATCAGTGGCAATCCGCAAAACCAACTTGGCCTTTGGATGTGCCCTGGCAACTTTCATCAACTCAACTTCACTATCAAAAGTCATCATCTCGGGCTTCCCTGGTGGCACAGTGGTTAAGAACCCGCCTGCCAATGCAGGGGACATGGGTTCGAGCCCTGGTCCGGGAAGATCCCGCATGCTGCAGAGTAACTAAGCCTGTGAGCCACAGCTACTGAACCTGCATGCCACACTACTGAAGCCCGGGCGCCTAGAGCCCGTGCTCCACAACAAGAGAAGTCATTGCAATGAGAAGCCCGTGCACCGCAACGAAGAGCAGCCCCTGCTCGCAACAAAAGAAAGCCCACGTGCAGCAACGAAGACCCAATGCAGCCAAAAATAAATAAATACATACACACATATATACATTAATTAATTTTAAAAAAAACCAAACAAACAACAAAAAAGTCATCATCTGGACTCCATTATTGGCAGCGTATTTAATCTGAGACACTTGTTCACAAGGATTTGCATAGATAATCCTCTCTGGAGGCACCCCGAGACTCTGCACCAACTGGATTTCAGTCTTGCTGGCATAGTCAAATCCTGTCCCTATGGCAGCTAGGGTCTTCACTATGGTTCTGCTATCATTGCATTTGACTACGTAAAAGGGGGTGACCCGAGGAAGAGCTTTAAACCATCTCAGATGTTTCTTTAGAATATCTCCCAGGTCCGCAACATAGAAGGCATCCTTATCATCAAAAGAAGAAACTTCATTAATTTTTTGGTCCAGAATGTCCTTGGCAGTAAAGCCTTCATCCAAGAAATGGCAGTCAAACTCTTCATTACTAAAGTTGTTCATGGTTTCTTGATATCTTTCTGAAACAACAAAATGGGAAACTAAGAGATGAAATTTAAAGAAATTATGCCAGCTTTCACAAAGGCAATGAATTCTCCCGGAATTCCAAGTCCCGCTGAAGATACGTGTGCCCTCGGTGCAGCAGTGAAAATGTTCTGACAAACGCACAATCTGCTGTCCACCTTAAAGTGTCGGGCACCACGGGCAGACCCCACGGAGATTAGACGCCGTTGCCGCCGAGCGCGCAGGACCGCCGGCCGCCCTGCCGCTGTCCCCGCTGCCCCTGTCAACCACCCGCCGCCTGGCTCCCTCCCACGGAGAACCACCGTCCCGAGGTGGTGCCGGAGCGCTGGCAAAGGGGCGGCGGCAGCGGAGGCTGAGGGGACTGACCTCTTCTTTAATTTTATAATTATTACCTGTAGAATTCTACCATGCTCCTTTGTCTGTACCTGTCACTCTGATCACATGCCTTTCCTAAATTTATAAGCTGATTAATTATATTAATATATTTCCTAACAACCAAAACATTGGAGTTTTGGTGTAGAATTCACTTAATCTTGCTATAATTTTTTTCTGAAGTTAGGTTTATTAAGGTATTATTTATATTTTTTAGTAGGTTGCCTTTTTATTTTGTTGGTGTTTCCTTTGATGTACATAAGCTTCTGAGTTTGATGTCCTCCATTTTGTTATTTCACTTTTGTTGGTTTTGATTTTTTTGTCCATTTCAAAATATCATATCCAAGACCTAGGTCAAGGAACTTACTGCCTTTATGTGTTGTTCTTCTATGAGTTTTATGGTTTTCCATCTTCCATTCAAGTCTTTAACCCTTTTAAAGTTATTTTTTCTGTATGGTGTAAGATAGTGGTCCAGTTTCATTCTTTTGCATGTGGCTTCCCAGTTTTCCCAACAACATTTAATAAAGGAATTATCATATTTCTCAATTGTATATTCTTGGCTTCAGTGTCATAAATTAATTACCATATATGCTTAGATTTGCTTCTGTGCTATTGTTTCCACTGATCTATGTGGGGGTTTTTTTATGCCAATGCCATACTGTTTTTATGACCATAGATTTGTAATAGAGTTTGAAATCTTGAAGCATGAAGCCTCCAGTTTTTTTCTTCTTTCTCATGATTTCTTTTGCTATTTGGATTCTTTTGTGGTTCCGTGCAAATTTTAGAATTGTTGCTTCTATTTCTGTGAAAAAATGTGATAGAAATTGTGATAGGGATTGCATTACACCTGTATATTACTTTGAGAAGTATGTACATTTTAATAATATTTATTCTTTTAATTAATGAGCAAATACTATCTTAACATTTATTTTGTTGTCTTCAATTTCTTTCCGTAATGTCTTGTAGTTCTCAGGACACAGGTCTTTCACTCTCTCAGTGAAATTTATTCCTAGGTATTCTTCTCATGCCATTGTAAATGGAATTCTTTTCTTTGTTTCTTTCAGATATTTTGTTATTAGTGTACAGAAAAGCAACAGATTTATGTGTGTTGATTTGGTATCTTCCAACTTTATTGAGTTTATTTATTAGTTCTACCATTTTGGGTGTTAGTCATATATAAGATCATGTTTTCTAAAATGAGAGAAAGCTTTACTTCTTCTTCATTTTGGATGCATTTTTATTTCTTGATTTTGTTTCAGATTGCTCTGGCTAGGACTTCAGTACTGTATTTAATAAGAGTAGTGAGCATGGATACCCTTATCTTGTTCCTGATTACAAAAAAAAGCTTTCAGTTTTTTTACCAATGTGTACAAATTTAGTTGTGGGTATTATACGATTTTATTTTGAGGTATGCTCCTTCTGTTCCCAACTTGTTGAGAGTTTTTGTCACAAAAGGTATTGAAGGTCAGTGTCTTTTTCTGCATATACTGAAAGGATGATATATTTATTCTTCACTTTATTAACATTGTATATCACAATTATCGATTTATATATATATAATTTTAACTGATTTGTATATTATACTATATGTATATTATATATAATATAGTGTGCCATTCTTCTGTGGCAAGAATAAATTCCAGTTAATCATGGTGTATGATCTTGTTAACTTGCTGCTGACTTTGTTTAGACTTTTGTATTTATATTCATCAGACATATCTGCCTGTAAATTTATATTCTTGTAGTGTTCTTTATCTGGCTTTGGTGTCAGAGTAACACTGTCCTCAGGAGGAGCTTGTGATTCACTCCTCCTCAATTTTTTGGGAAGAGTTTGAGAATGATTGGAGTTAATTATTTTTTTAATGTTTGGTAGGATTCATCAGTGAAACCGTCTGGCCTTGGGTTTTGTCAGGAGGTTTGTGTTCATTGTTTCAACGTCCTCATTTATTATTTGTCTGTTCTGACTTTCTATTTTTGATTCAGTTTTGGTAGTTTCCACACTTCTGGGGTTTTATTTATTTATTATAATTTATCAAATTCGTTGGTGTATAATTCTTAATGATACGATCTCATGGTCCTTTATATTTCTTTTATGTCTCCTCTTTCATTTGTCATATTTTTTGACTTCTTTTTCTTTTTCCTTGGTTAGTCTAGCTAAAATTTCATCAATTTCCTTTATTTTTAAAAACACCAACTTTTAGTTGCATGAAACTGTAAATCTACCACAGAAGAAGAAATGAGAAAAAAATGATTACATGGAGAATAAACAACACATTTCTAAAAAACGAATGGGTCAATGATGAAATCAAAGAGGAAACTGAAAAATACCTTGAGACAAATGACGATGAAAACACAACCATACAAAATCTATGGGATACAGCAGAGGCAGTTCTTAGAGGGAAGTCCATAATAATACATGCCTTCCTCATAAAACAAGAGAAATCTCAAACAACCTAACCCACCGCCTAAAAGAATTAGAAAAAGAAGAACAAACAAAACCTAGAGTGAGCAGAAGGAAGGAAATAATAAAATCAGAAAGGAAATAAATAAAACAGATTTTAAAAATAGAAAAAAAATCCATAAAACTGAGAGCTGATCCTTTGAAAGGGTAAACAGAATTGCTAAACCTCTTGCCAGGCTCACAAAGAAGAAAAGAGAGAGGACCCATATAAAATAAGAAATGAAAGAGGAGAAATCACAAGGGACCTCACAGAAAATTTTAAAAAATATATTATGAACAATTACAAGCCAAACAATTTGGAAAACCTAGAAGAAATAGATGAGTTTCTAGAAACATAAAGCCACCAAAACTAAATCAAGAATAGACAATTTGAACAGACTGATAACTAGAAGTGAAATAGAACCTGTAAAACAACAAAAACAAACAAAAAATTTCCTACAAACAAAAGTCCAGGAACACATGACTTCACAGACAAATTCTACCAAACATACAAAGAAGAACTTATACCAATTCTTCTCAAACTTCTCCAAAAGACTGAAGAGGAGGGAACACTCCCAAAGACATTCTATGATACCACCATCACCCTGACACTAAAACCAGACAAAGACACTACCAAAAAAGAAAATTACAAGCCAATACCTGTGATAAATATAGATCCAAAAATTATCAACCAAATATCAGCAAACTTAATCCAACAGCACATAAATAAAACATACACCATGACCATGCTGGATTCATTCCAGGGTCACGAGGAGGTTCAACATATGCAAAACAATCAGTGTGATACACCACATCAACAACAACAAAGAAAAAATCCACATGATCATGTCAATAAATATAGAAAAAGCATTTGATACAATTAAACACCCATTCATGATAAAACTCTTATGAAAGTGGGTATAGAGAGAACATATCTCAAAATTATAAAACCTATTTATGATAAAACCATAGCCAATATAATACTCAACAGGAAAAAACTGAAAGACTTCCCACTGAAGTCTAGAACAAAACATAGATGCCCACTCTTACCACTTCGATTCAGCATAGTGTTGGAAGTCCTAGCCACAGCAATCAGAAAAGGAAAAAAATAAATAAAACGTATCCAAATAGGAAGGGACAGGTAAAATTGTTATTATATGCAGATAACATGACACGATATATAGAAAACTCTAATGACTTCACACACACAAAAAAACTACTAGAACTGATAAATTCAGCAAGGTAGCAAGATAAAAGTTTAACATACAGAAATCGGTTGCATTTCTTTACATTAACAATGAAATATCAGAAAGGGAATATAAAAGAACAATACCTTTTTAAAGTTGTATCAAAAAATAATAAAACACTTAAGAATAAACCTGTCCAAGGAGACGAAAGACTTATATGCCAACAACTATAAAATATTAATATTGAAGATGATTTAAAAAATGAAAAGATATCCCATGCTCTTGGATTGGAAGAATTAATATTGTTAAAATGGTCATATTACCCAAAGCAATGTACAGATTTAATATGATCCCTATCAATTTACCCATGACAATTTTCACAAAACTAGAACAAATAATTCTAAAATTTTTATGAAACCACATAAGACCCAGAATTGCCAAAGCAATACTGAGGAAAAAGAACAAAGCAGGAAGCATAACGCTCCTAGAACTCAGAAAATGCTACAAATCTACGGTAATCAAAACACTGTGGTATTGGCACAGATACAGACATATGGATCAATGGAACATAATAGAGAGCTCAAAAATAAACCCACGGGCTTCCCTGGTGGCGCAGTGGTTGAGAGTCCGCCTGCCAATGCAGGGGACACGGGTTCGTGCCCCCGTCTGGGAAGATCCCACATGCCGCGGAGCGGCTGGGCCCGTGAGCCATGGCCGCTGAGCATGCACATCCGGAGCCTGTGCTCTGCAAAGGGAGAGGCCACAGCAGTGAGAGGCCCACGTACCAAAAAAAAAGAAAAAAATAAATAAATAAAAAAATAAACCCACACACCTATGATCAATTAATCTTCAACAATAATCAATTAATCTTCAACAAAGGAGGCAAGAGTATGCCATGGGGAAAAGACAGTCTCTTCAGCAAGTGGTGCTGCGAAAGTTGGACAGCTGCAAGCAAATCAGTGAAGTTAGAACACACCCTCACACCATACACAAAAATAAACTCAAAATGGTTTAAGTATTAAATATAAGACAACACCATAAAACTCCTAGAAAAGAACATAGGCAAAATATTCTCACGTAAGTTGTACCAATGTCTTCCTAAGTCAGTCTCCCAAGGCAATAAAAATAAAAACAAAATAAACAAGTGGGACCTATTCAAAGTTATAAGCTTTTGCGCAGCAAAGGAAACTATAAATACAACTAAAAGACAACCTATGGAATGTGAGAAAATATTTACAAATGATGTGCTGACAAGGGATTAATTTCCAAAATATGCAAACAGCTCATAGAATAACAACAACAAAACAACCCAATCGAAAATTTGGGCAGAAGATCTAAATAGACATTTCTCCAAAGAAGACGTACAGATGGCCAATAGGAACAATGAAAAGATGCTCATTGTTGCTAATTATTAGAGAACTACAAATCAAAACTACAATGAGGTACCACTTCACACTGGTCAAATGGCCAATATTAAAAAGTCTACAAATAAATGCTGGAGAAGGTGTGGAGAAAGGGGAACTCTTCTACATTGTTGGTGGGAATGTAAATTGGTGCAGACGCTACAGAAAACAGTATAGAGGTTCCTCAAAAAACTAGAGTTGCCATATGATGCCGCAATTCCAGTCCGCAGCATATATCCAGGCAAAACTCTAATTCAAAAAGATACCTGCACCTCTATGTTCATAGTAGCACTATTTACAATAGTCAACTCGTGGAAATGACCTAAATGTCCATCTACAGATGAATGGATAAAGCAGATGTGGGGTGTGTGTGTGTGTGTGTGTGTGTGTGTGTGTATGTGTATATAATGAAATCCTACTCAGCCATATAAAACAATGAAATAATGCCTTTTGCAACTACATGAATGGACCTAGAGATTGTCATACCAAGTGAAGTAAGTCAGAAAGAGAAAGAAAATACCATATGGTATCACTTATATGTGGAATCTAAAATATGACACAAATGAACTTATCTATGAAACAGAAGCAGAATGACAGACATAGAGAACAGACTTGTGGTTGCCCCAGGGAGGAAGAGTAAGGGAGGAATGAATTGGGAGTTTGGGTGGGATTAGCAGATGCTAGCTATTACATATAGAATGGATAAACAAGAAGGCCCTAATGTATAGCACAGGGAACTATATTCAGTATCATGTAGTAGGGCTTCCCGGGTGGCTCAATGGTTAAGAATCTGCCTGCCAATGCAGGGGACACGGGTTCAAGCCCTGGTCCAGGAATATGCCACATGCCGTGGGGCAACTAAGCCCGGGTGCCACAACTACTGAGCCTGCGCACCTATAGCACGTGCTCCACAAGAGAAGCCACTGCAATGAGAAGCCCATGCACCACAACGAAGAGTAGCCCCCACTGGCCGCAACTAGAGGAAGCCTGTGCACATCAATGAAGACCCAAAACAGCCAAAAATAAAATAAAATAAAAACAATATCGTGTAGTAAACCATAATGGAAAAGAACATAAAAAAGGATATGTTTGTGTGTGTGTACACACACACACACACACACACACACACACACACACACACACATCCTCCCTGGGGCAACCACAAGTCTGTTCTCTATGTCTGTCATTCAAATTTGCTAGATAAGTTCATTTGTGTCATATTTTAGATTCCACATATAAGTGATACCATATAAACCTATGTTCTTCCCATTAAGAAGTCATATAGACTCAGAAGAAAAGTTCTTCATATACTTATTTCTCCATCTGGTGTTGAGATGGAGTAGAGTACTACTTAACCACTAAACAACACCCCACAACCTTCTACTCTTCCCCCCAATTAATGCTCTTTGTGCACATGTCAATACATCATCTGTTTAAATCTGAATGCTTTGTTTACAGTCAAATATTTGTTTCTGAAAAGTTACCATCTTCACACATTGGCTTTTATTATTGTTTATTTACATAGATATAGTGGTGAATATTTCCTTTTCACTAGTGATACTGCTATGAATAACTTTGGGCACATCTCTTTGTTGTTATAAATAGAATGTTAGGAATGGAATTCCTGCTGCATCATTTTGTGCACTTTGGGTGTACTCCATCTGACCAGTTTGTCTATCTTCCAAAATGGTTAAATCCATCTCACTACTACTAACCTGGAGGAGACTCTCTATTTTCCCACATCACCACTCCTCTGGTTAATGTCAAAATTTATTAATTATATGTGTATGATATGTTATTATTGACTTAATTTGCATTTCTTTGATAATTACTAATGATGCTGTTTATTGTGCAGTATTTGCCCACCACCTGAAGTTACATCTCTGTAAGCTGCCTGGTCATAGCCATAATTCTATTATTTGTCAGTTATTTTCAGTTGTTTATAAAATTGTATTGTTTTTTAAAAAATCTATTCTGGACCTTATTTTGTTCCAGATGATGGACATTTACAATATATCCTTCCATTTCAAAGATTAAACTATTTTGAGACAGCATTTACTATTTTTAAAATCTCAGAGTATTAATCTACTCCTTTGTAGTTTGTATTTTGTATCTTCCTAAATAAACCTTCCTATGCTCGGAAATCATAAAGTGTTTATTTTCAATTTTCATTGAATGTTTTCAGGTTTTCAAATTTCGTTCTGTTCATTTCATTCATCTAACATTAATTTATGTAAATAACAATGTAGGAATATGTTAAAGTTTTATCCATTGATGATTATTTACTATTCCATTATTTCCTTACTGACTAGGACCACCTCATACATTTCAGTGTTCATTATATACGAATCTCCCTTTAAGGGCTACGTATTCCGTTTCATGCATTTTAGGATTAATATTATTCCGTCACCACCTTCTTTGCATTACCGTTTTGTTGCAACAGGTTACGGTATATGGTAGGGTAAGTTCCTTATACTGTTGTTTCTTTCTTATTTTTAGCCCTATATGTTTGTTAATTTTTTCAACAATCTGGTCATTTTCTATAAAAATCCATTGGTATGTTGATTGGAACTGATGGAATCACATATTGCTTTTGAGAGATTTATCATTTTTTTGTAAATATGGATTTGGATCACTCTCTACTTTTTTAATGTTTAAGTCTTCCAGAACATAATGTTCTTCATAATGCTTTGCACAGCTTTTCTGAGGTTTATTTTCAAAACATTTAAATATGACTGGTAAATAATACATTTGTAAAATTTTTATTGGAGTATAATTCATTTACAATGTTCTGTTAGTTGCAGGTGTACAGCGAAGTGTATCAGTTATACATATACATATATCTACTCTGTTTTAGATTCTTTTCCCATATAGGCCATTACAGAGTATTGAGTAGAGTTCCCTGTGCTATATAGTAGGTCCTTATTAGTTACCTATTTTATATATAGTAGTGTGTATATGCCAATCCCAATCTACCAATTTATCCCTCCTCCCCTACACCCTGGTAACCATAAGTTTGTTTCTACATCTGTAACTTTATTTCTGTCTTCTAGATAAGTTCATTTGTACTCTTTTTTTTTTAGCTTCCACATATAAGCGATATCATATGATATTTGTCTTTCTCTGACTTACTTCACTCAGTATGACAATCTCTAGGTCCATCTGTGTTGCTGCAAATGACATTATTTCATTCATTTTATGGCTGAGAAATATTCCATTGTATATATGTACCACATCTTCTTTATCCATTCCTCCACTGGTGGACATTTACATTGCTTCCATGCCCTGGCTACTGTAAATAGTGCTGCAATGAACTATTGCAGTGCATGTAATTGGGGTGCATGTATCTTTTCAAATTATGGCTTTCTCCAGATATATACCAAGGAGTGGGATTGCTGGGTCATGTGGTAGCTCTATTTTTAGTTTTTAAAGGAACCTTCACATACTGTTCTCCATAGAGGCTGTACCAATGTACATTCCCACCAACCATGTAGGAGGGTTCTCTTTTCTCCACACCCTCTGTAGCATTTATTGTTTGTAGATTTGTTTGATGATGGCCATTCTGACCAGTGTGAGGTGATACCTCATAGTTTTGATTTGCATTTCTCTAATAATTAATGATGTTGGGAATCTTTTCATGTGTTTGTTGGCCATCTGTATGTCTTCTTTGGAGAAATGTCTATTTAGATCTTCTGCCCATTTTTCGATTGCGTTGTTTGTATTTTCGTTGTTGGTGTGAGGATGTGTTCTAACTTCATTGATTTACATGCAGCTGTCCAACTTTCACAGCACCACTTGCTGAAGAGACTTTTTCCCATTTTATATTCTTGCCTCCTTTGTCAAAGATTAATTGCCATAGTTGTGTGGGCTTACTTCTGGACTCTATTCTTTTTTTTTTTTTTTTTTTGCAGTACGCAGGCCTCTCACTGTTGTGGCCTCTCCCGTTGCGGAGCACAGGCTCCAGACGCGCAGGCTCAGTGGCCATGGCTCACGGGCCTAGCTGCTCCACGGCATGTGGGATCTTCCTGGACCGGGGCACAAACCCGTGTCCCCTGCATCGGCAGGCGGACTCTCAACCACTGCACCACCAGGGAAGCCCCATTGTCGATTTTTGATGATGATTATTCACGCCAGTGCCAGGTGAGGCCTCGTTGTCATTTGGATTTGCATATCTGTGCTAAACGCTATGTAGAGCATGTTCTTATGGGCTGTTTTTATTCATAATCAGTGTTGAGTAGAATTTACCTGTTGCAGTTGCCTTCTGGAAAGTGTACCATGTTTTCAATTATTTTCGATCACTTAGGCCTGGACCTCTTTTGAGGGCAAGTATCATTTAGAGGCCGGCAGTCCTTGTCAATATTAACTGCCCATAAGGAATCATTTTGAGGTTGCTTTTGTGGGAAACGGCCAAAGGGAGCAGAATTTCCTCAGGCACAACTCTGGTTGTCCCGGCAACCAGAGACTTAGGGGAAATCCTGTTAGGCGTTAGTAAGTTAGAGTGGAATGTATACCAGAACAGACACCCAAATCTTCTGTCTCATTACCAGTTTTTAAATTACATTAATTTTTATTTTTTATTGCTGTAACACTGATATACAAGGATGTGCTGGTTGTAGGTTTAGCGAATCTTTTTCCGTTAAACGTATACCTGTATCTATGCATCTTCGGCTTCTATTCCCATATAGGTTATTAGAGCGTTTTGACAGCATTTCCATGGTACATATAGATCCTTGCTGAATATCTGTTTTATATGAAATAGTTTGAATTGGTAAATTCCAACTTCCTAATTATTCCCTTGACCTCTTCAGTCCCCTTATGTAAACACATGTTTGCTTATTAAGTCCGTGAGTCTATGTTTTCTCAATTATTTCAATGGTGTTTATTTTTAGATTCTGCCTATAAGTGATGTTGTACAACATTGGCCTTTCTGTTTCTGATTACTTTACTTCATATGGTTAACTCCAGGTTTCTCTATGTACCTGCAAATGGAATTATTTCATTCTTTTACATGGTGGAGTCACATACCATTGTGTACATGTGTTACTTCATTTTTATCTGTTCTTCTGCCCATGGACATTTCCATGGGTCCACATCTTGGATGTTGTAAATGGTGCAGCTGTGCACGCTTCGGTGCATGTGTCTTTCCCAATTCTGGTTTTCTCCTCATATACTCTTGGGGGTAGGACTACTGGATCATATGGTAGATATTTTTTGACATTTTAAAGGCACTTCCATAATGTTCTCTATAGGGGCTATTATCATTTATACCACACTAGCACCATAAAAGGATGTGCTTTCTCCATGCATCTACCACTTTTATTCATTGTCGATTTTTCATGAAAGCCTTAGAGACAGGTGCAAGGTGACCCCTTGTTGTATTTCTGATTTGCATGTCTCTGATAATTGCTATGTTAAAAATCTCCTTATGGGCTGTTTTTCTTCATAATCAGTGTGACTAGAATTGACCTGTTGAAATTGCCTTCTTGAAAGTCTGCCCTGCTTTCAATTGCTTACGGACACTTAGGCCTGGACATTTTTTGAGGTCACGTATCATTTAGAGCCCAGCACTTCTTGTGAATATTAAGTGCCCATTATCAATCCCTAGGAGGTTGCCTTTGGGGAAATGGCCACAGGGCCACAAGGTTTCCTCGGGCCCATCTCTTTGCCCCGGCATCCAGAGCCTTAGGAGACACACTTTTTGTGGCTTATAAATTAGAGAGGAATGTGCCAGAACAAAACACCCAAATCATGTGTCTCATTACCAATTTTTTTTTTCTTTTTTTTTTGAGGTACGCGGGCCTCTCACTGTTGTGGCCTCTCCCATTGCGGAGCACAGGATCCGGACGCGCAGGCTCAGCGGCCATGGCTCATGGGCCCAGCCGCTCCACGGCATGTGGGATCCTCCCAGACCGGAGCACGAACCCGTGTCCCCTGCATCGGCAGGCGGACTCTCAACCTCTGCGCCACCAGGGAAGCCCCCAATTTTTAAATTAGATTAATTTTTAGTTTTTATTGGAGTAACATTGATACCATGTTGTGTATACTGCCAGTATAAAAAATCATTTTCATTTATACATATGGATATATCTATGCATGTTCGTCTTCTTTTCCCTTATAGGTCATTACAGAGTTATGATAGCCCTTCCTTGGTATACAGAGATCCTTGTTGAATATCTGTTTTATATGAAATAGCTTGTAATTGTTAATCCATCCTCCTAATTGATCCCTTGTCCCTTTTTGTCCTTTTGGGAACCATACATTTGCTTTTTAAGTCCCTGAGTCTGTTTATGCTTTGTAAATTATTTCAATGTGTGTATATTTAAATTCCAACTGTAAGTGAAATCGTATAATATTTGTCTTTGTGATTCTGACTCACTATACTTAGTGTGTTTATCTTTAATTCTCTCTATGGTCATGCAAATGGCATTATTTAATTCTTTTACATGTCAGAGTCATATACCCTTTTGTACATGTATCACATCTTTTTGATCTGTTCATCTGTCCCTGGGCATTTTGTATGTCTCCACATCTTGGGTATTGTAAATGGTGCTGCAGTGCACGCTTGGGTGCAGGGGTCTTTTCGAATTCTGGTTTTCTCCACATATACCCTTAAGGGTAGCACTGCCAGATCATATGTTAGATCCCTCTTTACCTTTTAAAGACACTTCCGTAATGTTCTCTATAGTGGCTCTTACCATTTACATCCCACAAGCAACATAAAAATATTTCCTTTCTCCATGCACTCTCCACCATGTATTCCTTGTAAATTTGTGTGATGGCGTTTTAGACCAGTGCAAGCAGATCCCTCGTTGGAGTTTTGATTTGCATGTGTCTGCTAACTGCTATGTTGAGCATGTTTTTATGAGCTGTTCTTCTTCATAAACAGTGTTGAGTAGAATTGACCTGTTGAAATTGCCTTCTTGAAAGTCTAACCTTTTTTCAATTATTTTCGAACAGTTGGCCTGGACATTTTTTGAGAGCAAGTATCATTTAGAGCCCCGCAGTCCTTGTGAATGAATACAAAGTGCCCTTAAGCAAGCGTTTTGAGGTGCCTTCTGCCGGAAATGGCCACTAGGCGGCAGTATTTCCTCGGGCCCAACTGGTTCCCCCGGCAACCAGACACTAACGGGAAATTCCGTTTGGGCCTTCTAAATTAGAGTGGAATGTGACAGTACAAACACCCAAATTTTGTGTCTCATTACCACATTTTTAATTAATTTTTATTTTTTATTGGAGTAGCACTGATACACAATGTTGTGTATTTTGTAGGTACAGATAATCTTTTCCATTATGCATACACAAATATCTATGCATCTTTGTCTTCTTTTCCCATATAGCTTTTTAGAGAGTGTTAGACCTCCCCAATGTACATCGGTCTTTTTTGAATAATTGTTCTATGGTGTGTATTTTTAGATTCCAACTATAAGCGGTATTAGTCTCTCTCATTCTGGCTTACTCTATTCCGTATGATTATCTTTAGGTTTATCTGTGTTCCTGCAAGTGGCATTATTTCATTTTTTACATGGAGGACTCATATTCCGTTGCGTACCTATATTACTTCTACTTTATCTGTTAATCTGGCTGTGGACATTTTGTTTGTCTCCATGTCTTTGTCATCAAATTTACTGTGATAAAAATGCAAATTAAATTTAAAAAAATACAAACGAGAAGTAATGAAACATAAACTATTGGGGATTTGTCCTGGCATATTAAACTCTAACTTACAACCTAGGAACATGACTTCCAGGAAGGCTCTGTTGCCCTAGTATCCAGAGTTGGAAATTTAGAAATCATGCCAACTGTGGCTGTTTCCCACAACAGCAGCTTTAAAACCAGTGTTATGGGCCCCTTAATATTCACAACGACGGCAAGGCAGTAAATAACACCTGCCCACCCAAACTGTCCTGGGTCGGGAACTGACAAAAAATTACAAAACATGGCAAATTTTCAAGACAATAAATTAAAGAGGTCACTTTTACTCACACTTTTTTTTTAAGAAAGGAAGGAAATGAAGGAATGCTCAACATCATAATTTAAAAGAGACAATCAAATCCAAAGTACAAAAAAATTATCACCTCACACCAGTCAGAAAGGCCATGAGATAAACTTTACAAACAATAAATGCTGTAGGGGGTGTGGAGAAATGAGTACCCTTTAAGATGTTGGTGGGATGTAGACTGGTATCAGCTACTAATGAGAACAGAATGGAGTTTGGTTGAAAGTTAAATACTGAGCTGCCATATGATCCGGCTGTCCCACTCCTGGGCATGTAACATGAGAAGGCCAGAATCAAAAAGACACAGGCACCCAAACGTCCACTTCAGGGAGATTTACAATAGCCAAAACATGGAGCAAACAAAATGTCCATCAACAGATGAATGGATAAAGAACAAGTAGTACATGTAACCAATGGAAACTTAGCCACAAAAAAGAATGAAAGACTGCCGTTTGCAGCACCACAGATGAGTACAGATAATTATACTAACTGAAATAAGTCAGAAAGAAAAAGAAAAATATCCTATGATATCATTTGTAGGTGTTATCTGAAAATTGATACCACTAAACGTATTTCCACAGAGAAAGACACTCAAAGACTTAGGAAACAAACTTATGGTTACCCAAATGAAAAGGTGGGAAGAATGGATAAATTAGGATATTGGGGTTAAAACACATACACTAATAAATATAAAATATATATATCAAAACGACCTACCATATACTAAGTGAGGTCTACGAAACACCCTCTAATAACTTGCATGGGAACAGGCTCCAAAGATGAATAGGTAGTTGTGTATGTGTAAATAAACCAGACTCTGTAACCCTAGAACAAACACAGCATTGTAATCAAATTTATTCCAGTACAAAAGAAAAATTAAATTAAGAAAACAAGCTTTTGGGTTTGTCCTGGCACATTCCACTCTAATTTACAACCTAGGAACTTGACTTCGAGGAAGGTTCTGTTTCCTTAGTAACCAGAGTTGGGAATGGGGAAATCTTGCTGCCTTGCGGACATTTCCCACAAAAGCAGATTTAATTCCAGTGCTAATGGTCACTTAATATTCACAAGGACTGCAGGGCTGTAAATGACACCTGACCTCAAAAAATGTCCTGGTGTCGAAAATTGACAAAAAGTTTCAAAACAGGGCAAACTTTCAAGAAGATAATTTCACGAGGAAGATTTTTCTCACTGTCGTTTTAAAGGAAACAAAAGGGACATAGTTAATTGCTCAACATCACGATAATTAGAGACATGCAAATCCAAACAAAAAAGAGGTATCAACTCACAACATGCAGAACAGCAATCAGCCAAAAGGTTACAAACAATAAATCCTGATGGGGTTGTGGAGAAATGCATACCCTCCCCTATGCTATTGGAGATGTGCAAACTGGTAACAACCACTAACGAGAACAGAATGGAGGTGCCTTTAAAAGGTAAAAACTGAGCTACGATATGACCCAGCAGACCCACTACTGGGCCTGTAAACCAAGAAGACCCGAATGGATAAGGCAGAGGACCCAAAAGAGCACTGCAGCAATATTTACAATAGCCAAGAGCTGGAAGCAATCAGAATGACCATCGACACATGAATGAACAAAGAATAAGTGGAACATGTACACAGTGGAATATTAGCAAGAAAAAAGAATGAAACATTGCCCTTTGCAGCACCATAGGCGAAACCAAGACAATCATTCTCTGTGAAGTAAGTCAGAAAGAGAAAGACAAATATCCTATGATATCATTTGTAGGTGTTACCTAAAAATTGATATGAATGAACACATTTCCACAGAATAAGACACAGAGTTAGAAGACAAACTTATGTTTAACCAAAAGGAAAGGTGGGAGGAATGGATAAATTAGGATACTGGAGTTAACAAACATATACTAATACATGTAAAATATATAATCACAAAGACCACCGTGTACCAAGGAAGGTCTACTCAACACGCTGTAATAACCTACATTGGAAATAGATCTGAGGATGAATAGATATATGTATGCGTATAAATGAACCAGATTCTGTACACCTAGAACAAACACAACACTGTAATCAAATTTACTCCGATAGAAAATACAAATTAAATTTAAAAAACAAACGAGAGGGGGCTTCCTGGTGGCGCAGTGGTTGAGAGTCCGCCTGACGATGCAGGGGATGCTGGTTCGTGCCCTGGTCCAGGAGGATCCCACATGCCGTGGAGCGGCTGGGCCCAGTGAGCCATGGCCACTGAGCCTGCACATCTGGAGCCTGTGCTCTGCAACGGGAGAGGCCACAACAGTGAGAGGCCCATGTACCGCAAAAAAAAAAAAAAAAAAAAAAAAAAAAACGAGAAGTAATGAGGCATAAGCTTTTGTGTTTTTCTCCCGGCACATTCCGCTCTATTTGATATCCTAGGAACAACTTCCAGGAAGGCTCTCTTGCCCTTGTAACCAGAGTTAGAACGTAGAAATCCTGCCGCCTGGTGGCCATTTCCTGCAACAGCAGCTTTAAAACCAGTGCTAAGGGCCCCTTAATATTCACAAAGATTACAGTGCTGTAAAAGACACCTGTCCTCTAAAAATGTCCTACGGTCTAGAGTTGACAAAAAAATCAAAATGGGACAAATTTTCAAGAGGAAAAATATCACAGGGTAAAAGCTACTCACTATTTTTTTTATTTTTTTAAAAAAAGGACATGGAAAAATGTAAACGTCACAAATACTTAGAGACATGCAAATCCAAACAACAAAGAGGTACCACCTCAAATCAGGCATAATGTCACCAGAAAAATGGCTACAAACAATAAATGCTGATGGGGTTGTGGAGAAATGCGTACCCTCCTATGCTGTTGGAGATACGTAAACTGGTAACAGCCATTAATGAGAACAGAATGGAGGTGCCTTTAAAAGGTAAAAATTGAGCTACCATATGATCTGGCAGACCCACTACTGGGCTTATAACCTGAGAAGACCAGAATGGAAAAGGCAGAGGAACCCAAACTAGCACTGCAGCAGTACTATTTATAATAGCCAAGACATGGAAGAAACCAAAATGTCCATCGAAACATGAATGGCCAAAGAATAAGTGGTACAGGTACAAGGTGGAATAGTAGCATGAAAAAGAAATGAAACATTGCCCTTTGCAGCAACATAGATGAACCTAGAGATAATCCTACTACGTTAAGTCAGAAAGAGAAAGACAAATATCCTATGATATAATTTGTAGATGTTATCTAAAAATTGATAACAATCAACATATTTCCACAGAGAAAGACACTCACAGGCTTAGAAGACAAACTTATGGTTAACCAAAAGTAAAGGTGGGAGGAATGGATAGATTAGGATACTGGAGTTAACATACAGATACTAATACGTGTAAAACATATAATCACCAAAGACCACCGTACCAAGGAAGGTCTACTCAACACTCTGTAATAACCTACATGGCAACAGGATCTGAAGAAGAATAGATATATGTATATGTATAAATGAACCAGAGATTCTGTACACCTGGAACAAATGCAACACTGTTATCAAATTTACTCCGATAGAAAATTCAGATTAAATTAAAAAAACAAACGAGAAGTAATGAGCCATAAGCTTTTGGGGGTTTGCCCTGGCATATTCCACTCCAATTCACCAACTATGAACACCATTTGCAGGAAGGCTCCCTTGCCCTAGTAACCAAAGTTGGGAATGTAGAAACCGTCCGCCTTGTGGCCATTCCCCACAACAGCATCTGTAAATCCAGTGCTGATAGTCACTTAATATTCAAAAGGACTGCAGGGCTGTAAACGACACCTGCCTTCAAAAACTGTCCTGGGGTCGGGAATTGACAAAACATTTCAAAACAGGGAAAACTCTCAAGAAAATAATTTCAAGAGGAAAACTTTTCTCACTATTTAAAAAAAAAAAAAAAGGACATGGAAAAATTCTCAACATCAGTCATAATTAGAGCCATGCAAATCTACACTAGAAAAAAATATCACCTCACATCAGACAGAATGGCCACCAGCAAAAAGTCTACAAACATTAAATACTGAACTTGTTCTGGAGAAATGCGTACCCTCTTTGCAGTTGGTGGGATGTAGTGTATTAACAGCCACTAATGAGAAAGAATGGAGGTGTCGTTAAAAGGTAAAAATTGAGTTACCATATGATCTGACCAACCCACTAGTGGGCCTATCAACCAAGAAGACCACAGTTGAAAAGACACAGGCACCTGAAAGTCCACTGCAGCAAGATATACACTAACCAAGACATGGAAACAACCACAATGTCCATCGACACATGAATGGACAAAGAATAAGTGGTACATGTACACAGTGGAATAGTAGCGAGAAAAAAGAATGAAACATTGCCCTTTGCAGCACCATAGATGAGCCTTGAGATAATCATACTACGTGAAAAAAGTCAGAAAGAGAAAGACAAATATCCTGTGACATCATTTATAGGTGTCATCTAGAAATTGATACCAATGAACAAATTTCCACAGAGGTTTATTCTGTTAAATAAAAATTAAATTTAAAAAAAACAAGCAAGAAGTAATGAGACATAAGCTTTTGGGGGTTTGTCCTGGCACTTTCCACTCTAATTTACAACCTAGGAACACGACTTCCAGGAAAGCTTCTGTTTCACTAATAACTAGAGTTGTGAATGTAGTAATCCTGCCGCCTTGTGGCCATTTCCTGCAACAGCAGCTTTAAACCTAGTGCTAATAGTCACTTCATATTCACAAGGACTGGTGGGCTGTAAATAACACCTGCCCTCAAAATATGCCCTGAGGGACTTTCCCTGGTGGCGCAGTGGTTAAGAACCCGCCTGCCAGTGCAGGGCACACGGGTTCGAGCCCTGGTTCAGGAAGATCCCACATGCCGTGGAGCAAGTAAGCCCATGTGCCACAACTACTAAGCCTGCGCTCTAGAGCCCGCGAGCCACAACTACTGAGCCCACGCACCACAACTACTGAAGCCCGCATGCCTAGAGCCCGTGCTCCACAACAAGAAAGCCACCGCAATGAGAAGCCCGCACACCTCAACGAAGAGTAGCCCCCGCTGGCCGCAACTAGAGAAAGCCCGCGAGCAGCAACGAAGACCCAGTGCAGCCAAAAATAAATAAAATTTTTTAAAAAATGTCCTGAGGTCGGTAACTGACACAAAAATTCAAAACTGGGCAAATTTTCAAGAAGACAATTTCAAGACATAAATTTTACTCACACTGAGAAAAAAAAAAAGGACATGGCAAAATGCTCAATATCACAAATTATTAGAGACATGCAAATCCTAACTACAAAAAGTAGGGGAGAAGGAAGGAGACACAAGCCCTTGGGTGTTTGTCCAGACACATTCCACTCTAATTTCCAATCAGGAAAAGGACTTTCCCTAAGGCTCAGTTTGCCCCAATTACCAGAGTGGGGCATGCAACAACATGAAAACTGGTTCTTGGGGGCCCTGGATATTCATAAGGCCCTTGAGGCTGTAAATGACAGCCTGTAAATGACAGGCTGAAAATGACACCTGTGTCTCAGGGATAGTTATGGAAAACAAATTCAAAACCAGGCAGGATTCAGGAACCAGATATCAAGATGTAAATTTCCCACACAGTGATTTTATATATTTTTTTTAAAGTGCACCAGAAGCTACTCAACATCGGAAATTGTCGGCTAATGCAAAAAAAAGGTATACCTAATTGTAGGCTAATGCAAAAAAGGATACCTAGAATGAGGTATCACCTCTCACCAGTCAGAATGACCATCACCACAAAGTCTCAAAAAAAGAAATGCTGGAGAGAAGTGAAGAAAAGGGAACCTTGTTACACTGTTGCTGGGAATGAAATTTGCTAACAGGCACTCTGGAGAACATTATGAAGGTTCCTTAAAAACAGAAAAATAGAGCTACCTTAGGATCCAGCAAATCCACTCCTCGGTGTAAATCCGGGGAAAACCAGAAATCGACAAGACACGTGCACCACAACATTCACTGTAGCACTGTTTACAAGAGCCTAGACTTGAAAGCAACGAAAGTGTCCATTGAAGGATGAATGGATAAAAAACATGTTGTACATATATACAATGGAATATTACTCAACTATGAAATGAATGAAATAAGGTCATTTGCAGCAACTCGGATGGACCTTGATATACTAAGTGACATAAATCAGACAGAGAAAGGTAAATTTCATATGATATCACTTAGAGGTAGAATCTAAAAACTGATACAAATGAACTAACTTACAAAACAGAAACAGAGTCACAGATTTAGAAAACAAACTTATGGCTACCAATGAGAAAGGTGGGGAGGAGGCATAAATTAGGAGGTTTAAATTAGCATACATATTCTTATATAGAGAAAATAGATAATAAGGACCTACTATATAGCACAGGGAATATGACTCAACAGATTCTAATAACTGAAAAAGAATATGTAAGAATGTTATGAATCCAAAAAAGAATACCTAGATGTCTTTGTATAAGTGATTCCAGTTGCTGTACTCAAAAGAGGAACACAACTTTGTAAGTCAGCTATACTCCACTATACAATAAAAATAAAATTAAAAAAAAAAAAGAGAGAGGGCTTCCCTGGTGGTGCAGTGGTTGAGGGTCCGCCTGCCGATGCAGGGGACACGGGTTTGTGCCCCGGTCCGGGAAGATCCCACATGTCGCGGAGTGGCTGGGCCCGTGAGCCATGGCCGCTTGGCCTGCGCGTTTGGAGCCTATGCTCCACAACAGGAGACGCCACAACGGTGAAAGGCCCGCATACCGCAAAAAAAAAAAAAAAAAAGAGAGAGAGAGAGAAATAGTTTCTAAATTGCTTCAGGCGCAGTGCCCCAAACTGGCGTCACATCCCTGGAGCCAGAGCCAGAACGGGTTTGGGTCCCAAGGCTGCACTGTCATTGGGCTGAGAGAGTTGGGGAGACAGTGCCAGCAAATGAGGGGTCCCTGGAATTGTACTGGCTGACCCCACTACATAGATACAAAATCTCCAAGGCCAGGCAAGCCGCCCTACTGCTAAAACATGGCTCAGACACCCAATGGATGGTGGATCCCCTGGGCTGGAAGAGATTTAAAAAGTCACCTGGTCTCCCCATCTGCTGGTGTTGGGGTTCGCACCTCTAGCCTTTTTTTTAGAGTCGTCCCACCAGCTGAAGACAGTACCCTCAACAGCCAGTTTTGCACGGCTTGGAATTTGTCCGGGGGAGGGAGATGCAGGGGAAGGTGGGTAAGGAATGAGACACAAGCCCTAGGGTCTTGGACAGGCACATTCCACTCTAATTTCCAATCAGGAAAGGGACTTTCCCTAAGGCTCAGGTTGCCCCAATTACCAGAGTGGGGTATGAAGAAATCCTGCCGCTTTGTGGCCAATTCCCGAAACGACAAATTGAAAACCGGTGCTTGGGGGCACTGCATAGTCACGAGGCCCTCGAGGCTGTAAATGCCACTTGCATCTTGGAGTTAGTTATCGAAAATGACTTCAAAACAGGGCAGAATTTCGAGAAGCAGATATCAAGATGTAAATTTCATTCACAGTTTTTTTTTTTTAAAGCCCACCAAAACCTGCTCAACATCGCAAATTCTAGGGAAATGCAAAAACACTATAAGGAGGTATTACCATTGAGGCAGGACGACCATCAGCACAAAAGTCTAAAGGAAGAAATGCTAGAGAGTACGGGGAGAATATGGAACCATGACACACTGCTGCTGAGAATGTAAATTGCTAACTGCCACTCTGAAGAACAGTATGAGATTCCTTAAAAATCGAAAAATAGAGCTACCAGAGGGTCCAGCAATTCCACTCCTGGGTGTAAACTGGGGAAAACCAGATTTCGAAAAGATACATGCACCCCAACATTCACTGTAGCACTGTTTCCAAAAGCCTAGACTAGGAAGCAAGGGAAGTGTCCATCGAAGGACGAGTGGATAAAGAAGATGTGGTACTTATGCACAATGGAATATTACACAACCATGGATATGAATGAAATAAGGCCAGTTGCAGCAACTCAGGTGGACCTATATACGATCATACTAAGTGACATAGACAGAGACTTATAATATCACCTAGGTGGAATCTAAACATGGATGCAAATGAACTAACTTACAAAACAGAAACAGAGTCACAGATTTAGAAAACAAGTTTATAGCTACCAAAAGGGAAAGGTGAGGGGGGGAGGCATAAACCAGGACGTTGAAATTGGCATACATACACTTCCATAGAGAAAAGAGATAATCGATAAGAACCTACTGTATAGCACATAGAACTCGACTCAACACACTGTAATCACCAGTAAAGAATACATAAGACTGGTAAGAATCTGAAAAAGAATATGTAGATGTCTCTCTGTAAGTGAATCAAGTGGATGTACACCAGAAATAAACACAGCATTGTAAGTCAGCTATACTCCACTATAAAAATAAAGATAAATTACAAAAAGAGAGAGAGGGAAATTCTTACTAAATTCATTCAGGGGTGGTGACCCAACCTGGCGTCACATCATCTAGACCCAGACCTGGCTAGGGTCCTAAGGCTGGACACTCCTGGGGCTGAGCGACCTATGAGGATGTGCCAGCAAATGCAGCCCCATTGGAGCTGTACCGCCTGGTCCCCACTCCATGGGTCCCAAATCTCCAGGTGCAGGGAAGCCAACCTACAGCCAAACATGCCTGTGACCCCAAGGATGGTGGACTGTCTGGTTGGGAAGAGTTTGGGAAAGTCGCCTCATCTCCACATCTCCTGGTGGTGGGGTTCCCCCCCACCAGCCTCTTTCCTTAAAGTCTCCTCACCTGGGGAAGACAGCACCCTCAACAGCCGGTTTTGCACGGCTTGGAATTTGTCCGGGGGATGGGGGGAAGGGGGGGAAGGGGGAGAAGGAATGAGACACAAGCCCCGGGTGTTTGGACAGGCACATGCCACTCTAATTTCCAATCAGGAAGAGGGCTTTCCCAAAGGCTCAGGTTGCCCCAGTAACCAGAATGGGGCTTGAAGCAATCCTGCTGCGCTGTGGCAGGTTCCCAAAACAAGTTGAAAACCGGTGCTCAGGGACACTACAATTCACAAAGCCTACAGGGTTGTAAATGACACCTATCCTCCACAAACATCTTGGGGTAAGTAATCGAAAAGGACTTGAAAACAAGGCAGAATTGCAGGAACCAGATAGCAAGAGGTAGATTGGACTCACCTTTAAAGCACATGAAAAGCTGCTCAACATCGCCAATGATTCAGCTGGCCAAAAAGGGTGTACTGGTTTTTCCTTAATATACTAAGTAATTAAATGACAAACTGATGTTTTCTCTAAGTAACAAACTGACGCTGACCCTACTAAGGCCTTTATGCTGTCCCTAACTGAGGCCCTGACACTGAGCCTAAATCCCTGAGCTGTCCCTCATCGTCCTCAACCTATCCCTAGGTAACGACCTGATGCTCTTCCCTAGCTTTCGCCCTGACTCTGTCCCTAACTAATGAACTGACACTCTTCCTAAGGCCCAGATGCCATACCTAACTAACACTCTGGTGCTGACATTAACTAAGGCCCTGACACTGTCCCTAACTAAGGCCCTGACAGTGCCCCTAACTATCACCCTGAACTGGTCCCTAACTAATAGCCTGGTGCTGCCTGAAGGTAATGTCCTGAGACTGTCCCTAACTAATGTCCTGACACTGTCCCAAACTATTACCTTGATGCTCTCCCTAACTAAGGCCCTAACACAGTCCTTATCTAAGGCCCTGATGCTGTCCCTATCTCCCTGAATCTGTCCTTAACTAACGACCTGATGCTGTCTATAAGTAATGAGCTGACACTGTCCCTAACCATCACCCTGATGCTGTCTCTAACAAAAGCCTGACACTGACCTAAGTCCCTGATGCTGTCCCCTAGTATTGCCCTAATCCTGTCTCTAAGTAATGACCTGATGCTGTCCCTAAATAAAGTACTGATGTTTTCCCCCAGCTCTAGCCCTGACGCTGTCCTTAACTAATGACCTGATGTTATCTGTAAGTAATGACCTGATGCTGTCCCTAACACCCGACACTGTTGCGAACTATTGCCCTGATACTGTCCCTCACTAAAGCCTGATGCTAACCCTAAAAGTCCCTGACACTGTCTCTATTGCCCTGAACCTGTCCCTAAGTAATAAGCTGATGCTTCCTCTAAGTAACAAACTGATGTTGTCCCTAAATAAGGCCCTGACGCAGTCTGTAACTATCACCCTGAAACTGTCCCTAGGTAACGACCTGAGGCTCTTCCCTAGCTATTGCCCTGACACTGTCCCTAACACACACCCTGATGCTGTCCCTAACTAAAGTCTTGATACTGGCCCTAACTATCACTCTGAACCTGTCCCTAACTAACAACCTGATACTGTCTGTAGGTAATGACCTAATGCTGTCCCTAACAAAGAATCTGACACTGTTCCTTACTAAGACCCTAACACTGTCACTTACTAATGCCCTGACACTCCCTAATAACCTGAAGCTGTCCTTCGCTAATGCCTGATGGTGAACCTAAGGCCCTCACGCTGTCCCTAAATAAGGGCCTGATGCTGTTATTAACTAAAGCCCTGATGCTGTTCCTAACTATCTCCCTGAACCTCTATCTAACTAATGACCTGAGGCTGTCTGTAAGTAATGGCCTAATGCTGTCCCTAACCGATGCCTGATGCTGTCGCTAACTATTGCACTGATTCTGTCCCTAACTAAAGCCCAATGCTCACCCTAAGTCCCTGATGCTGTCTCTAAATGTCCCCCTGAACCTGTCACTAAATAATAACCTGACAAAGTCCCTAACACTTGAGGCAGTACCTAACTAAATTCCTGATGTTGTTCCTTCCCTAAGCTCTCGCCCTGACCCTGTCTCTAAATAATGCCTGTAGCTGTCCCTAACTATTGCCCTGATGCTGTCCCTAATTAAAGCCTTACCATGTCCCTAACTAATGCCCTGACGCTATCCCTAATGATCATCCTGATCTGACCATAAGTCCCTGATGCACTCTATAACTATTGCCCTGAACCTGTTCCTAAATAATGACCTTTCCCTGTTCCTAACTAAATTCCTGATGCTGTTCCCTACCTATCCCTCTGAACATGTCCCTCAGTAAGGAACTGATGGTATCCCTAACTAAAGACCACATGCTGTCCCCTAGCTATCACCTTGAACACATCCCTAAGGGCCTA
This sequence comes from Hyperoodon ampullatus, assembly GCF_949752795.1. Lineage (NCBI taxonomy): Eukaryota > Metazoa > Chordata > Mammalia > Artiodactyla > Ziphiidae > Hyperoodon > Hyperoodon ampullatus. Next base: position 29,933,533 of record NC_136916.1, on the reverse strand, counting down.
ATGCTGTCCCTAACCCTAACCCTGAGACATGACTATGTCCCTGATTCTGTCCCTAATAAGCACTTTAAACCTGTCTCTAAGTAATGTCCCTGATTCTGTCCCTAATAAGCACTTTAAACCTGTCTCTAAGTAATGTCCCTGATGCTGTCCCTAAGTCCTGATGCTGTTCCCTAGCTTTAGCCCTGATGTTGTCCTTAACTAACCACCCGACAATGTCCCTAACTATCATCCTGATGCTGTCCATAACTAAAGCCTGATGCTGACCCTAACTATTGCCCCGATGCTGGTCTGAACTAAAGCCAGATGCTGACCCTAAAGAAGTCTCTGACACTGTCTCTATTGCCCTGAACCTGTCCCTAAATAAAAACCAGATGTTTTCTGTAAGTAAAGAACTGAAACCTAACTTAAGGCTCTGACGCTGTCCCTAACTGTCACCCTGAACCTGTCCCTAGGTAACGACCTGATGCTCTTCCCTAGCAATCGCCCTGCCACTGTCCCTAACTAATGCCCTGAACTGTTCCTAACTAAGTCCCTGATGCTGCCCCTAATTAATGTTCTGATGCTGGTCCTAACTAGTACCTTACTCTGACCCTACCAAAGCCCCTGTTGCTGTCCCTAAGACCCTGACGCTGTCCCTAACTCAGACCCTGATGCTGTCCCTAACTAATGACCTGAAGCTGTCCATAATTAATGCATGATGCTGAACCTAAGGTCCTGATGCTGTCCCTAACTATCTCCCTGAACCTTTCCCTAACTAAAGACCTGAGGCTGTCTGTAAGTAATGACATAGTGCTGTCCCTAACTAACACAAATTCTAATGAGAAAACACCCACTCCCATCACCCTCTTGGGCATCAGCACAAGGCAGGAATCAGCTGCATCCTTTCTTTATCCCTCCCATTTTTCCAGAACCTTTCCTTCAAGGAGAAATCTCTGGGCTCTGCAGGAACTATGAGTGGTGACCATCAGGTAAATCTGAGACTGAAAAGCAAGAGACAGGGGAGGAGATGAGAATTGGTGATGGGGAGAAGCAGGGGAGTCCACATTCAGTCTCAGGCTGAGAGTCTGGGTTAAGCTCCAACGAAGGTAAGGACCACCAGGAGCTAAGCCCCACTGGCTCTGTCACCTGGTGTGGGGATTGGGGACAGCCAAACCACCATGGCCACTCTCAGAGAAGTAAAGAAGGTGAGAGGGCACCGTTGGCAGCCAGATTGAAAGCGGTGACTGCTATGAAATAAGATGCCCTTTTCAGAAAAGCAAAGGATGTTCTCTTCATTCTCAAAGACTTGCAAATACTCTGTGTTCTTCCGGAGGCATGCTGAAGCCTTCAGCGTTTGAGGGCAGTAATGGAAGGAATCTGGGCTCAAAACAATCCAGCACTCACTCCTTGAGGGTGCTGAGGATGACCAGTGTTCACCCCTTGGCTGCTGTGGGGCCTGAAATCCCCTTATCACCTAGGACGGGAGGGGCCACACACACACTCCCCTGGACCAGCATGGGGCTGGGCTTGTGGGCTACAGACCTTTATCAGATACATGATTTGCAAACATCTTGTGCAATTTTGGATGGTGGATTATCTTTTTCCTTGCTCCCTTTATTCACAACAGTTTTTCGTTTTGAGGAAGTCCAATTCGTCTATTTTGTCTTTTGTTGCTTGTGCTTTTGGTAGCAGATCTAAGAAATCATGGCCAAATCCAAGGTCATGAAGATTTACTCTCATGTTTTATTCTCCGAGTTTTATAATTTTGGTTCTTACATCTAGGCCTTTGATCCATTTTGAGTTGATTTTGTATACAGGAGGAGGTAAGGGTCCAACTTTATTCTTTTGCATGTGGGTATCCCATTGTCCCAGCATCTGTGCTAATGGTTTGGGAAAAAATATTTGCAAATGATGCAATGGACAAGGGCCTAATTTCCAAAATATACAAACAGCTCATACAACTCAAAAAAAAAAAATCAAAAAATGGGCAAGTCTCAGAGACCTCTGGGACAACATTAAATGCACCAACATTCGAATTATAGGGGTTCCAGAAGAAGAAGAGAAAAAGAAAGGGACTGAGAAAATATTTGAAGAGATTATAGTTGAAAACTTCCCTAATATGGGAAAGGAAATAGTGAATCAAGTCCAGGAGGCACAGAGAGTCCCATACAGAATAAATCCAAGGAGAAATATGCCAAGACACATATTAATCAAACTGTCAAAAATTAAACACAAAGAAATCATATTAAAAGCAGCAAGGCAAAAACAACAAATAACACACAAGGGAATCCCCATCAGGATAACAGCTGATCTCTCAGCAGAAACTCTACAAGCCAGAAGGGAGTGGCAGGACATAATTAAAGTGATGAAGGAGAAAAACTTGCAACCAACATTACTCTACCCAGCAAGGATCTCATTCAGATTTGATGGAGAAATTAAAACGATTACAGACAAGCAAAAGCTGAGAGAGTTCAGCACCACCAAACCAGCTTTACAACAAATGCTAAAGGAACTTCTCTAGGCAAGAAACACAACAGAAGGAAAAGACCTACAATAACGAACCCAAAACAATTAAGAAAATGGGAATAGGAACATACATATCGATAATTACCTTAAATGTAAATGGACTAAATGCTCCCACCAAAAGACACAGATTGGCTGAATGGATACAAAAACAAGACCCATATATATGCTGTCTACAAGAGACCCACTTCAGACCTAGAGACACATACAGACTGAAAGTAAGGGGATGGAAAAAGATATTCCATGCAAATGGAAACCAAAAGAAAGCTGGAGTAGCAATTCTCATATCAGACAAAATAGACTTTAAAATAAAGACTACTAGAAGAGACAAAGAAGGACACTACATAATGATCAAGGGGTCGATCCAAGAAGAAGATATAACAATTGTAAATATTTATGCACCCAACATAGGAGAACCTCAATACATAAGGCAAATACTAACAGCCATAAAAGGAGAAATCGACAGTAACACAATCATAGTAGGGGACTTTAACACCCCACTTTCACCAATGGACAGATCATCCAAAATGAAAATAAATAAGGAAACACAAGCTTTAAATGATACATTAAACAAGATGGACTTAATTGATATTTATAGGACATTCCATCCAAAAACAACAGAATACACATTTTTCTCAAGTGCTCATGGAACATTCTCCAGGATAGATCATATCTTGGGTCACAAATCAAGCCTTGGTAAATTTAAGAAAATTGAAATTGTATCAAGTATCTTTTCTGACCACAATGCTATGAGACTAGATATCAATTACAGGAAAAGAGCTGTAAAAAATACAAACACATGGAGGCTAAACAATACACTACTTAATAACGAAGTGATCACTGAAGAAATCAAAGAGGAAATTTAAAAATACCTAGAAACAAATGACAATGGAGACACGACGACCCAAAACCTATGGGATGCAGCAAAAGCAGTTCTAAGAGGGAAGTTTATAGCAATACAATCCCACCTTAAGAAACAGGAAACATCTCGAATAAACAACCTAACCTTGCACCTAAAGCAATTAGAGAAAGAAGAACAAAAACATCCCAAAGTTAGCAGAAGGAAAGAAATCATAAAAATCAGATCAGAAATAAATGAAAAAGAAATGAAGGAAATGATAGCAAAGATCAATAAAACTAAAAGCTGGTTCTTTGAGAAGATAAACAAAATTGATAAACCATTAGCCAGACTCATCAAGAAAAAAAGGGAGAAGACTCAAATCAATAGAATTAGAAATGAAAAAGGAGAAGTAACAACTGACACTGCAAAAATACAAAAGATTATGAGAGATTAGTATAAGCAACTCTATGCCAATAAAATGGACAACCTGGAAGAAATGGACAAATTCTTAGAAATGCACAACCTGCCAAGACTGAATCAGGAAGAAATAGAAAATATGAACAGACCAATCACAAGCACTGAAATTGAAACTGTGATAAAAAATCTTCCAACAAACAAAAGCCCAGGACCAGATGGCTTCACAGGCGAATTCTATCAAGCATTTAGAGAACAGCTAACACCTATCCTTCTCAAACTCTTCCAAAATATAGCAGAGGGAGGAACACTCCCAAACTCATTCTACGAGGCCACCATCACCTTGATACCAAAACCAGACAAAGATGTCACAAAGAAAGAAAACTACAGGCCAATATCACTGATGAACATAGATGCAAAAATCCTCAACAAAATATTAGCAAACAGAATCCAACAGCACATTAAAAGGATCATACACGATGATCAAGTGGGGTTTATTCCAGGAATGCAAGGATTCTTCAATATACGCAAATCAATCAACGTGATACACCATATTAACAAATTGAAGCAGAAAAACCATATGATCATCTCAATAGATGCAGAGAAAGCTTTCGACAAAATTCAACACCCATTTATGATAAAAACCCTGCAGAAAGTAGGCATAGCGGGAACTTTCCTCAACATAATAAAGGCCATATATGACAAACCCACAGCCAGCATCGTCCTCAATGGTGAAAAACTGAAACCATTTCCACTAAGATCAGGAACAAGGCAAGGTTGCCCACTCTCACCACTCTTATTCAACATAGTTTTGGAAGTTTTAGCCACAGCAATCAGAGAAGAAAAGGAAATAAAAGGAATCCAAAGTGGAAAAGAAGAAGTAAAGCTGTCACTGTTTGCAGATGACATGATACTATACATAGAGAATCCTAAAGATGCTACCAGAAAACTACTAGAGCTAATCAATGAATTTGGTAAAGTTGCAGGATACAAAATTAATGCACAGAAATCTCTGGCATTCCTATATACTAATGATGAAAAATCTGAAAGTGAAATCAAGGAAACACTCCCATTTACCATTGCAACAAAAAGAATAAAATATCTAGGAATAAACCTACCTAAGGAGACAAAAGACCTGTATGCAGAAAATTATAAGACACTGATGAAAGAAATTAACGATGATACAAATGGATGGAGAGATGTACCATGTTCTTGGATTGGAAGAATCAACATTGTGAAAATGACTCTACTACCCAAAGCAATCTACAGAGTCAATGCAATCCCTATCAAACTACAACTGGCATTTTTCACAGAACTAGAACAAAAAATTTCACAATTTGTATGGAAACACAAAAGACCCCGAATAGCCAAAGCAATCTTGAGAACGAAAAACGGAGCTGGAGGAATCAGGCTCCCTGACTTCAGACTATACTACAAAGCTACAGTAATCAAGACAGTATGGTACTGGCACAAAAACAGAAAGATAGATCAATGGAACAGGATAGAAAGCCCAGAGATAAACCCACGCACATATGGTCACCTTATCTTTGATAAAGGAGGCAGGAATGTACAGTGGAGAAAGGACAGTCTCTTCAATAAGTGGTGCTGGGAAAACTGGATAGGGACATGTAAAAGTATGAGATTAGATCACTCCCTAACACCATACACAAAAATAAGCTCAAAATGGATTAAAGACCTAAATGTAAGGCCAGACACTATCAAACTCTTAGAGGAAAACATAGGCAGAACACTCTATGACATAAATCACAGCAAGATCCTTTTTGACCCACCTCCTAGAGAAATGGAAATAAAGACAAAAATAAACACATGGGACCTAATGAAACTTAAAAGCTTTTGCACAGCAAAGGAAACCATAAACAAGACCAAAAGACAACCCTCAGAATGGGAGAAAATATTTGCAAATGAAGCAACTGACAAAGGATTAATCTCCAAAATTTATAAGCAGCTCATGCAGCTCAATAACAAAAAAACAAACAACCCAATCCAAAAATGGGCAGAAGACCTAAATAGACATTTCTCCACAGAAGATATACAGACTGCCAACAAACACATGAAAGGATGCTCAACATCTTTACTCATTAGAGAAATGCAAATCAAAACTACAATGAGATATCATCTCACACCAGTCAGAATGGCCATCATCAAACAATCTAGAAACAATAAATGCTGGAGACAGTGTGGAAAAAAGGGAACACTCTTGCACTGCTGGTGGGAATGTGAATTGGTACAGCCACTATGGAGAACAGTATGGAGGTTCCTTAAAAAACTACAAATAGAACTACCATATGACCCAGCAATCCCACTACTAGGCATATACCCTGAGAAAACCATAATTCAAAAAGAGACATGTACCAAAATGTTCATAGCAGCCCTATTTACAATAGCCCAGAGATGGAAACAACCTAAGTGTCCATCATCGGATGAATGGGTAAAGAAGATGTGGCACATATATACAATGGAATATTACTCAGCCATAAAAAGAAATGAAATTGAGCTATTTGTAATGAGGTGGATGGACCTAGAGTCTGTCATACAGAGTGAAGTAAGTCAGAAAGAGAAAGACAAATACTGTATGCTGACACATACATATGGAATTTAAGAAAAAAAAATGTCATGAAGAACATAGGGGTAAGACAGGAATAAAGACACAGACCTACTAGAGAATGGACTTGAGGACATGGGGAGGGGGAAGGGTAAGCTGTGACAAAGTGAAAGAGCGGCATGGACATATATAAACTACCAAACGTAAGGTAGATAGCTAGTGGGAAGCAGCCGCATAGCACAGGGAGATCAGCTCGGTGCTTTGTGACCGCCTGGAGGGGTGGGATAGGGAGGGTGGGAGGGAGACGCAAAAGGGAGGGGATATGGGAACATATGTATATGTGTAACTGATTAAATTTGTTATAAAGCAAAAAATAAAAAATTAAAAAAATTTTTTAAAAAATTACAAAAAAAAAAATTTTAAATAGCCACATATGACTAGTATTCTACCATATTAGACAGTACAGATCTAGAACAAGAGTGTCTTTTTCCCTACCAGAAATGACTTACTTTACCATGCAAATGATGGAGAGCTACTAAAAGATTGAATTTACATTTTAGAAAGCTTTTTCTGGCTGCTTTAAGGGAGTATGATTTTAGGGGTTGGGAACAGAAAGCAAATGCTGAAGGTCTGGAAGGTGCTCATTCGATCTGGCAACTAGGAGATCACTGCTAATTTTAGACTGAGAAGTTATGGTAGAGTAGCAGAGTTGTAAACCTCACTGGAAAGAGAGCCTGCAAATACAAACCATTCTTTCAAGAAATCTGCCTCTGAAAGAAGAAAGGAAGTGGGGAAAATACATCATGAAGAGCCCATCATGTGCTAGAATTTGAAAGGAGGAACTTCACATTGATTACTCCATTTAACTTTACTTAATTCTCAAAACAAATCTGTAGTAAACCTCATCTCCATTTATAAAAAGCCTCAAAGGGGCTAAGTACCTTGCCTAGGGACACACTGGTGTGGCTAGGATTATAAAACTAGGGTCTTTTTCAGGCCAAAATTCATTCTCTTAAAGGTCAATACAGGGCTTCCCTGGTGGCGCAGTGGTTGGGGGTCCGCCTGCCGGTGCAGGGGACGCGGGTTCGTGCCCCGGTCCGGGAGGATCCCACATGCCGCGGAGCGGCTGGCCCGTGAGCCATGGCCGCTGAGCCTGCGCGTCCGGAGCCTGTGCTCCGCGGCAGGAGGGGCCACAACGGTGAGAGGCCCATGTACCGAAAAAAAAAAAAAAAAAGGTCAATACAAAACTGACAAGAGAAATGCAGGATTGAAGCAGGATCGGTGGAAACACTAAGGATGAGAGTGATAGAATAATTGATGGAGCAAGGCTCTGTAGGAGATAGGTAGAAATGGAACTCAGTCTAGACAAGAGATATTAACCTTGGATGAGAAGAGGAAAATCACCTCCTCTGAGATGGAAAGATAGAAATCAACAGAAGACAAGACCTTCTGTGAGGAGATGAGAATAAAAGTTTAAAGATGATGGTTTAATCTAGCCGTGATGGGAAGACAGAGGAATGGATGTGAGACCAGAAAAGGTACTTCTCTTTTATCATCAGTCCTTTGATCTTTTTTTTTTAATTGAAGTATAGTTCATATACAATATTGTGTTAGTTTCAGGTGTACAGCAAAGTGATTCCATTATACATATTTTTTTCTGATTCTTTTCCATTATAGGTTATTATAAGATACTGAATATAGCTCCCTGTGCTGTAAATCCTTATTGTTTATTTTATATATAGTAGTGTGTATCTGTTAATCCCATACTCTTAATTTATCCCTCCCCCTTCCTCTTTCCCTTTTGGTAAACATAAGTTTGTTTTCTAAAAAAAAAAAAAAAAAAAAAAAAATGGGCAGAAGCTCTAATTAGACATTTCTCCAAAGAAAACATACAGATGGACAATAGGCACATGAAAAGATGCTCCACATCGCTAATTATTAGAGCAATGCAAATCAAAACTACGATGAGGTACCACCTCACACTGGTCAGAATGGCCATCATTAAAACGTCTACAAATAACAAATGCTGGAGGGGGTGTGGAGAAAAGAAAACCCTCCTACACTGTTGGTGGGAATGTGAATGGTGCAGTCACTATGAAAAACAATATGGAAGTTCCTCAAAAAACTAAAAATAGAGTTGCCATATGAACCAGCAATCCTACTCCTGGGCATATATCCAGACGAAACTATAATTCAAAAAGATATACACCACTATGTTCATAGCAGCACTATTCACAATAGCCAAGACATGAAAACAACCTGAATGTCCATCAACAGAAGAATGGATAAAGAAGATGTGGTATATATATATACACACACACAATGGAATGCTACTCAGCTATAAAAAGAAATAATGCCATTTACAGCAACATGGATGGACCTAGAGGTTATCATACTAAGTGAAATAAGTCAGACAGAGAAAGACAAATACCACATGATATCACTTATATGTGGAATCTAAAATGAGACACAAATGAACATATCTACCAAACAGAAATAGATTCATAGATATAGAAAACAGACTTGTGGTTGCCAAGGGGAAGAAGCAGGGAGGGATCGATTGGGAGTTTGGGATTAGCAGATGCAAACTATTATATATAGGATGGATAAACAACAAGCTCGTACTGTATAGCATAGGGAACTCTATTCAATATCCTGTAATAAACCATAATGGAAAAGTATATGAAAAAGAGTATATATATTTATATATCTATATATCTGAATAACTTTGCTGTACAACAGAAATTAACACAACATTGTAAATCAACTATACTTGAATAAAATAAATTTTTAAAAAATTAAGTTGAGGGCTTCCCTGGTGGCGCAGTGGTTAAGAACCCACCTGCCAATGCAGGGGACACGGGTTCGAGCCCTGGTCCGGGAAGATCCCACATGCCATGGAGCAGCTAAGCCTGTGCGCCGCAACTACTGAGCCTGTGCTCTAGAGTCTGTGAGCCACAACTACTGAGCCGCGTGTCACAACTACTGAAGCCTGCACACCTAGAGCCCGTGCTCCACAACAAGAGAAGCCACCTCAATGAGAAGCCCATGCACCACAACAAAGACCCAATGGAACCAAAAATAAATACATTTTTAAAAATTAAGTTGAGATTATAAAAGTGGCTTCAAACTAATTGGTATAAAGTAGGCCTTATTCCTCTTGTCCTTTCATACTGGGACAAATGTATAAATAGACAGAAACTAAACCAGGATTTCTCCAGTCTGAACTCATATCACACAGAACTTTAATTGTGAAAAAACCATTAACACCAGTTACACCATTGGGATGTCCTGACGCAGTATCAAGGTTGTAAAGGTTGTATCAAGCCTGCAGAATCCACTAAATATGGAAATTCAAACTGAAATGAAGCCAAATATCCCATGACTTCTCCAAAACTAGTTATATGACAATCAACTGGAAACCATATACAATCAAATGAATGTAGACAGAAACAACTATATCCTTCCTTTTTTTTCTTTTTAGATGAGGATGGTATTTAAGGTGATGTCTTGGGCCATTTCAGGGAGTTACTCAATTTCCTGGGTCTCTCCCATGCACACAGGAGGTACACATGTCATTTAACTTGCTTGTGCAACTATGTGAAGGTAGTTAATACCACAAAACTGTATACTTAAAATGAATTAAATGTTAATGTCATGTTTTATATTTTTAATAACAATGAAAAAAAAGCATAATGCTGATATTTTTTACAACATAAATGAACATTAAAAACATCCTTAGTGGAAAAAAGCCATACAGAAAAGGCCACCCAGATCCCATATTTATCTTGTCTGCTTTAAATCCATCAAGGTTGTCCAAATGAGGGAAAAACTCAGTAATGGTTCCAGAAAAAGAAAACTAGATCAGGATGGAAAAAGACATTTTCATACAGTTGGGACAGCAGGTGAAAGTTGATGTGGGCCTGTGTATTAAATTATAATGTGGAAATCATGATTTCCTCATTTAGGGGTTATGTGCTAGTTCCTCAGGAGAATATCCCTGTTCTGGGTAAAACACACTGAGCATTTTGTGTGACGTGGCAGATGTGAGTACTTTTTGCCATTATTGAAAAGTTTTCCGTACACTTTAAATTACTGGAAAGTGAATTACTTTTCCAAACAACCATGTCAATACCATACCAGAAAATCAGATAAGACAGCCATCAAACTTTATTATAGAGGCCAAGACTTACCCAGACCAAGTTCAACCAAAGTTGTGATACTTATTTCCCTTGTAGGAGTATACACGTGATGTTAAGAGGCACCATGGGAAGGGTATATTAGTAGCTACCATGTTTTGGGTCCTGTGGATTACCTGGGATGCAGTAGAAACAGTGACCTTTTAGCATTACAATTTTTCACATTACTTCAAAAAACATGTTAAAAAAAATCAGTAAAGTTGCAAAGTATGGAATCAATATGCACAAATCAGTTTTGTTTCTATACACTAATAACAAACAGAAAAATTAAGAAAAGAATCCCATTTACAATTCCATCAGAAAGAACAGTTTAGGAATAAATTTAACCAAGGACATGAAAGACCTATACTCAGAAAACTATAGGACACTGATAAAGAAATTGAAGACACAATAGAAAACAATATTCCATGCTCATGCATCAGAAAAATTACCATCATTAAAATGTTTATTCTACCCAAAGCCATCAACAAACAGTGCCAGGAAAACTAGACACCTGACTCCAAAGAACGACACTGGTCACCATCTACACTGCACAAAAACTAACTAAAAGCCCACAAGGTTCCATATTAAACCCTTTCTCTCCTGAGTCCCCTGAAGATGCACCCCACCCACCCAGCAGTCAGCTGCACTGGAAGTTTCTCCCCACTTGCTCATTTCTTCCTCTTGTGGCATCTCCTCACCATTGGGTCCTGAGAAAACCCAGCTCCTGTCAGTGTGGACACTGCCCCATGGTCCAGAAACCTAAGCCCTGACAGGAGACAAAGCTCCTTGTCCACTTGTCATGGAGCAAAGTCTGTGGGCAGGATGCACCTGTGCCCGCAGGGTCAGAGAGGTGGGTTCAGCGCCCCCTGTGGGACATCAGAGAAGTACCGGGAGCACCACACTCAAACCCAGAGGCCTCATCCCAAATGCAGTTCTGCTGTATGTACTAAGTTTGAAAATCCAAACTGAAATGGAGCCAAGTATCTCACTGTATCTTCTCAAAAGATAGTTAAAGAACAATTAATTAGAAACCATATGTAATGAAATGAATGTAGACACAAACTTTACAACTTAAACCAAAATTCACTCAAAATTGCCCATAGACAAATTTAAATTACCAAACTATAAAAATTCTAGAATCTGAGAACAGAAGAAAATCTACATGACCTTGGGTCTGGTGATCCATTTTAAAACACACAATACCAAAAGTCTATCAACAAAAGAAAAATAATTAATAATGTAGACTTTTTAAAATTAAAAATTTCTACTCTATGAAAGACCTTATTCAGAAAACCACAAACTGGAAGAAACTATTTCCAAAACACATATCTGATAAAGGATTTGTACGCAATTAAAACTTGGTAAAGATTGAAACACACACCTGGCTAAAGAAGATAAACAGTAAATAAGCATACAATAATATACTCAAGATGCTGGTGGAATGAATGTACAACCTACTTTAGAAGACAGTTTGGCAGTTTTTTCCAAATCTAAACAGTCTCACCTTACGATCCAAGAAGAATACCTCTTGTATTTAGACAACTGTTTTGAAAAACTGTTCAAACAAAAACTAGCATTAAGTAATGCACAGCAGCTCTATTCATAATGGCTAAAAACTTAAAGATATCAGGATGTCCTTCTGTAAATGAATTCATAAGCAAATTAAAGGACATACATCTCAAGGGGAGCAGAATACACCACCCTAAAATACGCCCATTTGACAAAAGGATTATTTTGGACTGATTAATTAAAAAAATAGCAGACCCAGGAGAATCCTTGAAAACCAAGTAGAAAATGCCCTTTTATGAAGTAAATTTACATTTACTAAGGATATCTCCATTTGTAAGGGTGTGTCCTTCTCTGCATCAGGAATTGAATGATGACTAAATATCAAGAAAAATTTGTCAATGGAATAGGCCTGGATGTAAATCTGCATAACAACCATACCCTTGTTTACTGTGCTTTGCCTAATAATCTCCCTTAAATGCCTTCCTCCATTCCCTAACATCTTTCTTTTGTTCTCAGCTGAAGGTAGCATTTAAGGTAATGGCTTGGGCCATTTCAGGGAGTGACTCAGTTTTCCTGGGTATCTTTCAAGTATACAGGAGGTATGCATGGTATATATTAAACTTTTTATTGTTTTTCTCCAGTTCATCTCCCTTTCATTACAAGGGGGGGTCCCAATGAAGAACATAGAAGAGTAGAGGGAAAATTATTTTCCCTCTCATAAAATGCAATGCAACAGCATTCGGAGATATAAAGGAAGGAACCATCAACCCGTGCAAAAAAAAAAAAAAAGGATAAATCTAACACATTGCTAAGTCAAAGAATCCAGTCTGAAGTGCTACACACTGTATGACCTCATTTATATGACATTCTAAAAAAGGCAAAACAGACATGGTAAACAGTTTATGGAATATGTGGTTGAAATAGTCCATATGATATTTTAGTGGTGAATACCTGTCATTATGCATTTGTCTACATCCAAAGATTTTTACAACCCAACAAGTAAATTATAATCTATTCAAATTTATTTACTTAGGATATGGGAGTGTCAAAGACTGGAGTACAGAATATAACAAAGAATCTAACTGTTTTAGAAATGTATGAAAAAAACTCACTGTTGGTGGTGGAGTTACAGACAAAGGTTACAATATCCATGTCATAACAGATCAGGTTGGAGACATCAGTATAAACTATCTTTAGCCTAATAGAGATACACATAGTTCCACATGGAAATCTTTATAATTATGTGTATATGTATAGGCTGGGATACGTGCATATATTGCCATGCATTGTCAGCTGAGCCTATTTAGCTCCCACATGTAAGTTTTTAATACTATTCTCTAATAAAAGGAACAAGGGCTCTTTGAAGAACGGGCTGATACTAGGACTGAGACAGTAAATCTGTGAAGCAGGATAATCTTAAAATATCAGAAAGTAAAAAAGTACCAAAAAAAAAAAAAAACCACACTTAAGAAAAATTATGTAAAATGAGAACAGGAGCAAATGGAAAAGGCTCTCAAAAGCCAAGGCAAGAATGAACTAAACAGTCTAATAATGCAATACTGGATTATAACCAGAAGTTTACAATAATTGTTTACATGTCCAAAAACAATTACACAGTTTTCTATGAATGGTGTTAAATAGAAATCTCCTATGCAGAAAGATTCTAAACAATTCACACAGACACTCAGCTCTCCATCAAGGATGTGAAGCTAACTCCCCTCTCCTCAAGTGTGGGTTCCGCATTATGACTTCCTCCTAAATAAGACACACAGGATGGACATGGGAAAAAATTAACCTCACTGTGGGAAAACTTGACAAACACTACCTCAGCTAGGTGACCAAATTTAAGAATATAAGTGATGAATTCCCTTGAGAGCCTGTTCTCTTGATATATAGTGAAGAGGAAGCACTTTACCTCTGTAATCTGCATTTTCAAAAGCCAAGTCTAATCACAACAAAAACACCAAGAAAATCCCAGTGCAGGGCAGTCTACAAAATACCTGACCAGTCCTCCACCACACTGTCAAGGTCATAGAAACAAGTAGAGTCTGAGCAACTGTCAAGGCCCAGGAGAGACTAAACAGACATTATGACCACATGTCCTTTGTGATCCTGGAACAAGGAAAGGTATAACAAAGGGAACATGAATATAGACTTCAGTTAATAATAAAGTATCAATATTTGTTCATTATTTGTGATGATTCTGTAGAAGATTAGACAGGAAAAATTAAAAGTCAAATAAGAGAAACCTATTGTAACAAACTGGAACTCTAGAGGAAACAGGTGATTTCTTTGTAAAAACACATTACCAAAATGGACCCTAAATTAAGGAAAATACAAAAAGACTAATTAAACACTGAGGAACCTCTTCCCCCTACTGGTTATCCTCTATCACTGTTTCAGGGTTCCCCTCTCCAAGGAGAGGGAGGGAACAGGCACAGAGCTGTTTGGCAGCTCCCCAAATATCTGACCCCACCCAGTATCTTCATCTCCCCCAGCCATGCCCCACCCAGTGAGGACACCTGAGGTGGATCAGGGATTTATTGATTCAGATGTGTCAACTAGGACTTTTTTTTATTCCCAGTGACTGGACACACTTACTGAAGTAAAATAAATTAGTATTTATTGTAAGGGTAGAAATAAATTAATACCGGCAAGTGGCAGGTTTAAGAATGGGTTTGGACCTGGCAGGTCCAGTGATTCATACTATCTCAGTGTGGTCTTGCTCCTTCCCAAAACTCTGTCCTGCTCAGTGCCTTTGGGTGATCCCATTCACAGGCACAGTCTCTCTCACTGCCCTTGGGCCAACAGCAATTCTAGGCTGACAACCACTCACCATCCTTTTTCCTAGCCTTTTTCCTAGAAAGAGCTTCTCCTTTTCTTGGATACCAAGAAAAGTCATGGTTTTAAATTCCTTTGGCCTGGCTTGGGTTACATTCTCACCCTTGACCCATCACAGGAACCAGAAGATGGAAAATGGGACTGGCTAGATGTGGGTTGTAAACCCATCTTCGAGCTGGGTGGAACGTGGGGTCATTCTTCTGGAACTGTTTGGACTGGAAGCAGGTGAGATGTAATTCCCAAAGGAAAACTGAGGCACTAGACTTGGGCATGAGAACAGATGCTGGTTGAGAGAAAGCAGCAGATTCTATGTCAATGACAGCTCACTGCACAGCACCCTTTTTCCAAAAGGAAAAAAGGGGTTCACTTAGGGTCAGGGGCTGCAGCTACTCATCCAGTGTGCTCTTACTGCCCTCTCAAGACTGCAAGAAGTTCTTTCACTTGCTGAAAAGGCAGGATCATTGTTGGTGGTAAACTCAAGCCTCCTGCCTTGGGCATCAGGTCCTCACATCTCAGGGTTTGGCCCAGGATAGCCTATGTGCCCTCAGAAGACACAGAGACCTCATTCCTGCCCCCGAGAGGTGGGAACCCTTGAGTCATGCCATCTCCCTGGCCATATTAATTACCCACCCCTGAAGAACAATGCTGCTCATTTTCCAGTTTCTTCTCTCTCCTTTACCAAGGGAAGAAACCAAATGCTAGGGTGGTAAGGAAACTCTTGTGCAATGAAGTAATGGGAGGTTCAAGAATTATTCCAGGCCATGGAACCCATAATTGGCAGGCTTTCCAGAGGCCACATGGATGCATATGGCTCTCCAAGACCATGCAGCCTCAGTATGAACCTCCCATTGGGAGGTCCAGTTACTCCCATATCTTTGATTCTTAATGACTATGAATGTCAAAATTTCTAACAACTGAAGGGACAAAGGATTGCAGGGCCATGGTCTGCTGTATGGTTGTTGTGTCAGGGACACACTCAAATGTTTAGTGTTATTACCTCTCTTGGCAAGCTACAAGGCTGTGAAGGCTGTGAAGAGGAGGACCTTTTCTCAACCACATGGACACTGATAGTTGAAACATCTCAAAGGAATGTCTATACTGCCCAGGTAGCTGTTCCATTGCCCAGCAGCATGGTCAGCTCAGTAATTGTCCATGGGGTCTTGACAGGGCCCAGGCTGGACTGAGCTAGAGGACCACAGATGCCTGCCTGGATGCTCAGAGGTCAAGGACTGTCCTGCCTGAGACTTGATTGTCTATTCATGCCCACTCAGATGGGACAAAGCATGCCTGCAGTCCCAGGAGGGTCCCACCAGCCCTCAAGCAGGCTGGAGGCTGGCAGGTTGTTACACCCAGTCCTGCATAAATCCACACATGTCCATTGAGTGCCCTCCTGTCTGGGCTCTGCTGGAACCTGGGGCTGCCCAGGCAGAGTGGAGCCAGCACCACCTTTCTCAGATGGGAGGGCAGGAAGAAACCTGCGTGACTTGACACCTTCCACAACCCTTGACTAACATCGAGTTTGATTTGAAACACTCAGAAACAGTACAGACATTTCATTCTTCTCTCAGAGTCCAGGACTGGGGGGTAGAAAAACAATGGTCCAGCTCAACTCCCTGACTCATGTGTGACCCTGGGCAAATCGTGTCCATCCTGGAGACCTCAGAGAGGAGAAGGGAAGAGCAAAGGGGGCCAGTTATGCTTAAACCTAACCCTAACCCTAAAGAAATCTAACCTCTAACCCTAACACCCTAAGCCCAGACCCCTAGATCCTCTACCCTGACTCTCCAACCCTGACCCCTGACCCCTAAACCCTGACACTGACTTAAACCTCAGACCTAAACCCTAGCCTAGTGGATACCGAGGGTATATACCCTGGAATAAACCAAGGGATTCATGACCTTGCATTTAGCAATAGTTTCTTATATCTCAAACTAAAGCTCAAGCAATGAAAGAAAAAAAATAGATCAACTGGAGCTCTTCAAAATTACAAACCTTTGTACATCAAAAGAGGCTATCCAGAAAGTAAAAAGACAGCCCAAAGAATGGAAGAAAATATTGGCACATTGTATCTGATGAGAGCCTTTATCCAGAATCTATCAAGAACTTTTACCACTCAAAAAAAGAGCAACCCAATTTTTTAAATGGACAAAGGACTTGAATGGACTGTTCTCCAGACAAGGCATACAAGTGGTCAGTAAGCACATAAAGAGATGTCAAACATCAGTAGTCATGATGGAAATGCAAATTAAAACCACAACTTTTCACACACACTAGAATGGTTATATTAAAAATAAATAAAAATAACAAATGTTGGCAACAATGTAGAGAAATTGGAACTCTTTACTTGTGGAAATGTAAAATGGTGCAATCTATGTGTGCTAAATTTTGGCATTTTCTCAAAAATATAAAAATGTAATTGTCATATGTTTCAACAACTCCACTCCTAGATATATACCCAAAGAATTTTAAACAGGTGTTCAAATAAAAACTTGTACACCAATATTCATAGCAGCACTATTCACAATAGCCCAAGGTAAAAACAATTAAAATGTCCACCAATGGGTGAATGGACAAGCAAAATAGGGTAGATCCATAGAATGCATTATTCTGCCATATAAAGGAATAAAGTAAAATGGTGCAAGCAGCTGTGGAAAACAGTAGGGGGGCTCCTCAAAAACTTAAACATAGAATTAACGTAGAATCCCTCAATTCCACCCCAGGGTATACACCCAAAATATTTAAAAGCAAGGACAGGAACAGATATTTGTACCCCATATTCATAGCAGCATTATTCACAGTAGCCAAGAGGTGGAAGCAACTGGAGTGTCCTTCAGCAGATGAATGGATAAACATAATGTAGTATATACACAATAGAATGCAATTCAACCTTTAAAACTAAGGTAATTCTCACACAGGCTACAATGTGGCTAAACCTTGAAGTCATTATGCTAAGTGAAACAAGCCAGACACAAAAGGACAGACATTCTATGAGTCCACTAGTATGAGATATCCAGATAAGTCAAATTCAAAGACAAAGCAGAATAAGGTTGCCAGGAGTTGAGGGGAATACGTGTTTAATGGTTACAATTTCACTTGGGGAAAATGAAAAAGTTCTGGAGATGGATGGTAAGGATATTTTTACAACAATGTGAATGAACGTAACGCTATAGAAGTGTATACTTAAAATTATTTAAATGATAAATGTTATATTTTTTAATCACAATGAAAAAAAATGATACGTTTACAGCATAGAAAACCACTGAAAACATCCTAAGTGAAAGAAGCCACACAGAAAAAGTCACACAGATCATACTCATCTTGAACACTTTAAATTCATGAAGGTTTTCAAAACGAGGGAAAGCTCCAGTGATGGTTCCAGAAAAAGAAAACTGGATTAGAATGGAAAAAGACATTTCCACAAAGGTGGGGCAGCTGCTGAAAGTTGAAGTGGTCCTGTGGATAGGATTATAATGTGGAAACCATAATTATTCCTCATTCTGGGGCTATGTGCTGGTTCCCTGGGAGAACCCAGGGTGTTTGGTGTGAATGTAGAAAATTTTGTACTGCTATTTAAAGTTTAAACAATTGAAATTTACTAGAAAATAAATTACTTTTCAATACAACCATGTTAGTAACACGCCAGAAAATCAGAGATGACATCAAACATTGCTATAGAGGCCAAGACTTACCCAGACCAAATTCAACCAAAGTGGTGATGCTAATCGCCCTTGTAGGAGTCCCCATGGTATTAAGAGGCACCGTGGTAATATTATATTAGTAGCCACTATGTCTTGGGTGCTGTGGATGACCTGGATAGAGTTGGAACAGTAGGATTTCTGAATTCTAGTTTTCTACGTAAAACCACCAAAGGACTGTCAGAACTAAAAAATGAGTTCAATAAAACTGCAGGATCATTTGTGATTCTATACACTAATAATGAACTATCAGAAAGAGAAATTAAGAAAACAATTCCATTTACAATCACACCCTCCAAAAAACTAGCAGTAACTTTAACCAAGGACTTGAAAGACCTGCACACTGAAAACTGTAAGACATTGATGAAAGAAACTGAACAGACAGAAAAAAATGGAAAGATATCCCATGCTCATGGGTGAAAATATTGTTAAAATGTCCATTCTACCCAAAGCAACATACACATTCACGCAGGCACTACCAAAATTTCAATGACATTTTTCACAGAAACAAAAAACAATTTGTGTGGAGCCACAAAGGACACAGAAGAGCCAAAGCGACACTGAGAAAGGAAAACAGGCTGGAGGCATCTCCTTCCCTGACTTCAATCTACATTATGAAGCTAAAGGCACCAAAAAAGTGTGGAATTGTCACAGAAACAGGCACACAGACCAGAGATCCCAGAAAGCAACCTACAGGTACGTGGTCAGTTAATTCACAAAAAAAGGAGCCGAGAACATACACCTGGGAAAAGACAGTTCCCTCAGTAAACGGTGCCGGGGAAAATGGACGACACACGCCAAGGAACAACACCGGCTAAAACCTGACTAAAACCCCACAACTTTCCACAACAAGCCATTCCAGTCCTGGGTCCTATGAAGACAGACACCCCTCAGGAGTCGGCCGCACACAGGAACCTTCTCCACTCTTCTCACTTCTCCTCACCTTTTCCGTCAGCCGCATCACTCCCGGCGGGTCCTGAGGAGACGCGGCTCCCGTCAGCGTGAACAGGACTCCACGACGTCCCAAAGCTGAAGCCTCAGCAACTCCTGAGAAGACTTGGCTCCCATTAGCGTGGACTCGACCCTGTGCTGTCCCGAAGCCCCCGCGCTGTCATAACTGACTCAACCCCATGTGTTCCAGAAGGCAAAGCCCCAGCGGGTTCTGAGACCAGGCTCGCGTCAGCTGCCGGGGCGGAGCCAGGTCCGCGGGCGGAACACGCGTTCCCAAGCGGGATCAGAGAGGCGGGCTCTGCGTTCCCTGCCAGCCAATGGGAAAGTGCAGACCAAGCCGCCCTCACAGTTTAGTGGAGACCCCACCCCTTGAGGGCGGTTCTGCTAGATCCATTAAACTGGAAATTCAAACTGAAATAGAGCCAGTATCCCGTAACTTCTCCAAAATAGTTGAGGAACAATTAAGTTAAAACAGTATGGAATGAAGTGAATGTAGACACAAACTTTAAAACTGACAGCAAAGTCACTGAAATTTATTAACAGACAGTTAAAACGCGAAACTATCGAAATTACAGAGATAAACATAGAAAATCTACAGGACCTTGGGTTTGGTCTGTAGATAGTAGCTTTGAGTTTTAACACACAAAAAGCCAATCCACAAAAGAAGAAAGTAATATTGTGGACTTTATAAAATTAAAGATTTCTACTCTGAAAGACCTTATTCAGAAAATCACGCCACAAACTGGTAGAAAAATATTTGCAAAACTTGTATCTGATAAAGGATTTGGCCTCAAAATAGACAAAGACCTCTAAAACAAGCCCATAAAAAAAAAAAGGGTAAGGATCTGAACAGACACCCAGCCGAAAAAGATATATAGTAAAAATCATACAAAAACATGCTCAACATTATATACCTTTAGGGAATTACAAATTAAAATCATGAGATAGCACACCTATTAGGACTGCTAAATTCAAAATATGACAATACCCACAGCTAGAGGGTGAGGAACAACAGGAACTCTCCCTCCTTGCTGGTGGGATGCATGTACAGCCACTTTCTAAGACAGTTTGGCAGTTTTTTCCAAAGGTAAACAAGTCTCACCTCGGGATCCAACAATCACGCTCCCAGTATTTAGGCAACTGCTTTGAAAATCTATGTCCAAAGGCAAAGATGCAATTATACACAGCAGCTCTACTCATAACGGCTAAAAACTTGAAGAAATCAGAATGTCCTTCAATAGATGAATGCATAAGCAAATTGGGGTACATCCATGTCAAGGCTAGTAGAATATGCCACCCCAAAATATGCCTATCTGGCATAAGGATTATTTCAGTCTGCTAAAAACAAAAATAAAAAATTCTCAGAAAACTGAGTAGAGAAGGACATTTACAATAGAGAAATCTCCATTTATAAGGTCATGTCCCTCTTTGCACCAGAAATAGAAGGATAATTAAATCTCAAGTAACTCTTATCAGTGGAGGAGTCCTGACTTAAATCTGCAAACAATCATACCCTTGTTTACTGTGCTTTGCATGATAACCTGTCATAACTGGCTTCCCCCCTTCTCCAACATCATTCTTCTGTTTTTAGCTGAAGTAGGTATTTAAGGTGATGGCTTTGGTCATTTCAGGGAGTGACTCAGTTTTCCTTGGTATCTCCCCTGTATACAGCAGGTATACATGTTATTAAACTTCTATTTTTCTCCTGGTAATCTATCTTTTATTACGGGGGTGGGGTGTCTCAACCAAGAACCTAGAAAGGTAGAGGGAAAATTGTTTTTCCTCCCACGCACATGCAATGGAATACTACTCAACAGTAGAAAGGAATGAACCAACAACCTGTGGAAAGACATAGATAAATCTTCAGTATATATTGCTAAGTGAAAGAACCCAGTCTCAGGAGGCTGCACACAGTATGACCCCATTTATGACATTCTAAGAAAGGCAAAGCTATGCTACATAAATGATAAGCAGATCATGGGGTGGGGGGTTTGAAGTATTCCATGTGATACTTTAGGGTGGATACTTATCACTATGCATTTGTCTAAGCCCATAGATTTGTATAGCCCAAGGGGTAAATCATAGTCTATTCAAATTTAGTTATTTAGAATGTAGGAGTGTCACAGGATGGAATACATAATGCAACAGAATCTAACTGTTGGAAATGTATTGAAAAAACTCACTGTAGGGGATGGGGTAAAAGGTGCTGACCTAAGTTAACTTTGGAAATGAATGGAATCTGTAGACTAAGGGCAAAATGGACCATACCTAAACAGAGGACTTTATTTTATGAAGTTCTTTCCAGGCTGTAGTAGCTAACAATTCTGAAACCACTGTACATGTAATTTGAAAAGGAGAAATTGAGGCAGGAGATAGATGGGCTCCAGGCTAGACATTTACAGCTGGCCTCCTGTTCACACTTCCTGGAGTGAGAAGAAGATGGGCTCCAGCCCGGACATTAATTACCAGCCCCCGGTTTACATCTCCTGAGACAAGAAACAAACAGGCTCTGGACTACGTATTTATGACTGGACTCCTGTCTATATTTCGAGATCTGCCCTTCGATATAAGAAACAACAACAGAGGACTTCCCTGGTGGTGCGGTGGTTAAGAATCTGCCTGCCAATGCAGGGGACACGGGTTTGAGCCCTGGTCCGGGAAGATCTCACATGCTGCGGAGCAACTAAGCCTGTGCACCACAACTACTGAGCCTATGCTCTAGATCCTGCAAGCCACAACTATTGAGCCCGTGTGCCACAACTACTGAAGCCCATGCACCTAGAGCCCATGCTTCACAACAAGAGAAGCCACCGCAATGAGAAGCCGGCGCACCATAACGAAGAGTAGCCCCCACTTGCTGCAACTAGAAAAAGTGCACAGCACACAGCCCGTGCACAGCAACGAAGACCCAACACAGCCAAAAATAATTAATTAATTTTTTAAAAAAGAAACAACAACAGGAATAGGGTAGATAACTGGACATTGGACACTTTTATGGCAGGGACAGAGAGGGGCTAAAATAAACCCTGTTAAAAGATCGAGGTCCTACATTTCCCATTGCACATGTGCAGAAAGGCTCCTTGGGGGTCAAAAAGGAGGGGGCAACACCCCGTAATATGTGATGCTAAGGCCGTCCCATAGGCCTCTGGGCTGTAATCCATCTTGGAAAAAAGTTGGGCATGCATGTTAGGGACAGTCCTAGGGCAGGTCAGGTGTGGAAAAAGAAACCAGATAATTGGCCAAAGGTAAACAAAGACCTGGAAGAATTGCCCTATATAAATGACTTAATCGCCTCTTTACTGTGCTCCGCCTCATCAGGGAGGCTGCCCGCACCCTTTCTCTCCGGCTGTGCATCTCTGCCTTGCTTCTATCTTAACTAAGCGAACTGTTTCTCTGTGTGCTCTCCCATGTGTTGTTGTGCTATGTCTCATAATAAAATTTGTACCTGTTTTTACAGTTTTTGCCTCCATGAGAAATGCATTTTCACTGGGGGCAAGAGCGAGGGGGTGTGGTGGCTAGGGTTCCTGGTCTTCATCCAGGCTACCCAGGTTCAATTCCTGGGCAGAGAATTAAGATCTCGCTTCACGCCACCACTCACCGCTGCCTCACTGAGATCAAAATGAATTGATAAATGGCAGATGGTGGGAGCCAGACTCCTCACTGTGGGAGTGGGAATTTACAGATAAGCAAAGCAATAAGAGAATGAAGCTGATCCCCTGACAGAAAGGAGTTTCTGGCTCTGAGTTGCTTCCAACAGGACCACAGTCACCTGCTTGTAGTCTGCTGTGGCCCATCTGCCATTTCCTCTTCCTCCCTGCCATGATTCCAGTGACATTTCCAGCCTGGACCTCTCTCCCAGGCCAGATGTATCTGTCCAGCCACTGCATCCCCATCTCACCCTGGGGGCTAACAGGCCCCTCAGAGGACTGTGATCCCGCTGCTCCCCAAACCCCAGGAGGCAGCCCCACCTTCCCTGGTTGCTGAGCCCAGACACCCGGTGTAACAGAGTAGGACCCTATGGGGCCTTCCCAGGACAGACCCCTCCCCCCATACCCTCTGCTGTATCTCCTCTCTGAAGTACATAGATAATAGTATCTGATGCACACTTCCTGAGTTGTTTTACAGATGCTAAAACCACCACCAAATGGAAGAAATTAACTACTTGATGATCATCAACACAGAGCTACTGGTGCAAATAATTTGTAATGTTAACTGCCCTGTGACCTCACCATCAACCAGAGAATTGGGCACCAGCTGATCACATACCCTGTGACCACCCTCCCTCACCTGACCTTTAAAATAGCTTTGCTGAAACCCTTCAGGGAGTTTGGCGTTGTAGAGCACAAGCCACCTGTCCTCCTTGTATTGACACTTTTACAATTAAAGTTTCACTTTTCTTCACCACAACTTGGTGTCAGTAGACTGGCTTGACTGCACTCTGGCACATGGACCCAAGTTTGGTTCGGTAACACTGGAGCCTCCCCGGCTCCCACTTCCTTGTGCCCCAGTGACTGTCAGCTCCTCCTCCAGAGTCTATGGCCAGTTCCCACGCTAATTCCCCTCTACACCGACAGCCCCGGCCCAAGCCCGATCTTGTGCCTGGTTCCTCCATCAGCCCCTGACAAAGTTCCCTACCCTCACCGTGCACCTCACATGCCACCCCGAATTGGTCTTTCTGAAGCATAAACAAGACCGTGATTCTCTCCCACCTGTAATCCCCCAAATATTTCCCCACTTTGCTGGGGTGTCTGGTGGGAGAGACATGTGCCAAGGCTCTGAGAGTCCTGGCATCCCCACTAGGCTGCTGGCTCCTGGGTCCCCTGGCACTGAGCACCTCAGCAGGCCAGGCGACATAGCACAAAACCCCAGAACTGCTCACCTCAGGATGAGGCTGGCACTGCTGCTGCCTAATCAAAGAGAGCAGAGGAGGGTTCCCCAGCTGGACACAAACTCTGCACAAGTGGTCTTTCCCTGAGCCATCAGATGATCCCCGTGTGACTTGAGGGAAGGAGGGACCAAGGCACATATTAGTTCCTAAGCAGGATGGTGTGGACTCAGTCGTGTCCCCCAAAATTTACATGCTGAATCCCTAACTCCCAGGACCCCAGAATGTGGCTATATTTGGAGATGGAGTTTTTAAAGAGGTGATCAAGGTAAAATGCAGTCACTAGGGTGGATCCTAATTCAATAGGACTGATGTCCTACAGGAAGAGATTAGGACACAGACAGACACAGGGGGAGACCATGTGAGGACACGGAGAGAAGATGGCTGTCTACACGCCAAGGAGAGAGGCCTCAGGAGAAACCAGCCTGCAGACATCTTGATTTCACACAGCATCCAGGACTGGGAGATGTCTGTTGTTTAAGCTGCCCTGTCTGTGGTATTTGTAATAGCAGCCCCTGAGCAGACTCACACACAGGGTAACTCAGGGCTCAAACTGGACAGAGCCCACTCTCCAATCCCCCATACGTGAGTTACAGGAGCCTCAGGAACTAAGGACAGGGTCCCCAAGGAGACGGACAAGATACAAGACCTTAGGCATAACACGACTGCATTCATGTTAAACGTGGCTGAACTACATTCACATGAGATGGTTTTGTCCTGTATGTACACCCACATCAGCACCTTCAGTCTGAACTGCAGACCTTTGGCTTTATCACCTCCACTGAGAGCATTAGCTTCACCTGCTGTAAACCACCTCCTATAGGATTTCCAGAACCACAAAACATCGAAGAGCTCATGCTGACGTGTAATCACATTTCGCAGGCCCCAGAGGCTGTGTGCTGGTGTCTGGGCGACCCTCATAGCAGAGCCTCCCAGCTGCCCTCCAGAACCCATTTCCCTTTTTCCTGTTCACAGCTACCCTGCATGTTGCAGCTGGGACACAGTGTCTCATGTTTCCAAGAGGAAGCAGTGGAGGTGGTGAGGCCCTTGGCCAGCCTGCATCCTTGGACAGAGGGCTTGGTGTCCACGTGGTCACCCCACCCTGTTAGTTGGAGCCCTCACCTGGAAGCAGGGAGGAGAAACAAGGTAGACAGAGCCTGGGCCCCTACACCCACCTGCCCTGGACTCTCACATGAAGGGGACAGAGACATCTTGAGCTTCAGCCCATTTTTGGGGGGACACTTTGTTCCAGTAATAAACCTTTGCCCTAAAAGCCAAGGTACTTTACAAACCCCTCCCCCACTATAACAGAAAGTAAGGCTTAATCTCATTACTCTTTTCTCAAACCACAGGTCTTGTTGAGACCACCACTCAGGTGATGGTGATTCAGAGCAGCCCCTTTAAAAGATCCCTGCAGTTCAGCTCCCCCAGCCCTGCCTTCAGTTTAAGGGAGAAGTTTCCTTGACAACCTTGACAAACCTGCTCGGTTTCCTTGACAACCAAGCTTCGCAATCTCCCAAACTCCTCTCCTTCAAACATTCCTACTCTAGGCTTGATGAGCCTAAAGTGACAGTGCTGTCATCACGTGCCGGAAAGTGATTCCTCCAAGCCCGTAGTTATTGGTTACATGATGCTATTGATGATGAAGTCCCAGAACAGCCAGCTTTACAAGGTAAACACTTCTGTACTTAACACTGTGTCCCTTTCAGCAGACAGGATGGAGTGGCTGTTTTCATGGGTCACGTAGTGGAAGAGCTCACCTTCTGATGAAGCCAGGCCTTGATCCTTTCCAGGTGATTCCAGGGTCCTAATTCTCCCCAGTCCCCCACCCACATGGCTGCTGTCTGTGCCAGTCTATATGGGACCTTGGTAATCTCCTAAAATGAGGGTTATTTTATGGGTTGAATGGTGACCCCAAAAGATGTGTCCCCCCAGAACACATGAACAGGACCATATCTTGGAAAAGGGTCTTTGTAGATGTAGTTAAGGATCTTGAGGTGAGGTCATCTTGGGTCAGGGTGACCCTCAATCCAATGGTAGCATCCTTATAAGAGACAAAAGAGGAGAGACACAGACACAGAGGAGAAGCCACGTGAAGACGGAGGCAGATATGGGATGCAATGGCAAGCCTGGGGACGCCTGGAGCTCCCAGAAGCTGGAAAAGGCAGGAAGAACCCTATTCTGGAGCCTCTGGAGGGACTTCAGTCCTGCGACACCTTGATCTCAGATGTCTGGTCTCCAGGACTGGGGGAGGATGAATTCCTGTTTTAAACCACCCAGCTTGTGGTCATTTGTTAGAGAAGCCACAGAACAGTCACACAGACCCTGCTCTGTAGGATCCTGGAAGTGTGGGTTTCACTAAAGACAGAGGCTGGATTACGGAACCCTTAGAGCCAGCATCGGCCTCCAGAAATCCTAAAGCAGTGGCTGGACACCAGAATGCTGAGGGGTCAGTCAGAAGCCCATCCCTAAGGGTGCTGGCTGCATACGGCCTCCCCAGGTTCTTACACCTGTACTTGTGGGGGGTAAGTATTTCCAGCGTGATTCAGGACCTTTGATGTCACCATTCATGTTGCTAATTAAGAACCCGCCAGTTCTGCAGATGAAACCCAATCAGGACACTTGCTACACTGATGAACAATTCTAAAGATGGTCAGAGGTGGGAAATTGTCTCACATACAGCCAGCAGCCCCCCTGACCCCCGCAAGGAGCATCCTCATTGGAGAGCTGGTGGACCGTGAGGACGCGTCTCTGAGTCAACGTTACCCCAGGCCAGCTGCTCCAGAACCTTATCCACCCTTCCCAGGTAAAACACCTAAATATGTGCAAAGACTTTAAAGGCTGGAGGAAAGGGCTGGGAGCCACACCAGCGACAGCACGCAGGCCAAGTTGGTGCCTGCGGGCCAGGCAGGATGGTCCTGGCCCCGGGCACCCTTCTGGAAGCTTTCCATTTCCCTACCTAAGTTACCCCTCCTCTCCTGGCTCCCACTGCCTTTTTTCTTGCTTCCTCACCTCTGTCCCGGGAGAACTTCCAACGGCAGGTGTAGGCGACATATCCTCTTCCTTAGCAGGTGGCAGGCTGGCAACACCTGCAGAGAGTCCAGCAGAGCCCCACTCAGTCCGGGCCACCCACAAAGCCATGGTCCCTCACTCCCTCCCACCAGCCCAGCCCTGTGGCTGCTGATGGGGCAGAGAGTATGACCTCAGATACAGCAGCGGGTGCTCTTGCTGCCTGGAGGGTGTGTTTATACAGACCTCAACCTAGGGCTGGCCGGCCAGGTCAGACTGCCCAGGTCAGCCAATCCTCACCCATCAGGGGCTCATAGTTGCAGAAAATGGGCCTTGCTGCATCGGCCAGGTCCAAGGAACAGGTGTGGTGTCCTGAGGGTCAGGATAGACATGAGGCTGCAGCTCTGGCTTGTTTTCTAATCATTTTATCTGGCCCACGAGTGGGAGACAATTTCAAGAAGACCCTCTCTTACTGAGAAGAACCCAGGAGTCAGGGAGAGGAGGGTTGGTGGGTGGAGACAGGAGCCCAGTTCCCCAGGTGCAGCGGAAGCCTCTGGAGGACCCAGTGGAGGGAGGCCACACAGAGTGAAGCCCAGGGTCACAGACCTGTCCAGGAGCTGCTGTTTGTTAGTTCAGGTCCTGCTCTGAGGTGCTCAGGGTCAGCTCTGACCAACAGGTGAGCTGGGGGTGCTCCACAATGAGGGCTATGTGAGGGTTTCTGTGCACTGAGCCCTGCCAGGTTGCCTGCCCAGATGAGGCCCATATCCTGGGAGGGACCTGCCCACATGAGCCCCGTGGGCTGCTGGGTGCCTGCCCAGGTGAGCTCCATATCCTGGGAGGTGCCTGTCCATAAGAGCCCATGTGCTGTGACGAGGCGTGTCCTCTCTGTGCAACCGACACAGAGTTGCTTAGCCACTTCCCTGTGAGCAGTGCTGGGATGAAATGAGAACCAGGAGATGCTGCAGGCCCCCTGAATCCCTGCCTGGGCCCATCCAGAGTGATGAGGTCAGTAGGCGGGTGCTGGCCACTGTGCTGCGTGAGGGAGGCCCCACAGGTACCACTTGTTTCTTCCACCTGACACCACAGAGACCTCCCAGGACAGAGCAGACAGCCTGCCCCGGGCGGGTGGGAGTTCCTTGTGACACTGCAGGGGACATGAAAGGGAAGGACCAGGCAGGAGGGAGTGGGAATCCAGGCAGAGCCATGGGACTTGGGGCCCAAGGGGGTCTTCCTGGGTCTGAGCTGGGAGTGGATGAACAGGTGGTGAGTGTGATTCAGGAAAGGTACTCTGGTGACGTGAGACTGAACCTGCTTCAAGCCTTCCGGATGATCCCAAAAACAGGATAGTAAGACGGATCCAGTTAAAAGAAGGTAAGTGAATCCCCCTAAGAGGAGGCTCTGTGAGCTGGTCACCGGAGGGGGATGAAGGTAATGGATATGGAACCTGCTGGGAGTGGGCAGTCACCCTGGGCGGGCGGTGGGTGCAGACCCCACTCTGTGGTGGCACATCTGTGCTTCTGGCTGGGTTACTTGGCTTCTCAGAGCCTCAGCTTCCCAGTCCGCTTGTGGGGTGATGGTAGCATGGATTGGCTAGTAATTTTCTCAGAACAGGGTAGAAAGGAATCTAGTGGAAATTCCACAGAACACCGTCAGTATGGGAATCGCAGGCCCTGTTTCCCACAGGTCTGTCTTCAGGATCAGGAGAGCAAATCGAGCAGACGTGCAGCAGAGCCTGGGGATGGGCTCAGTTTGGTGGGTCCTCCTGTTTCCTGAATCTCGGAAAGAGCAGGCTCCAGTGCGCAGTGGCAGGTTCATCCCACACCTGGAAGCATCCGGACCTCAAGTCCCAGCAGCCCCTGAGCCCTGTGTCTGGGCCCCCAGGAGGCAGACGGGACATCCAAGCCTCCTTCTCAGCCCTCTTCCTGCCCAGAACATTTGAGATCCAGGCCATCATTAGGGAGAAGCAGGGATGGGAGCATCCCATGCAGGAAGAGGACATGGGGTAGCTTCTTGTGTACATGGATGTCCACACCAGGGATGTGGGTCGGTGGGACATGGGCACTGGGAGGGGCAGACGGTGGGCCTGAGTAAGCAGGCGGGGCCGGGGGTCCCAAGGAGGGGGCACATCGAGCTTTGCCTGAGCCGGACCTCAGACACCACTGGCCTTCCCTCACCTGGTCACTGGGGGGGAGGAACTGAGCAACATTGGTGGAATGACCACTCATCCCCAGGCCCTGCCAGCGTTGGCCCTTCAGGCTCTGGGTCAGGGAGCCTGAGGAGTTCAGGTCCAGCTGTGTGCACTAGGGAGG
Organism: Hyperoodon ampullatus; assembly: GCF_949752795.1. Taxonomy (NCBI): domain Eukaryota; kingdom Metazoa; phylum Chordata; class Mammalia; order Artiodactyla; family Ziphiidae; genus Hyperoodon; species Hyperoodon ampullatus. The sequence continues at coordinate 29,903,833 of NC_136916.1, read as the reverse complement.
CCTGGAGGGGTCAGGCAGGAAGCTCTGGTGTGGTCATCAACTGTGTGGAAGCTTCCAAGCCTGTGTCCAGTAGGAGCTCTCACTTTGCACGTGGGTTTCAAGTCCATAGCACAGATCACCTTCTGCCACTTGGTTTGTTTTCTAGACACAAAGCAAAGTCCTAATATTTACTATGTTCACTGCCTGTAAAAAGGCACATCTGGTCTGGCACCAGGTGCTGCCTCTGGGTCCCTCCTGACTGGATGCCCGGCAGCCAGTGTCACCACGTCAAACTGTCAGGTGGTATCAGGCGTGGGGGGACAAGAGCACACGGTCCACGCCCACGAGGGGCCGTGCTGTCCATGGAGCCAGTGCTGTGGCTGTAGGTGTTCCCTCCACCCATCCCAAAGGCAGAGACCACTGTCTCCTTACAGATTGCTACCAAGTTAAGTCGTATGGACCCTGCTCGGGCCCTAGCCTGGCCGAGGCTCTCTGCCTGGATGGGGAAGATTTCCTTTATCCATTCGGGTTCAAGTAGGTGAATAATGAAACCAAAGCTGACACCGACACAGCACAGGCTTTATTCAGTGGCCAAAGAATGGAGAAGTGGGAGCTAAGTTCACAGATCAACTTCTCGCCCACCTGGAGAGAGTGGTTTAATTTTAAAGAGTAAAGGCAAAGGGAGGAGGAGGGAGGCTAATGATGGGGAGGCATATGCATTTGTCTACCGGGGAAGGGGGCAGGGCTTTTTCCAAGGGAGTGGGGTATCACTTCCTTTTTACCCTTTTTTGGTCCTTCATGTCTAGTCATGTCCACGGGTAGATGTGTCACTTAACATGCTGATATGGTAAATTCAGCATATAATGAGACTCAGGGTCTGTTGGAGGTCAGATTCATAGCCATCTTCGTCCCAGCTGGTTCCATCTGATTTTTTTGTTTGTAGCTTCCTTTCTTATATCTGGACCCTTTAACTTAAAGACTTCTGTTAACTCCTGCTGAAGGTTGGGGGTGGAGGACAGCCCTATTAAAGGTGGGTTCATGGGTTTTGAGCAGGGCTTGGAGCAGCTCTGACAACAAGAGGAGGAGTCTGAGATGGGCAGTCGGTCTGACACCTGCACTGGGGCCTGTGGTCGGCATGTGGAGGCAGTCAGCAGGGGGCTTGTGTCAGGGAAGGTTCTCAGTGTTTACAAGGAAGATGTGAACGTGGGTCCAGATGCAGAGCTGCCTGCAGATGCTGCTACAGAAACCCCTGATTCCTTCCTAAAGATATTGGAGGTGGGGGGGGCATTCAGGCAACAGGGCGAACAGCTTGTTCTGGAGGCTCTTGTGGGGAAGCGGGGACTTAGCAACAGGGGCTCAGCCTGCAAAACCCCAGAACCCGTCCCAGAACAGCTCAAGAACCGCTCCTGGAATGGCAAGAAGTGCTTCTTCCCACCTACTAGACGTGGAGGGAAGGGGTGGGGTCTGCAGAGCCACCCTTACCTTCGGGGACTTGCTGGGAGGCTCACAGGACTCAGCACATACTTGTGGCTTGTGTGCTCACAGCTGAGATGGGTCACAGCATGCAGTAGGTATGCACGGGTGGGAGGGTCCCTGCTCCAGTCACCTCATGACCCTTCATGCCCCCTCCTTCCCTCGAGGGTCTCTAGGGTGTCTCTTCCCCCAGCGACGAAGGGCAGAACCATGACAGTTACCCCCGTCCCCAGACCCCCAGGGAAGCTCATTAGAGACTTGGCACCCGGCTGGCACCCGCCACCCCTTGGCCCTGCCCCAGGCTTGGGATGGTGTTTCTCACCTACAGGCCTGCCCTGGGAAAGCGTTTTAACACTGTATGAGAGTCCAGTGTGGCTGTCCTGTGTGTCCTGGAGGCTCAGGAAGCCACAGAGTTGGGGCATCTCCAGCACTGGCTGTCCCAGGTCATTTCACAAATCCAGAGACTGGGCTGAGGAGTGGAGGGAACTGGCCTCTTTCTGATCCACAGGGCTAGGATGCCCTATATGCAGGAGGGCCCTGGACTCAGCTTAACTACAACCTGGGGTCTCCTACGCCTCCCCTGGTAGAGGCGCCCTGCAGATTCCAGGGCCTGGAGACCATCCCCACTTTTGACCCCGACTGAGGGGTTGGGGGCCCTGAGACCACTCCAGTTTTTTTTTTTTGTAGTCTCCCAGGACTCACTGAAACTTTATACTCAGTGTCAGAGTTTGTTATGGTAAAAGGATGCAGATACAATCAGCTGAGGGCAGAGGTCAGGAGTAGAGTTGGGGGTCCATGAGGTGTGGCTGCCCATGGAAGTGCACCTGAACCCTGGGGTACAGGTTTTCACTGGGGTCCATCTCGTCGATGTGGGGGACACGGTATGGCCGACCTTCAACTCCAGCCCCCGAGGGGCACTCAGGAAGCCCCACCATGTATCACGCGTCAGCACAGACCAGCCTGGAGCGAGGCCCACGTAGCACGGACCCTCCAAGGTGACCTCCTGGAGCCAGGAGCAGAGGCCCGGCCTCTCTGTGGGCAGGTGAACCCACACTGCACAGGCCGTGGTGCAGTGCCCGTTCTGTGCGGTCAGCACGGGCACACGCCGGTCAGCCAGTGTCCCTGTGCCTCAGCCTGGGACCGCTGACCACACTGTCCCGCTCTGCTCACAAGAGCGAGGCCAGTGGAAGGACAACGGCGGGTGGGAAGGAGGCCGGGTCGTGGTCAGGCCGAGTGGGAAAGTGTCTGAGAAGGGAGATCACAGCTGCCCTTGCCTGGCGAGCCGGGACCTGACATGGTCAGTGATGCCTCGCCACCTCCGGGGGCGGGGCTGCCACCTCCGGGGGCGGGGCTGCCGCTTCCCGCGTCCTGGGGCAGGGTCACACATGTGTATACAGCAGGACGCACAGCACTGCGTGCAGCAGGCCTCATGCCTGCTCCTGCCGTGCGCTTGGGGGCTTGGTGATGGTGGAATATCCCAGTAGGACACGCCCCCGACTCCAGGAAGGATGTTGGGGTGAAGCGTGTGGGAGCATCTGGAGGGACCCCTCACCTGTCTGCACAGGTAGATTGAGGACCCCGACCAAGGGTGGGCAGGCGGGGAGCCCAGGGAGGGTCCTGGGTCAGCGCTGAGGCTGGACAAGGGCTGTGGAGCTGGGGGTGAAGGCGGTGGAGATGAGGGGCGGACCCCACAGGAGACAGACCAGCCTAAGCAGCAGCATGGGGGTGGGGCTTGTGAAGACTGTGCAGCGGTGAGGGAGGCGGGGTCTGCAGCAGAAGGGCGGGGCCCGCGCGGGGCTGCGGGGAAGGACGGGGCCTGCGGGTTAGGGTTGAGAGAGGGGCAGGTCGCCCTGACAGGTACGCACGGGGTGGGGCATCCAGGGCCTCAGGTTCCTCCCAGAGGAGGAGCGGGGGTCATGCCCGGAGGGGAGGCGGCCAGTGACGGTCTTGGGTTTCAACAAGCACCGCGCCCAACCCCCCAAACCCCGGCCAGGGTGTGCGTTTCCTGCGGCCCCCAGCACAAAGCGCCTGACAAGGGCCTGGAAAATGAGACGCCTGCTCTCTGTCCTGGAGCCCGAGATCGAGGTGTCAGGGGCCGCTCCTCCTGATGGCAGGTTCTAGAGACAGTCGGTCCCAGGCTTCTCCTAGCTCCTGGGGTTCCATCCTGGGCATCCCGTGGCCCATCACCCCATCTCTGCCTCTGCCGTCCCATCACCTTCTCCTCCCGTGTCTGTATCCAAACTTCCCCTCGTGAGGACCCCCCCAACACACACACACACACACACACACACACACACACACACACACACACACACACACAGGTCAGCGCCAAATGAGTGGCCTCATCTCAACCCCGGCGGCTCTGCAGTGACCCACCTGCACACGAAGTCCCATTCTGAGGTCTCAGGGAGTCCATTCATCTTCCCGGGAGCCTCTTGGGGTGACAAACACTTGGTGGTGACAAACAGCTCCTGGGGGTATGGGGGCGGGCGCCTGCAAGGCAGGAATCCAGGAACTTCTTGGAGGAAGCGGTGTCCTGATTGGGGGAGGACAGACGGACAGGCAGAGGCAGAGGGAGGCGGAGGGGCCATTGCCCCAGCCCTCTGAGAGTGAGGGATCTCTAGAGGGCCAGGCAGGGGCCAGCAGGACGGGGATGTCAGAGGCGGACGGCCTCGTCTGCGATGTGCACGGTCATTCAGGGGCCGAGGGCACGCCCTCTGTCTGCTCCCAGGAAGGTGCCGGCTGTGGGCTCCCTGCCAGGTTGGGCAAACGTGGAAGGGTTTGAAGACACGTCCCTGGCCGCATCCAAGGAGACGTACCTTGGTCATGTCTGGGTACATAGAGCTGCCAGCCCGCTGGGGAGTGTGCGGGGTCAGTGGCACGTGGGGCTGCATCCAGTGCCCTGAGGAGCTGGACTTACCTCCTCCAGGCCTGGCCCCAACATGGACAGAGGGAGGCTGCCACTGTGGGCACTGCCTCTGGGCTGGGAGTAGCCAGCACCTCTGCTGACCTGTCACTGCAGCCAAGCCCAGGCTGCTGAGTGGCCCTGCTCCTGCTCAGTCCCTACGGGTGGGATGTGTGTGGACGTTGCAGGAAAGCTATGGGGCTCCTGCATCAACGGAGGCTGGTCATCCACTGGACTCAAGACAGGAGTGAGCTGGATAGCAAGGCCAGCTGGAGGCACGGCCCAGGTGGGGAGGCCGCTGCATGTCCGTGTGTTCAGGACCCAGATGTGTTTGTAGAGACACTTGTCCAGATACCAAGAGGCTCTTTCCTCAGATGCCTCGTGTTTCATCATCTGGCAGGTGTGGGGATCCTGGGGCAACCGTGACAACATGCCAAAGCCCTGGGGGTCCCAACAGCAGAGATTTATCTCTCGCAGCTCTGGACACTGGAAATACAAAATGAAGGTGTGGTTGGTTCCTTCTGGAACCTCAGGTAATCTGCCCCGGTCTCTCCCAGCTTCTCTGGTTTCCAGAAATCCTTGACGCCCCTGGACTTGGGGCTGCATCACCCCACCTCTGTCTCTGTGGTCATGTGGCTTCTCCTCTGTGTCTGTGTCCAGATTTCCCTCTTCTTATAGGACACCAGCTGTTGGATTTAGGGCTCTCCCTAATCCAGCATGACCTCATCTTAACCATATATGCAGAGACCCTGTTTCAAAAATAAGGCCTGATTCTGGGTTCAGAATGGATATAAATCTGGGGGGACGCTATTGAACCGACAGCAGTAGGTGAGGTTTGGAGGATGGAGGGAACGAGAAGTGCCCACTGAACTGACAGGGCATCGTGACACCAAAAACCAAGGCAGGCAGCTCCATGTAATCAATGGATCTGCTTATTATTGGGTAATTTACTCACAGGGTAGGATCAGGATATGGTGGACAATGATCGGAAGCATTTGCAGCTGTGCTCTGCATGGCCAAGGGGTCACTGGGACAATTTATGGTTAACATCGGGGGGTGCTTGGAAACAGGACATGCATTCCTAAGTCAAGTTTCATGACTGGGTAACTGGTCACATGGGCGCCAGGAACACATCACCAAAGGTCTTCATCGTTTGGGGATTAATAAAGCATAGAGGCCACCTGGCCCCAATGATTATTAAACAGCCTCTATTAACTAGAAAGGCCTTGAGGACAGAGAAGTGATTGACCACACAGTACAGTCCTGGGTAGGGTCAGTGGACGGACAGGAGGAGCTGTACGGGCCCAAGATGACATCAGTTATGCTGACAGACAGACTTACACGGTGCTGGGGTTGCGGGGGCGGCGGAGGCAGGGCTGGGGAAGGTGTGGGCTTGAGCTCCGCAGAGAAAGGGACTTCGGCCGGGCCGTGGGGTGGGCCTGGCGCCTCAGGCGGGACAGGGGTGTGGCCCTAAAAAGTGACCTCACACTTGCTCGTAGGGACCCCTCTGTGCAGGGTGGATGCGTCTGTGTCCAGGGTTATGTCCTGCTGCTTTGGGACCTGACTGCTCAGACCTCTGTGTGATCTCTGCAGGTCAGCCTGAGCGGGAGCATATTGTGTCAGGAGCCTCAGGCAGGACACATCCTCAGGGTTCGGAGAGGACCCCAAGTGGGCCCTGGAGGCCAATTCTGCAGGGTGGCGGGGGGGCAAGGGCTCAACTCCAACCATCGTGGGTAAGGTGAGCAGGGCAGGGGGCGTCCACACGTGGCGGGGGTGGTGTTATCAGCTCACATAAGAAAATAACCTTTCACGGCTCCTGTGTGTTATGTAAAAATCATGTTTCTACCACACGGGTTTTCAAGTAACTGGAGGTGCTCCATTCTTACTCTGCAGCTGTGCTTGTGGTCCAGCAGCGACCATGGACTGACTGCAGTGCTGTCCACTTCACCTGGCAGTTCCCAGCCTCGGGGTGAGAGGAATCAGGCCACAGCCCCTGGCGTCCAGGGCTGTGGTCAGTCAGTCACCAGTGCACAGCCACCGGCCCCACGAGGCTGTTCACAGCTTGATGATAAAGCCGGCCAACTCTCCCAGTGGATTCTGTCCTGCGCTGTTGGGGATGCATCTACACGTGTGCTGAGCACCGGATCTGCCTCTGGACCGTCCCTGTGTGGGGTCGTTCATGCCCTCATCTACACTCCACAGCCCCAATGTTGTCACCCAGGAAGCACCTGGGCAAGCAGATGGGGTCTTTCAGCAGAAGTGGGAATTCCCTGTGCTGTCAAGTTGTTGATGTGATGAACAATGATTTTTTTAAATTGTGGTAAGATATATGTAACATAAAACTCACCATTTACCATTAAAGTGGACAACTCAGTGGCATTTATCAAGTTCACAATGTTGTGCAAGCACCACCTCTATCTGGTTCCAAAACATTCTCAGCCCCGCAAAGGAGACCCCATCCCCATGCCCATGAGCAGTCATTTTCCATTTTTCTTCCCCATGCCCAGCACCTGGCACAACTAACCCACTTCCTGTCTCTGTGGATTTGCCTGTTCTAGATGTTTCCTATAAATGGAATCATACAGTTTGCGGTGATTCTTGGCTGAATGTTTGTGTCCCCCCAAAATTCACATGTTGAAATCCTAACCCCCAAGGTGATGGTATTAGGAGATGGGGCCTTGAGGAGGTGATGAGGTCATGAGAGTTGAGCCACCGTGAATGGAATCAGTGTCCTTATAAAAGAGACCCCAGAGAGTCCCCTTGACCCTTCCTCCATGTGAGGACACAGTGAGAAGACACCATCTGCCACCAAGAACAGAGCTTCACCAGAACCTGACCATCCTGACACCCTGATCTCAGACTTCTGGCCTCCGGAACTATAGGAAATATATTTCTGTTGTTTAAGCCCCCAGCCTGGTATTTTGCTACGGCAGCCCAAGCAGAATAAGACAGTGTCCTTCTGTGCCTGGCTTCTCTCACTGAGCATCTTGTTTTCAAGATTCATCCATGTTGTAGCCTGTGTCAGAGCTTCACTCCTTTTCATGGCTGAGTAATGTTCCATTGTGTGGATGGACCACACAATGGACCACATTGTGTATCTGTTCTCTGTTCACCTGTTGATGGTCATTTGGGTGGTTTCCACCTTTTGGCTCTTGTGAATCATGCTGCTATGAAAATGCATGTACAAGTGTTTGTGTGGACATGAGTTTTCCTTTCTCTGTGTTTATATGTAGGAGTGGAATTGCTGGGTCATGTGGTGACTCCATGTCTGACATTTTGAGGAATTGCCAGACTGTTTTCCAAAACAGCAGCATCATTTCACATTCCCGCCAGTGGTGTTTGAAGGTTCCAATTTCTCCCCTTGTCATTGTCTGTCTTTTCAATTCTAGCACCTTAGTGGGAATGAAATGCTATGCCATGGGGCTTCTGTCAGCCCCTCAGACCCTCACCCCTTTTGTAGCAAGTATTTTGTGACACTCCCCTCACTTTCTGAAATCAAATGCAGAGATAACGTAATCTCTCTACACATATAATTTAAATATAATTATATTTATGTATGTATCCATGCAGTTATAGTTACAATAGAGAGGAACATTAAAGATAAATATATTTTAATGAAATAATACATAATTTAATAGGTGAGTGCTTGGCTTCAACCGCACTAAGTAATCAGATGTTTGCTTGAGATTTTCTTCAATTTAGACTTAAAAAAATGTAGATAACATTCAACTCGATTCAACCTTTATATTTAATGTTTTTAAATGAGGGCAAATAGGCATCTTTGTATATAATTTGAATTACTGTGCTGACAGCAATCCTGGTGCATTTACTGGCAATTCAGAAACTCTGAGCCAGGAGATGTGATTTTCTAAAATGTTGGAGAATTCTTGTTAAAGTTCTGAATAACTATGAGAACAAGCTTTCCTAGAACCACATTATTGTGATATTCCTGCATAATTTAGCTTATCTTAAAGATATACAGAAATAACTTGTTTGAAGTGGAACAGAGTCAGATTCTCAGCTCAGAAAATCACTGGCAGGTCCTTCCCAGGAAGAGCAAGCAGGCACAGGGCAGCCCTTCCTGCAGGATGCCTGGCAGCTCAGGGCACACCCACAATGTGCCCGAGAACTGCAACCTTTGTGTTGACCACAAATACACAATTCCACCTGTACCTGGGAGACCCCAGCTGAGACCAGAGGTACCCAAACAGGGACATGTGTTCCCCTGTCCAGGGCCCAGAAGAGTGCATGGTTTGGAAGGGGTCACTTTGCAGCTGCCCCTGAAGCTGACCTCCCTGAAGCCCCTGTGCGCAGAGCAGCTCACAAGCAGAGGGACCCTGGTGCAACCCCCTCTTTCTAGGACAGTAAATCCTTAAGTCCCCATAAATGCAAGGCATCTTAACTTGGCTACTATAATAAATACAACACACAGGGCTGCTTAAAAAACAGACATTTATTTCTCACAGTCCTTGAGGCTGGAAGTTCCAGAGCAAGGTGTCAGCAGGGCTGGTTTCTCCTGAGGCCTCTCTCCTTGGTGTGTAGACAGCCGTCTTCTCCCTGTATCCTCATATGGTCATCCCTCTGTGTGTGTCTATGTCCCAATCTCCTCTTCCTTATAGGGCACCAGTCACGTTGGAGTATAGCCCACCTTAGTGACTTCATTTTACTTTAATCTCTTCTTTAAAGACCTCATCTCCAAACACAGTCCATTCTGAGACCCTGAGGGTCAGGACTCAACATGTGAATTTTGAGGACACGATTCAGCCCAGAGCAGGCACATGCCTGTAACACAAGACTGCCTGCCTTTCCCGGCCCAGGGATGTTTGTGTTGAGGGCGAGATAGATGATAGGGCAGGTGGCCTCACCGGGCAGCAGGAAATCAGCTGTGGGGTTGTGCCCTGGAGCAAGCACTCTGTGACTTCTTCACAGTGGGTGTGCTTTCCTGGAGTGGCCAGAGCTTCTTTTGTTTACTCCGCGTGTGGCTGGTCCTCATCAAATCTTAGAAAATGTTTATAACTTTCTATTAATAGAGTATCTGTACACTTTTATATTAATACAGTGTATTCTACCTGCAGACCTGATCTGCCCGCCCCTTTGCATTTTCTGGAAATGTACTCATATGTACATTTCCAGAAAATGCAAAGGAATCTGTAGGGACAGAGAGCAGATCCGAGTTTGCCTGGATTGGGGAGAGTGGGAGGAAAGTTCTGGGGATGAGGGTATGGAAATAAATATTCATATTTTAAGGTAGGACAAGAAAAATTTAAAACATAAACTTTTTCTCTGCTCTTTGGCCTCCTCCCTCTCCACTAGTGTGCATTGTGCATCTGCATTATGTGCTCACCTGACCTCCCCAATGGCAGAAATATCTGCTCAGCCACAAAACTCAATTTTTCTCCAGGAGACAGCCATGTAACTCCCTAAAAGATAACATTTTGGGCTTCCCTGGTGGCGCAGTGGTTGAGAGTCCGTCTGCCGATGCAGGGGACACGGGTTCGTGCCCTGGTCCGGGAAGATCCCACATGCCGCAGAGCAACTAAGCCTGTGCGCCACAACTACTGAGCCTGCACTCTAGAGCCCACGAGCCACAACTATTAAGACCACGTGCCACAACTACTGAAGCCCGCGCACCTAGAGCCCGTGCTCTGCAACAAGAGAAGCCACCGCAATGAGAAGCCCGTGCAATGAAAAAAGGGTAGCCCCCGCTCTCCGCAACTAGAGAAAGCCTGCATGCAGCAATGAAGACCCAACACAGCCATAAATAAATAAATAAATAAATAAATAAATAAATAAATTTATATAAAAAAAAAAAAGATAACATTTCTTTCCTTATCCTGTAAGCGGTCACGATAACCCACCACTCACCTTGTACGTGCAGACGTCTTTGGTGGACTTTATGGACAAGGCCAATATATCATTTCCCTGAAAGATAATGATTGGTGCAGAACAGACTGGTCAGATGACCTGGGGAGATACTGGGCCACACCTAAAAGAAGTGCTTAGCTTAAATACTTACTTATGACCTTATTAATGTCACTAACTATATTACTTGTATTCTACATATTTTACAAGATTTTTGTTTCTTTCATTACCAAATGTGTGACTGAGCCTCCACTAAAAATAATGATGACTAGGGGACCTAAAACAATTGTCAAGGGCTTCCCTGGTGGTGCAGTGGTTGAGAGTCCTCCTGCCGATGCAGGGGACGTGGGTTCGTGACCCGGTCCGGGAAGATCCCACATGCTGCGGAGCGGCTGGGCCCGTGAGCCATGGCCACTGAGCCTGCACGTCCGGAGCCTGTGCTCCGCAACGGGAGAGGCCACAACAGTGAGAGGCCCGCCTACCGCAAAAAAAAAAAAAACCAGAAAAACAATTGTCAAATACATAGTTCTATAAGATCAGTGATTGTAATAATGTAACTCTAAATATGGGAGGAAGCCACAAGAGGGAACCATTTCCTGGACCATAACAGACTAGTAGGACAGGCAGCCCAGAGACTTTGGGCTACTGTTAACAAGGTCTAGTCCAGTAACAGCACATTGAGTGGCCTATCAAGGAAATCCTCACCTGACCTGGGAATGGGCATTCCTAGCGCCATGGGCTAAATTGGTCATGAAATGCCTCCCAAACCTTGGTCAAAATTAAGACCAAAAGGGAGGGGATTGTAACATAAAGAATGTTGCCCACCATCCAGTTCTACAAGAATTAAGTCATCAGCCACCACAATCGCTGACTTACAATACACCCTGAAGGGAATTCAGGGTGAAGATCAGGATGAGGCACTTTGTGCTCTGGCAGAACTGGCCCTCAGAGAGTTAGATATTTTCAGGAGAAAATTTTTATGAACCTGGATTCTTGCCTCTTCCCACACTTAGAAAAGCACTAAAACCATTAAGGTATCTGTTCCTCCTGAAGCTCTGTGCTTGGTTGCACGTACCCCTTTGTCAAAATCACATATAGGGCTTCCCTGGTGGCGCAGTGGTTGAAAGTCTGCCTGCTGATGCGGGGGACACGGGTACGTGCCCCGGTCCGGGAAGATCCCACGTGCCACAGAGGAGCTAGGCCCGTGAGCCATGGCCGCTGAGCCTGTGCGTCTGGAGCCTGTGCTCTGCAACAGGAGAGGCCACAAGAGTGAGAGGCCCGTGTACCAAAAAAAAAAAAAAAAATCACATATATACTGACCTCCCCCATACCTCTTCAGAACAGTCCTCCCAGCTTTCTGAAAAACTGCCTCCCGGGTTATAATCCTCAGGTTGGCGCAAATAAAATTTTCCATTTCTTTCATAGATTGACCACTGATTAATTTTTCATCCACAGTACAATCATTATCAAACAGGTACACCTGTTTCAAAACCTATCAAACTGTACACTTTAAAGGTGTGCATTTGTCGTAGGTCGATTACACCTTGATAAAGCTGTTAAAATATCTTGGAGTTTTAGCTAATAATGCATCATTGCACCTTCAGTGGCTTAATGAGAAGTGGCATTTTGATCTCTCTTGTTATTGTGACTGAACTAGGAACCATGTTCACCCCAGCTCCATCTTATTCTGATCTGGGCGGGGCTGCTTTTAGGGATGTGTCCTGCAGTTTGCCTCTCACCTGTTTGGTGAGCCTCCTCTCAACACAGACACACCCATTTTTCTTGCAGTGAACATTGAAATGAGTCTTGACTATCAGAGAATCCAACCAGGCTGGTGGGCCAAGCAGGGAGGATGGACGTGCCAATCATCTTCCACAAGCAGAATAAGCTAAATATGCAGATTTGAAGAAAATGCACTTAAAGCACACCCTGAAGTAAGAACACTTTATTAAAGTAAAATACTACATGCACAAAGGTGGAATAAGATGGACAGTGTTGCAACTTTCCTGGGCCATCAGGTTAAGCAAGACTTTCTCTGTGAAAGAATAGCTGGCCATATTGACAGTTGCTCAGTTGCTGAGCCTGGTGAAGGCTGCTTCCCAGACACTGAGAAGGGATTCTCATAAATCCTCTTGAAATTTACCCATGGTTTGCCTTCAATAAGATTGAAAGAAAAGCTAATCACATTGTCAGCTGATAGGTTACCAAATCTTTTGTGTAACATTTGGGTATGTAATTTGGAAGGAATTGAAAGAATAAGTGACATTTTATAACAAAACTCCCACTCTTATCTGAACAAGGTGTCTCAGTGCTAATATCTAAAAAATACAAACTAGGAATAGATCTAATTATTGAATCTTTTCTCTTCCTAGCAATTAGTTATAACTGAATATAAAAAATAAAAGGGAAAATTCACATTCCTTCTATTAAAATATATGTTTCAAATAAGTATTTATCTTTAATAATTATAAAAATGTATAATCATATATATACTGTTTTAATGAGTTGGAACTACTTATAATTGTAATAATAATTTAGAAAAAATATAACCCTTAGAACTCTATGGTCATAGTAAATAAAACAAAAATTTAATTATCTGTTTATAGACATGGATATGCTGGGTAGTCTGTGAGACTTCTAGGCATCAAAGTCCATTGCACTGGAATAATATTCTCTGAGTGATGTGGAATGAAAAGACAATTTCAAATAAAAAAAGAACAGGAAGTTGGTCTGAGACGCTACATCCTGTGTGATTCCAACCAAATGACATGTTGGGGAGGGCAGATTACAGAGACAGTAAGTGGGTGGTGTTGCCAGGGGCTGGGGGCATCAAACAGGCAGAATACAGAGAATTTTTAGAGCAGAGAAATACCCTGTATGTTACTATAATTGTGGATACATGACATTATGTATTTGTCTAAATATATACATATGTTGATGTGTACACACACACATATATGTAAAATAACCCAATAAACAATTGCCATATATATGTCCCATAAATAGCCCAGCAGAAAACTGGGTCAGTCATGAACAGCATTTCACAGGAGAGCAAACTGAATGGGCCAGCCGACAGTGGGGAGGTGGTCCTCGACACGCGCCTTGTCCTACGTGGTCTGAGGTCCCACATGGTTCTCCTTTCACCCACCGTGTTGGGGGAAGCTGAACCAGAATGTCCGGCCCCGTGTGTCTGACATGGCCCCCTGACCCCCCTGGACATGGGTCTCCTGGTGGGGGAAAACACAGCCCCTCAAGTCCTTCTCTTTGGTCTCAGGTGCAGTGACCACCCCTCTGCAGCCCGGATGCCTTGGTGCAGAGCAGCCACTAGCAGGGGTGACCTCCACTGAAGCAGCAGAAGAGGAAGGTCACCATCACCACGGAGGTGACCCTCTTCAAGAAGTACTTGTCCAGGGGAAGTACTCTGTGCCGGTGCAGCCACTGATGGGGGAGCAGTTGGGGGCATGGGAGCTGCTGGGGCACATGGTGGGAGAGGGATAGGGGAGGTGGGGGAGGGATGCTCCACACCAGGCAGGGCCAGTGGCTCGAGCCCATGGCAGCACTGCAGCCTTGTGGTGGGTGCCCTGCCCGCCAAGATGCCACGTGCACCTGATGACATGTGTGTGCACTGCTGGCCCATCACATGCACCTGATCTCTCACACATGTGTGCTCACTGATGATCATCACATGTGCCTGATATCACACACACACACGTGTGCTCACCTGCTCACTGCAGGCCCATTACATATGCTTTATTACACACCCTCTCACTGCTGCCTGTCGCCCCCAGACCACGTGGGTCGAGTCCTATAAAGAGGACAGAGTTACCCTGCTGGACCTCATCAGCTGGTTCAGTGCTACAGCTGCGAAGGGGAACCTCACACGAGTGCTTCCTGGCATCTTTCACACTTGGGCCGTGAACCTCACTCTCCTGCCCAGGTCAGTTTCCAAGAGACCAGGCAGGTTTGGACCTCGTCGAGGGACTGGCTTAGGTAAGGGGGTTGCTTGTTTTCTGGGCAACATTATCTGTTAACTCAGACTGAAGGGGAATTGTGTAGCCCCCAGGGAAAGAGATATCCATGTCCTGACCCCAGAGCCTCAGGACGTGACCTCATTTGGAAGTAAGGCCTAGTCATGTAAGTAGGTAAGACAAGGGCCATTAGGTTGGTCCCAATCCTGTGTCCTTATAAAATGAGTAGAGACTCAGACACAGAGGAGAAGCCATGTGAAGATGAAGGCAGAGATGGGAGGGCTGCAGCCACAAGTCCAGGGATGCCTGGAGCCCCCAGAAGCTGGAAGAGGCAGGAAGGGCCCTCCGCTGGAGCCTCAGCACTTTCTAACTAGACAGTTACCATGAGTGGACCTGAAGTGAAGGCAGCGCCGTGGCCCCTGACCATCTGTCTTGCCCGCATGGCTCCCTGAGGAGCAGCTCTCACAGGACACCAACCAGTGAGTTGGTGTCACGTGAGACCATAGGGCGTTGGTCCTATAAACATGCAGGCCCATCTCACCCTTCCTCCTGGGCTCTGGTCACACAGGGTGACTGTGCACCACGTGGTGCTGGGCTTTCAGCCTCTGCGCAGGACCCCCAGGTCTTGGTTAAAAGTGCAGGTTACACCCCAAGAATGACAGAAGGTGAATTTCTCATCTGTCTCTGTGGATCTGACTGCTCCAGGGGCTTCTTGTAAGTGGAATCACACAGTATTTGTCCTTTTGTGTCTGGCTTATATCACTGAGCAAAATGCCCTCAAGGGTCATCCATGCTGTATCCTGTGTCAGAACTGCCTTCCTTTTTAGGCTGAATAACATACCCTGTGTGGAGGGACCATGTTTTGGTTTTCTGTTCACCCATCAATGGACACATTTAGTATCTACATTAATTTCTCATGTCTTATAATATTTAGGGAGTAACTTGCTCAGCACAGCCCCAACTCTGATGGGGTCGGCACCTCTTTCCTCAGAGGGTCTTGTTTTCCAGTGAAGGGAGTTCATTCACCTCAAACTCAGCATCAGGAGTGGAGGGGTTGATAGCCCCCTCTGGGTCTCCTTCATGTGAGACTGTGCTTTTGAAAGAGCAGGCACTGTGCACACAGGGGTGGTGGGGGTGAGATGTAGGCCCCTGGTAGACAAATGGGTCACTGGGCGGAGATGGCCCAGTGCACAAGGAGCTTGGCCTGTGGGTCCTCTGCTTGGATGGCTTCCCTCGAAGAAGACAGCGTGGTGCCCATGCTGGGTGTCATCCCAGTGCATGAAGTCACTTGACCAGGAGCCATAGGAGACATCAGCAACCCCTGACACCCTGCACATGCTGCTGGGAAGCAGGACCTGAGTGTGGAGCTCCCAGCAACCCTGAGCACGCTCCACCTGGAATCAGCCTGTGGGATGGACTGTTCTGCCCAGGCTTCCAGGGTGGCCACCTTCTGCTGGAAGCCCAGGATGCTGGGTCAGGCCACTTCTGGTCTGTCCTTGCAGGATCCTGGGCTGCACTACATGAAGCTCCCTGCTCACCCTATTACCAAGTCCAAGCTCACTCTGCTCACCACACAACAGTCCAATAAATCGGGAGATGAGGTATTGAGGCAAGGAATAGTGACTTTATTTGCAAAGCCAGGCATCTGAGAAGATGGTGAACTAATGTCCTAGAGTACCATCTTATCGGGTTCTGGATGCCTGCTAGCTTCTTTTATAAAACAGAGAGGGGAGGAGGTGAGAAAGTAAAGTAAAAAGGCCATTTGTCTTGCAAAATATCTCCAGGCTTGGCCAGCATCAGGGAGGGGATGTGTTAGTTTCTTCTTTTCTGCAATCTTTCACAGGTGGGCAGTGTCAGAATGTCTCCCTGTGAGCAGACCAAAACACTTTAGTTTAACATTCAGGCAGAGGGGCAGGGTTCCCCAAGGCAGGCCATTATATATGCCTACAGTTATAGACAGCATCCTTTTAATGATAATAATAACAAAAGCAATGAAAAGCAAATGTTAAAGTAAAAGAAACATGGGCTTCCCTGGTGGCGCAGTGGTTGAGAGTCCGCCTGCCAATGCAGGGGACACGGGTTCATGCCCCGGTCCGGGAAGATCCCACATGCTGCGGAACGGCTGGGCCCGTGAGCCATGGCTGCTGAGCCTGCGCGTCCGGAGCCTGTGCTCCACAACGGGAGAGGCCACAACAGTGAGAGGCCCGCGTACCGCAAAAAAAAAAACAAAAAAAAAAAACCAAAAACAAAAACAAAAAAAACACAGAAAATAACAAGTGTTGGTCCAGATGTGGAGAAATTGGACCCCTTATGCCCTGTTGGTGGGGATAGAAAATGTTACAGCCACTGTAGAAAACAGTATGACAGTTCCTCAGGAACTTAAAAATAGATATACCATAGGATCCAGCAATTCCACTTCTGGGGATATAACCAAAAGAATTGAAAGCAGGGTCTCAAAGGGATATTTATATACCCACAATCACAGCAGCATTATTCACATCAGCTAAAATGTGGATGCAACTGAAATATTCATCCACAGATGAAAAGATAAGAAAAATGTGGTATATACGTAATGGAATATTATTTAACCTTAAAAAGGAAGGAAATTCTGCAATATTGTATAACATGGATAAACCTTGGGAACATTATGCTAAGTGAAATAAGCCAGTCACAAGAAGACTTATACTGTGTCTTCTTACATGAGAAGTGTTTCATGTGTTTGTTGGCATTCCACTTACATGAGATACTTAGAGTAGAGAAGATATACAGATGGGAAATATGCATATGAAAAGATGTTCCTCAAAACATGTCATCAAGGAAATGCAAATGTTCATAGATGAGTGGACCCAAGTTTGCTTTGGTAACATTTATGGAGTGGCTATTTGGAGAGGGGCAGGGGGTATATGGGAAATCTCTGTACCTTCCTCACAATTTTGCTGTGTGCCTAGCACTGTTATTTTCAAATGTCTCAAAAAAGAGAGACTTAGGAACGTGATAAACGTGAAAGAAAAATTTAGATAAACACAGGTTAACAATATTAAAGTTCATAAGAAAGCATTTAACATATATCTAGATATGTTACTCTTTTAAATTTGCTCTAATTTTTCTATTACATGGTTTAAAGTAATCAATATGGCATCAATAATATTAATTCATTGTAGAAAATGAATTAAGTGACATGATATGCTGATATGGCAGATCCTTAATAAATTACTAAATCCCCAAGTTATTTTGGACAATTGAGAGAATAAGAAAGTAAGAACTAAGAAAAATGAAGGAAGCCAATCTCCCTCCCACAGTCCATGATATTTTGACTCTTTGCTTCAATTTTCCTCATATACAAAGGAAGAAAAACACGAGGAAATAGAGTTGATGGTTTAGTCAATGTTCAGAAATTTTAAATTGTCAGTTTTAACCTTCACTAAACTTGAAAAATGTACTATTTTTGTTCACATTTCCTGTGTTGGTCAAACTGGTTTAGCCAGTTTTTCACTCTTTGTAATCCAGGTAGACTCAAATAAAAAATGCCTATTGTTGACAGGTGAGTACCAGAATACACATCCATATGTTTATCATCTAGTGTGAATGATTCCTGAGGAGGCAAGACAAGGCTTTAGGTACTACTAAAAGTGAATTTACAGTATTTGAGAGACATGGTCAAGACGGTACACAAAAATAAGGTAGAACATTATATACAATAGTAGATAAAGTCTGAGTATCTTAAGGAAATGCAAGAAAAAAACAAGCTGACTTAAGCAAAAATATACAAAATGTGGCAAGGCTGACCATGTGTTTGTAATTGTTAAAGCTGGATAATAGTACATGGCAGTGAATCATTCCATTCCCTTGACTTTGTGTTTGAAATTTTCCATACAAAAAAAAAAAAAGGAGAAAAATAAATCTGAAAAAATCCAACTTGTGTTTTTTGAAGACCTTTATTAAACAAGTAAATAAAAATATAGAAAAATAGTAATGAAAACATGATGCATTGAATTATAAGCTTTCTAGGGAAAAATAATACAATACAGAATATTGAATTAATAACAGGAGGAAAAAGACCATCAATTAACCAAGAAAAGGTTGTGACTTTTAATGAAATGAATAAGTTCAGTATTCTTCTTTGTTGTTGTTTTAAGCTTTTAACAAGATAAATGAGAATGCTGGTTTAAAAACGCGCACACGTGCACGCACACACACACACACACACACTGTCCATTGCCCCAAACAGGAGAGGGGATTCTTAGGAAATTGCAACTTATATAAGCAAGGACAATTGACCCTTGAACAGCATGGGTTTGAACTGCACAAGTCCACTTATATGTAGATTTTTTTTTCAATAAATGCGTACTATGTTACTACATGATCTAAGGTTGGTTGAATCTTTGGATGCAGAACCATGAATACGGAGCGCCAATTTCAGACTGTGTAGGAATTGGCACCTCTAACCCTGGCGTTGTTCAAGGGTCAGTGGTAGTTTTAAATAAATGATTTGTGAAAGTTTTTGTACTAAGCCAATTATTTTTTTAAATCACTGGGTGCTAGGAAACTAAATGTTTCTAAAATAGAAATATGGTACCAATTCAAAGACAAAAGAGACGTTTTTGGTTAAAATGATATTACGTTGAGTCCAATACAAATACCTTAGTAAAATTATGTGTAGCCAAAAACTTTTGGAAATAGAATCAAATGAAAAACAAAAGTAAAGTTTTAAAGAAAAAACAGGCCTAATATTTAATAGTTTTTGTTAGTAGAATCACAGTATTAGTGGGGTGGAGGATCTTAGTATGTTACCCATTGTTTGGTCTAAAATAAAATATATACACTGCCTCAGGAAATCTTGTCTGAAAATTGAATCTGCATTATGGACTAGCTTCTCAGTGAAGAACCTCAAGCTGAATGATGAGGGTGACTTGTTAAAGAAAAATAAAATAAAGAGTTTGTATCATTATGAAAACAATAAAAATTACAAGCCTGCATATTTTGTTCTCAGAAATTCCCTTTGGAACGAAAAAAGCACAAATGCCCTAGCATACTACCTACCCTGGTCTGAGGGCTTTCTTTGTTTGCTACTTTGTTCCCCTGTTTCTGAGCACTTCTTAGCACCCCTGGACCCTGTCTGTAATCTAACATACAATTCTTATCAGAATTTTCTGTTCCCTGAATCAATCCTGTCAACTCCTTAAAGCTAATTTTGTATAGAACAAGATTTATTTAAACAATCTTTCTGACAAATTTATTTAAAGACTCCTAATTTAGAAGGAAGAAAAGCACACTTAAGAGGTAACTAAATAGTTTAGTGATTCTCACAAGGAGACCTAAGGGAAAACTTAGGAGTGCACATGGGTACTTATTTTTTCTGCTTTATTGAGGTATAGATGACAAATAAAATTGTAAGATAATTAAAGTGTGCAACATGATGATTTGATATACATCTACGCTGTGAAAGGATTCCCCTCCCCCCAGTCAAGTTAATTAACATATCCATCACCTAACATATTTGCCTTTTTTCTTTTTGTGGTGAGAACATTTAAGTTTTACTCTCTTAGCAAATTTCAGTTATACAAAACAGTGTTATCAACTCATAGTCACCATGTTATACATTAGATCCTCAGACCTTATTCATTTCATAACTGACTTTTTCCTTTTTGCCAACCTCTTATTTCCCCCATCTGCAGTCCCTGGAAACCACTTTTCTACTCTGTTTCTATGTGTTCAACTTTTTTTTTAGATTCCCCATCTAAGTGATACTGTAACCGAAAGTGGGGTCTGGCTGCTGACCACTCAAAAGCCAATAAAGGGACTTCCCTGGTGGCCCAGTGGTAAAGAATCTGCCTTCCAATGCAGGGATGCAGGTTCGATCTCTGGTCGGGGAGCTAAGATCCCACATGCCTCGGGGCAACTAAGCCCATGCACCACGACTAGAGAGAGAGAAGCCTATGCACCGCAGTGGAGATCCTGCGTGCCGCGACTAAGACCCAACGCGGCCAAAAATAAATAAATATTAAAAGCCAATAAAGAGGCAAGGTTGGTGGAAAGGAAAGTTTGCTTTATTTTGGACGCCAGCAAGTGTGGGGGAGGGCGGATGCCTGTCCATAGGCCAACTCACCCCCACTGATAATCAGGGGGAAGAGCTTTTATAGACAGAGGGAGGGGGCTACATGCAGAAATAGCAGAGTCAGCTCTGACAGTCATCTTGAAATTGGTCATCAGTGGTCTGATCAGCGTCATCTTGATTGTTTTAAGTACAATTAATCTTTATTTCCAGGGTAGGTTTGTTTCCATTCCTTGAGGCCAATTCTCAGAATTGTGGCAGCTTATGTCATGGCTACAGTCTGGTCATCATGAAGTTAACTTCTCCACCTGGTGTGGGTTTCAGTATATATAAGACAGCTCACAGGATATGGCTCAGAATATTATCTATAGCCCTTGAGAAGGAACTAAAGGTCCTTGACTATGCTTAATGACTAAACTATTATTATTTGGTCTCCTTTGACTCTTGTCCTTTGTTTCTGCATTTTCTCACTTCTCTGATTAAACTTATTCTTTGGCTAAAGTTTTTCCACAGACAAAAGGCAGGCTGAGGACATGGGGGGCATAGACCATAGGGTCCTGCTCCATTTCAATACCATACAGTGTTTGTCTTTGTCTGGCTTATTTCATTTAGCATAATGCCTTCCAGGATATCCACATTGCCAAAAATGACAGGATTTCCATTTTTTTTAAGGCTGAGTAATATTCCTCTGTGTGTGTGTGTGTGTGTGTGTGTGTGTCTGTAAGTGTATCTAATAATTTCTTGATTATTCTTCCACTGACAGACACTTAGGTTGTTTTCATACCTTGGTTATTGTGAATAATGCTGCAATGAACATGGGAGTACAGCTATCTCTTTGAGATAATGGTTTTGTTTCCTTCGGATATATACTCAGACGTGGGATTGCTAGATCATATGATAGTTCTATTTTAATTTTTTGAGGAACCTCAAAAATTGTTTTCCACTGTGGCTGTACCAGTTTACATTCCCATCATGTGTGCATAAGAGTTCCTTTTTTTAAATATGAAAGCATTTATTGTGTTAAAAGATAAATTTATAATATATTACACATGAAAAACTTACAACTTACTTTGTAGGACAGCTTCTTAGAATGTAAAGTTAATTTTAAATTACAATGAATGTACAGCACTATATAGTATAAGCTCCTGTCTTTTTGAACAGTGTAATGATCATTCTTGAGAATTAAAATAAGTTTCTGTAGTATTCATCGCTGTAGCTATACAGGAATAGCACAGACACCTTTTTTTCTACTTTGATGTTATAAATTTCATCACAGACTAATTTGAGGTATCTTTATTTTGACAAGCATGACAGCAGCTACTTCACAGTTGTGTTAAATGCCTGTTCATCAGCATCCCACTCTAATGATAAAAACTGTAAGATTGTTTCTTTGGGTAGATCCCCAGCCAAAATTTCAATTTCACTGCTTTTCTGATGTAAGTTGGCAAGGCAGGTATGAAGTGTTTTTATCTGAGTTTCATACCATCCCCTAGTGTTGGCTGACAGCTTCTCTGGGACTATCACACTCACAATATGAACAAATGTTGCTTCATGGATTTCAACAAACCTGAAGCATTTGAAAATGACCCCTTCAGATTTTGTATTGCAAGATTTTCAGAAACTTCTCTGATAGTCCTTTTGTAACCGAGCAGGACCCAAGGGGCCTTTCTGTGACACCTGCCCCCCACGTCCTCCACTTGCCTCTTGTCTGTAGAAAAACTTTAGCCAAAGAATTAATTTAATCAGAGAAGTGAGAAAAACGCAGAAACAAAGAAAAGCAGTCAAATAAGACAAAATAATAATAGTTTAGTCATTAAACAAAGTCAAGGACCTCTAGTTCCTCCTCAAGGGCTATAGATAATATTCTGAGCCATGTACTTTGAGCTGTTTTGCAGATACAGAAACCCCAACCAGGTGGAAGAAGTCAACTGCATGATGACCAGACTGTAGCCATGGCATAAACTGCTCCATCTTACACAATTCCAAGAACTGGCCTCAAGGAAATGGGAATAAACAGACCCTGGAACTGAAGATTAACTGTACTTAAAACAATCAAGATGACACTGATCAGACCACCACATGACCAAATTCGAGTTGACTGTCAGAGTTGACTGTGCTGTTCTGCATGTAGCGCACTCCCTCCACTTATAACTCCTGAAACTTCCCTTTAAAATCTCATGCCCCTTGATTGGCAGTTGGGAGTTGGTTCTTTGGGACATGAGTCCACCTTCTTCCCAGGACTGCTGGCCTCCTAAATAAAGCAAACTTTCCTTTCTACCAATACTTGTCTCTTGAGTATTGGCTTTCAAGCAGCAAGCAGCCAAATCTAAGTTTAGTAACACTTTCATCACTGACTTTAGTCCTCAGTTTCTGCCCAACGTGGACCATGAGATTGGACTCCAGCACTCATTTCTCTGTTAGCCATTCCTTCTCAAAAGATTTAACCTTGACATGGCTTCCTTCTTTATCTGAGACAAGGGTCACATAGGTGAGTTCATCATGTCTGCAGTATTCCTGTAATTCCTCTTGGGACTGTGACAAGTCATACATGATTTCTGCTGTGATTCTCGCTGACCAGAGTTTCTGGGCTCGGTTGATGGCCCTGGTCATGGACATCTGGCCAGCACTTACAACAAGGAGGTCACAAGAGCTTATTATAACAGGTTCTTCCAGGTTGAGGACAGCAGATTCCCTTTTCTCCACATCCTTGCCAACACCTATTATCACTTGTCTTTTCATTAATAGTCCTCCTAAGTGGTGTGAGGTAATATTGCAGTTTTGATTTGCATTTCTCTGATGATTAGTGATGTTAAGCCCCTTTTTATGTGCCTGTTAGCCATTCGTATGTCTTCTCTGGAAAAACTCTATTCCAATCTTTTGCCCTTTTTTTTTTTCTTTTTTGCAGTACACGTGCCTCTCACTGTTGTGGCCTCTCCAGCTGCAGAGCACAGGCTCTGGACGAGCAGGCTCCAAACGCGCAGGCTCAGCAGCCATGGCTCAAAAGCCCAGCCGCTCCGCAGGATGTGGGATCCTCCCGGACCGGGGCACGAACCCGCGTCCCCTGCATTGGCAGGTGGACTCTCAACCACTGTGCCACCAGGGAAGCCCTGCCCATATTTTAATTGGGTTGTTTGTAGGTTTTTTGCTATTAAGTTGTATGAGTTCCTTGTATATTTTGGATATTAATCTCACTACAGTTATGTGGTTTGAAATATGTTTTCCCATTCCATAGGTTGTGTTTTCATTTTGTTGATGGTTTCCTTTGCTGAGCAGAAACTTTTTCCCCACATTTGGTTCACTGGTATGATAGTAGCAGAAATACTATTGTCAAGTTTATAACAACTCTAAATTGAAAGGTATGAAACAAAAAATAGAATAAACAGATTATAGAATTATCCATGGGAGAAAAACCTTCTGTGATAAATGACTTCTGACCTTTTAAAAAATATTTATTTATTTATTTATTTGGCTGTGTGGGGTCTCAGTTGCAACACAGGGGATCTTCGTTGTTGTGTGTGGGATCTTCATCGTGGTGTGCAGGATCTTTAGTTGCAGCATGTGGAATCCTTAGTTGCAATATGCGAACTCTTAGTTGTGGCATGTGGGATCTAGTTCCCTGACCAGGGATTGAACCCGGACCCCCTGCATTGGGAGCACAGAGTCTTAGCCACTGGACCACCAGAGAAGTCCCGACTTCTGAGTTTTTAGCGGTATTCAGTTGGGAGGTCCAGGAACTGAAATATTTTTTCTTAAGTTTCAGTAGCTTTCTGTGTAAGACTTAGCTTTGTTTTCCTAGAAACTTGATGATAATTTTTCAGAGACACATAACCAACAAATGATTCTCTGCCTCATTTAAAAATTGCATTCATTATTTACCAAAAAAGGAGAAAAATATAATAAATTTTAGAAATATTTATTTCAAATGTATTAATAAAATAGGTCTTTGACACTGCAATTTTTAGTTTCCTGGAAAATTCACTTATGTGGAATGGCTTATTCCCTGACAGGGGCACAGTACAAGATTTTTAGTTTTATATAATCCCACTTGTTATTTTTGCTTTTGTTGCCCTTGCTCTTGGTGTCAAATCCAGAAAATCATTGCCAAGACCAATGTCAAGGAGCTTACCCTTTATATTTCTTCTAGAAGTTTTACAGTTTCAGGTCTTATGTTTATGTCTTTAATCCATTTTGAGTTGATTTTTCTGTATGGTGTAATATAAGAGTGCAATTTCATTCTTTTGCATATGACAATCCAGTTTTCCTAACACCATTTATTAAAGAGACTGTCCTATTGAGATGATCATGTGATTTTTATCCTTCATTTTGTTAATGTAGTGTATTGTATTATTGATTGATTTGCAGATGTTGAAGCATCCTGTATCCCTGGAATAAATCCCATTTGATCATGTTGAATAATTGTTTTCATGTACTATTGAATATGATTCACTAATATACTGTTGAGAATTTTTGCATCTATGTTCATTAATGATATGACTTGTAATATTCTTTTCTTGTAGTGTTCTTGTCTGGCTTTGGTATCAGGGTAATGTTACCCTTGTAAAATAAGTCTGGAAGTGTTTTTTTTTATTATTTATTTTAATTTTATTTATTTATTTGCGGTACGCAGGCCTCTCACTGTTGTGGCCTCTCCCGTTGTGGAGCACAGGCTCTGGACCCCAATTTGGCTTTATTAAGAGTAAGGTAGTAATTAAGTTTAAATGAGATCATAGGGGTGGGGCCTTGATCTTGTAGGATTAGGGTCCTTATAAGAAGAGACCAGTTATCTCACTCCCTCACTCCCCCACTCCCTGCCCATGTGAGGACACAGCAAGAAGGCAACCATCAGCAAGCCAGGAATACAGTCCTTATCAGAAACCTAATCAGCTAGCACTTCAATCTTGGACTTCCTAGCCTCTGGAAGTGTGAGAAAATAAACTTCTGTTGCTCTGTTAATAAATTTCAGTCTAAGGTATTTTCTTATGGCAGCCCGAGTAGACTAATACAATGAGCAAATTACAAGTTCATATCTTCCAACTAAATTGTATTTGTATGCTTTTCTCCTCAAGCTAGTATTTGACTAGAGCTTTTATCAGTTAATTTTATTTCCCCTTCCTCAATTCCAGTTTTATAAAGCCATATCAGTAGCAGAAGAGGGAAAAGGGGAAGTAAGGAATATGCATAATACACATGGCAGGCATGTGCCTTATAAAATGCTAACTATATTCATTATTTACAGTGGTTAAGTATATTAGATCAACACGTGTTTTATGAAAATTACAGTGAATCCAGATGGAAGAAGGGTCCCTTGATTCAGCCCCTCTCGGTCCAACCAAGCCAGGATTGTAGACATAAATTTTTGTAGTGTAAAGGCAAAGAGCACTGCTTTGGATTCAGAGAGACTTGGGTGTGTGATATTGAAAAACCTACCTAGACATTCTGAACTTTAGTTTCTTCATATGTAAAAGAGAGATAATAATACCTACCTCATAGAGCTTCGTGAGAATTGAGATAATATATGGCACTCAATGAATGGTTGATATTATTACGAAGGGAAAATATTTAATTCAGAGGAACAATGGTGTTTGAACTGAATTAGCAATGAAAGCTGACTACAGTGCAAACCTTTATTGGGTCTTAAGAACTATATACCTAAACTATGCACTACACATACAAATGCTTGTAAAAAATGGAAACCTAAAGCTATTTGTGTGTTATTTTAATGGGTGAAGCATCACAAGAAGCCTCCATTCCAGATGTAGAAGAATCCATTCCTTCCCTCATTTCCATAGCAACTGGTGGCCTTAGACTTGAGTATTTCTGTTGAAGCAGAACCCTTGTTCTGAAGCATGCAGCTCTGCCTCTGGTAGTCAGAGTTTCTAAACACATCCTTGTGATTTCTTTTTTTTTTTTTAATAGTTGATGTACGATATATAAGTTACAGGTATACAACATAGTGGTTCTCAATTTTTAAAGGTTATACTCCATTTATAGTTATCTCCATTTATAGTTATCATAAAATATTGTCTACTTTCCTTGTGTTGTACAATATATCCTTGTAGCTTATTTATTTTATACATAATAGCGTGTATATCTACCCCTGACATCTTTGTGACTTTTTTTTTTTTTTTTTTTTCAGTACGCGGGCCTCTCACTCTTGTGGCCTCTCCCGTTGTGGAGCACAGGCTCTGGACGTGCAGGCTCAGCCGCCATGGCTCACGGGCCCAGCCGCTCTGCAGCATGTGGGATCTTCCTGGACTGGGGCACGAACCCGTGTTCCCTGCATCGGCAGGCAGACTCTCAACCACTGCGCCACCAGGGAAGCCCCTTTGTGACTTTTAACATCCAAATTAGCTAGGGGTTTCACTCTTTATTTACAGAGATGAAAATTTTGATTATTTTTATTTTTGAAACCTATGTTTCATTTGGTTAACCTCATATTCATGAATATAATATAACCTCATACTTATGACCAAAAAGAAGTCAGCAGTGATGGGAAACAAAAACTGATCCCCACTTAGAACCTACTTACTTATTAAGAAGGTGCTTAGAAGGTACGACTTCCTGAGGCATGTAAATTCAAACACCAAAAAGGGACCAACTAAACTTGAGTTCAAAATAAAAGAAATAGACTTTGGTAGACTGTGAGTTGGCATACATTACCAGACCCAAGAAATGCAAGATCATACAAAGTCATCCTGCCTGAATTTCATGTAATGTCACAATGCCACCCAAATTATCAAAAATTATGGAGTAAACCACCAACGGGCAACTTATCTACTGAAAACAAAGTCTTGAAATAAGATATTTTGTCAATAAATGAGGAAAGAAACATTTTTCAGATGCTCTATTTTGACAAACCTTGCTTAGAATAACTTAGAAAAATTCAGATACTTACTTATAAGGTTTTAGAATGAATTCTACATACATTAAGATGGAAAGGATACATATTAGCTCCAAATACACCAGGACAGGACAGAAACAGGATTTCCCACAAAATATATTTCTTTTCTATTTTTTATTGCCTGAATTTCAAAAATAACTATATATAATACTATGTAAGTAAATACATATAATATGAAGTAAATTAGTTAATTTCACTTCCCATATTAACTCTTTCTTGTGGCTTCTTGTTTTCTTAATTTCGTGTACAAGAAACTTACATCTATGAGTATTATGTACACAAAGCTCAATTCTAAGAACTCTCTACAGTTACCTATTAATATACTTAATGGGGAAATAAAGAATAGTGTGTCACTTAACATAATGACACAGGAGACCTGAAGATAAAATTATCACTTCCATAATAAGGCTTTTCTCAATTAAAAAATAAAAAAACAAAGCAATGGACAATAGAACCCACCCTCACCCAAAAGAGAAAAAAAAACCCAGAAGGAAGAAAGCACACAGATTTATATACCAGGCAAAGAGGTAGTCACTCTGGACCCCTTTTGAATGAGAGAAAGACCTCAAGAAATCTTGGAATTCAACTGGGCTTATTTTTTAAGTGGACAGACCCTTTATAGCCTAGTTCCTTTGTGAGCTTCACCACTCCCAACCCCCATCCCCCATCTGTGCTACTTTCAGCAGAGCAGTGATCCATTTGTTGCCAGGGGTTGTATCGTGGGTTTCAGTGGCAAAGCTCCCAGAGAAACTCCCTGCGGGGTGAGAGTTTCTTCCTGGGAGGAGTGGTTAGAACAACAAGTAGCTTTTCCCTTCATAACTCTCATCTCCCCAAGGTTTTCCTCTGTAGCTTCTTTACCCCAGGCTTATGTGTAGATTTGGTAGCTGAACTGATGCTGTGAGGGAGAGCAGTTAACCTGGTTAAGTTGGTGACATTGTCTGAGCCATACATCAAATCAAGGGATGGGAACAAAACCTTTGTTTCGGCATTGAGGGGTTTCTTTCAAGCACAGAAACACTGCATTATTGGTGTCTCTGTACAATGTTGTTCCATCATCACAGTCTTTAAAATATTGGAATGCCAAAACTCAATGATTTTATGTCTCTTTGTAATGTAATAAATAAACTCTTTGTAGGACAAAGGCTGAATATAATTGGTGAGATCGACAATGCCTAAAAGGAAGATATGCAAGAGAGATGAGAAACAGTAGGGAAAAAACCTGTTAACTCACGAAGAATTGAGGGAGTATGAAGTATGCATGTGTCTCACCAAATTTCTGAAATAGCAACTTCTAAAAGTCATATATAGAATGAATAATAAGAGATTAATTAGGCAGATTACTTTTTATTTATAATAAATATCAGTAATATCAGGATATATCAATTCTATTATTGCATCATAATAATGATAATTAAATCCCTTTTATCTCAAGGTATATTTTATGGAATACATGTTCCCTTGAAAAATTTCTGTTTCTTATGATCATACTTAGGCATAAGAATCATTTAAAGTTCTTAAGTCTACACCAAGTTATTAAACTATAGAAAGATTCAGTGTAAAATTTGTTACATTATGATTACTGATCAGGCTATTCTTCTTAGTTATGGGACAAGAATTATAATCTTCTAAACATATGTCTGAGGATAACAAATATTTTCTTAACCAGCTAGAGGCAAGCAACGATAAGGCTATATTATCCAAATGTCAGCAATTAGCCACTAAAATTAAATTAAATTAAATTTACACTTCACTCCATCAAATGCACTGGCTATATGTCAAGTGCTCAAAAGCCACACATGTCTAGTAGCTACCTTATTGGACAGTGCAGATACAGAACATTTCCATCATCACAGAGTTCTCCTGGCCATTGCTGCTCTAAGGAGAAGCCTCTAAAAAAAGAGGATCTGGTAGATAAGTGGGAAGGAGAAATAAGCTCAGTGACCCAATGTGAGGCTATGCTCTCGCTTTTTTATATCAGTTTCACCTCATTATTTAGGAAGAGATAGATGAACGTGTTTCTCTCAGAGTTTGAAGGAAGTGTTGCTTGTCCTGTGCTGAGCAGTCAGAAAAATTGAATTATGATGTCTTACTCTCACGTACAAGATGTAGTCCAACAAGACTCAAACAGACACAGTTTTCAGTTATTTTATTAACTAGTTTTAAACTAACAATTAGGGACTTCTGTGGTGGCACAGTGGATAGGACTCTGCTCTCCCAATGCTAGGGGTCCCGGGTTCGATTCCTGGTCAGGGAACTAGATCCCACATGCATGTCACAACTAAGGAGCCTGCCTGCCACAGCTAAGACCCAGTGTAACCAAATAAATAAATTTAAAAAACCAAAACAACAACAACTAATGAAGGCATAAGGAATCTAGATTACAAGAGAAAAGTATGCCCTTGACAAACTGGGAGAAGTTTAATTTAACATTTTCGCAATCTCTTAAATATCTATGACCTCTTCTAACAAAAAGCATCAGTAAGCTTTATGAGCCTTCAAAGGTCTCTTCATTACAGATGCAGGCCATTTTTAACTGCTGCTATGCAGGTTCAAATAGGCAAAACAATTTTGGGGAAAAAAAGGGAAAAAACAAAACAAAACATGTTTCAGTTGAAAACTTTAGGACCTAAAGGAGACAAATGTATTTGCACTAAAACATAGCCAGAACAGAGAAAAGAACACTTATTGCAAAGGAATTGATATTGAATATTTAAAGATTTTATGAAGAAGAATTTGTACTTGGGCCAGAAGATTGCATTTCTTTTCCTATTGCTGCTAGATAAACTAGGGATGTGTGTTTTCATTACAAAAGAACTCCTTGAATTAAAAAAGTACTCAAAAAATAAATTAATTAAAAAGTACTCAAATCAGTTTACTTAAATAGAAAATTCCCATAAATGCTTGTGTTTGTGTATGTGTATGGGTATATTTTTATATGTGAATAAAAGTGTTGAGAGAAGGCAAACTTAAGTGGAAGTCTGCAGAGCCGTTGATACATGCTCTAGCCTACATCACTTCATCTCTAGAAAAGATTCAACAGCAAAGCAAAAATCACAGAGCCACAATTGCTGACTGGCTTAAGAAGAAGTGGGAAAACAAAGTAACAAAGTAAAAAAATAGAAATCAACTACTTGAACCTGGAGGGAAGTCAAGAATAACTAAATACATACAGAAAGAAAGAAATAAAAACTGTATTTTCTGGGTGAAAAACAAAAAGGGAAAGATGAAATTAGACTTCTAATCCTTTCTCCCTTAATAGAGAAAAATAAAAGAAGATGTAATCCTTTCAACTTCCTCTGGAAATTGGTGAGTTCCTTACACATAAATATATTATTAATTTTCTCTATTATATTGATATAGTTAGTATGGTATATATTGGATTGAACATATACTCCCTTTAGCTAAAGAAATTCATTCCACTCACCCAGTATCTCTGGGAAAATCATCATATGGCAGCAGGGGAAACTTACTGGAGTACTTCTTTACTAGAATTGGTACTATTGGAATTTTAACTATTCCAGCTACTAATTTTCCAAAATAATTTTTGACTACTCCCTCTGTCTAATTTTGTAGAAGTGCATTGTCTTGAGAGAGATTTAATTCAGACTTAGTTTCTTCTTCCGGGACATGATTAACAGACCTTTAGGTATACAAACCTCCATTTGAAGAGAAGGCCACCCTCATAACTGCTTTAAGTATAACAGACAAAGCTGAAAATTCATTCCGCACAACCTAGGTTATCTCCACCCTTGGCTTGAGTGGGGCTGACTCCTCCCCCAAGTTCTCAGGACTTTTGATGCTGGAACTCCAGGGACCCCGCAGAAACCACACACCTTTCCCCTGCCCATATCCCTCATCGGCCCCCGACTGTTCAGAGAATATACTCATTTCTACTGAAGAGCTCAGGGAAGGCCACCAGCTGGACAAAGAGACTTCAGGCAAATACCTTTTTTGTGAGTAATATATTGAGCACAAAATTCAGAGTCAGCTGGCCTCACTGATTATTAATCTCCTGATATAGATTATTCATATAAACTAGTTGGTCTGATTTTCCTGGAGATGTTATAGGAACGGAACGACATAAAGGCTGTGGACATGTCCTTACATTTTTCTCTTTTTTCAAAAGATAGAAAGAGGAAATGAAGTAAGAAAGACAGGCTTGGGGCTTCCCTGGTGGCACAGTGGTTGAGAATCTGCCTGCCAATGCAGGGGACACGAGTCCAAGCCCTGGTCCGGGAAGATCCCACATGCTGCGGAGCAACTAGGCCCGTGAGCCACAACTACTGAGCCAGTGCTCTAGAGCCCGCGAGCCACAACTACTGAGCCCACGTGCCTGGAGCCCGTGTTCCATAACAAGAGACGCCACCGCAATGAGAAGCCCATGCACCGCAACGAAGAGTAGCCCCTGCTCGCCACAACTTGAGAAAAGCCTGTGCGCAGCAACGAAGACCCAATGCAGCCAAAAATAAATCTATATAAAAAAGAGAAAGACAGGCTTATGCTATGAGTGCTGCTCCCATGTCTGTGCATTTTTGATAAAGAAATCTGAGTCCCATAGGAATATAGGGTGTTTGTAAGGGTGAGCCACCGGTTCTATAAATGTGCCACCTAACAAACTATTTTGACTACATGGCTTGCCAGGGGGTATATTCGTTCAAAACCAAAACAGACATAGCTAATCCACTCTCCCAGCAACCACACAGCAGGCTGCAGTGACTACGGGGCCATTATTCCCTCCAGCCAGGCATAAAAATAGAGGCTGAGTATCCAAGGAGGTTTGTTTAATGGTTACAATCAGAGCCCATGTAACCAAGACCCACAGGGAATCAAAAGAGGGAATTCTTTACACTATGCTGAGATAGTGCCTTCTGAGAGAGAAAATTCCTAATGTATTATCAATACTTGGAGAGATTTTGTTCCCCAATCTTTGGTGAATCCATCGTTGAGTTCACGTCCAGGGTTAAGCAGATCTGCTAAACAATTCTTTAATGGTGATTACTTTCAAATGAAGGACTTGAAATTTAACTTTACCCAATTTTATCAACATGCAAGGTAAACATTTATTTTCTTCTAAAACACATTATTTAACAAGAATATATTTAAGTAGAGAAAAGCTTTCTAATTATCTTTGGTAAACGTTGCACCTTGTGTGAAATGACTGCTAAGTGTGGAGCTGAAGGGAATCTCTGCCTGCCTGTTCAGATCTGGGGAGGGGACTCACTGGCCCTACACAGGATCTAAGCCATACGCTCAATAAAAGGATTGTAACCTATCACAATCGTACAAAAGGAATGAAGGCAAACTTCTGATGAGGATGAACGAAGAAGGTAACTGCCAGTCATGAGTTAACTCTAAAAGGCAGCTACTTCTTTGATCTCTTCTGAAAAAGAAATAAGAAAAACTTCTTTATCAGAATAGAGGAAGTTCAAATAAGGGAATTTATTTCTATTTCACGTTGTTACATTGTCTGAATTTTAGAAAATATTCCCTGGAATAAAACAAAATATTTATGTATTTCATAAGCACTGGAATTTTTAGCACTAGTGCTTTCCTTTGTAGGAACGGCATAAGTGAAATGTCCCTTGACTGATATAGGGCCGTGTGTGCTGGATGGGAAAAGTGCTTTACGTTTCTGAACTTAGTAAAAAATACTGCATAAGCCTTATATTAGCTTTGATATTGCATCAGCCATGCTCTTCTAACTTGTTTCTAAGTATTCTAAGTTCAGTTATTAGAATTATTATTTTATAGAAGAATCTTATTTTCTTTTTAAACATATAGAATTATGTATCTTCATACATGAGATTTTTAAATTTTTGTAATGACATCTACTAACTCCATTTTTTAAATGAGTGCTAAGACCAATTATTTTTCTTTTTTAAAAAAATATTTATTTATTTGGTTGCACTGGGTCTTAGTTAAGGCAGGCAGGCTCCTTAGTTGCAGCTCACCGGTTCTTTAGTTGCAGCATGCATGTGGGATCTAGTTCCCTTCCCAGGGATAGAACCTGGGCCTCCTGCCTTGGGAGTGCAGAGTCTTAACCATTGTACCACCAGGGAAGTCCTTATTCTTTTTTTCACTGAAAATGATTGAAATTCTGCATTCTTTAGGGAAGGAAACAAGCACTAAAATATTTTACTGACTTTAATGATCATGTAAAATAGGGATTGTACTGTTTGTAAAGTACTTAAAAAATACTTACCATGAAACTATTATATAGATTTGAAACTTTGATACTTTTTTAAAAATTACCAATAAATAAATTACCTTAGTAAAGATTAACAACACTAATATGTACAAAATAGATAACCAATGAGAACCTGCTATGTAGCACAGAGAACTCTACCTCACTTCACTGTACGGTAGAAACTAACACAACATTGTAAAACAACTATACCCCAATTTAAAAAAAAAGATTTACATGCATATCAAAGGAAAAAAAAGATTAAGAGACATGAATCTCATATCTGAACATGGGTTTCATTTTGTATGATATCTTCAGAGCTGGATGAGGACAAGATTGCCGACACCATGAAGAAAGCCCTCCCTACCGTGGGCTGGGATTGGCACGTCTGTTCTCGGTGGACTCTTCCTTCGTCCATGGGAATGTTGTGATTAGTGTTACTCACCTGGGAAATGAGGTCTGAAGGAAGGATTGGAGCAGGGTGATCATTCTATAAAACCCAGACTTAGGTGAGAAAATGCAGAGGGAACAGTAACGAATGTGGAACCAGATAACTGTCTCACTCCTGGACAGATTCTGTAGCGTCTACATCTATAACACAATTATGAGGCCATTTATAAGGTACAGTGTCTTATAAAAGTGGAATTATACATATGAGTTGTCTTAGTTACAATATGGAAAAGATGAACAGGAAGATAGTTTAAAGAAAAAATATTTTTCTCCTCTTTCATTTTATATGAAGGATAAAGCGTGAAATTCTATTAATTTTCTTACTTAGGTTTTAATAAGCATTTTGTGTACTTCCTAAGATTGAGGTCAAGAAAACCTGATGAGTAGGGTGCTCTGAGCAAGCCTTCCTAGAAGCAGTGTCCAGATGGACTCTGGTTGCCATTGTACTGGGCACAGCATGGAATCATGTGCACATCTTCTTTGACCCAGTAAATCTCCTTGGACATTCACACACCCTCTCTGCACACCCCTGCACACCCCCACTTAGACAAGCCCTTCACAGAACCCCCCTCTCCCTGGCATCCCAGATATTGTCCTAAATGAAAATAGCTAGCAAAGAGAATGAGATCAAAACAATGACTTAAATGACTATTAAATTTCAGGCTTGTTTTGACAAAATTGTATATTAATTTTCTAAACATTCTAAACAATTCATCCTTCAGAAATTTTAATACCTTCTGTAAACTTTCAAAATGTAACTATAAATTCTAGGACACCTTTCTGCTTTCTCATTAATCTCTCACCAAGACCATAGCATACTTTGTAGGTTGAGACACGGAGTGGTAGAAATTGTTGAAGTAATAAATATAGTGGTTAAGAATTTAAAAGGAAGAGTATTGTACAGAATCTCTTCCCCATGTATTCCATTAAGCACTTTTATTCATGAAATATATCTGCTTAACATAAAATTACATTAAGTCCTGTTTAGTGTCTACCAAAAATCACTTTTCCAGCTCCCTCTATTAACAAATAAACAATGATTTTAAGTTGTTCCCCTGGATGTTCTATAACAGAACTGTGCTGAATTGTGGCCACTGTTATCCCAAAGGCCATGATATACACTGTTCAAGAGAAAGTCCAGCAAATGGAAAAAATAGAAATACAAGCGAGTTTGCTCATTTAAGAGTATACTTCAACCACTGGTAAAAGACTAAGTTAAAATGAATAAATTGTGCAACTATTAAAAAGAATTAGTTGTATCTAAAAAAAAATTTTTTAATGAGTAAATTAAAAACACGTTGTATTTTTTTTCCCCTATCTGCAGCAATGTCCAGAGACAAGGAAATTCCATGATGTCAGCAGTTGAAAGATGACACATTACTGATTTGGCATGTCACTGCAAAGAAGTAAATGAATAATTCAGAATGAAAGTAAACCCTAAAAATTGGAGAGGAATTCCCTTATTAACTGTGGTTCCAGCTAAAGAGTGTAGTTATTTCAGTGAGAAATAAAATTTATAAGTATTAATAATGAAATACCATTTTGTCTATTTTTCATATTTTAAATGAACAAATCTTTATTAAGCACTTACTATTTACCTAATAATTCTAAAAGCTGCTGTTTATTGGGTACCTAGTATGTGTCAGTATGTATGTACTGACAAGTTAAATGTACAAGTTATCCACACAGTTATATCATACAAGGGGTATGTACCTTAGCCCAGTATACAAAATAATATGACATTTGGGTATTGAATTACAATTCTCCAGGTTAGTGAGTAAAGTGAAACTCAGATATTGTCTTCTCAAAATCTGTCTAAGCTCAAAATGGCATTCTCCTCTTCTCTGTGGTTGATAATATTCAGAGTTTTACAGACTAAAACCCAGTTTTTGCCACTAAAGATTAAAAAAAAAATTTTTTTATTTGGTTGCACCAGGTCTTAGTTGCGGCAGGCGGGCTCCTTAGTTGCAGCATGCAAACTCTTAGTAGCGGCATGTGTGTGAGATCTAGTTCCCTGACCAGAGATCGAACCTAGGCCCCCTGCATTGGGAGCACAGTCTTATCCACTGTGCCACCAGGGAAGTCCACCACTAAAGATTTTTTAAAAACTTATGAATACAGTTTCTGGTTCTGCATGTAAGGAGCTTGGAAGTTACTACTCCATCCTAACAACAAGTAAATGTTGAACAAACTGCAAAATCAACAACTCTTCTTGGATCTATAAGGGGAGGACACAGGGCATGATACTCAACTCTAGCCCATTCTAGCTATCCTGTTCCAACTAAAAGAGAAGAGAAAAACCCTAAAAAACACTTGTGCAGTTCATAGACCAGAGGCATAGACCCACTAAAAACCTGAGACCTAATTGCAGACGTAACACACACCTCCCCACCAGAATATTAAAAGCCTATTTATAGCAATTCCTTTTGCTCAGTACATCATGTTTGGCTATCAAGAAAAATTACAATCCCCCTAAAAGGCAAAAAAAAAGCCCCCCCAAACAAAAAAAGTGCCACAATTTGGAGAGACAGAACAAGCATCAGTACCTGGCATGGCAGGGATATTGGAATTATCTGACCAGCAATTTAAAACAATTATCACTAATATGCCAAGTGCTCTAATGAATAAAGTAGACAGCATGAAAGAAAAGATGGGGAGTGTAAGCAGAGAGATAAAAGCCCTAAGAAAGAACGAAAAAGAAATGCTTGAGATCAAAAGTACTGTAACAGAAATGAAGAATTCCTTTGATCAGTTTATTGGTAGACTGGACCTGGCTGTGGAAAGAATCTCTAATCTTGAGGATACATCAATAGAAATCTCTAAAACTGAAAAGCAAAGAGACCAAAGACTGAAAAAAAACAACCCCCCAAACAGAACAGGATGTCCAAGGACAGTGAGACAACTACAAAAGGCATAACATATGCATAATGGGGTTACCAGAAGGAAAAGAAAGAGGGAAAGGAACAGAAGATGACTGAGATGACTGAGAATTCCTCCAAATTGATGTCAGACAGAATACTACGGACTCATGAAGCTCAGAGAACACCAAGCAGAATAAATGCCAAAAAAAATTACACCTAGGCATATCGTTTTCAAATATAGAAAATCAAAGATAAAAGAAGAAAGAAGACAGAGGGGAAAAATCACCTTATTTATAGACGAGCAAAGGAAAGATTTACATCATTTAAATTTAAACCATTACATGGTTTAAATCTAAACCATTACGTGGTTTCTCCTCAGAAACCATGCAAGCAAGAAGAGAGTGGAGTGAAATATTTAAAGGCTGAGAGAAAAACCCCACCAACCTAGAATTATGTACCCTTTGAAATTACCATTCAAAAGTGAAGGAGAAATAAAAGCTCTCTCAGACAGACAAAAATTGAGGGATTTTGTTGCCAGTAGACCTGCCTTGCAAGGACATGTTTAAAGGAAGTTCTTTAGAGAGAAAGAAAATGATAAAGGTCGTTAACTCAGATCTACATCAAGAAAGGAAGAGGTTCTCTCGCCTTCTCACTTCCAAGATGACCAAGGAAAGAAGGAACAATGGTCGTGCCAAAAACGGCCGTGGCCATGGGCAGCCTATTCCCTGCACCAGCTGTGCCCGATGCGTGTCCAAGGACAAGACCGTTAAGAAGTTCGACGTCTGGAACATAGTAGAGGGTGAAGCCATGAGGGACATTTCCAAAGCGAGTGTT
Source organism: Hyperoodon ampullatus (assembly GCF_949752795.1). Taxonomy (NCBI): domain Eukaryota; kingdom Metazoa; phylum Chordata; class Mammalia; order Artiodactyla; family Ziphiidae; genus Hyperoodon; species Hyperoodon ampullatus. Next base: position 29,866,364 of record NC_136916.1, on the reverse strand, counting down.
TTCCATGCCTGTGTGCTTCCCAAGCTGTATGTGAAACTACATTACTGTGTGAGTTGTGCCATTCACAGCAAGATAGGAATAGTTCTCCTTCTTGGGAAGCCTGGAAGGACCAAACACCTTCACCCAGATTTAGACCTGCGGGAGCTGCCCCACAACCTCTCCCAAAGCCCCTGTAAGGAGTTAGGTCCTTAGAGACTGAAGAAATACTGTTCTCTGAAAAGACAATAACCTGGAAATTAGACTTTAAAAAAAAAAAAGCTAGAAAAATGGTACTGATGAACCTATTTGCAGGGCAGGAAAAGAGACGCAGATATAGAGAATGGACTTGTGGACACAGTGCGGGAAGGGGAGGGTGGGACCAATTGAGACAGTAGCATTGACATATATACACTATCATGTGTAAAACAGATAGCTAGTGGGAAGCTGCTGTATAGCATAGGGAGATCAGCTCAGTGCTCTGTGATGACCTAGAGGGGTGGGATGGAGTTGGGGTGGGAGGGAAGCTCAAGAGGGAGGGGATATATGTATACATATAGCTGGTTCACTTTATTCTACAGCAGAAACTAACACATCACTGTAAAGCAATTATACTCCAATTAAAAAAAAAAAAGAAAGAAAGAGCATCAGAGAAGGAATAAAAGAAAGTAAAATTAAAAGTTTTATTTTTCTTATTCTCAATTGATCAAACAGATAACAGTTCATTCAAAATATTAACAGTAACGTATATTTGACTATGTATGCTTAGGTGTAGATTTTATATATATACATATAGATATATAGATATGTTTATGTGTGCTTATATATAAGTGAAATGAATGAAAGCAATGATGAAGGGATAAGAGAGAGGAATTAGGATTATTTTGTTATTATAAGGTACTCACATTACCTGTAAAGTAGTATAGTGTTATTTGAAAGTAGAGTTGGATTAGTTATAAGTGTATATTGTAAAATTTATGACAACCACAATAAAAAGTTAAAAAGCAATTGGCAAACTATGTAGACTCAAATCTGAACCAAAGTTTTTAGCATGAGAATAGGATATGCTACAGAATCACACACAAAGATGAATGTGATTTTATAAAAGTAGCAATAATAAAAATATTTCAATTCAAATTATAATTTAAAACCCTGCCATCCAGGCTAAATTTTTAATGCTTTTATAAAAGGGTTAATATTAAAAGAACCTAGGGACTTCCCTGGCAGTCCAGTGGTTAAGACTCCATGCTTCCACTGCAGGAGACCCTGGGTTCGATCCCTGGTCAGGGAACTAGATCCCACATGCATGCCACAACTAAGAGTCGCATGCCACAACTAAGGAGCCTGCCTGCCACAACTAAGACCAAAAAATAAAAATAAAATTAAAAAGTTAGAAAAAAATAAGAAAGCAATGTCTAAAGTAAAAAAAGAAAAAAAATCACTAAAAAAGAAAATAAATAAAAGAACCTAAGAATTGTAACTCTCACACCTGATGAGTTCTTCTCTTTTCCTGGCATTATCAACCTAATCTTGCCAGAGCAGAATCTAAGCATTCTAGACTTCTTAAAGGAAGTGAAAAAGGCAATAACCAAGGTGAGCCCAACTGTGAATTCTATGGTCCTAAGCAGTAGATGATCAAAGGGAAAGTTTTTCTTTTTCACTTTGGGTGACTCATTTGAATACAGTATTTTGGGTTTCTTTTCCTTTGTTTGTTTTAGAGTTTTTCGCATATCTAAAATCCTTTGTTTAATGAACGTGTATCTTCTATTTAAAAAATTTAATTTCTTATGTGACTTCCCTGGTGGTCCAGTGGTTAAGACTCTGCGCTTCTACTGCACGGGGCACGGGTTCGATCCCTGGTCAGGGAACTAAGATCCTGCGTGCTGTGTGGCCAAAAAAGAAAAAAAAATAAAAATTTAATTTCTTATTCTGATGGCAGAATAGAAATTTTAATGCAAGGCAGAGAGATTTTGTGTGTGTGTGATATTATAGGTAAATTCTTTTTAAAAATGTGTTTCTAACTGAGGAATACATTTGAAATGATATCAAGAATAGCCCAGACTTCAGATTCTGTCAGTAGGTAACCCTGGATGCAAGTGTGAGTTCAGTCTTGCCAGCTCTGAGCATAGGAAAGATATTTTATTGTTCTCAATCTCAGTTGCCTCATGAGTAAAATGTGAGTAACGAAGTTATCAGTTGTTAAGGATGAAATGAGCTAGTGTGGTAAAGGGCATTTCACTCCCTACAACATAGAACTCAGAATATTCTAGTTTTTTGAATAAAGGTCTTTATTGTATAAGGGATTTAACGATCAAAGTTACATTTATAGATGAGATAAACTTTGTAACTGTAACTCCTCACTATCACATGGAAAGTTTCTTACTTTTATAATCTGTGTGAGTTCAACATCATTATAATTTTCAGTGTAAAATATTGAACTGACTTTTAAAAACTGAGTTTGAGGGAAAACCTACATGAAATGCCATGAGCACTTTCTTCTAATTGGATTCCAGCTTATTCTATTGGATTACCATTTTCCTAAAGGACACCCTTAAGTCTGGCTTAACTCTTATTTTCAAAAATTATTTATTTATTTATTTATTTGGTTGTGGCAGACGGGCTCCTTAGTTGAGGCAGGCAGGCTCCTTAGTTGCAGCTTGCCGGCTCCTTAGTTGCGACATGTGGGATCTAGTTCCCTGACCAGGGATTGAACCTGGGCCTCCTGCCTTGGGAGCTCAGAGTCTTAACCACTGTGCCACCAAGGAAGTCCCTTAACTCTTATTTTTATTTTTCAAAAATCCCACTCAGGGAATCTGAAGACTAATGTTATTAGGTTGAACAATATAAAAGTGTCAATATTCAATTCCTTTGACCTAGAAAAATATTTTATTTTCACAACTTTTTTTTTTATAACTGCAAAATGAATACAGGATCAAGAAAATAAAAATATAAAAAAGAAAAAGTAAACCACATATAATTTTACTTGCCAGAGATTAATATATTTAGCAATTTATCATATTTCCTTCTTGTCTTTTTTCAATTAATATGTATTTTTATGTGGTTGTGATCATTTTCTCCAATGAATATCATAGTTTTTCACTTAATATGGAAAAATAATCTTTATCAACAACTTCTTTAATGATTACATAAATCATATCTATGAATATATCACAATTTATTTACCCACGCTGCTATTGTGTGTGTGTGTGTGTGTGTGCATGTGCACGTGCACGCATAAGAACTTGCTGACATAATACGCTATTTACGTAAAGGATTCCAAACTGTGTTTAACATATAACAACTAAGCACCTCTCTAACAGAAACTCTTGTTTAAATGTTAACTAGAAATAAATACATATGCATTTAAAACAGATGGCAACTATTTATTTCAGTTATAGGCTTACCTAGAATGGAGGCATACACTAAGACAGTTTTATAATTAGCATTCAGTACATTAGCAACTATGTAAGAAACTCTGTACTTATCCCTTGATGTTCTAATCTGTAGATTCACTTAGTTTCTCTTTCAGCAACTTTCCTTTAAAAAAAATACGATTACTAATAAAAAACCAAAAATGTGCTGAGTTTCACTTTTTCTTTGACTTTCTTTGCCCATATTCTGGAGGAGTTTTCAAAATGGCAATAAGAAAAGAGAAATGAGTACAAATAAGAAATGACAATTCACCCTTGAATGGCATGTGTGTGAAAGTTAACCCAGGCCTTCACCATGAAGAGGGAGGCAGAAAAAGCCTCGATTGCAAGAGGTGGCCTTTTGGACAGACTTGCGTCAGAAACAGAAAGAAATGCATTGGTTTTTGCGTGCAGCTGTCGAGGAAGCAGAACTTCCTGTGTTTGAAATTCTGTGTCTGCAGTTAAATAAAAAGAAAAAAAAAAGAGGAAGTATGTAATGCTCTCTGCAGCTTTTCTCCAACTTTACCTAAATACTGCATATGAGCAAAAGAGACCATCAAACTGCAGATGTAGAGACAATGAACAAATGATTCAGGAAATATTTCTGGAATGTAATAATTTTTAAGAAAGTATAATTTGGTGCTACAGTTATTTACTTTCATTTTACTGTTCATCTAGATTTTTAATTCCTACACATTTCCCCTGGGAGATCTAAAATGTCTCATACATTTTTCTTCTGCTTTTTAAGGGATTTATCGCTGGGCAATTCAGTGAGATAGTTTCCTTCAAATACTGGAGAGAAGGTGAGAACAGAGAAGGACATTTTATATTTCACTGCTAATAGAAGACAATTTTCTCATGAACTATTTATTTAGAATTGTTATCTCTAGTGTTCCTGTCCCTAAGGCTTTAAAAAATTTCTCTCAACTCTATTGGTATTACAAACCCAAAACATGCATAAAGATAACATCACTTTTTTTTTTTTTTTTCTGGGGGGTGCGCGGGCCTCTCACTGTTGTGGCCTCTCCCGTTGCGGAGCACAGGCTCCGGACGCGCAGGCTCAGCGACCACGGCTCACAGGCCCAGCTGCTCCACGGCATGTGGGATCCTCCCGGACTGGGGCACGAACCTGTGTCCTCTGCATCGGCAGGAGGACTCTCAACCACTGCGCCACCAGGGAAGCCCGATCACTTTTAATTTTATGTCAGTTATCCACATCTGAAAGAAAGCTTCTCTAAATATCAAAGAATGGAGGATCCTTCAGAACAAGATACAATTAATTCCAAAGTCTACGATAAAAAATACTCTGACATTTTCTTTTATTATTGATTAATTGATTAATTAAAAAATTGCAGTATAATTAATTTACAATGTTGTGTTAGTTTCTGGTGTACAAAGTGATTCAGTTATACATAAATACATATATATTACTTTTTGTTATAGTTCATTACAAGGTATTGAATATAGTTCCCTGTACTATACAGTAGGGCCTCGTTGTTTATCTATTTTATACACAGAAGCTTGCATCTGCCAATCACAAACTCTTAATTTTTCCCTCCCCCCAGTCCCCTCTTTCCCCCTTGGTAGCCATAAATTTGTTTTCTATGTCTGTGAGTCTGTTTCTGTTTTGTAAATAAGTTCATTTGAATCGTATTTTAGATTCCATAAAGTGATATCATATGATATTTGTCTTTGTCTGACATATCATTTCATATGATAATCTCTAGGTCCATCCATGTTGCTGCAAATGGCATTATTTCATGCTTTTTTATGGCTGAGATGTGATATATATATCACATTTAGGTTGCTTCCATGTCTTAGCTATTGTAAATAGTGCTGCTACAAACATTGGGGTGCATGTATGTTTTTCTTTTTTTTTTTTTTGTTTTTTTTTTTGTTTTTTTTTTGCGGTACGCGGGCCTCTCACTGCTGTGGCCTCTCCCGTTGCGGAGCACAGGCTCTGGACGCGCAGGCTCAGCGGCCATGGCTCACGGGCCCAGCTGCTCCGTGGCATGTGGGATCTTCCCGGACCGGGGCACGAACCCGTGTCCCCTGCATCGGCAGGCGGACTCTCAACAACTGCGCCACCAGGGAAGCCCATGTATGTTTTTCAATTAGGGTTTCCTATGGATAGATGCCCTAGGAGTGGGATTGCTGGATCATATGATAACTCTATTTTTAGTTTTTTGAGGAACCTCCATACTGTTCTCCATACAGTGGAATGGTGGAACTGATTTACATTCCCACCAACAGTGTGGGAGGGTTCCCTTTTCTACACACCCTCTCCAGCATTTATTATTTGTAGACCTTTTAATGATGGCCATTCTGACCAGTGTGATGTGATACCTCATTGTAGTTTTGATTTGCATTTCTCTGATAATTAGCAAAGTTGAGCATCTTTTCACATGCTTATTGACCATCTGTATGTCTTCTTTGGAGAAATGTCTATTTAGGTCTTCTGCCCATTTTTTGCTTGAGTTGTTTGGGTTTTTTGTTATTGAATTGTATGAACTGTTTGTATATTTTGGAAATTAAACCCTTGTTGGTCTCATCTTTTGAGAATACTTTCTCCCAGTCCATAGGTTGTCTTTTTGTTTTGTTTATGGTTTCATTTGCTGTGCAAAAGCTTTTAAGTTTGATTAGGTCCCATTTGTTTATTTTTGCTATTATTTCTTTTGTCTTGGGAGACTGACCTAAGATAACATTGATATGATTTATGTCAGAGAATGCTTTGCCTATATGCTCTTCTAGGAACTTTATGGTGTCATGTCTTTTTTTTTTTTTTTAGTATTTAAAAAAATTATTTATTCTTTTGGCTGTGTTGGGTCTTTGTTGCTGCATGCGGGCTTTCTCTAGTTGTGGCAAGAGGGTGCTACTCTTTGTTGCAGTATGTGGGCTTCTCATTGCGGTGGCTTCTTTTGTTGCTGAGCACGGGCTCTAGGCACGTAGGCATCAATAGTTGTGGCTCGCAGGCTCTAGAGCACAGGCTCAGTAGTTGTGGTGGACGGGCTTAGTTGCTCCGTGGCATATGGGATCTTCCCAGACCATGTATCGAACCTGTGTCCCTTGCATTGGCAGGCAGATTCTTATCCATTGCACCACCAGGGAAGCCCTATGGTGTCATGTCTTATATTTAAGTCTTTAAGCCATTTTGAGTTTATTTTTGGGTAGGGAGTGTTCTGACTTCATTGATTTACATGTGGCTGTCCAACTTTCCCAACACCACATGCTGAAGAGACTGTCTTTTCTCCATTGTATATTCTTGCCTCCTTTGTTGAAGATTAATTGACCACAGGTGTGTGGATTTATTTCTGGGCTCTATATTCTGTTCCATTCATCCATGTGTCTGTTTTTGTGCCAATACCATGCTGTTTTGATTACTGTCGCTTTGTAGTAGTGTCTGATGACTGGGAGGGTTATGCCTCCAGCTTTGCTCTTTTTCCTCAGGGTTGTTTTGGCAGTTCTGGGTTTTTTGTGGTTCCATATAGACTTTAGGATTGTTTGTTCTAGTTCTGTGAAAACTGTCATGGGTAATTTGATAGGGATAGCATTAAATCTGTAGATTGCTTTGGGTAGTATAGCCATTTTAACAGTGTTAATTCTTTCAATCTAAGAGCATGGGATATATCTTTCAATTTCTTTGAATCACCTTCAATTTCCTTTACCAATGTTTTATAGTTTTCAGCATATAAGTCTTACACCTCCTTGGTCAGGTTTATTCCTAAGTTTTTGTGTTTTTTTTTGATGTTCTTTTAAAAGGGATTTTAAAAAAAATTTCCCTTTCTGATATTTCATTGTTAGTATAAAGAAATTTAACAGATTTCTGTATGTTAACATTGTATCCTGCTACCTTGTTGAATTTGTTTATCAGTTCTAGTAGTTTTTGTGTGGAGTCTTTAGGGTTTTCTATATATAGTATCTTGTGATCTGCATACAATGACAATTTTACCTCTTCCCTTCCAATTTGGATACCTTTTATTTCTTTTACTTGTCTAATTGCTGTGTCGAGGACTTCCTATACTGTGTTGAATAGATCTGACATTTTATTAAATATGAATCTGTGTGGGATGGGACATAACTACCCAATAACAACTATCATGAAGCTGAAGGAAGGGAATAAAAAAGAATATATTAAATACTATACACCGCAGTACTGGATTTTAAAGAAACTCAGAATAGTTCCCAAAGGTTCTCATTTGTTGGGTGCAATGAGAGAAAAGAATTTATGTAAAATGTAGCATTGAAAAGGGCCTTCTGTTCACAGTTCCATGTGATCAGATTTGTTCATCTGCCATCACTGAGAGTGTAGACCTTGGTAATAATGGGCAATGCAGGTGTCTCTTATTTTAATGTAAACTCACTATAAGAAATTCTTAATAAGATGACAGTGTAGAATGTGACTAAATTTTGTCCTCCCTAAAAAAGTGACAATGTTGAAAAGTTATCTCTGACAAGAGGTTGGAGGATGATTATAAAAATGCAGATGTGCATTTCCTAGTATATTCTATGTTTAGATAAAGAAGAAGGAGAGAGGCCTCTACCTGGAGTTAACAGGTCTGGTGGTGTCTGTTCAGAGGCCAGGAATCATTTAACACTCTGCCAAAAACAATCAGAAGGGGGAAAATGAAAGTAAGGAAACCAGGGGTAAAGAGAATAAGGGCACATGAAGAGAAAGAACATCTGATAAACAAACTTTCACAAGAGTCCTTAGAACAGTAGAGACGAAAGGACCTCTGGGAACAGGTGTGAGGGTAGCACTTTGGAGATTGTAGAACTTTGGTGCCAATGCAAACTTGAAAAGTCAGTGAGTAAACCTCCCTCATTTACAAAGGAGAAAACCGATGCCTGGAGAGGTTGCTGTGACCACTACCCACATATATTCACATTCATTTTTATTAGCTTCAATTGCCCAACAGTTATATTTTTGGGGCTTTTTATATAAATTTTTGGATGTGAGCTATGGATAGATTGCATGCACAAAATCTCCCTCTACACTGACTAAAGAAATCAATGGAAAATAAGATTCTAAACAACTTAATTTTATTAGTTTTCTGAAAACATATATTATTTCAAGTAAGGGATACATAGTGTTGTGGGAATAACCAGTCTCTTAGGCTAGTATTATTAGTAATCTTTTCCTAATTATGAAAAAAAGATTTAAAAAAAAGAAGATATCTGTAACCCAGAGAAATGTTCAGTTAACATTTCCTTCCACAGTATTTCCTTTTAATATTTCACAAAATTGAAATCATATGCATCTGTGATTTTATATTCCTTTCCAGTTAACAGTTTCTAATGCTGAATTTTTATCTTATTTCGACTTTATTTTATTGGTAATACAAAAAACATTGTGATGAATCTCATTCATTAATTCATCAAATAGTTTTGAGTGCCAAATATTTTTGAGTTACAAATATTTGGAAAGTGTCTAACCCTAAGTGGTTACAAACCTCACTACCAACTTCCTGCCTCCTCTTCCCCCCCAGTTTCATTCCAGCCCCCACCCTGGGTGGTGAAGTTCAGGTCTCCTATGCCAGATCTGTTTGTAAAAATGTTAAAAAAGGAGAAAAAGTGGTTTGGAGAATTGTGTTATCTCTGAACAAAGCCATGCTTGCAATCCATTCATCTTGCTGTAGATTAATATTTCTTATTTGGAGTGTCAGCCAGTTGATATTGACTTTCTGTCTATATAAATTCTTGCTGTGCCAATCCTAATGCCCTCCAAGGTACGCAGATGCCTCAGGCTAACTAGGGACCTCGTGCATGAAAATGCAAAGGAGAAAAGCATGTTAATATGCTTCAAAAATATCACCCCAGGCATATATACCTGCCTGTTTCACACACACACACACACACACACACACACACACTCTCACTCATGCGTGCATGGCCAGAGAGAACATTACTTGGCTCTTCTCAGGGCTTGGGAGACCTGCATTTACAATATCCTTTATCCCACAGCCCTGAGCTATTAACCTAAGTATAACATGATTTAATTAACATGTAATTTTGATTAACATGCATTAAGAAGGACTACAATACTTGAGTGACAGAGCCACTGGTATTATGTTATTTAAAAGCAAAACGCTAGTACCTTGATAGTACCCTCTCAAGTGAGATGAGACCACCAATTTTGTCCGTGCCACTTTTGCATTTACCATATTCATTGGGTGTCTGGGTATGCTATGGAGAGCAAATCATCCCGTTAGTCTATAAACTCTAAGGTAAATGTATCATTTCAATAATCTTGTCTTATGGAGAAAAATAGTGCCAACTTAGATTGTGGGCTCACTTTTTGGAAAAAGTGACAATTGAATAGACACCTGAAGAATGAGTAGGATTATCTCCAGGGAGACAGGGGAAGGATGTTCCAGAAGGAGGGGACAAACTTTGTACTGTTCTGATATGGGACAAAGGTTGGTGAGGCAGGAATGAAATGTAGAATGAGGTTAAAATTAGGAAGTAGGTAGGGGCCAGGCAAAGCTGGGCCTTGTGAGCCGAACAGGGTTTGATTTATTCAAGATGCTGCAGAAAATCATTGACGTTTTTTAAGCTGGGAAGAACAATTTGTGCATACATTATTGCTTGTCTTTCAGAAGATATATTTAGGATAGATTTCTAAATGTGGACGTCTGGCTTAAAGATATAAATATTTTTAAGGCTCTGGTATTTCAACCAGTATTCATACCAATTCTATTTCCTATCAATAGTGTATGAAAGAGTGTCCATCTCGCTAACCCTCAATAGCATTATCATTGAAGAAGAATTTTGCCATTGAAGAAAAGCAGTGTTGTGTTGTCATTATATTACTAGGGAATTTGAACATTTGTTAATATTTATTAATAATTTATATTTCTTTTTTCCTAAATTATCCATGGCCTTGTTTCTTTTTTTGGTGGTGTGTGTGGTATTTATCTTATTGATGTGACATAGCTTCTTATATTTAAAGACTATTACCCTAGTTCTTATTTCTTGCATATATATATATTCTCCCAGTTTGTTTGCCTTTTAATTTTACTTGTACAGTCTTCCTCACCTTATAAGAGTAATTTGTTGTAAAAAAAAACATTATTGTAAGTTGAAAATGGAGCTACTATTATTATTATTATTATTATTTTTTGCGGTACGCGGGCCTCTCACTGCTGTGGCCTCTCCCGTTGCGGAGCACAGGCTCCGGATGCGCAGGCTCAGCGGCCATGGCTCACGGGCCCAGCCGCTCCGCGGCATGCGGGACCTTCCCGTACTGGGGCACGAACCCGTGTCCCCTGCATCAGCAGGCGGACTCTCAACCACTGCACCACCAGGGAAGCCCAAGCTACTATTATTTTAAATTAGAAAAGATGATATATATATATATTCCAGAGTCCCCATAAATGAAAAACACCAAGTCTCATTGAAATAGACCTATTTTACTTCACTAGTTTACAGTACTTGTGATAACACAACATAACAATTTCTATTCACTAATTTCTGTATAATGTGCTGTTCACCTGCATTCCTGAAGGTTTTTCATAGTTATTCTGTACATCACACTTAAGACTATGTTCTCAAACAAAGCATACATACAGTATTCAAAGTTTATGTAATTCAACCTTTAATGCAAAATAGAAACATAAAACCAAACTGTAAAGAAATAAAAGCAAGACTTTCAGGAGCACGTGCATGAGCTTGTTATTGCTACATACTAGCAAACCAGGAACACTCTGAGATGGGAGTTTAGCAGGATACCCCAACTCTATATAACTGTGAAGCCACCGTCTCTAAACTGGTCCTAAAAAATCTGAATTGGTCCTCATTATGTGAAGAAAGTGGGGAAAAGGGTATTAGAAGAAACTCCTTATAAAGTATAAAAGTTGTAGCCCTAATGGGCATATTTTAAAATAGGTCTGTATTTGCTTTTGACATATAGGATACACAAATTTTTATATAGTCAAATTTATCACTCTTTTCTGATAAAAATCATTGCTTTAGAGCTTAGGATATTTTTCTCCACACTAATATTACAAACATTCACCTATATTTTCTTCTACCTTTAGAATAATGATTTTTCAGTTTATACATATGTATTATTTAAGTCATTTGGATTATTTTAAAGTGTGGAGTGTAAGGTAAGGATATGATTTGATTTATTTTTTTAAAGAGACAAAAATTCCACACCAACCTGTTGAATAACCCATGCCTTCTCTATTTACATAATATTTCTTAAAGCAGAATCTGGAAAAAGTGATATGCTGATCAAGTCAGACATTACTTAACTGTCTAGCGTTAGTTGGCGTTGGGGAAGAATTAGGAGTGCTGCGTGGGGTCTTTCTTTGAGTGGTGCTAAATCTCTGAAACACGGCCAAGTTGATGTAAACCATTCCTCACAGCCTACTACTCTTCCTTTCCCCTATTTTCCTTGACACCTCAGTTCCTTGCCTTCTCTTTGCAGTTTGGCAGATAAATTCATGGTATAATGTAAGTTGTATGGAAATAACTATTTGGGTCTTCTGGGCCTCCCTCCAACTCCCAACCCCAAACCACTGGCCCCCAGACCACCTCCCCTGCCTATTAGTTATTCAGCTGGGGGGAAAATAAGGTAAATAAAACTGTTCTGAAGGGAGTATAGGGCCAAGGGTTAAATTCTAGGCAAAACCAAGGTAGAAAGAGAGAGAATATCTGGGTACAAAAATAAAAATGATGGCTAAAAACTTTGTAGAAAAATGTGCAGTTAGGGTTAGTGACTTCTTTCCTAAAATGTAAGTTTCCTTTTATACATATGTGATGTCTTCCTTGAGTGGCCTCTGTGAAATATATAGAATCATGCAGTCTGCTATTTTACAGATGACTTAAAAAAAAAGATGATTTACTTAAAGCTATTCATTGTTAGAATTCCTGGTCCCGCATTCAAACCAGGCATGGCTTGATTTTTTTCTGACATCTTTTAATCCCGCTGCTCGATTTTAATGGAATATATTTATCCATACAATTAAAATGAGTTTAAATTATTTTGTGATGTCTCTTGAGATAACCAAAATCTCTCTGGGATGTTTTAGAACCAGGGCTATGAAATACTATGTTTCTTCCACTGGTGTACATCATAGAACTCCTATTCAATTACCACCCATTTTTAAATTCTAACTTAGAGACCAGCTGTGAAAGATTGTTGAATTGGATTAGAATCCCCAAATTTCTTGGACAAGTGTCTTCTGGTGATTTTCAGGTATATATGTCCAAAGAGAATCAGAGTAGGAAGTTTTGGCTGATAGGTCTTCCTTCCAAACTCCTATGGGCAAAGGTCATTAGAGAAAACATGTGAAATCTATTAAGTATGCTTATCTCTGAGACTTTCTTAATCCACATATGGGGATCTTCTCTTCTTAGATCTAGAATTACAAACTAAGAAAGATAACCTTCTCCTTACACAAATTGGTAGTGTTTTTGCCAAAACGGTAATGGGTGGTCCCGTTCTTTCTGAAGTCGTTTGTGCACGTATGGAATGAGGAATTCAGCATATTCCCGCAATTTGTTTCTTTGACAGAATTTAAAAGGTATTAACACCATTTTACCGATCTTGCCAATTAAAAAATTAATGCTCCTCCAAGACTTTGCCATTCCGACGGTGACTCTAGGCAGGTACGAGGCACACGAAAGCAGGCGTCGGCCGGGCAGTGCCCGCAGCCGCGGGTCCGAGCTGACGATGCTGCGGGCGCCGGATCTTTGTGCGCTCCGCTCCCGGCTCCCGCGTGCCCGCACGTACGTAGCTTTCACGTGTGTGTTGATATGAAGTGCATGTGTGGATATGTAAGAATATGCTCAAATTTGGGGAGAGGCGCGGAGCACAGGACGGCGGGAAGGTGGGTGTGGGCGTGCACGGCGGGCCGGGCCGGGAGGGAGCCCGCGCCGAGCCCGAGCCCGCAGCGCGGCCGGCCGGCGGGCCACACAATAAAGCCCGGGGGCGGCGGGCGGGCGGCGGTGAGGAGGCCGGGCCGGCGAGCGGCCGCCCAGCTCAGCCCGCCATGTGAGCGGCGCCGCGGCCTCGTAGGACGCAAACTTTCCCGGCGGCGGCGGCGGCGCCTCAACTCCGCGCCCGACCACGGCCCGCCGCTCGGCGAGGAGACACCGTAAGTGCGGCGGCGGGGCCTCAGCGCTTCCCTCGCCGGGTGCTCGCGAGTTTCTGTGGTGGAGGCTTGTAAACATGGCGCCCCTGAGGCGCGGAGCCGGAGCGGGGAGGCCGGGTCCGCGGAGCCGGGGAGCCAGGGAGGAGGCCGGGCCCCTGGAGCCGGAGGTGGGGAGGTCGGGGAGCCGGGGCGGGCGGCAGGGAGGCCGGGTCCGCGTAACCGGAGGCGGGGAGGCCGGGGAGCCGGCGCGGGCGGCAGGGAGGCAGGGCCCGCGGTGGCTGGGAGGCCGGGAGACCGCAGCCCCCCCGCTCCCCGCCGGCCCTGGCCCGGTGGAGGCGGCGGCGGCGGGAAGGAGGCGGCGCGGGCGGCGGGCCGGGCGCGGAGGGGGAGGGCCGGGCGCGGCGGCGGCGGCGGCGAGGACCGTCCGGAGCATAATGGTGGGAGACGCTCGGCCTCGGTGGCGGGGCGGGGGCGGGGGCGCGGGCGGGGTGTCCGAGGCGGGGTGTTTTGTGGAGCTCGGGCCCGGCTGCAGCTTCTCGGGCCGCGGGCGTGACCGTTGCTCGCCCCTCGCAAACAGCGCCGAGTGGACGGCGGAGCTTTGTTTGCGTCGGGCAGGGGCCTGCTAGTCTGCGGGGGTTCGGCTGCGCCCCCCGCCTTCGGCCGGCCGGGGAAGGGCGGCCCTGCAGGAGGAGGAGGCCCCGCAGGAGCAGGACGGCGCGGGGCCTGCACGGGCCGCGAAGCCGGGGAGTCGCGTGAGCGCCGCCCGCCGGGCCGGTACTCCCCGCGCGCCCAGACCTCGGGGCCAGCGGTTCGGCTCGGGGTCCGCCGGGACGCGGCCCTGTGAGTTTGGGGGCGGGTGGGGGGCGGGTGTCTGCTTGACGGCTAGTTGTTGGGATCGAAGGCCGCGGCTGGGCAGGGTGGTCCCCAAGGGCCCAGGCGAGGCCTGGTCCCCGGGGCTGGGAACGGGCGGCAGCGAGGCCTCCGCCTCCTCCGCAGATCCTCCCGGGCCCCCAGGACCGCCTAAGTGTCCGCCACCCATCCCGCCGGGCGTTCGGAGGGGAGCTAAGCTGGGGCGCAGCAGCCGGCCTGGGACCCCCAACTTACGCGTGGACTGTACCCTTACGCCTTTCTGGCCCAGCGCTGGAGGCGCTCACGGTGTGTCCGTGGTGCCCGGTGTTATGTACGGTGGGGGTGTGATACCCAGTGTGTCCGTGGTGGTCGGTGTTACATACCGTGTGGTCATGGTGCCCGGTGTGTCCGTGACGCCTGGTGGTATATGCTGTGTGTCGGTGTTGCCCAGTGTGCACCTGGTATGTGGTGGGGCATGATTCCTAGTGTGTCCATGCTGCCTGGTGTGTCCGTGGTCCCGAATGTGTGCCTGGTGTTGTATACCGTGGGAGCATGCATGATACCCGTTGTGTTACTGGTGCTCGGTGTGCACCTGGTATTTGGTGTTATATGTGGTGGGGATATCATACCTGGTGTGGGCATGGTTCCTGGTGTCACATATGGTGTGTGCATGGTACCTAGTTGTCTATGGTGCCTGGTGTTATATACGGGTCCACATGGTTCCCGGTGTGGGCATGTCATACCCGGTGTTACATACTGTGTGTTCATGGTGCTTCGTGAGCGCTTGTGGGGTGTGTACATAGTACCCGGGGTCCTGTGAACTCAAAGCAGGTAGGTACCCTGTTGAGGGATGGGTGCCTGAAGGTTGGAGGAGCCCGCTTGGGTCAGATTTTTAGAGGCCCACAGGGATTACTGAGGTTTAGGTCCTGGGTCCTCTGGTCTGCCTCACCCAGGTGTTCTGCATCCTACAGTAAGCGGTGTCCTGTGGAAACAAGAGACTGCTTAAAAATTAGTCTGTTTAAAGGCAGAAAGTAAAACGTTTTTCTTTTAAACTGGGAAATGTAGTAGTTGTAGCTTAGTAATTATGGGATGCATAACCTTTTCAGGCTTTTGGGTCATTGATTCTAATTAATGGTTTGAAGTTAGCAGAGAGATAGTCTTGGTTGTACTTTAAAAGTTTGAGTGCTTTCTGGTAAGCAGGGTCACCTTTGTGACATTTCTGAATTCTAACTTGTACAAGCAGGAGATAAAATATGAATTTTGTACAGGCATGTTATTTTCTTTGTCTTTAGCGTTGATTAGTCATTATTTTGGTGGACTCTTCTTTATAAGATGGCCAAGTTAGAGAATCAGAGGTCAGAAAATATGGGCTGTGATTATGACATAATCAATAAAATATTTTTCTTGCTTAACTCCATGCATGATTAACAGAGGATCTCTATTGTGGTACTTTTTCCCCTTAGATGTTGTTCATATGAAAACGGAATCTCCCTTTTACATTTTGTAATTGGGCAGTTTATTTTTTCAGTTACCTGTTGCAAGGTGGTTAAATAAACATATATGTAAGTGCTCCCAGCTTTACAAAGAAAGATCAATTAAAATGTTAAAATTATCTCCTTAGTTCATATGCAATATTCTTAGGATATCATTACATTGATACTTTGAGTGTATGTCATCTTGCATATTTCCGTGAATTGACCTGTGTTTATTTGAACTCTCACCTTTTTGTAACAATATCCACTTTTCCTTTAAGGGTTGTTCAGGTAGTGTATAACAGAGACATTCATACGCTTTGGCATACCTAAATTGAGACACTGATTGAAGCTAATTAAGAATTTTAACATTTGTAATAAAGTATCAAATACTGTCCTACTGTTGCTTAAAGCCCTAAACCTCTGGTATCAGATTTTGTTTACCTACCCCTACCATCCTTCAATTGAATTCTCCATAGAAAAAATTTAAGCCAAGAGGCTGTATCTGGAAAAAAGGAGAAAATGTTAAGAGTCTGACTTAAAAAAAAAAAAAAAAGTTTCACTGTTTGAAAACCTTAACTTGGACTTAACGTTGAATTTTTTTACAGGTTGATTAGATTTTTGTAATTTGATTGGAGGTAGTATAGCAGCATGAGTTTGAGGCCAGGTGACTTGGGTCTGAATCTCACCTCTCATTACTAGCAGAGTGATCTTGGGCAAATTATTTAAACTTGCCATGCCTGGGCTCAGTTTCCCCATCTGAAAAACAAGGAGTTTAATTGCTATCCATATCTCTTACATGAAGACTTTCAGTTACTTTGTTTCAGTGGCATTGTCAAAATTTCAAAACAATCTAAATCTGCTTCCATACAGTGATTCTGTGAAGATCAATAGTGATCTGAAGGTTCTCCATATCATCAGTGGTCTGTCTAACTTTGGTCTTGATTTTTGAAATGTTTTTGTATCCACATGTTTATAACATAAATGAGTACCATGATGAAAATAGGCATCATATATTGTATGTTTACCAGGTGTCAGCATTGTGCAAAGTTCTTTACATACACTAACCCACTTCTAAAAATCATACACATGATCATCTTAAAAGCACAGCAGTCTTCCTTTTAATTGTGTAAGGTCCCACCTCCTTGTAGCACACCCACACCCCTCAACACACATACATACTCTCTATAATAAGAAGCGAATGAACTATCAGGAGTAGTTTTTTGAGAGAATATGATCCATATAACATACAGGCTTGAGAATCTCTGTGATAAGAGGTGAAATGATAGAAATGAACATAATGGAAGGGAGATACAAATTGAAATCTAAATACCCAGCAGTATGATGTAATATCTCACATGTAGTATCTTAAATATATGTGCTGCCTTAAGGAAAGATCTTTGTGTGTGTGTGCTTATTACTGATTTTCCACTTAGAAAATTCTTGGAAAGCTATTTACAGGCATACCTCAGAGATACCATGGGTTCTGCTCCAGACCACCGCAGTAAAGGAGATATCACAATAAAGCAAGTCATGTGAGTTTTTTGGTTTCCCAATGCATATAAAAGTTATATATACACTATACTGTAGTCTGTTAAGTGTGCAGTAGCATTATGTCCAAAAACCAGTGTACATACCTTAATTAAAAAATACTTAATTGCTAAAAAATGCTAACCAACATCTGAGCCTTTAGTGAGCTTTAGTAGTCACATCAAAGATCACTGATTACAGATCACCATAACAAATACAGTAATAATGAAAAAACTTAAAATGTTGCAAGAATTACCAAAATGTGACACAGAAACACAAAGTGAGCAAGTGCTGTTGGAAAAATGGCACCAGTAGACTTGCTCAGTGCAGGGTTGCCACAAACCTTCAGTTTGTGAAAACAGTATTTGTGAGGACCTGTAAGGTGAAGTGCAATAAAATGAGGTATGCTTGTAGTTTGTATTGTGAAAATGCTGTACAATATTTGATATCAAATTACTTACAAATGCAAATAAATAGTATGCAAAATTTAAAAAATATTTATTTGGAAGTTAAGAAAATATTTGTAGAGACCATTATGTATTTAGTAGGGAAATTTAGCAAATTTTAGGCTTAGGTATTCAACTCAATTTTACAAATCTAATTTATGCTCAACTAGTAAATATTTAGACATCTTTCATTGTATTTGGGGGGTTTGTTTTCTATTCATCAATACATAATGGCTAATCATTTGCCTAACTTCATGTGAAATTAAAGAAATAGACAAAGAGATTAATAGAAATGACAAAGGTAATGGAATACTGTCATATCAGTATTTTTAAGGGATCATATGGACTCATCTATTCTTCAGAGATGAGAGGAATATATTGAGTAGATTACCTTGTACCCTTATATAGTAGTTGGAAAAATGTGTGTTGCTGAAAACTTACACATAGTGTTTTAATTTTGTAAACTGAGTAAGTAAACTAGTTTTGTTTTAAAGAAATGCTTTTATAGTTAGTCCATAATGTTTCATAAGAGCACATTAAAATATATTGTATTTTCTTGTAGTAGGTAGACTATGTTTTAATATCTTTTTTTTTTTTTTGTGGTATGCGGGCCTCTCATTGTGGCCTCTTCCCGTTGCGGAGCACAGGCTCCGGACGCGCAGGCCCAGCGGCCATGGCTCACGGGCCCAGCCGCTCCGCGGCATGTGGGATCCTCCCAGACCGGGGCACGAACCCGCGTCCCCTGCATCGGCAGGCGGACTCTCAACCACTGCGCCACCAGGGAAGCCCTGTTTTAATATCTTGAGTTCATTCATTGTTATTTATTGAAACTGCTGTGTGCTAGACACTTGCTAGATAACACAGTTACTGAAGCAAGTGCAATAAAGTGTAACAAGAAATTAAGTACAGGTGCTGTGGAGCAATGTTTGTGAGTTAAGGTACATTGTATTTGAGCTGAGATTACTTGTTTTTTTTTTTTTATTTTTTTGCGGTATGCGGGCCTCTCACTGTTGTGGCCTCTCCCGTTGCAGAGCACAGGCTCTGGACGCGCAGGCTCAGCGGCCATGGCTTACGGGCCAAGCCTCTCCGCGGCACGTGGGATCTTCCCGGACCGGGGCACGAACCCGTGTCCCCTGCATCGGCAGGCGGACTCTCAACCACTGCGCCACCAGGGAAGCCCCCTCAAATTCATTCTAATTTGTAACTTCGTGACTTTATTAACTACTTGAGGATTTAAAATTTTTTTATTTATTTAATTTTTGGCTGCGTTGAGTCGTTGTTGCTGCACACGGGCTTTCTCTAGCTGTAGCGAGCGGGATCTACTCTTTGTTGCGGTGCGTAGGCTTCTCATTGTGGTGGCTTCTCCTCACAGAGCACGGGCACTAGAGCGCACAGGCTTCAGTAGTTGCAGCATGTGGGCTCAGTAGTTGTGGCTCACGGGCTCTAGAGCGCAGGCTCAGTAGTTGTGGCGCACGGGCTTAGTTCTGCGGCATGTGGGATCTTCCCGGACCTAGGCTTGAACACATGTCCCCTGCATTGGCAGGCGGATTCTCAACCACTGCACCACCAAGGAAGCCTCCACTTGAGGATTTTTTAAAACAACTTTGTTATGATTAGTAATTTTTTTTGTTGTTCTCCTGATACTATCTAAGCATTTAAATGAAAGATAGTCCCACTTAAAATCTTTAATAGTTTTTCCTAATTTGACCTGCTTGTGTGCTAAATAAACTTAAAATAGAATTTAAAGAAGGAAGACTCTTCTTTCCTATCCAAGCATTTATCATGTAAACAAAAGAAAGATATATACAAATAGTTAGAAATGGATTTGTTTTGAGAGCTTGTTACTTAATACCAACTTTCACAATTGGGATTTAAAATGCTATATTTTTAAAATGAGGAAGATACTGTGGTGTATTGCAAGATAATCTTTCATAAATACATAGTACTTCGCTTATGTACACACATTATGTCCCTTTAGAAGTCTTTGTAAGCAGTTTTTAGAAAGCTGTTTTTCATTGTAAAGGTATTGCTTGTGGCAGCACCATTGTTTGTAAAGGAAGGTGTCATTGAGCACCTACTATGCTAGGCATTTTACATACTCCGTTTAGTTCTCACAGCAGCATAATGAGGGAAGTATTTATTATAGTATGATTATATGATAAATTACAATATCATACAGCACAGTTATAAGTATTATATAACTTATAATAGAGAAGAGACTTGGAAGAGTTAAGTTACTAGTGCCTGGGGTCACACAGAACACATGGTCAAAGGGGTATTTGAATTCACGTCTATGACTAGCAAACCTATACTCCATTAAAAAATTTTATTTATTTATTTACTTCCTCCCTCCCTCCCTCCCTTCCTTCCTTCCTTCCTTGGGTCTTCGTTGCTGTGCCGGGCTTTCTCTCATTGCGGCGAGTGGGGGCTACTTTGTTGTAGTGTGCGGGCTTCTCATTGTGGTGGCTTCTCTTTGTTGCAGAGCATGGGCTCTACGTGTGAGGACTTCAGTAGTTGTGGCACGCGGGCTCATTAGTTGTGGCTCGCAGGCTCTAGAGCGCAGGCTCAGTAGTTGTGGCACATGGGCTTAGTTGCTCCACGGCATGTGGGATCTTCTGGGACCAGGGTTTGAACCCGTGTCCCCTGCATTGGTAGGCGGATTCTTAAGCACTGCGCCACCAGGGAAGTACCCCTATACTGCATTTGGCTGCTCTGTCTCCCTAAAACTCACCAACTTCTTGGATCTTTGTACTCATACACTGTCATCTTACAAGTATACATTTATGTCTGCAAAAGTATGGAATAGTAAAAGAACGTGAAACTATGCTCACTCTTGTTTGAAAAGTAGGAGATGGAAAGAAAGGAATATTAGAAACCTCCTGGTAATCAGAACGTCCCATACGTAAAGTTCTGGTTAATTCCAGTTTCACTGGTAACGACAGCTCGTAACCTAAGAACAAGCATAAATAATGGGCTCATTTTCTTGCTGTAACTATTGGCAACTCACATTATGAAGATAACTTGCCACAGGGTGTGTGTGTGGGAACTTAAACTCATTATTTTAATACTTATGTATAGGAGAGAAATGTTTCAAAATATTTGAAATTAACTTTACCACTAAAGTTTTTGTGCTGCATTAGAAGGGGCAGTCATTGCCTTGAGGAATCTTTTAGTATTCCCTCTGTAGCTAATTTCTTGAAAGTTACTCTAAGTGCTGAGGCTTCAGGAGTCAGTAGGTGTTTATTGTCTAAAATAAAATAGTGTGAAGCATATGTTGAAGAGAGACATAGATCAACTGAGTTGTAGCATGCCCAGGTTCAGATTGTGTTGATGCTCATCAGCAGGGATATTACATAAGGTTGTCTCATATTTAATAGTTATAGAAAGATTTTTTAAAAAGAAATAGTCTTTTAATAAAGGCTAAAGTATCTCAGCTTGAAAGCTATTATGAATGCTTCATTTTTTTTTGTAGATTCTTGATTTATCTGCTTGTTGATTGCTTTTCTGTCTCAAAACTGTATCTGAGAAATGCCGTTAGGGAGATCAAGTTCTTACTTTTCAGTTGAGTTTTGACATGGAGCCCTTCTCAAATTAGTATTGAATATATATACTTAAGCTGGCCAGTACTTGTGGTAGGAACAAGTGAGATTGATTTATTTGGGCTTGCCATTGATACCATATTTACAAGGTTTTCGGGGCATTTTACTTACTATTAGAGATGTTATCTTTTTAAATTGTAGAGGATATAAAGTTTAAAGTGGTTTATTTTTCTACTGTACTTATAATTTAACATTTCTTTTATGTTTAAAAATGCCACACTTAGTGTAATGTCAAAATACCTGATATCTTTTATTTTGAAATAACATATTTTCTTATTCTGCACATATATTTTCTACACATACAGTTCTGAAGAAGCCTCTCGATTGTGATCAGTATTCGTGTTAGATTGTTTTAGTTAAGAAACTTCCATTTGAGTAATTTGAAAGTTAAATTTTATTTTCTTATGATTATTAAAATAAACCTAGCTTTAGTCTCAGTTATTTCCTAGTGAATTAAAAGCAGAACAACCACCAATCCAGTTTAAAGTTAGACTTTCTCTTGATTCATTTGCGTATTTTAAACAAATGCTAACGAAAAACAAACTGTTGTAAGCCTTACTTGAAGTAGTACTTGCATCTTATTTGTTCTTTTAAATAAATTCTTTGGGATTTTGGATGACACATGGGAAGCTCTTGATGGTACACTGGTTCTCAGTCATGACTGAGCATCTGAATTACTTTTTTTCTTAACAAAAACATTAAGTCAGAATCTCTGGGGATGGGTCTGGGCTCTATTTTAAAGTTCCAGTTGGGATTTTTTTTAACTTTTAAAGTTACAAATTTTTATTTTTTTAAGTAGGCCAAGTATATATGACGACTTCTAGAAAGTTCTTTTTGTAATGGTTTATAGAAAATGATGTACTCTACAACCTTCAGCTCTCTGTCTCAGAAATTATTTTTCAGGAATCTTATTCTTGAAGTTTCCTACACAGGATAATCAAAATAGCCTGAAAAATAAATATATCCCAGAAGAAAACCTCAAGTCTTTTCAGGTTCCTCAGAAATGCTCTGGTATTGTCACTCTGCTGATGGTCAGGGAAGGTGGATAGCAAAGGTGGGGTTGGTTGGTGTTTCCTAATGGTCCTGCATTGTGTCTGAGGCAAATGATGTCCGGGGGTAGGCTGCCACCCAGTTCAGTGTCTCTGAGATTTCCTGTAGTTTGAGCAGCGGCGAAGTGTTCCTGCAGGTTGTGGAGTAAGCTTGTGACCCTGACAGGCATCAGAAGCACTTGGATGTCTTTCCCTGGGCGATTATGCCAGCCATGGTGAAGTTGTGCCTGCAGGCGATAGTGGGACCATCTGAGGAGGTTTTCCTGGCACTGCTGCTTAGCAACCTGGGTATCCTTGGCTTTTTTCTGGATTTCAGGTGACCCTTGATGTTCCTACAGATTGGGGGTGTCATTTCCACTTACAGGTTGTTCCCCAGAGATAGGGCCAGAGCAGGAGCAGATTCATTGTCTAAGCTGAGTACCAGAAGATTCTGAGGGAAGAAGCCTGTGAGCTATGAGATTCACTGTCACTCCAGTCACTGATGGCCAGTATCTGTGTTCTCTCCTGTTCTTGCACTTCTCCCTCAGCATGCTGAGGCTTCCCAGTGGGCTTCCTGAGGACCTGTGGAGAGCCTGAGAATTTGCACGGGTTTCTCTTCCTTCCTCTCTAGTGCAGAATCCATCAGTCTTTGGAAGTCAGGGCTTTAGAGGAGGAGGAGTGGCCTGGAGAAGCCTCATTTGGCCTGGTGCTGACTGTGGGTCTTCAAGTTCTGAGCAGGTCGTTCGCTCTTCCAGCCGGATGCCATAGCCTCCTCTGCAGGCCGTGTCCCATTGGCATCAGTCCTCTCACTTTTGTCTATTTTAAAGTGTGTTAAGTCAGATTGTCTTAAATAAACATAAATTTCTCAGTTTTAGATTACCAGATATGTTCAAGAATTATATTGGTTGCTCTTGTCAGAACTGCATTTTTAAAAAGAATATTCCATAAAATTGGACCTTGCAGAATAGAGTGAAAAATGTTAGATGGGTATACTATTACAAATTATTTTACATACTGTTTGTTCCTAAGTAGAGATACTATTTCATAGAATGATTCTAAATATTATAATAATAAGGAGGGAAGAGGATCTGACATCCGATTCATAGAGAAAGTAATTGACTAAAAAATTTGAATTCTACCAAATGAAATGCTGAGCTGAAAACTGGTCACTGCAGTCTCTGCTCTGTCTCCTCAACTCAGGGAGACCACAGGCTCTGTTCCTGTTTTATTTCCCTGCACTGTGGTCTGAAATCTGCTAATAGGCAGTATTCAGAGACAATTGTAAACCTCTCCTCATTCATTTTCCTTCTCCCAGAGCTTATAATCCTGTCATCAGGATATTTTGGAGTCTGTTCTAATTTAGTCTAATTTTCTAGTCTTATCTCCTGTTCCCCTAAGTAAAACTTTTACTTCAGCCAGTTATGTTTATTCTTTCAATAAGAGTTTTCTTTAATGCACAAGTAGTACTTTTATATTAATAATACTTTATAACTTTTGCTCAGGTATACCTTTCCCCTCTGCGTTCTGCCCCCAGTGCTGAAGTTAGCTTAAAATTTAATTTAAAATTTGTTGGCATTTGAGATCTCTGTCACGTTTCATCTTCTCCATCTTATTGCTATCCCACAGTGATCTGTCCCCTTACAGCATTTAAAGTTTGCCTCAACTAGTTCTTATTCTATTGCCTTTTATAATCATCTTATAATTATCTTACCTTCCTATAATTATCTTATTTTCCCAGTTCCTTGACCTGAGAACACTAACTTAAAATTTCTTTATAATACCTAGTATAGTGCTGTACATATAGTAGGTCACATAAGTGCATGTAGGTAGACAAAAGAATGCCCCTTTATCTTTTCAGTGCCTACAATGTATAGACAAAACCCGAATTCTGGATGAATTTACCCTAACAATCTGCATGCTGGTAGAGGGAAACTACGGAGCTCATGACACTGTATGTAGATTCTTGGAAACCAACTGGTCATCTGGGCTCTCAGACTTTCTCTGGTCAGTTCACCATCCACTTTCAATAATGACTTACTAAACTTTCTTCACTTTCCTCACACCTCTCTACCCCCCATTACTCTTGTAGAGGAGTTTAGCCTCTTTTTCCAGAGAAGGAAGGCTTCCTGTGGGAAGTAAGTAACTTGCTTTACTCCAGATCTGCAGACATGCCTGCCCTCACATCTCCTTCTCTCATTCTCTTCACCTGTGTCTCTGTAGATCATCCCTTCTGAAACCTCTTACCTATCTCATTTGCATTCCCTTCTACACTTGCTCTCTTCGATTTTCATTTAGATATACTCTGACATCACCTCACCATTACAAAACAAACAAAACAAAAACAACAAAAATCTTTTCAGAGCTCCACATCCACTGCTCTGGTTTTCTTTTCTCCCCTATATAATCTTTCTCCTTTCTGAACACTCATCCAAAGAATCATCTTTCTTTTTGTTTCTGTACTTCTTCCCAGTCCAGCTTCTACACTATCAGACGACTGAAGCTGTTCCAGGGAGGTGCTGTGACTGCCAAGTTGCTGAGTCCACCTGAGCCTTTCAGCCCTCCACTCTACTTGACTTTCAGCAGCCGAGAGGCACAGTTGACCATTCCCTTCTTGAAACACTCCTTTTTGTTTTTGTTTTTGTAACGCCACACTCTTTTGCTTTTCTTTAGAACCTTTGGCTGCCGCTTGTCTGTTTACCAGCTGCTCTTCTGCTGCCTAGAATGAAACATGAGGTGCCCCCCACTCTGCCCTAGGACTTCATTCTTTCTTCACTACCTGCCTCCCTCCAGAGTCTCATCCCGACTCATGGTTTCACTTACCACCAACATGGGAATAATTATTATATCAGCTAAGGTGCTTTTAGCCGGAACTTACAGAAGAACTTGACTCAAACTGGCTAATGCAAACTTATTCTCTCATCTAACTGGAAGTCCAGAGAGAGGATAAACTCCAGGTGACACAAGCAACAGCTCAAAGGACCATCTTTCCTTTGTCCAGCCCTCAGCATCAGCTTTATTCTCAGGCTAGTTCCCCTCAGGGCGGCAAGAAGGCTGCATCAGTTTTGGGCATCATATTAAGACCTAGTGATATTTAGAGGGAGAAGAGGCCTTTTTTTAGGGCTAGGAATTGGTCCTAAAAGTAGCCTTAGCACACTTCTCCCTCATTGAGTCACATAGCACTTGTTGGACTTGATGTCAGCTGATAAGGAAGATGGAATTACCATGGTGCAGGCTAAATAGCTGCTGGGAGTGTAATCACTGTCTTCTGCTGAGAATTCTTCAGTGGCTTCCATTGCCCTTAGGTTAAAGTTTCAAATCCTTTATGAAAGGGTTGGCTTATGAAACTCCATGTAATCTGGTCCCTGTGTACTGTGCCACCTGTGGTTATGGCCATGGCCATTTTTAATGCTTATGAGGTGGGATTATTTCAGAAAACAATATGCCTTCATAAACCACAACTAATAATTATATTCTTTTTTAAAGTTTCCTGGAGACTCACTCTCCTCCCACTCCTTCCCATTGTTTGCTCCTTGACCTCAAAATTCTTAACACAGTGTCTGTCCTAGGCAGTCATTACTATCTATTAGAAATGTGAAATGAGACCAGACTTTTTTTTTTTTTTTTTTTTTGCGGTATGCGGGCCTCTCACTGTTGTGGCCTCTTCTGTTGCGGAGCACAGGCTCCGGACGCGCAGGCTCAGCGGCCATGGCTCACGGGCCCAGCCGCTCCGTGGCATGTGGGATCTTCCCGGACCGGGGCACGAACCCGCATCCCCTGCATCGGCAGGCGGACTCTCAAACACTGTGCCACCAGGGAAGCCCCTAGACCAGACTTTTTTGACACTACTTGTCAAGATTATGGGAAACATGTTTTACCCAAATTAAAACTCAAAGTACTTTAGAAACAGACATTGTATTAAAATAACAAGTATTTGGCAACTTAGCCATAGGAAGTGCTGGATTTATTTGCAGATGTCAGTGTCTGCTATTGCTTGTGTCTGCTGTATACATTTCACAGTGTGTAAGATAATTATAAGATTTCAGATTTTCTTGCATAAGTAGTACTTTATACACTGTCAAAGATATTATAAGCTTTGTGATGTATATTATAACAGTTCAGTAAGACAGTATGAACAACAAGACAGGAATGTGTGTTCCCCAGTCCTGCCCAGAGGCCATTGCCAGCCTAAATGCCCGCTGTTCTGGATGTTTGACATTAGTGCAGGAAGAGTGCCACATGTTCTCACCTGTCCTGTGTATTTACTTTAATCTAGAAAGTGGTTATGTAATTTCTAAGTTCTTTATTTTTTTGCTCATTCATTATGGTAAGGTAGATGTAGTTAAGTGGGATATGCTCCTTTGTTACAGTAAAACATCCTTGTATGGACTGCCAAGTAATTGAGGGTTTAAACAGTTACAGTTGATTCTCATGCATTCAGAATCCAAATAATGGAAAAGTTCAGTTGCAAACTTCGGTCTCATTTCATTAATTAAAGAGATGGTAATTGTAAAGGTAAATGTATTAGGAAAAAAGAGAGGTCAGTACAGACTGAGAAAGCACCTAGATCTTGCCTGTATAAGTGTGTTGTGATTATTAATGTGCATGAAAGTATAAGCCGTTATTTGAGTTGTCTGCCTTTTAAATTCATTCAAATGTTTATTAAGCAAGACATGTTTCTTTTAGTATAAACTGTTTGCATTGGATAAAATTGACTGATTTTATGTTGTCCCTCTTTGACCTTGAATATGTTCAGCATGGTGCTAATATGTACTCTAATTCATATTCCATCAGTTCTGAAGTACAGAATTGCTATTTGTCATTTTCTTCAGATTTCACATTTATCATTATACAGTCTCCAAATTATGAGAGACTCCTCTTGAAAAACATTTTTTGAGAGATGAAGCATTCTGGTTAACTTAGCATGGGCTGGTATGGTTGCTGTGTAATAAATGAATGGCTAATTTAAAATAATTTTTAATACAAACATTATATGCCCTATTTCATAGATATCTAAGTTCCTATAAGACAGTGATTGGGTCACTTTAAAAGCCTTATTAGGAAATTAATGTTATGAGCTGATTATAGGGGCACAGTAATCCCTGTTCTACCATGCTGGTATTTATCCAGAGTTGGCTATCTCTGACTGGAACCATCATAAAAGCTTCAGTTTTCTTCATCTCCCTACTTTAAATGGTTTTCAGGATGTTTATAATGTTATAAAAATGGTATTCTCAAAACATTTTGTCATGTATATTTTTACATTGGTTTTGCAGTATTTTGGCCATGCAAAGGGCCATAATTGTGTTCATCTGCTTACTTGTTTTTAGATTTTTAGATTTTTGTTTTTTGTTGTTATTGGTCATGGTAGTTGAATTTATCAACCTTTCCCTTATTTTTTTAATTGAACTGTAGTTGATTTACAATATTGTATTAGTTTCAGGTGTATAGCAAAGTGATTCAGTTATATATATATATTTTCAGGTTATTTTCCATTATAGATACTGAATATACTCCCCTGTGCTATACAGTAAATCCTTGTTGCTTATCTATTTTATGTATAGTAGTTTGTATGTGTCAATCCCATACTCCTAATTTATCCCACTCCCCCTCCCTATCCCATTCTCCTGTTGTTTTGCTTCTGGATTTTGAAACATAGGAATGTTTTTTTTTCAACTCTCGGTTTTAAAGAAATTTATCTATGCTTCTTCTAGTACTTGGCTGGTTTCATTATTTTTATGTGTAGACTTTTGAAACATTAGGAATTTATTCTAGTGTATAGGTGGAAAAATCCGGTTGTCCTAATGTTATTTATTAAAAATCCTTCTTTTCACCACTGATTTGAGCTGTTTCCTTTATCATATTTCTGTAAACATTTGGGGCTAAATCTGAACTTTCTATTTTGTTCCAGTAGTTTCTGTCTTATGTGCCCAGTACCTGACTATGTTAATTGTATATAATTGCTTATATATTAATCCCTGGTAGCTCTTCCTCATTGTTTTTCTTTTTTAGAAATTCTTGCTTATTCTTCCGAATGAAGTTTTACAGAACACTTTTCTAACTCCAAAGGAAATGGAGTTTTAGAGTGTTTTAGGTGAAATTGCATTAACTTACAAATTAACATAGGAAGAATCGGCATCTTTATGATGTGAGTCTTTCTATCCAAGAAATGGTATATCTTTCCATTCATTCAGTTATATATCTGTGTTTTTCTGGAGGACTTTATAATTTTTACCATACTAGTTTTCATATATCTGAAGTTTATGAGTAGATATTTCATTTTCTTTTATCTTTTATTATTGTAAATAGGATATATTCTTGTATTATTTCTTCTAACTCTTTATTGTACATTATATAAAGGCATTGATTTCTGCATGTTAATTTTCTATCCTGTTTTACTAAATTTACTTATTTGTATTTTTGCATTCGTTCTTCATATTTTTCTGGATGCATAATCATCTTATCTGCAAGTAGAGGTAGTTATTCCTCTTTATTCCAATTTCTGTTACTCTGATTTCTTTCTGTTGTGTAATTGCATTAGTAAATACCTCAAATGCAATATTAAATAAGAATGAAGGGCTCCCCTGGTGGCACAGTGGTTAAGAATCCTCCTGCCAATGCAGGGGACACGGGTTTGAGCCCTGGTCCAGGGAGATCCCACATGCCGCAGAGCAACTAAGCCCATGCGCCACAACTACTGAGTCTGTGCTCTAGAGCCTGCGAGGCACGACTACGGAGCCTATGTGCCACGACTACTGAAGCCCGCGTGCCTAGAGCCTGTGCTCCGCAACAAGAGAAGCCACTGCAGTTAAAAGCCCGCGCACAGCAACGAAGAGTAGCCCCCGCTCACTGCAACTGGAGAAAGCCCGCATGCAGCAACAAAGACCCAATGCAGCCAAAAATTAAAAAAATAAAAAATAAATAAAGTAAATAACTAAATAAGAATGAATATAGTGAAGAACCTTAACTTGTTCTTTACTTCAGCAGAAATTTATCTTATATTTCTCCATTAAGTAAAATGCTGGCTTTATGGCATTTTTTATTTATCAGAGAAGTTTATCAAAGAAGTATCCCTCAGTTCTTAAGTTCTTGAGCTGCCTTTTTTTTTTTTTTTTTTTTTAACATGAATGGGTGTTAAATCTTGTAAGGTGCTTTTTTGGTACTTACAGAGGTGATCATATTCTTCTTAGCTCTTCTAATATTTTTAATTGTGTTAGTGTATTTCCTAATATTGAACCATCATTGCATTTCTAGAATAATGCATTTATTTTAATGTGCTGTTTGATTGTTTGCCAAAGTTTTATTTAAGATTTCTGCAAGGATATCTATAAACTTACATGTATTATTTGTTGTTTATAGCATAAACTTATGTGTTTATTGACTCTAAGATAATTGCTCCGTTTCAGTCTTACTCCCTGAGATGACATCTTTTTTTTTTTGTTTTTTTTTTTTTTTTTTTGGCGGTACGCGGGCCTCTCACTGTTGTGGCCTCTCCCGTTGCGGAGCACAGGCTCTGGATGCGCAGGCTCAGCGGCCATGGCTCACGGGCCCAGCCGCTCCGCGGCATATGGGATCCTCCCAGACCGGGGCACGAACCCGTATCCCCTGCATCAGCAGGCGGACTCTCAACCACTGCGCCACCAGGGAGGCCCTGAGATGACATCTTGATGCCTCTCATGCTCTCCCTAATATGGGACTGGATTCTCTCTGGGTCTGCTGTAGAGCTTTTGGTCCAGGAGTTCCCTTTGCCTCCTTTCTGTGCTCAGTCCTGTTTCCTGGACAATATGGGATCTCCTTTTCTTATGATTAATCTATTGATATTAGTAACTTCC
The DNA here is from genome assembly GCF_949752795.1 of Hyperoodon ampullatus. Lineage (NCBI taxonomy): Eukaryota > Metazoa > Chordata > Mammalia > Artiodactyla > Ziphiidae > Hyperoodon > Hyperoodon ampullatus. The sequence goes on along the minus strand of NC_136916.1, from coordinate 29,836,125 downwards.
TGAGAAAGAGTGCATAGGACATAGATTTTGGGGTTACCTGCATGTTTGAAAATCTCCATTTAACCTTCACTAGTTGATCATTTGAATAGGAATTTAGGTTGAAAATAATTTTTCCTTCAAATCTACGAGGCACTTGTCCATTATTGCCCAGCTTCCACATTGCTGTTGAGGAATTTGATACGTCTTGGTTTGTGACCACTCCCCACTGTAGTGGAAGCCTGGAGCTCTTCTTTTTCTTTCTTGTATTTGGCATTCTAAGTTTATGTGCTTTGGGCCTCCTGCCGTTCATGTGCTGGGCACTTGATGGACTCTTTCCATCTGTAAATGCCTATTTTCAGTGCTAAGTACTTTTCTTGAGTTATTTCTTGGATAATTTTCTCCCCTCCAACTTCTTTTCCTGAAACTCTTGTTATTCAGATATTGTATCACATAAAGTTTTTTCCTCTAGTCTCGGATTGTGCGTTTCTTGTCTTTTGGTTCTACTTTATTGGATATTGCCTCAACTTTATTTTCTACTCCTTTAACTGAATTTGTTATGCATCCTATTTAAAAATTTTCTGAATATTCCTGTTTACATTACCCTATTTATGGTTTCATAAATACAGTTCCTTTTCCTGCTCTTCAATGATATTAATTATGTATATTTGGAAAATCTTTACTGTTCCTTCATTTTCTATTTTGAGTTGTTCCCCTCTTCCCCACCAGGCCGCAAGCTTTTCTCTTTGTTTGATATACCTCTTTTCTCTCTTTTATTAAGAAGTGGTTCTCAAATGTCTGGTGATCCTTGGCTGTAGGTTTATATTTCAGGGTGAGATGCTAGAAAGCTAGTTGAAAATTCTGTGTATGGGCTTTACTGTAGGGAGCCAGGTGGCTAGATAGCTGTTTCTTTAGGTTCCCTCAAATGTTAATGTTTAAAGGCCCTTCCTCTGGGATAATTTTATTTTTCCAGAAAGGTCTCCCTTGGCCTCTTGGCCTGAGTCTGGAGTTTGGCAGTTGAAAGGGCTTGCCAGCTATTCACAATTCATTATGTAGCTTTTTACTTAACTCCTTGTTTTTAGTCTGTATCTTACCACTACTATTCTGTCATGCTAGGTTCAGTCTCTCTGGTTTAGTTTATTCATAGCCTGTATTCCTGTTCCCTCAGGGATGAGGATGGGTAGCTGTTTGACAACCTGATGTTTATTCAACATCCCAAATTATCCCTGTACCTGCTGCATTCTATTCCCAAATCTTTCTGGAGTTCTAGGCAAGTGGCTTGCTTTTCATCACTATTTCCCTATGTAAATTTAATCTTCCTCTGGCCAGAAACTTACAGTTCCTATATTCATTGTCTTTCTTCACTTTTTGTGGAGTAGATGTTCATCAAAGATGTTTGTTTTTGTTTGTTACTTTCAGAGAAGCCATCTTAAAATCTGTAATCAAAGGATAACCTTCTTGAAACAAATCAGCTTATGTTATCCCTCCTACACCCTGAAGTTCAAAATCCTCTAAATTGCTGCCCATTGAAATTAGGTGGAAATCCACGCTGGTTATTCTGGATGTTGGATCCTGTGTGGTCTAATCTTAGCCTCTGCCTCTCTGCCTCTTTTCACACTACAACTCTCCTTATTTACTACATCCTAGCCGGTCTTTTCTGCCCCTCAAATATACCAAGTTCTTTCTCACTGTGGCCTTTGCATGTGTTTTTCCCCTTTGTGTGGCTTGCTCTTTTTCATCATTCAAGTCTTACCTCAAATAGAGTCTCTTTAACTTCCTATGATAGTTAGGATTGGTTAGGTCATGCTGTGATAACAGGAAGCCTCCACATCTCAGTGGCTTCTTTTTGTTTGTTTGTTTGTTTTGTTTTTTTGTTTTAGCAGTACGCGGGCCTCTCACTGCTATGGCCTCTCCCGCTGCGGAGCACAGGCTCTGGACACGCAGGCTCAGCGGCCATGGCTCACGGGCCCAGCCGCTCCGCGGCATGTGGGATCCTCCCGGACCAGGGCACAAACCCGTGTCCCCTGCATCGGCAGGCAGACTCTCAACCACTGCGCCACCAGGGAAGCCCCTCAGTGGCTTCTTGAATGAACAGCATTCCCTTGCTCATCTGACATGTTCCTCACTGATTGACTGGGAACTCTGCTGTGTGTTGTTCTCATTCTGGGATTTAGGATGACAGAGCAGCCACCATCTGGATTCATCACCATTGCCCATGGCATAACGAAAAATAAAGCATAGAAAATCATAGATTCTAAATCTTCCCAAGTGGAAGTGGTGTAAATCCCATTTACTCAGATTCCATTTGCCAAATCTACTCACATGGCCAAACCTAATTTCAGGGCAGTGGGGAAGTGCAGTCCTGCCAGTGCCTAGGACAAGAACCACAAATATTTGATGATGAACAATACTAATGACCACCATAGCAACTCTGACCAACCAGTGTGAAGGAACAGTGTTAGGGTTCTCCAGAGAAGCAGACCCGTGGTGGAACCCCTCTCCCCGCAACACACACATGCACGTGGAGACTTATTGTGAAGAGTTTGCTATGTGTTCATGGAGGCTGAGAGGTCCCATGATATGAAGCTTGGAGTCGTAGGAAAGCTGATGGTGTAGTTTCTGTCAGAGTCTGAAGGCTTGAAAGCCAGAGGAGCTGATGGTATACATCTCACTCAGGAGAATATGAGATGAGGTGACCCAGCACAAGCAGTAAGGCGGGGGAAAAAGGGCAAATTCCTTCTTCCTCCACCTTTCGTTCTGTTCAGGCCCTCAATGGGTTGGATGAGGCCCACGCACAGTGAGGAGGGAAATCTACTCTTCTGAGTCTACTGATTCAAATGTGAATCTCATCCAGAAACACTATCTAATCAGCTATCTGGGCACCCTGTGGCCAGTGAAATTGACATGTACAGTTAACTATCATAGTAGCTCTCCCCATTGCCTGTTATTTTATTATTTTCCTTCTTTTATTTTCTTCATACGATTTATCACTCACTATCTGATTTCATCTTACTTGTTTTTATGTTTATGTTTTGTCCCTCTATATAAGTGCAGGAACCTTTCTGAGTTGTCCACCGCTATATCCCAGTTACCTAGAGCAGTGCTTAGCAAATAGTAGGTACTCATAAACAGCGGAGTTTCTTTTAATAATTTTTAGGTATTTGAAACATTTTAGAAAAAGTCATTAAGAAATCACCATTAATTAGTATAAAACAAAGTTATGATAGAAGTATTATGCTTGTAATTTTATGAACTTCTAATTGTAACATTGATTTATTTAGCTCACGGATAAAAAAAAAACTTCCTTAACCCAACAATGTGGAAAAACAAAATTAAGAATGTTGTCTAAAAGCAAATACTTTCAGGGAGTTCCCTGGCCATCCAGTGGTTAAGACTCCGTGCTTCCAATGCAGGGGGCATGGGTTCGATCCCTGGTCGGGAACTAAGATCCCACATGCCGTGTGGCGTGGCCAAAAAATTAATTAAAAAAAAACAAACAAACATTGGGTTGGCCAATATTCAAAATTGGGTTTCCCAGACGAACTCCTTGGCCAACACAAAACTTTCACCTCTTAGCTATGTAATGATTTTATGACATACTTGTTTATTTTCTATAAGGAGAAAGACATTTGTGTTAATCATAATTTTCATTACAAGTCTTTAAAAATAAAAACAACCTTTTAACCTACATCTTTTCAGTTCTTTTTGTCTCTGCAGAAATGAATAGTTACTAGCTTTACTCCCTTTGTTTTCAGATGACATTCTTGCTTATGAAAGAAAAATTTGTTTTTTCTGTGAATAAAAAAGTTGTCACATTTTGGAAGGTTTAAGCTTTATATAGTAACAAGCTGCTTTTTGTTAGAAGTGTAAAATTTTAATAGAAGAATTTTTGCGAATTGGTATTCATTAGGTTTGCATGCATTATCCACTTTGGTTAAAATTAAATTACTTAGGGAAAGCAGAAAAACTAACAGATTTCATAATATAGTTCTAAAATTTTGTTTGTTCAGTAAATTGTTTATAAGACCAGTTACACCCAAATCTCTTCTATAATTTGATTCATTGCAGACTTCCATTTTTATGGAGAAATGTGCTGTAGATGGCAAAGCTGTGCATTAGGTCAGTTTTTGTGTGTGTTCATGTGTTTTTGATGTGTTCAAAATGCAAAAAAATTTTTTCATTTGAAACGTAGACGACATGTAACGTATTAGTTTTAAGTATACAACACGACTTGATATACCTATGTATTGTGAAATGATTACCATAGTAAGTTTAGTTAACTTCCATCACCTCACATAGTTATGTATATTTTTTCCTTGTTGTGAGAATTTTTAAGATTTACCCTATTAGCCACTCCCAAATATATAATACACTATTGTTAACTGTAGTCACTGTGCTGTATGTTATATCCCCAGGACTTATTTATCTGGAAATATTTAACTGGAAACTTGTACCCTCTGACCACCTTTACCCATTTTTCTCCCACCTTCGCCTGCCTCTGGCAACCACCAGTCTGTTCTCTATTTATATGAGTTTGGTCTTTTTAGATTTCACATATAAGTGAGATCATACAGTATTTGTCTTTCTCTGACTTATTTAGCTTAATGCTCTCAGGGTCCATCTATGGTGTTGACAGGATTTCTTTCTTTGCTATGTCTGAATAATATTACATTGTATATATATACCACATCCTCCTTATTCATTTATCCATTCATGAACACGTACGTTGTTTCCATCTTTTGACTATTGTGAATAATGTTGCAGTGAACATGGGGGTACAGATATCTCTTTGAGATAGAGTTTTCATTTCCTTCAGATAAATACCTAGAAGCGTAATTACTGGTTCATATGGGAGTTCTATTTTTAATTTTTTCTTTTCCATTATGGTTTATTACAGGATATTGATGTAGTTCCCTGTGCTTTACAGTAGGACCTTGTTGTTTATCCATTCTATATATAATAGTTTGCATCAGCTAATCCCAAACTCCCAACCCATCCTCCCCCACCCCAGCTCCCCCTGGGCAACCACAAATCTGCTCTCTATGTCTGTTTCATAGATAGGTTCATTTGTGTCATATTTTAGAATCCATGTATAAGTGGTATCATGGTATTTGTCTTCCTCTTTCTGACTTAACTTCGTTTAGTATGATAATCTCTAGGTCCATCCATGTAGCTGCAAATGACATTATTTCATTCTTTTTTACGGCTGAATAGTATTCCATTGTATATATACACCACATCTTCTTTGTCCACTCATCTGTTGATGGACATTTAGGTTGCTTCCATGTCTTGGCTACTGTAAATAGTGCTGCTGTGAACATAGGGGTGCATGTATCTTTTTGAATTAGAGTTTTCTTCAGATAATATGCCCAGGAGTGTGATTGCTGGATCATATGGTAATTCTGTTTTTAGTCTTTTGAGGAAACTCCATACTGTTTTCCATAGCGGCTGCACCAATTTACATTCCCATCAACAGTGTAGGAGGGTTCCCTTTTCTCCATACCCTCTCCAGCATTTATTATTTGTAGATTTTTTAATGTTGGCCATTCTGACTGGTGTGAGGTGATACCTCATTGTAGTTTTGATTGACATTTCTCTGATAATTAGTAAAGTTGGGCATCTTTTCATGTGCTTATGGGCCATCTGTGTGTCTTCTTCAGTGTCTATTAAGGTCTTCTGCCCATTTTTTGATTGGGTGGTTTTGTTGTTGTTATTGAGTTGTATGAACTGTTTGTATATTTTGGAAATTAAGTCCTTGTCAGTCACGTCATTTGCAGATATTTTCTCCAGTCCGTAGGTTGTCTTTTCATTTTGTTTATGGTTTCCTTGGCTCTGCAAAAGCTTTTAAGTTTGATTAGGTCCCATTTGTTTATTTTTGCTATTATTTCTTTTGCCTTGGGAGACTGACATAAGAAAACATTGACACGATTTGTGTCAGAGAATGTTTTGCCTATGTTCTCTTCTAAGAACTTTATGGTGTCATGTCTTATATTTAAGTCTTTAAACCATTTTGAGTTTATTTTTGTGTGTGGCATGAGGGAGTGTTCTAACTTCATTGATTTACATGTGGCTGTCCACCTTTCCCAACACCACTTGCTGAGGAGACTGTCTTTTCTGCATTGTATATTTTTGCTTCCTTTGTCAAAGATTAATTGACAGTAGGTGTGTGGGTTTACTTCTGGGCTCTCTGTTGATCCTTATGTCTGTTTTTGTGCTAGTACCACACTATTTTGATTAATGTAGCTTTGTAGTAGTGTTTGAAGACAGGGAGGGTTATTCCTCTAGCTTTGTTCTTTTTTCTCAGGATTGCTTTGGCAGTTCTCGGTATTTTGTGGTTCCATATAGATTTTGGGATTATTTGTTCTAGTTCTGTGAAAAATGTCATGGGTAATTTGATGGGGATTGCATTAAATCTGTAGATTGCTTTGGGTAGTATAGCCATTTTAACAATGTTAATTCTTCCAGTCCAAGAGCATGGGATATCTTTTCATTTCTTTGAATCATTTTCAATTACCTTTATCAATGTTTTATAGTTTTCAGCATGTAAGTCTTTCACCTCCTTGGTCAGGTTTATTCCTAAGTTTTTTTTTTTTTTTTTTGATGTGCTTTTAAAAGGGATTTAAAAAAAATTTCCATTTCTGATATTTCATTGTTAGTATAAAGAAATTTAACAGATTTCTGTATGTTAACATTGTATCCTGCTACCTTGCTGAATTCCTTTATCAGTTCTGGTAGTTTTTGTGTGGAGTCTTTAGGGTTTTCTGTATAGAGTATTGTGTCATCTACATATCATGACAATTTTACCTCTTCCTTTCCAATTTGGATTTTTTTTTACTTCTTTTTCTTGTCTGATTGCTGTGACGAGGACTTCCAAAATCATGTTGAATAGAAGGGGTGAGAGTGGGCATCCTTGTCTTCTTCCAGAATTTAGTGGGAAGGCTTTCAGCTTTTCACTGTTGACTATTATGTTGGCTGTGGGTTTGTCATAAATAGCTTTTATAATGTTGAGATATGTTCCCTCTGTGCCCACTTTGATAAAAGTTTTTATTATGAATGGATGTTGAATTTTATCAAATGCTTTTTCTGCCTCTATTGAGATGATCATGTGGTTTCTTGTTGATGTGGTATATCACGTTGATTGATTTGCATGTGTTGAACCATCCTTGTGACCCTGGGATGAATCCAACTTAGTCGTGGTGTATGATCTCTTTTATGTGTTGTTGGATTCGGTTTGCCAATACTTTGTTGAGAATTTTTGTGTCCATCTTCATCAAAGATATTGGCTTGTAGTTTTCTTTTTTGGTAGTATCTCTGTCTGGTTTTGGTATCAGGGTGATGGTGGCTTCATAGAATGTCTTTGGGAGTGTTCCCTCCTCTTCAGTCTTTTGGAAGAGTTTGAGAAGGATCAGTATAAGTTCTTCTTTGTGTGTTTGGTAGAATTTTCCAGTGAAGCCATCAGGTCCTGGACTTTTGTGTGCAGATCTGTAGGCGCAGACCCACTGAAGTCAGGTACCAGGACCGCAGTAGTCTTGTACCTGGACCCACTGTGGGACCTATGGAAGCAGCCCAGACCCCAACCCCGTCCCTGTGCGTGCACACCCACAAAGCCTACAGCTGCTAATGCCGGACTTGCTCCAGGCACCAGTGCACCCATAGTCCACCCGGCTGTCCCACAGGTGCTGAGTTTACAAAGCCGGCCACGGTAGCGTAAACCGTGGAGTGCATAGCTGTGGGGAGAGGGCTCTGATTTCAGCCCTGCTTCTAAGGCATGTGGCCCCTGGGGATGGGCTCTGAATTTAGTCCTGCCTCCATGTGTGGGCAACCTGCTGGCTCTTGTGAACTCCCAGAGCTTGTAGAGGTGGTGCCCTGCCTGCTGTGAGCATGCAAAGAGGCTGCTATGGCAGGCCCGCCTCCCTTTTGCATGCCCCTTAATAATGGCACTTCACCTCTATGGTGGGCCCAGGCATCGTCCTTGTACACACCCTGGTTGCAGCCTGTACCACACTCCAGCCCCTTCAGGCTGTCTCCATGCAGCCAACCCCAGTCCTCTCCCCGGGTCTGTCCTCTGAAGCCGTAGTTTCAGCACCCAACCACCTCGCACACCAGCAGACATGCATCTCCCGCTGGGGAATGCACCAAGGGGCATGGACCATCTATGCTGGTCTCTCTCTGTTCTGCCCGCTACAAACCCATTGCTGTGCTCTTCTCTGAGTCTCCGAAGCTCCCTTTTTGTCCCGACTGATCTCCCTGCTGCTGAAGGGGCTTCCCAGGGTGAGGGAACCTTTCTTCTTTTACAGTTTCCTCCCAGGGGTGCAGGTCCCATTCCAATTCTCTTTTTTTTTTTCCCTTTTGTCCCACCTGGTTACGTGGTGATCTTTCTTGCAGTTTTGGTTTTATGAGATTTTCTTTCAGCGTTCAGCAGGTGTTCTGTGAGAATTTTTCCACATGTAGATATATTTTTGATGTATTTGTGGGAGGAGGTGAGCTCCAAGTCCTTCTATTCTGCCACCTTGCTTGCAGCCCTATTTTTAATTTTTTGAGAAACTTCCACACTATTTTCCATAGTGATTGCACCAATTTACATTCCCACCAACAGTGCCGGATTGTTCCCTTTTCTCCATATCCTTGCCAATAGTTGTTACTTCTTGTCTTTTCAATAATAGTTATTCTAATAGGTGTGTGGTGATAATCTCATTGTGATTTTGATTTGCATTCCCCTGATGATTAGTGGTATCTAGTAACTTTTCATGTACTTGTCGACTACCTATATGTGGTCTTTAGAAAAATGACTGTTGAGATCATCTGCCTATTTTTAAATTGGACTTCTTTTTTGTATTCAGTTTTATGAGTTTTTGTATATATATATATATTTTTTTCTTTTTTTGGCCACGTCACGTGGCATGTGGGATCGTAGTTCCCCCACCAGGGATCAAACCAGCGCTCCCTGTATTGGAAATGCAGAGTCTTTAACCACTGGACCATCAGGAAAGTCTGGGTTTTTGCATATTTTTGATATTAATGCTTTGTTGTATATGATTTGCAGATATTCTCTCATTCTGCAAGTTACTTTTTCATTTTGTTGATGGTTTTATTTGTTGTGCAGAGGCTTTTTAGTTTGATGTAGTTTCACTTATTTTTGCTTTTGTTGCCTTTGCTTTTGGTGTCAAAATCATTGCCAAGACAGATGTCTAGGAGCTTACCCCCTATATTTTTCTAGGAGTTTATGGTTTCAGGTCTTATGTTTGAGTCTTTAATCCATTTTGAGTTAATTTTTGTGCATGGTATAAGATAGTGATCTAGTTTCATTCTTTTGCATGTGGCTGTTCAGTTTTTGAGACTGTCCTTTCCCCATTGTATATTCTTGGCTCCTTTGTCTTATATTAATTGACCATATGTGCATGGGTTTACTTCTGGGCTCTCTGTTCTGTTCCATTGATCTCTTGCGTCTGTTTTTATGCTAGTACCCTACTTTTTTGTTACCATAGCTTTGTAATATAGATTTTGTCTCTAGTTAAGATTTTTTCTTCTAGTTTTATTAAGAAATAGTTGACATACAGCACTGTCTGAGCTTAAGGTGTAAGCATAGCATATAGCATAGTGATTTGACTTACATATATTGTGGAATAATTACTACAAGGTAAGTTAACATCCATCATTTCATATAGAAAGGAAAAAAATTGTTTTCCTTGTGATGAGAACTCATAGGATCTACTCTCTTAATGACTTTCAAATATTCACCAGTGGTTAGCTATATTAATACAATTTGAAATCCGGAAGTGTGATGTCTCTAGCTTTGTTCTTCAAAATGGAGAAATTTTTAATTACCCAATCTGCACCCTAAATTTCTATTCAAATAGACTTATTTACCTCCCCAGTTAGGTTCTGGCATTACTGAATTTGTATTGATCTCAATAATTTCATGGGATTGCCAAAAAATGAGTGCTTTCCTTAGGATTCTGTAGATTTAAAAATGTTAAGAAATCTTTTAAATATGATGAGAACTATTAATTTGCATATGATATGTTACTAGTAAAGGCTGATTACTTCTCTTGCTTGTATTCATCTTCTGGATTTCCAGAAAGTTTATACATTCCTTTTCTCTCATGTGTAGTCAGCCTTTGCCTCTCAAGGGAATACTCTTACTGGATCTCAAACATTTTCAAGTCTTCTATATTTGAAATAAAAGTTCAAACCTGGCTTTGTCAGAACACGATGAAGTGAACATGTATTCTTACCTGAAACCCTATTGAAATGAGTAAAAATACCTAATCCTATAAGGACAAAAAGAAAGAGATAGACTAGAGCACAGAAGAGATGTCATCAACATTTTAGAAACTGGAAAGAAGGTGGATGAAGTGTTTTTGATCTAGCAGTCTGGATAGCTAAGTGCCTGCAGAGGGAAGGACCAAGAAACATGCCAATTTCAGTCTCAAAATCCTGGAAATCTCAAGAATTAGAAGTACTTTGTCCCTCTGGTGGCAGGGAAAGTGGTGTGTGTGGTGGGGCGGTAAGAGTAGGGTGATTCATCCTAGTGTGTACAGTTCTATGCCCAGCTCCCTCCTCCAGCACCTTCATCCTCGTCACTACCCTGTCCTGTACTGAGAAGTCTTGAAGTGTATTTTCTGTAAAGGGCACCCAGAGCAATTGTGAAGTAGTCCCACCTGAAAATGGGTGATACCCCATTAAAAACAGGGGTATTAGGAGGAAGCTTAGACTTCCACTACCGGCCATGATGGAGGAACTGGTACCAGCCTTGCATTCCCATCATAAACAGTTGTGAATCTGGATGAGATATATGAGATATATGAGTTCCTAGGCACTGGATAGTAGGCAATATAAGACTGTGATCCCTGAGGTGAAGAAGCTTAGGAGGTGAATTCCACAATCACCCTGCTCTTTGTGAAAACTGTCCTGATGGAGCCAAGCAGAGGCTGAGGTTCCTGGGAGCTGAGGAGGCAGGTTAAGGTTTGGAGCAGTTGGATGTGTTGGTCAGTGCCTAGAGAGGAGGAAACTGCTCATCTTAGCTGTGGACATGTTTGGGTTCTCCTAATAGTTTAATCATTGATACTGATTTAATCAGAGGTAGGGGGTCTCACTTTCTTGAAAAGTTAAAAGGAAGGGTGTGTGTGTGTGGGGAGGTGTGTATGTGAAAGAGATTAAATAACATAGAGCAGGAAATCAATAAATAAGGGTAGGATAAGTGTGTTATTTGTAAATCCTGAGGTAAGTACCAAAAACAGAACTCAAAGTGATTGCCTCAGGGTAGCAGAGTTGGGGTAGCAAGGGGTGGGACTGTTTAATTTAAAACAAAATCATGTACGTGTATTATTTTAGTTTAAATGAGAATAAAATTTGAATAAACCACAGACCTTCAGGTGACCTCTTATCTCCTTCCAGCTACTTCTCCATCTGCCTCCTTCCCTTTTTTGTTGGTCAGTCTTCTGGAGAGAGTTCTGTTCTCTATTTCTCTACCTCCTACTTATTCCTTAACCCTCTCCAGTCTGGATTGGGTCTCTATTACTTCACCAGAACAGATGTTGTTATAGTCACCAGTGACCAACATTTTGCTAAATCTAGTGGACATTTTAAATTCTTTTTGCTTTTTGACTTAGCAGCAGCAGTCTGCACTTCTTGAAATTCTGTCTTCACTGATTTAAGAGGGCTCTCCTAGATCTGCTCCTACTTGTTTGGTCATGCATCCTCTCCCCAGGTTAAATGTCCTTTATCTAATCTTTAGATGTTGGGTTCCTCGAGACTTGATCCATGTTCTCTCTCTACGAAGTTCTCTTGGGTAGTCTCATCTACAGTGATGGATTCAGTTATGTGCGCTTATGTAGGTAACTCACACAGTTGTATCTTCAACACATGTTCTCAACATCCCTGTGCCCTCTCTCCATATGCCTATCTGATACCTCCCCTGGTATGTCTAAAAGATAACCGAACTTTGTAGGCCCCCAAACCAATGCACACACCACTACCTTCTGCAAACTTGGTCTTCATCCTAAATTCCTTATCTCAATTGAAAACACCCCAATACAACATGCCGTGTAAGCCAGAAACCTTGACACTTACCTCTCCCTCATTCCTAGTCCAAAATTAAGTGCTGGTGATCTTTTCTCCTCTCTGATACATTCTGCACACTGTAACCAGGGCAACTTAAAAAGCCCATTATTTTCCACAGCTCCTGTTGGTCTTCCATTTCTTTTGCTTCTTTTTATCAATTTTCTTCCCTTCCCCCCCCTTCCTCTCCCTCCATCCTTCCCCTTCCCTCTTTCCTTCCCCTCCACTTTGAAATGTATACTTTGCACTTAATCCCTGGCATTTGATTGTTAGATCTGTAAATGAACCAGATTCCTTCTTCCTTTTTAACTTTTTGTGAAGTCAGATTTGCTCTTCCTGGTTGTAGATGGCCATAGCTCAAATTCACAAATGGAATATTTTATTTCCTTTCCTGGGTAATAGCAACTGGGTAAGATTTTCTATGAAAATGGTGGGGGTGAGGATTTGTGATAGAGAGATAGGAACGAGAGGACTGTTTTCAGGTTTTGTTCTGAACGTGGCCATTGATTTCATGAAAAACCAAGAGTAAACACAAAGGCATACAATTTGTTACATTAAAAATCTTTTTTCGGGCTTCCCTGGTGGCGCAGTGGTTGAGAGTTCGCCTGTCGATGCAGGGGACACGGGTTCGTGCCCGGTCCGGGAGGATCCCACATGCCGCGGAGCGGCTGCACCTGTGAGCCATGGCCGCTGATCCTGTGCGTCCGGAGCCTGTGCTCCGCAATGGGAAAGGCCACAACAGTGAGAGACCCGCATACCGCAAAAAAACAAAAAAAACTTTTTTCTTGTAAACTACACGCAATGTAAAATTTACCATCTTAATCATTTAAAAATGTATATTTCACATTCACATTGTTGTGCAGCCATCCATCCCTATAACTCATTTAAACTTGTAAAACTGAAATCCTACACCTATTAAATAATAACTCTCCACTCTCTCCCCAACCCCTGACAACTACAATTAAACTTTCTGTTTCTATGATTTTTACTGTAAATACCTCATATAAGTGGATCATACAGTATTTGTCTTCTTTCGACTAGCTTATTTCACTGAGTATAATGTCCTCAAGGTTCATACATGTAGCATATTTCAGAGTTTCCTTCATTTTTTTTTTTTTTTTGCGGTATGTGGGCCTCGCGCTGTTGTGGCCTCTCCCGTTGCGGAGCACAGGCTCTGGACGCGCAGGCTCAACGGCCACGGCTCACGGGCCCAGCCGCTCCGCGGCATGTGGGATCTTCCCGGACCAGGGCACGAACCCGTGTCCCCTGCATCGGCAGGCGGGCTGTCAACCACTGTGCCACCAGGGAAGCCCTACTTCATTTTTAAGGATTAATAATATTCTGTTGTGTGTGTAGACCACATTTTGTTAACTATGCATCCATTGATGGACACTTGGGTTGCTTCCATGTTTTAGCTGTTACGAATAATGCTGCTATAAACATGGGTGTACAAATATCTCTTTGAGAACCTGCTTTCAGTCCTTTTGGGTATATACCCAGAAGTGGAATTGCTGGATCATATGATAATTCTATTTAAAATTTTTTGAGAAATCACCATACTGTTTCCACAGTGGCTGCACCATTTTACGTTCCCACCAACTGTACAAGGGTTGCAGTTTCTTCACATCCTTGCCAATTCTTGTTGTTTTCTGTTTTGTTTTTTTTGATAGTAACCATCCTAATGAGTGTGAGGTGGTATCTCGTTGTAGTTTTGATTATTCTAATAAATCCATAACATTTTTAAAGTGAGAGTCTTTTAAATTATCTGATCTATTTACAGATCTAACAATCAAATGCCAGGGATTAAGTACAAAGTATACATTTCAGAGGTTTCATTTTTCCATTTAGGCATGGAATATCAGGTCTTAAAGTGAATTTATTTATTTATTTATTTATTTATTTTTGCGGTACGCGGGCCTCTCACTGTTGTGGCCTCTCCCGTTGCGGAGCACAGGCTCCGGACGCGCAGGCTCAGCGGCCATGGTTCACGGACCCAGCCGCTCCGCGCCATGTGGGATCTTTTCGGACCGGGACACAAACCCGTGTCCCCTGCATCGGCAGGCAGACTCTCAACCACTGCGCCACCAGGGAAGCCTATCAGGTCTTAGAATATAAGGCCAAAAGATTAAATGAACCCAAAGCACCTTAGTTTGAGGTTTTCCAAGTAAGAGCTGTTTGGTGGGCAGATCATAGTTTCTGGAGGCTCCTGACATCCTCAGTTCCCACCGTGTTTTGAGCCCACATCTCCTTTCTTTGTGGTGCATTTCAGTTTTAGTGACTAGAGGAAGGGAAGCATCACTTAAAGAATAGATGTACTATTATGTTAATTTGGAAATTTCTTGAAAACAGAGTCTGCATTATAGTTGAAGGAGTATAAAATACACAGATAGGTGGAGGACAAACACACTGATTTTCATCACCATTCCATAATTGCCCTCCGAACTGTTGTGGTAAGGTTTGATTGATTTTTTCCCGCCATAGTGATAATCTCATTGACCCAGCATTGTTTATAGAAAGAGTTGTCTTAAATCTGTTGCTCTGCTGTGCCATCTTTGTCACATAAATCAGGTGTCCATATATGTATGAGTCTATTTCCAGATTCTCTGTTCCTTCCCATGAATTTATATGAGTGTTCTTATTCCTATTGGACACTGTCTTATTAATTACTGTAGCTTTGCAATAAATCTTGATATATGATATCAGATCTTCCAATTATATCTTATTTGTTATTCATATCTTTTTTTGTTCCTGTTCGTTCTTGGTTGTTTACATTTCCGTATCAACTTCTGAATCAGTTTGTTAATTTACACAGCAAAAATTCCTCTAGGCTATTGATTGGAATTGAACTGAATTTGTGAATTAGTTTGGGGAAGAATTAACATTTTTTACCATATTAGTTTTATAATCTATGAATATGTTGTATTTTTCTATTGTTTAGGTTATTTTTACTTTTTCTCAATAATGTTTTAAGGCTTTCTGAATAGAGATCTTGCATATCTTTTGTTTAGATTTATTACTAGATCTGACTTTTTTAGGTAACATTGTAAATAAAATTTTAATTTTTTTCATTTACTCATTGTTCATTACTAGTATACAGAACCAAATAATTCTTTGTATATACCTTATATCCACTTATATTATTGAAGTCACTTATTAGTTTTAATAATTCATCTGTAGATTTTTGGGGGATTTTTCTATAGATAGAAATATGTCATCTCTGAATTATGGTAGTTTTAATTATGCTTTTCTAGTCCATATGTATCATTTCTTTTTCTTATTGCACTGACTAGGTCCTCCAGTACAATTTTAATTAATTTATTTATATTTTGGCTGCGTTAGGTCTTTGTTGCTGCGTGGGCTTTCTCTAGCTGCGTTGAGTGGGGGCTGCTCGTTGTTGCGGTGCGTAGCCTTCTCATCGCAGTGGCTTCTCTTGTTATGGAGCACGGGGCTGTAGGTGTGTGGGCTCTGTAGTTTTCAGCAGGTGGGCCCTAGAGCGCAGGCTCAGTAGTTGTGGCGCATGGGCTTAGTTGCTCTGCTCTCCGCGGCATGTGGCATCTTCCCGGACCACGGCTCCAATCTGTGTCCCCTGCATTGGCAGGTGGATTCTTAACCACTGCGCCACCAGAGAAGTCCCTCCAGTACAATAAAAAAATTTTTTTTTACTTTATATTGGAGTATAGTTGATTTACAAAGTTTTGTTTCAGGTGTACAGCACAGTGATTCAGTTATACATGTACATATATCCTTTTCCCACATAGATTATTACAGAATATTGAGTAGAATTCCCTGTGCTATACAGTAGGTCCTTGTTGATTATCTTTTTAATAGCAGTGTGTATATGTTAATCCCAAACTCCTACTAATTTATCCCTCCCCCAACTTCCCCTTTGGTAGCCATAAGCTTATTTTCTAAGTCTGTGAGTCTGTTTCTGTTTTGTAAATAAGTTCATTTGTATTTTTTTTTTTTTAAGATTCTCCGTATAAGTGATATCATATAATACTTGTCTTTATCTGACTTACTTCACATAGTATGATAATCTGTAGGTCCATTCATGTTGCTGCAAATGGCATTATTTCATTCTTTTTTTATGGCTGGGTAATATTCCACTGTATATATGTACCACATCTTTATCCATTCATCTGTTAATGGACATTTTGGTTGCTTCCATGTTTTGGTTATTGTAAGCAAGTGCTGCAATGAACATTGGGGTGCATGTATATATATATATTTTTTTACTTTTAAATTAATTAATTTATTTATTTACTTTTGGCTGTGTTGGGTCTTCATTTCTTTTCTTTTTTTTTTTTTTTATTAGTTTCTGCTTTATAACAAAGTGAATCAGTCATACATATACATCTGTTCCCACATCCCCTCCCTCATGCATCTCCCTCCCTCCCACCCTCCCCATCCCACCCCTCCAGGCGGTCACAAAGCACCGAGCTGATCTCCCTGTGCTCTGCGGCTGCTTCCCACTATCTATCTACCTTACGTTTGGTAGTGTATATATGTCCATGCCTCTCTTTCCCTTTGTCACAGCTTACCCTTCCCCTTCCCCATATCCTCAAGTCCATTCTCAAGTAGGTCTGTGTCTTTATTCCCGTTTTACCCCTAGGTTCTTCATGACATTTTTTTTTTTTTTAATTCCATATATATGTGTTAGCATACGGTATTTGTCTTTCTCTTTCTGACTTACTTCACTCTGTATGACAGACTCTAGGTCTATCCACCTCATTACAAATAGCTCAGTTTCGTTTCTTTTTATGGCTGAGTAATATTCCATTGTATATATGTGCCACATCTTCTTTATCCATTCATCCGATGATGGACACTTAGGTTGTTTCCAGCTCCGGGCTATTGTGAATAGAGCTGCAATGAACATTTTGGTACATGTCTCTTTTTGAATTATGGTTTTCTCAGGGTATATGCCTAGTAGTGGGATTGCTGGGTCATATGGTAGTTCTATTTTTAGTTTTTTAAGGAACCTCCATACTGTTCTCCATAGTGGCTGTACCAATTCACATTCCCACCAGCAGTGCAAGAGTGTTCCCTTTTCTCCACACCCTCTCCAGCATTTATTGTTTCTAGATTGTTTGATGATGGCCATTCTGACTGGTGTGAGATGATATCTCATTGTAGTTTTGATTTGCATTTCTCTAATGATTAATGATGTTGAGCATTCTTTCATGTGTTTGTTGGCAGTCTGTATATCTTCTTTGGAGAAATGCCTATTTAAGTCTTCTGCCCATTTTTGGATTGGGTTGTTTGTTTTTTTGCTATTGAGCTGCATGAGCTGTTTATAAATTTTGGAGATTAATCCTTTGTCAGTTGCTTCATTTGCAAATATTTTCTCCCATTCTGAGGGTTGTCTTTTGGTCTTGTTTATGGTTTCCTTTGCTGTGCAAAAGCTTTGAAGTTTCATTAGGTCCCATTTGTTTATCTTTGTTTTTATTTCCATTTCTCTAGGAGGTGGGTCCAAAAGGATCTTGCTGTGATTTATGTCATAGAGTGTTCTACCTATGTTTTCCTCTAGGAGTTTGATAGTTTCTGGCCTTACATTTAGGTCTTTAATCCATTTTGAGCTTATTTTTGTGTATGGTGTTAGGGAATGATCTAATCTCATACTTTTACATGTCCCTGTCCAGTTTTCCCAGCACCACTTATTGAAGAGGCTGTCCTTTCTCCACTGTACATTCCTGCCTCCTTTATCAAAGATAAGTTGGCCATATGTGCGTGGGTTTATCTCTGGGCTTTCTATCCTGATCCACTGATCTATCTTTCTGTTTTTATGCCAGTACCACACTGTCTTGATTACTGTAGCTTTGTAGTATAGTCTGAAGTCAGGCAGCCTGATTCCTCCAGCTCCGTTTTTCGTTCTCAAGATTGCTTTGGCTATTCGGGGTCTTTTGTTTTTCCAAACAAATTTTGAAATTTTTTGTTCTACTTCTGTGAAAAATGCCAGTGGTAGTTTGATAGGGATTGCATTGAATCTGTAGATTGCTTTGGGTAGTAGAGTCATTTTCACAATATTGATTCTTCCAATCCAGGAGCATGGTATATCTCTCCATCTATTTATATCATCTTTAATTTCTTTCATCAGTGTCTTATAATTTTCTGCATACAGGTCTTTTGTCTCCTTAGGTAGGTTTATTCCTAGATATTTTATTCTTTTTGTTGCAATGGTAAATGGGAGTGTTTTCTTGATTTCATTTTCAGATTTTTCATCATTAGTGTACAGGAATGCCAGAGATTTCTGTGCATTAATTTTGTATCCTGCTACTTTACCAAATTCATTGATTAGCTCTAGTAGTTTTTCGGTAGCATCTTTAGGATTCTCTATGTATAGTATCATGTCATCTGCAAACAGTGACAGCTTTACTTCTTCTTTTCCAATTTGGATTCCTTTTATTTCCTTTTCTTCTCTGATTGCTGTGGCTAAAACTTCCAAAACTATGTTGAATAAGAGTGGTGAGAGTGGGCAGCCTTGTCTTGTTCCTGATCTTAGTGGAAATGGTTTCAGTTTTTCACCATTGAGGACAATGTTGGCTGTGGGTTTGTCATATATGGCCTTTATTATGTTGAGGAAAGTTCCCTCTATGCCTACTTTCTGCAGGGTTTTTATCATAAATGGGTGTTGAATTTTGTCGAAAGCTTTCTCTGCATCTATTGAGATGATCATATGGTTTTTCTCCTTCAACTTGTTAATATGGTGTATCACATTGATTGATTTGCGTATATTGAAGAATCCTTGCATTCCTGGAATAAACCCCACTTGATCATGGTGTATGATCCTTTTAATGTGCTGTTGGATTCTGTTTGCTAGTATTTTGTTGAGGATTTTTGCATCTATGTTCATCAGTGATATTGGCCTGTAGTTTTCTTTCTTTGTGACATCCTTGCCTGGTTTTGGTATCAAGGTGATGGTGGCCTCGTAGAATGAGTTTGGGAGTGTTCCTTCCTCTGATATTGCTTGGAAGAGTTTGAGAAGGATGGGTGTTAGCTCTTCTCTAAATGTTTGATAGAATTCGCCTGTGAAGCCATCTGGTCCTGGGCTTTTGTTTGATGGAAGATTTTTAATCACAGTTTCAATTTCAGTGCTTGTGATTGGTCTATTCATATTTTCTATTTCTTCCTGAGTCAGTCTTGGTAGGTTGTGCATTTCTAAGAATTTGTCCATTTCTTCCAGGTTGTCCATTTTATTGGCATAGAGTTGCTTATAGTAATCTCTCATGATCTTTTGTATTTCTGCAGTGTCAGTTGTTACTTCTCCTTTTTCATTTCTAATTCTACTGATTTGAGTCTTCTCCCTTCTTTTCTTGATGAGTCTGGCTAATGGTTTGTCAATTTTGTTTATCTTCTCAAAGAACCAGCTTTTAGTTTGGTTGATCTTTGCTATCGTTTCCTTCATTTCTTTTTCATTTATTTCTGATCTGATCTTTATGATTTCTTTCCTTCTGCTAACTTTGGGGGTTTTTTGTTCTTCTTTCTCTAATTGCTTTAGGTGCAGGGTCAGGTTGTTTACTCGAAATGTTTCCTGTTTCTTAAGGTGGGATTGTATTGCTATAAACTTCCCCCTTAGAACTGCTTTTGCTGCGTCCCATAGGTTTTGGGTCGTCGTGTCTCCATTGTCATTTGTTTCTAAGTATTTCTTAATTTCCTCTTTGATTTCTTCAGTGATCACTTCATTATTGAGTAGTGTATTGTTTAGCCTCCATGTGTTTGTATTTTTTACAGATCTTTTCCTGTAATTGATGTCTAGTCTCATAGCATTGTGGTCGGAAAAGATACTTGATACAATTTCAATTTTCTTAAATTTACCAAGGCTTGATTTGTGACCCAAGATATGATCTATCCTGGAGAATGTTCCATGAGCACTTGAGAAAAATGTGTATTCTGTTGTTTTTGGGTGGAATGTCCTATAAATATCAATTAAGTCCATCTTGTTTAATGTATCATTTAAAGCTTGTGTTTCCTTATTTATTTTCATTTTGGATGATCTGTCCATTGGTGAAAGTGGGGTGTTAAAGTCCCCTACTATGATTGTGTTACTGTCGATTTCCCCTTTTATGGCTGTTAGTATTTGCCTTATGTATTGAGGTGCTCCTATGTTGGGTGCATAAATATTTACAATTGTTATATCTTCTTCTTGGATCGATCCCTTTATCGTTATGTAGTGTCCTTCTTTGTCTCTTCTAATAGTCTTTATTTTAAAGTCTATTTTGTCTGATATAAGAATTGCTACTCCAGCTTTCTTTTGATTTCCATTTGCATGGAATATCTTTTTCCATCCCCTTACTTTCAATCTGTATGTGTCTCTAGGTCTGAAGTGGGTCTCTTGTAGACAGCATATATATGGGTCTTGTTTTTGTATCCATTCAGCCACTCTGTGTCTTTTGGTGGGAGCATTTAGTCCATTTACATTTAAGGTAATTATTGATATGTATGTTCCTATTCCCATTTCCTTAATGGCTTTGGGTTCGTTATTGTAGGTATAGTCCTTCTGTTGTGTTTCTTGCCTAGAGAAGTTCCTTTAGCATTTGTTGTAAAGCTGGTTTGGTGGTGCTGAACTCTCTCAGCTTTTGCTTGTCTGTAAACCTTTTAATTTCTCCATCAAATCTGAATGAGATCCTTGCTGGGTAGAGTAATCTTGGTTGCAGGTTTCTCTCCTTCATCACTTTAATTATGTCCTGCCACTCCCTTCTGGCTTGTAGAGTTTCTGCTGAGAGATCAGCTGTTAACCTGATGGGGATTCCCTTGTGTGTTATTTGTTGTTTTTCCCTTGCTGCTTTTAATATGATTTCTTTGTGTTTAATTTTTGACAGTTTGATTAATATGTGTCTTGGCGTATTTCTTCTTGGATTTATTCTGTATGGCACTCTCTGTGCCTCCTGGACTTGATTAACTATTTCCTTTCCCATATTAGGGAAGTTTTCAACTATAATCTCTTCAAATATTTTCTCAGTCCCTTTCTTTTTCTCTTCTTCTTCTGGAACCCCTATAATTCGAATGTTGGTGCGTTTAATGTTGTCCCAGAGGTCTCTGAGACTGTCCTCTGTTCTTTTCATTCTTTTTTCTTTATTTTTCTCTGCATCAGTTATTTCCACTATTTTATCTTCCACCTCACTTATCCGTTCTTCTGCCTCAGTTATTCTGCTATTGATCCCATCTAGAGTATTTTTCATTTCATTTATTGTGTTTTTAATCGATGCTTGATTCATCTTTAGTTCTTCTAGGTCCTTGTTAACTGTTTCTTGCATATTGTCTATTCTATTTCCAAGATTTTGGATCTGGGAAATAGAATCTTGGATCAGCTTTACTATCATTATTCTGAATTCTTTTTCAGGTAGACTGCCTATTACCTCTTCATTTGTTAGGTCTGGTAGGTTTTTATCTTGCTCCTTCACCTGCTGTGTGTTTTTCTGCTTTCTCATTTTGCTTATGTTACTGTGTTTGGGGTCTCCTTTTTGCAGGCTGCAGATTCGTAGTTCCCGTTGTTTTTGGTGTCTGTCCCCCGTGGCTAAGGTTGTTTCAGTAGGTTGTGTAGGCTTCCTGGTGGGGGGGACTAATGCCTGTGTTCTGGTGGTTGAAGCTCGATCTTGTCTTTCTGGTGGACAGGTCCACGTCTGGTGGTGTGTTTTGGGGTGCCTGTGGCCTTATTATGTTTTTAGGTATCCTCTCTGCTAATGGGTGGGGTTGTGTTCCTGCCTTGCTAGTTGCTTGGCATAGGGTGACCAGCACTGTAGCTTGCTGGTCGTTGACTGAAGCTGGGTGCTGGTGTTGAGATGGAGATCCCTGGTAGATTTTCGCTGCTTGATATTATGTGGAGCTGGGAGGTCTCTTGTGGACCCGTGTCCTGAAGTTGGCTCTCCCACTTCAGAGGCACAGCACTAACTCCTGGCTGCAGCACCAAGAGCCTTTCATCCACCCGGCTCAGAATAACAGTGAGAAAAAGTAGAAAGAAATAATTAGTAGAAGAAAGAAAGAGAGATTGAAAGAAAGGAAGAAGGGAAGTAAGGAAGGAAGGAAGGAAGAAAGAAAGAAAGGAGGGAGGGAGGAAGGATGGAAAGAAAGGAAAGAAAG
The DNA here is from genome assembly GCF_949752795.1 of Hyperoodon ampullatus. Lineage (NCBI taxonomy): Eukaryota > Metazoa > Chordata > Mammalia > Artiodactyla > Ziphiidae > Hyperoodon > Hyperoodon ampullatus. The sequence goes on along the minus strand of NC_136916.1, from coordinate 29,814,012 downwards.
GAGGGAGGGAGGGAGGAATGAAAGCAAAAGGAAGAGTGAATGGAAGAAGGGAGGGAGGGAGGAAGGAAAGAAAGAAAGAAAGACAGGAGGGAGGGAGGGAGGAAGGAAAGAAAAAGAAAGTGGAAAGAAGAAGGGTGGGAGGGAGGGAGGGATGGAGGAAAGAAAAAGAAAGAAGGAAAGGAGGAGCGGAGGGAGGGAGGGAGGAAGGGAAGGGAGGAAAAAAAGAAAGAGCAGGTAAAGTAAAATAGAATAAAGTATGAAATATAGTAGCGTTATTAAAATTAAAAAGTAATTATTGAAAAAAAACACGGACCGAAAGAACCCTGGGACATATGGTGGAAGCAAAGCTATACAGAGAGAATCTTACACAGAAGATTACACATACACATTCACAAAAAGAGAGCAGGGGGAAAAATCAAAAATCTTGCTCTCCAAGTCCACCTCCTCGATTTGGGATAATTCGTTGTAAAAAGAGGAAAAGGGCGAAAAGTCTGAAATCTTGCTAAGTCCACCTCCTTAATTTGGGATAATTCGTTGTAAAAAGAGGAAAAAAAGGGGGGGGGGAAGTCTTAAATCTTGTCCTCAAGGTCCACTTCCTCAATTTGGGATGATTCGCTGTCCATTCATGCACTCCACAGACGCAGGGCACATCAAATGGACCGTGGAGCTTTAATCCGCTGCCTCGGAGGCTGCACAGAGAGATTTCCCTGTCTCTGCTCTCACAGCTCCCGGGTCTCAGCCTTGGACCTGGCCCCGCCTCTGCGCGTAGGTCGCCGGAGGGCGTCCGTTCTTCGCTCAGACAGGACGGGTTTAAAGGAGCCGCTGATTCGGGGGCTCTGGCTCACTCAGGCAGAGGGGAGGGAGGGGAATGCCCTCTCCTCGCGCACCAGGCAACAAAAGGGAAAAAAGTCTCTTGCCTCTCCGGTAGCTCCAGACCCTTTCCCCGGACTCCCTCCGGGCTAGCACTAACCCCTTCAGGGTCTCTTCCTGCCGCCAGCCCCAGACCTCTCCCTGCGCTCCGACTGAAAGCCGATACCCGAGCCTCAGCTCCCAGCCCCGCCCGCCCTGGCGGCCGAGCAGACAAGTCTCTCGGGCTGGTGTGTGCCTGAGGGCACCGATCCTCTGTGCCAAAATCTCTCTGCTTTGCCCTCCACACCCCTGTTGCTGTGCTCTCCTCCGCTACTCCGAAGCTTTCCCCCTCCGCCACCTGCAGTCTCCGCCCTCGAAGGGGCTTGTAGTGTGTAGAAACCTTCCCTCCTTCACGGCTCCCTCCCACTGGTGCAGGTCCCGTCCATATCCTATTGTCTCTGTTTATTCTTTTTTTCTTTTGACCTACCCAGGTATGTGGGGAGTTTCTTGCCTTTTGGGGGGTCTGAGGTCTTCTGTCAGCGTTCAGTAGGTGTTCTGTTGGAGTTGTTCCACGTGTAGATGAATTTCTGATGTATCTGTGGGGAGGAAGGTGATCTCCGCGTCTTACTCTTCCGCCATCTTCCTCCGGCTCCCGCCATGTATATTTTTAAATTAGAATTTTCTCCAGATATATGCCCAGGAGTGCAGTTGCTGGATCGTGTGGTAGCTCCGTTTTTAGTTTTTTGAGGAACCTCCGTACTGTTCTCCATAGTGACTGCACCAATTTACATTCCCACCAACAGTGTAGGAGGGTTCCCTTTTCTCCACACCTTCTCCAGCATTTGTTGTTTGTAGACTCTTTGATGATGGTCATTCTGACTGGTGTGAGGTGATTTTAAACTGGTGTAGTTTTGATTTGCATTTCTCTAATATTTAGCTACATTGAGAATCTTTTCATGTGCTTATTGGCCATCTGTATGTCTTCATTGGAGACATGTCTGTTTAGGTCTTCTGCCCATTTTTTGATTGTGTTTTTTTTTTCTAATATTGAGCTGCATGAGCTGCTTTTATGTTTTGGAGATTAATTCCTTGTCTGTTGCATTGTTTGCAAATATTTTCTCCCATTCTGTGGGTTTTTTTTTTGTTTATGGTTTCCTTTGTTGTGCAAAAGCTTTTTAAGTTTAATTAAGTCCCATTTGTTTATTTTTGTTTTTATTTTTATTACTCTAGGAGGTGGATCCAAAAAGACCTTGATGCAATTTATGTCAGTGTTTTGCCTATGTTTTCCTCTAAGAGTTTTATAGTATCTGGTCTTACGTTTAGGTCTTTAATCCGTTTTGAGTTTATTTTTGTGTATGGTGTTAGAGAATGTTCTAATTTTATTCTTTTACCTGAAGCTGTCCAGTTTTCCAAGCCCCAGTTATTGAAGAGACTGTCTTTCCTCCATATTCTTGCTTCCTTTGTTGTAGATTAATTGACCATAGGTGCATTGGTTTTATTTTTGGGCTTTCTATCCTATTCCAGTGATCTCTATTTCTGTTTTTATGCGAGAACCATACTGTTTTGATTACTGTAGCTTTGTAGTATAGTCTGAAATCAGGGAGCCTTATTCCTCCAGCTCCATTTTTCTTCCTCAAGATTGCTTTGGCTATTTGGGGTCTTTTGTGTTTCCATACAAATTAAAAAATTTTTTGTCCTGGATCTCTGAAGAATGCCATTGGTAGTTTGAGAGGGATGGCATTGAATCTGTAGATTGCCTTGCGTAGTATAGTCGTTTTGACAATATTGATTCTTTCAGTCCAAGGATGTGGTATATCTTTCCATCTGTTTGTGTCATCTTTGATTTCTTTCATCAGTGTCCTACAGTTTTTGGAGTACAGGGCTTTTGACTCCTTAGGTAGGTTTATTCCTAGGTATTTTATTCTTTTTGGTGCGATGGTAAATGGGATTGTTGTTTTAATTTCTCTTTCTGGAAACTCAGCACCCATTTATGATTAAAAACTCTCCAGAAAGTGGGCATAGAGGGAACATACCTCAACATTATGAAGGCCGTATATGAAAAATTCATAGCCAGTATCATACTCAACGGTGAAAAGCAGAAAATGTTTCCTCTAAGATCAGGAACAGGACAAGGATGTCCACTTTCGCCACTTCTTTTCAACATAGTTTTGGAAGTCCTAGCCATGGCAATCAGAGAAGGAAAAGAAATAAAAGGAATCCAAATTGGAAAAAAAGTAGTGAAACTGTTTTCAGATGATATGATACTATACATAGAAAATCCTAAAAATGCTACCAGAAAACTACTAGAGCTCATCAATGAATTTGGTAAAGTTACAGGATACAAAATTAATACACAGAAATCATTTCTGTACACTAACAATGGAAGAGCAGAGAGAGAAACTAAGGAAAGAGCCCAGTACAATGCTGAATAGAAGTGGTGAGTATGATATCATCACACATTCCCATTTGCAGAGAGAAAGTTTTCAACATTTCATTGAGTATGGTTTTTCTGCTGTTGGTTTTATATGGGTACCCTTTTTCAGATTAAGGCGTTTCCCCTCTATTCCTGTTTTGCTTTTAGTTTTGTTTATGAATGAAGAGTTTTATTCAGTTTTTTTCCTGCATTTATTGAGCCGATTATATGGTTATTTTCCTTAAGTCTGTTAACGTGTGAATTGCTATGACTGTAACAAACACGGTCACACTGTATTGTTCTTTGTGTATTGCTGAACTTGATTTGCGAGTACTTCATTTAGGATTTTTACATTCATGTTCATGAATGAGATAGGTCTCTAACTTTACTTTCTCCTTAGTGTCCTTTGTCATGTTTTGGTATCAAGGTTACATTGATCTCATATCACAAATTTGTACATGTTTCTTTCCTCAGAAAGAGTTTCTATAAGATTGGTGTTTTTTTCTTTTTGAAATGTTTGGTGGAGTCTAAGGTGAAGCAATCTGGTTCTGGGGTGTTTTTTTTTTTTTTGTGGGGGAGGGGGTTTAAATTATTATTCATCCTCTTTAATAGTTATGTAGGCTTATTCAGATTTTCTGTTTCTTATGGTCAATTAATCTATGACAAAGGAGGCAAGAATATACAAGGCAGAAAAGACAGTCTCTTCAATAAGTGGTGCTTGGAAAACTGGACAGCTACATGTAAAATAATGAAATTAGAACATTCTCTAACACCATATACAAAAGTAAACTCAAAATGGATTAAAGACCTAAATGTAAGGCCGGATACTATAAAACTCTTAGAGGAAAACATAGGCAAAACACTCTTTGACATAAGTTGCATCAAGATCTTTTTGGATCCACCTCCTAGAGTTATGAAAATAAAAACAACTCTTTTGGTAGTTGTTTAGTGGTTTCACCAGGAGTTTGTCAATTTTGCCCTTTTGAAGGATCAACTTTTCCGTTTAGTGAATCTCTCTTTTGTATATTTTCTTTTTTTAAAAAAAATATTTATTTATTTATTTATTTGGCGGGATCTTCGTTGTGGCATGTGAACTTTTAGTTGCAGCATGTGGGATCTAGTTCCCTGACCAGGGATCGAACCTGGGCCCCTTGCATTAGGAGCATGGAGTTTTAGCCACTGGACCACCAGGGAAGTCTTGTATGTTTGTTTTCTAGTTCACTGATTTCTGTTTATTATATGTGTGTGTGTGTGTGTGTGATTTTTTCCTACATTTTTGGTTTGAGTTTTTATTTTGTAATTTCTTGAGGTAGATGCTTTTAGCCCCTCCTTTTCTTATTAACACATTTAAGGCAATAAACTTAAGTACATCTCAGAACTTTTGACAATTAGTGTTTTCATTTTTCTTCCTTTCATTATATTTCCTGATGTTTATTGTGAATTTTTAAAGTTAACTATTTAGAGATATGTTTTTTAGCTTTCAGAAACAGGATTTTTTTTTTTGGCTATCTTTTGTTACTGACTTTTTCAGTTCTATTGTGGGCAGAGAGCAGACTGTATAATTTCAATCCTTTGAAATTTGTTGAGACTTGTTATACCCAACACATGATCATTTTTTTAAAATTTTTCTTTATTTTTTATTTTTTTTTGCTTTATAACAAATTTAATCAGTTATACATATACATATGTTCCCATATCCCCTCCCTTTTGCGTCTCCCTCCCACCCTCCCTATCCCACCCCTCCAGGCGGTCACAAAGCACCGAGCTGATCTCCCTGTGCTATGCGGCTGCTTCCCACTAGCTATCTACCTTACGTTTGGTAGTGTATATATGTCCATGCCGCTCTTTCACTTTGTCACAGCTTACCCTTCCCCCTCCCCATATCCTCAAGTCCATTCTCTAGTAGGTCTGTGTCTTTATTCCTGTCTTACCCCTATGTTCTTCATGACTTTTTTTTTTTTCTTAAATTCCATATATATGTGTCAGCATACAGTATTTGTCTTTCTCTTTCTGAGTTACCTCACTCTGTATGACAGACTCTAGGTCCATCCACTCATTACAAATAGCTCAATTTCATTTCTTTTTATGGCTGAGTAATATTCCATTGTATATGTGTGCCACATCTTCTTTACCCATTCATCCAATGATGGACACTTAGGTTGTTTCCATCTCCGGGCTATTGTAAATAGGGCTGCTATGAACATTTTGGTACATGTCTCTTTTTGAATTATGGTTTTCTCAGGGTATATGCCCAGTAGTGGGATTGCTGGGTCATATGGTAGTTCTATTTTTAGTTTTTTAAGGAACCTCCATACCGTTCTCCACAGTGGCTGTACCAATTCACATTCCCACCAGCAGTGTAAGAGTGTTCCCTTTTTTCCACACCGTCTCCAGCATTTATTGTTTCTAGATTTTTTGATGATGGCCATTCTGACCAGTGTGAGATGATACCTCATTGTAGTTTTGATTTGCATTTCTCTAATGAGTAAAGATGTTGAGCATCCTTTCATGTGTTTGTTGGCAGTCTGTATATCTTCTGTGGAGAAATGTCTATTTAGGTCTTCTGCCCATTTTTGGATTGGGTTGTTTGTTTTTTTGTTATTGAGCTGCATGAGCTGCTTATAAATTTTGGAGATTAATCCTTTGTCAGTTGCTTCATTTGCAAATATTTTCTCCCATTCTGAGGGTTGTCTTTTGGTCTTGTTTATGGTTTCCTTTGCACAGAAATCTCTGGCATTCCTATATACTAATGATGAAAAATCTGAAAGTGAAATCAAGGAAACACTCCCATTTACCATTGCAACAAAAAGAATAAAATATCTAAGAATAAACTTACCTAAGGAGGCAAAAGACCTGTATGCAGAAAATTATAAGACACTGATAAAAGAAATTAAAGATGATGCAAATAGATGGAGAGGTGTACCATGTTCTTAGATTGGAAGAATCAACATTGTGAAAATGACTCTACTACCCAAAGCAATCTACAGAGTCAATGCAATCCCTATCAAACTACCACTGGCATTTTTCACAGAACTAGAACAAAAAATTTCACAATTTGTATGGAAACACAAAAGACCCCGAATAGCCAAAGCAATCTTGAGAACGAAAAATGGAGCTGGAGGAATCAGGCTCCCTGACTTCAGACTATACTACAAAGCTACAGTAATCAAGACAGTGTGGTACTGGCACAAAAACAGAAAGATAGATCAATGGAACAGGATAGAAAGCCCAGAGATAAACCCACGCACATATGGTCACCTTATCTTTGATAAAGGAGGCAGGAATGTACAGTAGAGAAAGGACAGTCTCTTCAATAAGTGGTGCTGGGAAAACTGGATAGGGACATGTAAAAGTATGAGATTAGATCACTCCCTAACACCATACACAAAAATAAGCTCAAAATGGATTAAAGACCTAAATGTAAGGCCAGACACTATCAAACTCTTAGAGGAAAACATAGGCAGAACACTCTATGACATAAATCACAGCAAGATCCTTTTTGACCCACCTCCTAGAGAAATGGAAATAAAGACAAAAATAAACACATGGGACCTAATGAAACTTAAAAGCTTTTGCACATGATCATTTTTGTAAAAATTCCGTGTGCATTTGAAAAGCATGTGCATGCTTCAGGTATTGGCTGCAGAGGTTTATATATGTCAGGTCAAATTTGTTAAACGTTTTTGTAAATCTTTTATATACCTAGTAATTTTTTCTTTGTTTTATGAGTGGTTGTGAGAGGTACATAAAAATCTCCTGCTATGATTGTGGACTTGCCTATTTTTTTCTTTTAGTTTTGTCAGTTTTTGTTTTATGTGTTATAAGATTATGTTAAATACATAAAATTTAGAACATTTCCTAATAAGCTGGATCTTTTTATTATTATGAAGTGACCCTCTTTTTTCTTAACAATACTTTACATTATTGCACTCTTGCCAACTTTCTTTTTGATATTTTTGCATGGTACTTTTTTTTTTTACCCTTTTCTTTACAAACTTTTTGTGTCCTTGTATTTAAGATGTATCTTTTGCAAGCAGCATGTAGCTAGATTTCTGTTTTATCCTAGTTTTTAATTCAGGCTCAAAATTGCCATCTTTTATTGAAGCTGCTCTGTTTAGATTTAATGTAATTGCTGATATATTTGGGTTTTAATCTATCATCATAATATATGGCTTTTATATATCTTACTCCTTTTTCTTTTTTCTTTATTGGTGGGGGTGTTGATAAAGCATTTTGTATTATTTTTTTCCCCATCAAAAGCTTGGGAGGTATTCATTATTTTACTGTCCTTTTATTGATTACTCTAGAGGTAGTAACTGTGTTCTTAGTGTGTAAAGGTCATCAGTTCCTTTTTACAGTTTGACTTTTTATTTGGGATTCTTTTCCTTCTGTGCGAGGAACATCTTTAGTTTCTGTGTTGTTGAACTGCTGGTGATGAAGTATTGGTTTATATAAACTATATCTTATTTACCTTTCTTTTTTGCAGGCATAGAGTTTTTGGTTGGCAGTTACAGCCTTTGAGCACTTTGATGTTATTATTGCATTATCTTCTGACTTTTGTTGTTTTGGTTGAGAAGTCAACTTGCAGTTGTATTATTGCTCCTTTGAAGGCATTATGACTTTTCCTCTGGTTGCTTAAGATATTTTTTCTTTTTGTCTTTTTGTTTTCAGCAGTTTTACTGTGATGTGCCAAGGTGTAGTTGTCTTTGCATTAATCTGATTTTGCTTTCTGGTAATGACTCTTGAATCTGTTGCTTGACATCTTTTGTCAGTAATGAAAAATTATCAGCCACAGTCTCTTTGAAAGTTAATTTTGCCCAGTTCTTTTCTCTGTTCTTGGGATTGGAGTGAAATATAAGTTAAGCCTTATTATCATATTCATATGTCTCTTATGCTCTTGTTTTCTCTATGCTTTCTTCTGGATATTTCCTTTTGAAATAGTTCTTAGATTCACCAATTTTTTGTTCATCTGTATCTAATCTGATGCAAACCCCATCAGTTTAGTGATTTAGGTATTGTAGTTCTTCAGTTCTGTCCTTTCCATTTAGTTTCTTTTTATTGCTTCTTGTTTTCTGCTGGAATTATCTTTTAATTTCTTGAACATATCAAGCATAAAATTATTTTAAAGTCTGTGTCTAATAACTGCATCATCTAGAACTCCTCCTGTAAGTTTGTTTCTTTGCTTGTCACATATGGAATTTGGGCAGCAACTGATTGTTTTGGAGGTTCTTGAGTCTACTTAAGACCTAGTCAACCATTTATCATTATTAAAGGCTAGCTTTATTCCTCTTCCCTGTATTATTATTATTATTTTCCCTCAAGACTTATTGGGGAATGTATTCAATGAGTAAGTGTGTTAGTGTACAGTTTGTGGTAGAATTTGTTAGGGACATAAGGAAGTTTTCAAATATGGCCTTCTTTCAAAAAATTGATAATGTTGGGCAGATAATACTCACATATGAAATAATTATGTAGCAATGAAAGACAACATGGAATTGATTAAAATTATAATTTTTATATATGTAACTTATAATAAATAAGCTATAATAAATAATAACTGAATACAACTTGATAATTATAACTTTAATAATAATTAATAATAAAACAAGTTAAATAAAATTATGGGATACTAACAAAAGACCAAACACATCAAAGAAACTAATGCTAGTATAGATAAGAATTTAATATATAATTTAGGAATGTATCACATTCCATTAGAGAAGGAAGAAATCTTTCAATAAATTGTGCTACTACAATTGATGACCTCTGTGAAAACCTATATTTTCATCTTAAGTTGTATTCAAAAAGTAATTCCACAGTTTCTGGTTGGACATGTAAGATGATTAGAAGTTGTCACTCTATCTTAATAGCAAGTAACAAACTGAAGAACTGTAAAATCAACAAATCTACTGAGATCCATGAGAAAAGTGAGGCCACAGGACAAATTGCTGCCACAAAAGTTTGAGAGACAGAAAGGCAGATAGAATCACAACTTAAAAAATCCCACCAACAGAAACCTCTGCAGGAACCAGTGCTGGGGTAAGGAAACCTGGATGTAACTGACAAATTGCTGGAGGCTCAGGGCAGACAAGTCTGAGTGAAAAACCCAGTGGGACCCAGTCTTAGGGGCTCCTCACACTTCTGTGGGGTTTTCCTCTAGGAGTTCTACCAGACTCTCACAGAGACTGTTGGAGAACAATCCTCTCATGATTCCATCGGGGGTAGGGACAAGGAACCAGCTTTAAATATGCCAGAGCATTCTGTTCTTCTTAACAGGGTGTGCCCTCATGAGAAACTATTTTACCAGAGCCTAACCATCTGGTGTTTGGTTAGAGCCTAACTGACTTGGGGAAGTGAAATACTCAACTCCCTCCCATTACTGAAGGCCTTTAACTGAAGTTCCTTCTACCGAATACATTACGTCTGCCTTTCAGAAAAATACTAGGCATACTCGAAGGCAGAAAACAGTTTGAAGAGACTGAACAAGCATTGGAACGTGGGTCAATATGGCAGGGATGTTGGAATTATCAGAACAGGAATTTTTAAAAAAGTTGATCAATATGCTGAGAGCTTTAATGGAAAAAGTGGACAATATTTAAGATTACATGTATACTGAAAGAGATGGAAATTCCAAGAAAGATCAAAAAGAAATGCTAGAGTGCAAACACACCATAGCAGAAATGGAGAATGCCTTTGGTGGGATCATTAGTAGATTGGACACAGCTTAGGAAAGAACATCTGAGCTTGAAGATATGACAGTAGAAACTTCCAAAACTGAAAAGTAAAAAGGAAAAAGACTGAAAAAAAGTAAAACAGAACATGAAGGACAGTGAGACAACTACAAAATGGTATCATATGCATAATAGGAATGCCAGAAGGAAAAGAAAGAGTAATGACTATGAATTTCCCCAAATTAATGTCAGACACCAAACCACATTCAAGAGAGAGAATGTATACATATAGCTGATTCACTTTGTTGTATAACAGAAACTAACACAACACTGTAAAGCAATTATACTCCAATAAAGATGTTAAAAAAAAAAAAAAAGGTCAGAGAATACCAGGCAGGATAGATGCCCTCCAAAGGCCCTCCAAACTACACCTAGGTATATCATTTTCAAACTTAAGAAAATTACAGATAAAGAAGCAATCCTGAAGAAGCCAGCAGAAGAGAACCCTTTTACCTATAGAGAAGCAAATGTAATAATTACATCTGACTTCTTAGAAACCATGCAAGCAAAAAGAGTGGAATGAAATATTTAAGTTGTTTAGGGAAAAAACCCACCAGCCTAGAATTTTGTGTACTCAGTGAAGTTATCCTTCAATAGTAAAGGCGAAATACTTTCTTAGACAATCATTGATGGAGTTTTTTGCCAGAACAAATGTTAAAGTTTTGCAACTGCCTTACAACAAATGTTAAAGGAAAACGATACAGGTCCGAAACTCAGGTCTACATAAAGAAAAGAAGAATATGAGGAATGAGTAAATGAGGGTAAAATAAACTTATTTTTCTGATTCTTAATTGATCTAAAAGATCTGTTCAAAATAATAGCAACAGTGTTTTTGATTATGTGTGCTTATGTGCATGTACAGTGATTCTTGAACAATGTGGGAGTTAGGGTCACTAGCCCCCCAACACAGTGGAAGATCTGCATATAACTGTACAGTTGGTCCTCCACATCCGCGTTTCCACATCTGTGGATTCAACCAACTGCAGATCATGTAGTACTGCAGTAGTATTTATTGGGGGAAAAAAAATCCGTGTATAAGTGGACCTGCACAGTTCAAACCCATGTTGTTCAAGGGTCAACTGTACATGCTTTTGTATGTTTATGCATAAGTGAAAGGAATGACAGGAGCAATATTGGGTTTGGAAGAGAGAGATTAGGAATATTTTATATTATGAGGTATTTGAACTACATGGGATATGAGGTATTTGTACTACATGTGAATCAGAAAAATAAACATTGGGTTAGTTGTAAATGTATATTGCAACCACTAAAAAAAGTAAAAAAAAAAGTGTAATATGCTAAGAAAGAGAATTGTTACATATAAAGTTCTCAGTTAAAATGACAAAAGACAGACTGTGTGGAAGACAAATAGGCACAATGAACAAAGGTAACAAATAGAAAACAGTAACAAATCTGAGAGATACTACTAATCCATCTATATCAATTACCTTAAACATCAGTAGTGTATACCAATAAAAAGATGAGATGGTCAGAGTGGATCAAAAAACAAGACCCAACTCTGTGTTGTCTACAAGAAACCCATTTTAAATATGAAGACACACATAGATTAAAAGAAGTGGGATACAGAAAGATATACCATACTAACACTAACAAAAAGAAAGTAGGAGTAGCTCTACTAATTTCAGACAGAGCAGACTTCAAAGCAAGGAATGTCATCAGGTATAAAAAGGGCCATTACGTAATAATAAAGGGGTCAGTACTCTTAAGATATAACAATCCTTAATGTCTCTGTGCCTAACAACAGAGTGTCAAGATATGTGAGGAAAAACTGATAGAACTGTGGGGAGAAATAGATGAATGCAGTATTATAGTTGGAGACTTTTCACCCCCCTGTCAGAAATGGACAAATCCAGCAGGCAGAAGATCAGTAGGGACATAGTTGAATTCTTCACAACAATATCAGTGAATTGGATGTAATTGATACCTATAAACTGTTTCATTTTATGACATCAGAATACACATTCTTTTCAAGTTCACATGGAACATTCACAAAGATAGACCACATTCTGGTCTATCTTAATTAATTTAAAAGAATGGAAATCATTGCAATGTCTGCTTTTAGCCCACAATGGAATTAAACCAGAAATCAAAAACAGAAAGATAGCTCAAAACCCTAAAATACTTGGAAATTAAACAACACACAGATCAGAGAAGACATCTCAAGGAAAGTTTTTAAAGTTTTGAACTAAATTAGAATGAAAATACATCTTATCACAATGTGGAATGCAGTGAAAATAGTGCTTCGAGAGAAATGTCTGTAATAGAAAAGAAGAAAGATCTAAAATCCGCAATCTAAGCTTCTACCTTGGAAAGCAAGAAAAAGAAGATGAAATTAATTCAAAGTAAGCAGAAGAAAAGAAATAAGAATTAGAACAGAAATCAATGAAATTTTAGGTAGGAAATCAATAGAAAAAAATCAAAACAAAAGCTAGTTTTTTTTTTTTTTCCCCCCGGTACGCAGGCCTCTCACTGTTGTGGCCTCTCCCGTTGTGGAGCACAGGCTCCGGACCCGCAGGCTCAGCGGTCATGGCTCACGGGCCCAGCTGCTCTGCAGCATGTGGGATCCTCCTGGACCGGGGCACAAACCCATGTCCCCTGCATCGGCAGGCGGACTCTCAACCACTGTGCCACCAGGGAAGCTCCCAAAAGCTAGTTTTTTGAAAAGATCAATAAAATCAGAAGTTACTAGATAGGTTAACAACAAAAAAAAGAGAAGACACAAATTACTAATATCAGAAATAAAAGAGGGGCAATCACTACTGCTTCTGGATCATGAAAAGATAATAAATAGAGAGATATTATGAATAACTGTGGTGAAAAATTTGATAATTTGATAACCTAGGTAAAATAGACCAATTCCTTGAAAGGCCAAATCTGCCAAAACTCACACAAAAAGAAGTAGACAATCTGAGTAGGCCTATATCTTTTAAAGAGATTGAATCAGTAATTAATAACCTTCAAACACAGAAAGAACCATGCCCATATGTATTCACTGGCGAATTCTACGGAACATTTATGGATGAAATTATACCTATTCTCTGCAATCTCTTCTAGAAGGTAGAAGCAGAGATAATACTTTCTAATTCATTCTTTGAGGACAGTATTACCCTAATATCCAAATCAGACAAAGACAGTACAAGAAGAAAAAAAACCCCAACAAGACTACCATAGGCCAATCTCTCTCATGAACATAAATGTAAAAATCTTCAACAAACTATTAGCAAATTGAATCCAATATTGTATAAAAAGCGTTATATACCACGACTAAGTGGGGTTTATCCCAGGTGTGAAAGGCTGCTTCAGCATTTGAAAGTCAGCGTAATCTATCACATCAACAGGCTAAAGAAGAAAAATCATGTGATTACTTCAATAGATGCAGAAAAGCATTTGACAAAATTCAACACCCATTCATAATTAAAACTTATAGCAAACTAGGAATAGAGAGGAATTTCCTCAACTTGATAAAAACTATCTACAAAATCCCTACATTAACACCATACTTAACAGTAAGAAAGTCGCAGGTTTCTCACTAAGATCAAGAACAATGTCCTGTCGCCATTCATTTTTAACGTTGTTCAGAATTCCTAGCTAATGCAATAAGAGAAGACAAGGAAATAAAAGTATACAGATTTGGAGTGAAGAAATAAAGCTGCCTCTGTTTGCGGATGACATGATTGTCTATGAATAAAATACAAAAGAAGTGACAGAAAACTCTTGGAAATAGTAAGCAATTATAGCAAGATTGTAGGATACAAAGTTAATATACAAAAGTCTTATCACTTTCCTATATACCAGCGATGAACAAGTTGAATTTGAAATTAAAAACACATTACCATTTACATTAGAATCCCCCAAATGAAATACTTAAGTATAAATCTAACAAAAATATTATTACAAGATTTATTTGAGGAAAACAAGATTCTGATGAACAAAATCAAAGAACTAAATAAGTGGAAAGATAACTCTTGTGCATGAATAGGAAGACTAATATTGTCAAGGTGTCAGTTCTTCCCAACTTGATGTATAGATTCAGTGCTATCCCAGTCAAAATCTCAGGAAATAATTTTGTGGATATTGATGAACTGATTCTAAAGTTTGTATGGAGAGGCAAAAGACCCAGATAGCCAGCTCAGTATTGAAGGAGAGGAACAAAATCAGGGCCTGATACTACCCAACTTCAAGACTTGTTATAAAGCTATAGTAATTAAAAGTGTGGTATTGGTGAAGTAACAGCCAAGTAGATCAATGGAACAGAATAGAGAGCCCAGAAATAGACCTACATTAATATAGTCAGCTATTTTTGACAAAGGAGCAAAGGCAATGCAACGAAGCAAAGTCTTTTCATTAAATGCTGCTGGAGCTGGGCTTCCCTGGTGGCGCAGTGGTTGAGAGTCCGCCTGCCAATGCAGGGGACACGGGTTCGTGCCCCAGGAAGATCCCGCATGCCACGGAGCGGCTAGGCCCGTGAGCCATGGCCGCTGAGCCTGCGCGTCCGGAGCCTGTGCTCTGCAACGGGAGAGGCCACAACAGTGAGAGGTCCGTGTACCACAAAAAAAAAAAAAAAAAAAAAAAATGCTGCTGGAGCAACTGGACATCCACACACATACAAAAATGAGCCTATGCACAAACCTTATGTCCTTCACCAAAATTAGCTCAAAATCAGTCATAGATCTAAATGTAAAATGAAAAACTATAAAACTCCTAGAAGATAACAGGAGAAAACCTAGATGACCTTGGATATGGTGATGACTTTTTAGATAAAACACCAAGACACGACCCATGAAAGAAATAATTGATAAGATGGACTTCATTAAAATTAAAAACCTTTGCTCTGTGAAAGACAGTGTCAGGAGAATGAGAAGACAAGCCATAGACTGGTAGAAATATATAAAGAAGTCTTAAAACTCAACATTAAGAAAATGAACAAGCTGATTAAAAACTGAGCAAGAGAATTGAACTGATACCTCTCCAAGATGATATACAGATGGAAGGTAAGCACATGAAAAGATGTTCAACATCATATGTCATTAGAGAATTGGAAATTAAAACAACATTGATTTACCACTATATCTATTAAAATGGCTAAAATCCAAAACACTGACAGCACCGATCGCTGATGAGGATGTGGAGCAGTAGGAACACTTATTCATTGCTGGTGGGAATGTAAAATGGTGCAGCCACTTTGGAAGACAGTTTGTCAGTTTCTTACAAAACGAAATATACTCTTAGTGTACAATTCAGCAGTCATACTCCTTGGTATTTACCCCAAAGAGCTGAAAACGTACTTACACACAGAAACCTATACAAGGGTGTTTATAGCAGCTTTATTCATAATTGTAAAAATACGGAAGCCACCAAGATGTCCTTCAAGTTGACTGGATAAATAAACTGAGGGGCATCTAGACAGTGGAACATTATTCGGCACTAAAAAGAAATGAGCTATCAAGCTATGAAAAGGCATGGAGGAACCTTAAATCCATTTTACTAGGTTAAAGAAGCCAGTTTGAAAAGGCTATATATCCCATATGGTTCCAACTATATGACATTCTGGAAAAGGTAAAACAGCAGAGAAGTAAGATTAATGGTTGCTAGGGATTGTGGGGAGAGGGAAGGATGACTAGATGGAGCACAGAGAAGTTTTAGGACAGAGGAGCTATTTTGTATAGCATTTTAATGTCTTTATGCATATGTGAAAACCTATAGAATGTACACCACCAGCAGTTAACTATGGACTTTGGGTAATAACGGTGTGTCACTGTAGGTTCGTTGATTTTAAGACATGTGCCCTCTGGTTTGGGATGTTGATAATCAGGGAGGCTGTGGGAGTGTGGGGATATGGGATTCTTTGTATTTCCTGCTGAATTTTGCTGTAAACCTAAAACTGCTCTAAAAAAATAAAGCTTATTAATGTTAATACCTTAGAAAAGTTATTCCCAGATAACAGTACTGATAAACCTAGTGGCAGGGCAGGAATAAAGATGCAGATGTAGAGAACTTGAGGACACAGGGAGGAAAGGGGAAACTGGGACGAAGTGAGAGAGTGGCATGGACATATATACACTACCAAATGTAAAATAGATAGCCTGTGGGAAGCAGCCGCATAGCACAGGGAGATCAGCTCTGTGCTTTGCGACCACATAGAGGGGTGAGAAAGGGAGGGTGGGAGGGAGGCTCAAGAGGGAGGGGATATAGGGATATATGTGTACATAAAGCTGATTCACTTTGTTGTACAGCAGAAACTAACAACATTGTAAAGCAATTATACTCCAATAAAGATATATAAAAAATTATTCCCAGATGGATTAAGAAGTCAATATTTTTAAAAAATTGTATAAAATAGGAAAATACAATTGAATTTTTTTCAGACATGAGTGTGGAAGGACTTCTAATCATTAAAGGTGACCATAGGGGGAATACATAGCTAGATTTCAACATTATAATTTCATTTGATGTTTACTAAAAGACAGACAAAAGTATTTTGTGAATAACTTTAACATGTAAATGGGAAAATAGCATGAATAGACTATCAATAAAAAGTAACTTCAGGGCTTCCCTGGTGGCACAGTGGTTGAGAGTCCTCCTGCCGATGCAGGGGACATGGGTTCGTGCCCCGGTCTGGGAGGGTCCCACATGCCGCGGAGCGGCTGGGCCCGTGAGCCATGGCCGCTGAGCCTGCGCGTCGGGAGCCTGTGCTCCGCAATGGGAGAGGCCACGGCAGTGAGAGGCCCGTGTACTGCAAAAAAAAAAAAGTAACTTCAAATTGCTAGTAGAGTTTGGGAAAATTTTAACCTGAACTAAGTCACAAAGAAATGCACATTATACAATGAGATTAATTTTTAAATTTTATGCAATATTTGATGTAAATACTTTAAAATATTTATATATTTATGTTAGATGACATAAAAATAAAACAAAAACTTGCACCCCTCCACCAGAAGTAAAAATCAGAACATATTTGATGCTGTGTATTCTCCCAGTGTGTTCCTCCTCAATGCAGCCTCTTTTTCCTGCCCCCCTCAACTATTCTCTTGTTGTCCTATCATGTTTATCATTTCCTTGCAATAAAAAGTTTCCCCATATATGTATGTGTCACCAAAAATTCCTTGTTTAATTTTACTTAATATATAAGTTTTTCCTGATTTGCTTTCTCTTTTATCTTCTTTTCCCCCATTTGTAGCATTTGTATGATAGGAAACAAGGTACTTACATAGATGGAAGGGATTGCATTAAATTAAATTTGTAGGGATACAGAGTACCGGTATTGCCTGGAGGCTTGCCAAAGTTACTTGGACCATCTTACACCCATCAGAATAACTAGTGTCAAAAAACTACAAAATTATAAGTGCTGATGAGAATGTGGAGAAATTGGAACCCTTGTGCACTATTGGTTGGTATATGAAATGATGCAGCTGCTATGGAAAACAGTATGGTAGTTCCTCAAAAAATTAAAACTAGAATTGCCATATGATGCAGCAATTCCACTTCTGGGTATTTGCCCAAGAGAATTGAAATATTTGTATACGCATGTTCATAGCAGCATTATTCACAATAGCTAAAACGTGTCCATCCACAGATGAATGGATAAGGAAAATGTGGTATATACATGCAATGGAATATTATTCATTCTTAAAAAGGAAGAAAATCCTGCAGTACGCTACAGTATGGGTGGATCTCACGGACACTATGCTCAGTGAAATAAGCCAGTCACAGATGGACAAATCCTGTGTGATTCCTCTTCTTTGCGGTACTTAGAGTCATCACAGACATAAAAACAGAAAGTAGAATCATGGGTGCCAGGTGCTGGGGTGGGTAATGGGCAGTTAGTGTTTAATAGGTATAGGATTTCAGTTTACAAGATTAAATGAGTTGTGGGGATGGATGGTGGTGATGGCTGCACAGCAATGTGAATGTATTGATACCACTGAACTGTACACTTAAGAATGGTTAAGATGGTACATTCCATGTGTATTTTACCACAATAAACGAAATTGGTAAGTTTACTGGGAAGTTTTTTTGTTTTTTTTTGTTTTTTAAACTATAGAACTCTTGAGGATCACTGAGAGTCTGTCATATTCCTCAGATGTGTTGGAGCTAAAAAAAAAAGAAAAGATTGAGGACTATATTGTATATCTCTACAAGTTTTCTGATCTTTCTTTTTGATGTCTTAATCTTTGATATAACATAAATGAAGGCTTACTCTGGGACTTTATTGTTTATATAACTGGAAAAGTTTAATTTTATAAGCCCATATCAAAAGTTTATCATGTTCATAACTGCTGTGCACCTTGGAAGACAGATGAAAAATAAGACATGTCTTTTCCTTACTTGAATTAATAAATTGTTTTTAGGAATTTTAAATTATTTGTACAAGGCAATACATTTGTAAGAGATGAATAAGCAAATTACAATTAGAATACACAAGAGAATTGAGTTTGATTCTTGCGAAAGCGTTGGTCAGGAACATTTGCATCGTAGTAAGTCCTAGAAAGAGCAGGGAATTTTTAGTAATTAGTAAAGGGGCAGGGAGAACATTCTAGACAGAGAGAACTGCTTAAACAAAGGGATAGAGTTATGAAGTTTGGGGACACATTTAGAAATTTTGCGTAGTTCAGTTTAGTAGAAATATAATATACATTCAGGTACAATAGACTGAAGTTTGGTTTGGCCAAAATAAATTAAAGGCCTTATATGATAAACTGTAGGTGCCCAGAATATAAGAAACTAATTTTCTAAGGTTTTCTTTTTATTGACAAACACCTAAGTTACTATCCTTATATCTAGCCACATTATTAATCATATTTACTAGCTAATGGAAAGATTTTTGTTTACCTTATTATTATATTCCCAGAGCATAGAATGCCTAACATGTAACAAGCATGCCTGAAATGAATGATTTTAGATTTCATAAGAAAGGAGAATTTCAGTGATTGTACTTTAAAGAGATCTTGTCCTAATTAGTCAGGTTTTTGGTACTTTTATAACATGCCTCCAAGCTTCACTGTATTCACCTGACTTGCGTTTGCATCTTTGCAGTGTTCTCCTTGGGTTCCTATAACTGTGAGCATGTTCTTTATGGTGTACCTTCATTACCAGGCATATCTACCTGTGAGACTCGGTGTAGGTAGACGTCAAAAATCTTTGGCTTTAACTTTACATCTGTTTTCCTGAAGTGAAGTGTAGCATTGCTTAATTCTTTAATCTTGAGTTTAATCATTTCTAGGAATTAAGTGACATCACTTTTAGAATTTCTGCTACTCGTCTACTATATTCTTCTGGTTGTTATGTAAATAGTTATATTTGCTATTTATTTTAGTATTTGTAAATGTTAGCTTTGCCATTATATATCTTTTGTATTTCTGAATAAACTGTTCTTAACTTTATCTATATGTATTTTGAAAACATAAGTTGAGTTATAGATATGTCAACTGTACCTGTTTGTATTCTAGTGTTTGTTCCAAGGATTGTAATACGCATCCTTGATTTAACATAGTTCCTCTTGAATTAGTATAATAAATACCATTTCACATAAAACGTAAGAATTTGCAATGATATAATTACTTACTACCCCTTCCCCTCCTTTGTGCTATTAGGTTGTCATCTATATTTTACTTCTACATATGTTATAAACCTAATGATACCTAACAATTATTTTTGTTTGCTTTAAACAGCCAATTATCTTTTCAAGAAATTAAGAAATTTTATATTTTCCCACATATTTACCATCTTGTAGTGTTACTTAAGCTAGAAGTAGTATCTGTTTTGTCTGAATTCTCACAGCATATATTTTGTACCATTTATGTCATATATGACATTACAGTTAGTAGTTCCATGTATATGTCAAATTGCCTATGCCAGTTTTATGTTATTTTCTGTCAAGGACTAGAGTTTATACATTTTAAAACACTTCATTGTGTTTAGCTATTGCCTTACACAAAATAGGCAACATTTTTTTTAAGTGTGTAAGAATGACTGAAATTTTGTTCTTTTATCTGAGTATTTGTATAATCTGACAAGTTGTATTTTTACAGTTCACCATTAGATGTCACTTTCTAACATTTTATATTCTTACCAATAAATTCCATACCATATTGCTTATCAGATTTGGAAAGTTGACACTCCTATACAAGTGCACTTAAACTGAGAAGTTTCTGTACACTTTAAAGTGGTTACTTTCTAGAACAGAGACATTCATAAATAATAATTATAATTTAAAAAATCTCTTAATTTTATATTGAAGTCTATACTGAACCAACAAATTTTCCTAAGTTTTCTTTAAAACTTGAACGCTGCTGTTGTTTTTGCTTCTTAATTGATTTTGTAATTCTGAAAAGCACTTTCTTATTTCAGGAGCCTAACTGATCTAGACTCACCAGAAGAGAGTCTCTAGTTAAGCTTTAATGACAACTGCTGGTTTTATTTGGGTTTTTTGGAGAAAGAGGGAGAATTGACTTAGCTGTGAAAAGAAATGTAGAGGTGGAGAAAAAGATTCATGAGGCTCTCCTGGCCAGTCATAGAATACAATGAAGTGCTAAGAATGAATTTTCCTTTCTTATTCTCTCCTCTTAAAAGATAGGAAAGGTCAGGTCAAGGAGATTTCAGCCATCCCCCAAACTTTGATGTTTACCTATGCCTAAGGGCCTCAACATCATAACCTGTATGATTTAGGGGTCAGGTGTCTCGGTGCCTAACAGGTCCCTCTGTGCCCAGTGGAGAGTCCAGGCGTGTGGCCTCTTCTTACAGTACCGTCTCTCATCAGACATTTAGGCTGCAACTCCCGTTTTTTCCCCCAGTCTTGCCAGGACACAGCTGGTGGCCATTTTCCTCAGTCTATTCAGAATATTGAAATTTGAATAAATTAGCAGTGTTGTTTCCTAATAACATAATGAGTGACCAACACCTCATCCAAGCATCTGAAGATTTCTAATTATGTGGGTCCATCCATGTCATCCTCTGGTATACCAACCCCCAGCCTTTCACACCTCGGCCAGAAACAACTATTCTATATTTTCTGTTTATGGTTTTATTTTTTTAAAAAAGGAATGTTGTTTTCATTATCAGTATGTCTATATTGAATTAAAATATTTAAACCATGAGTATAATAAACTAAAGTACTTCTAATTTGGACATTTAATTTCCATTTTGCATTGATCTGTCAAATTACACACAATGTAATATCAAAGATGAAATTTTATATAGTAACACTTTTGCTTTATAATAAATTTTAAATGTATATTTCTTTGACATTGGTATAAGATGGCCACTCCTTCTTGGGAAGACCTTTTTTTACTGTTGGTCTTGTAGTGTCATTCTTTGTGAAGTAATGAAGTGAAAAGTTTTATGGAGTAATTGGTGATGTGGATGGTAGAAAATAAAATAAAAAGTTGGCTATACTATATATTGAGGTGCTGAGAGTGTTACTTCCATTGATGATAATTCATTTTGTAATCCGTGCTTTTCCCTTATGTTTTTGTATATTGCTACAGCTGAAGGAGTAAACAGGTCATGGCACGCTTAACAAAAAGACGGCAGGCGGACACAAAAGCTATCCAGCATCTTTGGGCAGCCATTGAGATTATACGGAATCAGAAGCAAATTGCCAACATTGACCGTATTACAAAGTAAGTAATTTTAAACAAAAAAAGTCTATGTAAAATTTTATATAAGACTTTGGGAGAAAAGGTCCAAAGATTATTTATTTATTTATTATGCTAATTAACATATTACAAAGTACTAGATACTTTGCCTTACAGGAGTATAAAGTTGTTAGGGAAATAAATACTGAAACATACACAAGCAACTTGTGTTTAGAGGTTGTATAAATGAATATTAGATAAGTAAAGTATCAATGTGTACTATTTCCAATAGTACACTAATAGATTTTTAGTTCTCAAAATTTTGTAGCTCTTGAAAACAAGTCCTTATTTAAGTCTTTTATTAAAAAGGCTTTTAGTTAATCACTTGCTTTTATGTAAGCTATCTAAAAGTCTACTGTTCATTATTCATTTTAATGTATGAATAATATATGCTACCATATAGCTTGGTGTAGGTATAG
The DNA here is from genome assembly GCF_949752795.1 of Hyperoodon ampullatus. NCBI lineage: Eukaryota > Metazoa > Chordata > Mammalia > Artiodactyla > Ziphiidae > Hyperoodon > Hyperoodon ampullatus. The sequence continues at coordinate 29,791,946 of NC_136916.1, read as the reverse complement.
TAACATCTTACTAGTTTGTAGCACACTAACCAAGAATTTTTAACAATTTCATTTTATATTTTAGAAGTTAGAGTAAATATATCTTCAGTTGACAGAAGAAAGTTCTTCTTTATTTTCCAATGCTGTTTATCTTGGCAGTCCAAGATTCAGAATAGAAAAAAATCAGACTATTGTATGAATACTCTATTTACATGTCATGTTATGTAGTAATTATAAGGGAGTCTTCAAATAGAACTTGATTTTGTTGTGTTTGGTATTTTTAAAGGAATAAAGTTAAATTAATCTTTTAAAAATGTTTGAATGATATTTTTTTGTAATTTAAATGGAATTTCTTTATACTTATTCTCCAACACATTCTTTAGATGCTACCTATAAAAATGGAAAACAGATGATTTACGAAAGCCCATTTAATTAAGTGCTTATTTTTGTCGTTATTAATAAGTAACAAAGTTAAGTATCATATTTTTGTCACTTAGCCATATTCTAGTGAAGAAGATTATAAAGATTACTTAAGAGGGAAGGGACATGAGAAAGAAAGATGATGCTGTATATTGCTTTAACTCTATATTTAACCCTTTGAATATTTTAAAGTTGCCCATGTACAACTCCTAGCTCCTATAGGTGAATAGAAGGGAAAAAAATAGGTAACAGCTATGTGGAAAATAAGAATAAAATAAATAGTACATAATAATTAAATTACTTTTAATACTGGTGATATTGGAATAAAAATTTTTTATAATAACCTCAAAGAAAAAAAAGCCTTAAGTATTTTCCTGTGGTTGGGATTTTTAAAAAACCCATAGTTTATATATATCAAAAATTACTTACAGAAGAATGTAGAAAAAAAGATACGGTTCTTTGGATTTAATTTTTTAAATTAAAGTCATTTAATCTTGACTGAGCTATTTCAACTTTACAGGCTATTACTTCTTATTAATCCATGGCATCTTTCTCTGAAAGCTCTAGGGACATTCTCTAGGAAGCTGTGGGAATCTACAGGTGACATTTATAGAGTTTGGCTGACAAGGTTGTTGATGTGGGTGTCAGAGTAGTCTTTGGACGACCGTAACGTGTGTACATGTGTATACATGTTAAATTGTGAGCGATGCAGAGGCTGTTGACAGCACTGCACACCTTTTCTCGTTGTGCACAATGGATTGTCCATAAACATTCTCTCTCCTCCTTTCCTCATCAGTACAACCTTAAGGGTGCCAAGGCTTATTTACCTTCCTGTCCTAAGGTCCATCCATAGATCTTAAGATAGATATGAATAAATTCATTTACCTGCCAAATAGTCATTGTTTCATCAGTCTTATCTAAAGATGAAAAAAATACTGAGAAAATCAGAGGGTAAGTGTTTGAGTGGTTCCCAGTGTTTCTTCTGCCTCATCTCATCTGAGAGTATGTCATATTCCTTTTTATTACGGGGGTGCATTTAGAGCATCTTGTACTTCTTTCATAACACTAGTCACATGTGTAATTATTTCCCGGTCAGACCGTCAGCCCCGGGAAGGAGCTGTCTAGATAATTGCCTAGCCCAGTGCCTTGGCTTCTCAGCAGTGTTAATTTCCTTGCTCGTAACCCTTGCCAAGGTAAGTTAGGAAGAAGAATTGGACCATGACAGGAAGTCAGATCTTTTGCTTTAAAGCCTAATAATCTTATTCTGTATTCTAAATAGGTAAATACTTTTCAAGCTTTAGATTAATTTTAAATCAAGGTGCTCTGCTTAGTTACAACTAAGTCTGAACATAGAGGTATCTTTAATCTTTATCCAAATATCTTAAGTTACTGAAGGCTTTAGTAGAGTTGATGTGAAGAATGTATATGTAGTAATTAAGTTTCATTCTATATTTGACTGGTGAGTGACTCCATAAAAATACAAACTGTACAGCTTCAGTCACGCATTAAGTTTTGGGCTTTGGGGTCATGGCTCTTTATATTTTGAAGGCTGGCACATCCTAAACACCGTAGTTTACCTCTGTATAATGTTTTAGTTCTGCTTGTTTTTATTTGAAATGTCTTTTAAGTCACTTTTAATCTATAGGTTTCTCATTCATCTTTTTTTGTTGTTTTCCTTTGCAGTTTATTTATCTAAGGACCTGGTTCATTTGCTCTGTTGTTTCCTACAGCCTGCCTTCACTGGTTTCATCCCTGTGGTGTACTTTAACCTGCTGCTCATTCCTTTGCATCTCATGGAAATTAATAGTTGATCCTAAGGCTTGGGGGTGGGGGTGAGACTTCTTCATAGGTGGTGATGTGTTCTGCCCTCAGGAGGCCATAATGTATTTCATCTGGTGAGGTTAGTACTAAGCCTGGTATGCAGTGGCTAGATCCAATAATTCATTAAGGATTGCAAAATAGTGATAATCTAGTTTTATTTTTTCCTTTTTAACTGGAATAATTCTATAAGGACATAAACTTCCCATCATGTAGTATATGGTTACCATGTGGTATTGTTCATATCAGAAAGGTAGAATAACTGATTCTTTTATTTACCAGTTTTCACAATAGCATCCTCTAATGGCAACCCATTAGGTTTTTTTTTTTTTTTGTCATTTGGAATTCATGCGTTTCAATCCATTTGATATATATCAGTCTGTTTCTGATATAATCCCTATTGATGCTTAACTTTTCCCTTCTTTGACAATTTGGAGCCTCTTCACGTTGGCCCCTGAAGTTCCTCTCTGCTTTCTGACACGACAGAATTTTTTCAGGCTCATCTAGGATACACCCTACTCCAGTCCTGGAACCACTGATTTCTCTAAGGGTCTCTGGTTTCTTGCAGTTAGAAATTATGTTTCAAGAGCATTTTTTGGCCTTCATTGTGCTCATTGCTGCCAGGTTGGTCTGTCTGTCTAGGCCTTTTAGTGGACGAGTTAGGAAATACATATAATTGTAAAAGAAAAAAACTGCATCATGAATTCATACTGATACTTTCCCCTTGAATTTATGGCTACTGGTTCTTACTGAGCTATCTAAAATCTTTATCTCCTTTCTTACACAGTAAGAGTCATGATTCTTTAGGACATCATGGATAATAACATTTTAGAATATCATGTAGTTACTCAGTTGTTTCATCCAACACTGCATCCCAAGCTGTCTGAGAATAATAGCATCAACACTTAACTAATAATACATTTCATGGAAACCATATAAGTTGTCTTACCCATCTTTAAACAGTTGTACTAATTCTAAACTGTCACAGAAAATAGCAATTACGTATTATACTTTCTTCCTTACAACTGCCATTTAGTCTTACTTCTCCAAATAAGTGTGTATTTCATGCTCACCACTGATATCTAAAGTTCATTCTCTAGTACATTCTTTAAAAAAGTTTTTCGCTTCCCCACCCCCACAGTTTTATTGAGATACAGTTGACATATAACATTGTATTAGTTCAAGGTGTACAACATAATGATTTGATACATGTTTATATTGTGAAATGATTACCACAGTAAATACAGTTAACATCCATCACCTCTCCTAGTTATGAAATTTTTTTTCTTGTGAAGAGAACTTTTTATACTCTCTTAACAATTGTGTATTGTTAACCATGCCATACCTTACACACCCAGAACTTATTTATCTTATAACTGGAAGTTTGTACCTTTTGTCCACCTTCACTCATTTTGCCCACCCCCAGCCCCTGCCTCTGGCAACCACCAATCTGTTCTCTGTATCCATGAGTTTAGTTTTTTAAGAATCCACATATACGTGAGGTCATATAGTATTTATCTTTCTCTGTCCGACTTATTTCACGTAGCATAATGCCTTTAAGATTGATCCACGTTGTCACAAAGTGATGGGGGATTTCCTTCTTTTTTTATGGCTGAATAATATTCCACTGTACATGTATACCATATTTTCTCTATCCATTTGTCTGTGGATGGACACTTTGGTTGTTTCCATGTCTTGGCTGTTGTAAATAGTGCTGCTATGAACATGAGTGTGCAGATATCTTTTTAAGATATCACAAAATGACGGGATTTCCTTCATTTTTATGGCTGAATAATATTCCACTGTGCATGTATACCATATTTTCTCTATCCATTTGTCTGTGGATGGACACTTTGGTTGTTTCCATGTCTTGGCTGTTGTAAATAGTGCTGCTATGAACATGAGGGTGCAGATATCTTTTTAAGATAGTGATTTCATTTTCTTTGGATAAGTACTCAGGAGTGGAATTGCTGGATCATATGGTAGTTCTATTTTTAATTTTCTGAGGAAGCTTCATAGTTTTACATAGTGGCAGCTCCATCTAGTAGATTCATAATCAAGACTTCCTGGGGACAAATATTTGAGTTCTTGCATGTTATAATAACAGTTGGTCTGCAGCCTTTTTACTTGAAAGTGAATTTGGTTGGATATAAAATCCTTAGCTTTTATTTTCTTTCTCTGAGGTTCTTATATATGTTATCTATTTTGGCTTAAAGCATTACCATCAAAACATCTGTTGACAAGTTGATTTTCTTTCTGTTGTGACTTTGTCCTTTTGCCTAGATTCACAAAGATTTTTTTTTCTTTGAAGTCTAGGAACTTGACTGTGTCTCAGTGTTGGTCACTCTAGGTTGTTTTGTTGGGTATACAGTGTCCCTTTAATATGTTTTTTTGAAATATTGAAAATTTTACTTTAAAAATGATAACAGTTTGACCCTTGAGCAACATGGGTTGAGCCATACAGGTCCACTTATATGCGTATTTCTTTCAATAAATACACACCACAGTACTACGTGATTCATGGTTGGCTGAATCCAGATGTGGAACTGCAGATACAGAGGGCTGACTGTAAAGGGAGACGGAGATTTTTGACTGCATTGGGGGTGAGGTGGACTCTAACCCCTGTGTTGTTCAAGGGTCAATTGTATATATATCATCCATAGACTTTTATTATCTTGTTTAGTTGTCATTTATTGGGGCCTTCTCTTATTCTGTGTTGGTTTCTTTTCCTATCTTCTATATTTGTAATTTTCAGTTTGGGCAGTTATGAATAAAGCTACTGTATATTTTTGTTTTTAACCTTTTCTTTCTTTACAACTTCTACTTATGACTTTTTCTGCTATGTACTCACTCTTGTGTACCTTCTACTTTGGACTTTTTACTTCTGAAGTGAATTTTTTCATTTACTTCGCATGTTTAAGTCATTTCTGAGTTTTTCTAATTCTGATTTATATCTTTCCTATATCTTAACATCATCTTCTTAACGTCTTTTCATGTGTTTTAAAATAGTAGTTACAGTTTTCATCTGTGTTATAGGCACATCTCTCAGGCGTGCTTTCATTTTAAGGATGTCCTGCTTCTTCAACCACAGTCCTTTCATGTGAAATCAAGCTTCCAGAACTTGTATCAGGGAAAGGTGGTTGAGAATAGTTTTTCTAGATATGGCTCTAAAGCATCTTCTTATGTCATTTTTATGAAGAGCTAACAATATGGCCTCATATTTACCATGATTTCCTGCTTCTTCTGTATCTTCTTCCAGAATCGCAATTTCTTTTGTACCCATTGTCCTTACATTGGAGATCTTTATGACCAGACTTCAGTAGTGTTTGGTACTTTTATTACTAGCAATTCCTCTACACTGTGGAGCTCTGTACTGAAAGGGAGGTTTGGATTATTAATTTTGAGTGTTCATAGTTCTCACTATGTTCTAGCCCCTTAAGGCTTTACCATGAATTCACAAATTACCATCAGTTACCTGCAAATGGAAGTGTGTAAAACCCTACCCAGTTTCAACTGCTGTTCTCGAATTGGCCCACTTTGCTTTTCAATGACTGCCTGTTGGTTGTTTTATCCTCCTATACTCACTTCCATTAGGTGGTGTGTTGTGTCCCTTGCTTTCTCCTGCACAGGTGTCAGTACCAATTGTGATTGCAGCTCTTGGAGATTTGTCCTCACCTACTAAGACTTTGGGATTCATGGGGATTCTCATCACTTAATTTTGTTGTTTATGTTGTCCAGGGGTTGGGTTGTTTGTTTGCTTTTGCTAACTCTTCTAGTAACTTTATGTAGAGGGTTTGGGAGACACTAAAAACCATGTTACTTCCTTCTACCATCTTCCCAGCTCACAGCAGTCTTGCTGTTTTTCTCAAAAAAAAAAAAGTTGTTAAAAGTACTGTGTATTTTCTGAAGTCCTAAAGTAGAGCTAAAAGTGGTAAAAATTCCTTCTAGCAGAGGCAAATTCAAGGAACATTTTTCATTTTTGTATGTAACACTAGACATATCAGAATCTACAGCAGTATCATCTTCAAAGGATCATTAAAATATTAAATTTGTGTTGAAATTTAAAAGGAAATTTCATGAGTAGAAGCTTCAGGTCCTCCAAGTTAATCGAACAATTAGGGACTAATAACAATTTCTCTAACAAAATAGGATAATTTTTCTGTGTTACAAATGTTTCTTCCACCTAATATGATGATGTCTAACTTTCAGGGCTCATAGCAGTAGCCTCCTATTAGTTGTCAGTACACCTCCCTTGGAAAGAGTCCTGAGTCTTTTTTTACCACTTTCTTTTACTTTTCTTTTTTTTTTTAAACCTGCTAGTTTTCTGTTCAAAAAGGAGTAGAAAAGGTGCTATAAATTAGAGAATCACTGTTGAGATTTATTGAATATTTCAAATATTTAAAAAACATCACTCAGAGAAACTTCTTTGACAAGTTCTGTTATTTGGGGATGTATTTGTTTTTTTTTCTTGCGGTACACGGGCCTCTCACTGCTGTGGCCTCTCCCTGCTGTGGCCTCTCCCGTTGTGGAGCACAGGCCCCGGACACGGGCCCAGCCGCTCCGTGGCATGTGGGATCTTCCTGGACCGGGACACGAACCCGTGTCCCCCGAATTGGCAGGCAGACCCCCAACCACTGCACCACCAGGGAAGCCCTGGGGATGTATTTTTATAAAAAGAGTCAATCTGAAATCAAAATACATGTATGGGATGAAGTTTGATTGTTTAAAATTAATGGGTAACCTATACCTCTGATTTAAAAGCTCATGTTTATAAATTTGATTTAATGATGATATAAAATTCCATACATGTCCGCACTTGGAAACTAAATAAGCACAAATAAATTTTGGCTTCTCCAAAATTTTATAAAATATAAAAAAAATTTTGTATTTTTAGAAACTGAAAGATGTTTTGTGATGTTTTAATCATCATAAGATGGAAACAAATGATTCATTTTATCATAAAAAAATATACGTTAGTTTAGATGAATTGAACATAAGCATAGGCAAGAGTAGCTTCTCTTTTAAAGGTCTAAATGCTAAATTATAAGTAGCACATATGATGAATTCAATTTTTTGAAATTTGGTTAGGTGTAATGAAATTAAAACTTTGAAATAGTTGATTGCTTAGCACTTATATAAAACAAATATTTATAAAATATGTTTAAAGTCATGATGTTAGCCCGCGTTTTACAGTTTTTAAATTAAGGAGCAAAAAGGTGAAGATTCATATGACAATGAAATCAGTAACAGAAATGAAATTTAAACTTTGAATCCCTAAGATTCCCAGTATGATTCATAACGCTTTGTCAGGTTATTTTTTAAAATGTCACCTGTATTTTAATATCCAATAAAAATACTCATTGTCGGGTTATTTTTTAAAATGTCACCTATATTTTAATATCCAATAAAAATAAGTTACATGTCATTTTTTCCTCTTTAATACAAATAAATTTTTCATATCTAATTTGGATAATTATAATATAGCATTAGAGTTTCATAAGTATTCTAAGTAATAGTTATAATTTAAAGACATATTTTTGAAATAAGTATGGATTTTATATTAGTCTCTGCCAGCATTATTGGCTAACATTATTGGTGTCATTGGGAGAGGTCAAATTAATTTTTTTGTTGACTGTTGGAAAAAGCAGTTGAAACTTTCTTTCCTGTCTTGAATAACTTTGATTTTGTGTTTCTAGAGGTAACCATGTTTGTGACTAGCATGATTAGACTAACATTGGATTGGTTGACTTAGTCCCATTCAAGTTAATGTTTCAGATTAGGGCATCAATTAATTACGTGTATTGCTTACTTTAGGGTCAAACCCCAGTTAGAAAATGTGACCTCTGACCTCTTGTGACATGTTTGGCATTGAAATTTGAGTTCTCCTGGAGTTCTTCCTGTCACTACAGACAGACATAAGCCCAAACTGTAAGTCTTCTTCATGTGTAGGTTGCCTTTGAAGTTGCAACTAGGTACACATTATTTATTTATTTGTTTATTTATTTATTACAGTTCAGTTTTATGAAACCCATGATTTCTAGGAACTATTTGTTAAGTTATAATTTTGTCTTTGTCAATTTCTATTCCCTCATAAGATTTATTGTAGAATAGGAAAATGGCCATTACCTAAGTTACTTCTTTGAAAATAAAGTTAGTTTTAAAAAATTAGCAGTTAATGTTGTGCTGTATATGTACTTCCAAGAATTCGTCATTCTCATAACTACATTCTCATTTCAGTCTACATTGATTTATTCTTTCTTATATATCTTCCTATGGTAGCAGATTGGCAGGTACAGTTTACCACTGTTACCATTGTTATTTTATTTTACATAATAACAGCCTTACAGAAGAAGTAACTGATTCTGAAGAACCATAATCCACAGTTCTACACTGAGTTTTTTCTAGTGGCACTCACCTTGGCTTGGATTGTTGTCTAGCTGTTTTCATGTTTCACATTTCTCTGCAGTTCTGTGATGGAAACATACAGACAAGGCACAGAAAAGTGTCAATAACCATTAAAGAATAAAACAATAGTACCAAATAATAGGAGAGGTATCACAGACAGAAGACAGCTCAGCCCCATGAAAGTGGAATGTTTAATTAATAACATGATAGACCTTATTTGAGGGGGCAGTCACTGAGGGAGAGTCAGGGAGGCCTTATGGAGGGTATGGAATTGGTCAGGCCTTGGAAGTTGGATGGGATTTGGTGAGGCAGAGAGGGGAGTCAAAACAGAGGGACTGTAGAGTTTTGGGGAAAAGGGAATGAAAAGGCAGAGAGGCCCAGACTAGGAGGGGTCTCTAATGCCAGCATTGAGATTTTAATCCTGTGGCTAGAGGGGAATGTAAATGTGTTTGGAGTATCCTAGACTGGATAGATTGAATGGTCCTCTTAAATGTCTGCTCTTCCCTACCTGGCCTGGGTTTTAGCCTTGTGTAATTTCCTGCCTTTGCAGTGGCAGCAGGTTCCTAATTGGGCCTCTGGTCTCCTGGTCTTGCTAGTCTGTTTTCCTCTTCCCATCATTGGTGTCAGAGATGTTTTTCAAAAACACCATCTTATCAAATGTTCCACAACTGAAAGCCTTCTTCTGTTGGCCGATGCTTTCCCAATTCCTTGTGCAGGGTGTCAATACCTCGGCCTTCCTCATTTGCATCACCTCTTGCTGTTTCCTGCTCAAGAATGGCCTGTACTCCAGACGCACTGGGCTCTCGAGGGCCTCAGCTCTGCTGTGTTCCACACTTGGCTGGGATGCCGGTCCTCCTGGACTTGTCCACTAGACAGACTCCTTTTTCAAGACATATCTCCTAGGAAGTCATTTCTGACACCTTTAAGTTGACCTAAGCCTCACATTTTATCAGTTTTCTAGATTTTAGGTCTGATTATGTTCTTGATTCCCCCATTGTGCGTAAAGTGCAAATACTTGAACAAGGTGTTTGTGCTGAGCCTTTCACAGTCGGACCCTAACTTTCCTTGCTTCCATGACCTGCCTCCCCCAGTTCAGAGCCCATCTGATGAGACTGTTCTCAGTTGCCTCAGAACCCTATTATTTTGATTCTTTATTTTGTATTTTTCCTTCATTAATGGACAGAGCATCCCCTTTCTTTTAAGATCCAACTCAAACATGATTTCCTTTGAGATATTGATTTATTCCTCACTATAGCCAATCCCTTTACTCTTACTCTTTGCTCACATAGTAACATGTATAAAGCTGAATTTTATTATTTGTTATAGCCTTTTATGATCTTTAAAAAATATTTCTGCTTCCTTTGCTGTTTGTGAGCATCTTGAGGGTAGGGCATGCATCTTTCCTACCTTTGGATCTTAGTATGAAGCATAGTAGCTAGGACAAGACGCTGAGAAAAGGTTTCTTAATTATAATAAATATTCAGTTGCATTAACTGAAGAAGTAGTTTCAAAGAAGATTATAATAATTGAGAACATCGAGTCATTATTTTGTGACAAGCACAATGCCCTATATGATTTCTCATTTAATTTTCACACTGGAACTCCGTGAGGTCTATTGTCATTAGCCTCATTTTGTTGATGAAGATGATGAAGCTTAGGCAGGTGAAATAAAATGCCTACAGCCACACAGGTTTTTGGCAGTAGAACTGAAATTTGAATATAGATCTAATGTCATAGTCCAAGCTCCTAACCATTAAATGTTTCCTTTTGATATTTAATGAATTTATATTTGTATCCTTGCAAACTTTGAAGTTTTAAAAACATTGTCATCTACTTGGTGTTTCCATATTATCTCATTTCAGCCTAACAGCAACTCTGACATTCATATTAGCCCCACTTTATATGTAAAGAATATGAGGCTGTATGAATAAATTATTTGTCACAGGTTAAATGTCAGAATTAGGGAGAACCTAGTTCTTCAGAGTATAATCTAATTTTAAAAATAAATTCATTGATGATGCTGTTTAGGTTTGAAGTTTATTACTTTTTTGTTCAATGCAATTTTAAAATAAAATATTTGTTGTATACCTATCCCATCTATAAAGCACCTAGTGGCAGATCATTATTATTACTTCTAATTTTTTTTTATTGTGGTAAAGTATACAGAACATAAAATTTACCATCTTAACCATTTTTAAGTATGCAGTTCAGTGGTATGAAATACACTCACATTGTTGTGCTGCTGTCACCACCACCCATCTCCATAGCTCTTTTCATCTTGCAAAACTGAAACTCATTACCTATTAAACAGTAACTCCTCCTTCCCCCCAGACCCTAGCAGCCACTATTCTACTTTCTGTTCCTATGACTGTGACTACTCAAAGTACCTTATGTAAATGGAATCACACAGTATTAGTCTTCTTGTGACTGGCTTATTTCATTTAATATCATGTCCTCATGTTCATCCATGTTGTAGCATATTGCAGAATTTTCTTCTTTTTTAATGATGAATAATATTCCATTGTATATATAGACCACCTTATGCTTATCCATTCACCCATCATTGAACACTTGGGTTGCTTCCATGTTTTAGCTATTGTGAACAATGCTGCTATGAACATAGGTGTACATATACCTCTTTGAGACTCTGCTTTCAATTCTTTTGGGTATGTACCCAGACGTAGAGTTGCTGGATCATATGATGATTCTATTTTTAATTTTGTGAGGAGCCACCATACTGTTTTCCACAGCAGCTGTACCATTTTACATTCCCACCAGCAGTGCACAAGAGTTCCAAATTTTCTGTGACCTAGTCAACACTTATAATTTTCTGTTTTGATAGTAGCCATCCTGATGGGTGTGAATGGTATCTTGTGTTTTGTTTTGTTTTAATTGGAGTATAGTTGCTTTACAATGTTGTGTTAGTTTCTACTGTGCAGCAAAATGAATCAGCTATATATATACATATATCTTTTTTGGATTTCCTTCCCATTTCGTTTACCACAATGCATTAAGTAGCCTTGTTGTGTTTTGATTTACATTGCCCTAATGATGAGTGATGTTGAGCATTTTTTCATGTGCTTATTGGCCCTTTAAACATCTTCTTTGGAGAAATGTCTGTTCAGGTCCTTTGCCTGTTTTTTTTTTGTGTGTGTGATACGCGGGCCTCTCACTGTTGTGGCCTCTCCCGTTGCGGAGCACAGGCTCCGGACACGCAGGCTCAGTGGCCATGGCTCACGGGCCCAGCCGCTCCGTGGCATGTGGGATCTTCCCAGACCAGGGCACGAACCCGTGTCCCCTGCATTGGCAGGTGGACTCTCAACCACTGTGCCACCAGGGAAGCCCCCTTTGCCCGTTTTTGAATCAGGTTTATATGTTGTTGAGTTTAGGAGTTCTCTGTATGTTCTGGATAATAATTTCTCATCAGATATATGATTTTTGAATATTTTCTCCTTTTTGTGGGTTGCCTTTTAACTCTGTGGGTAATGTCTCTTGATGTACAAAATTTTAAAATCTTCATGAAGTCCAATTTGACTATATTTTCTTTTGTTGCCTGTGCCTTCGATGTCATATCCAAGAGATCATCACCAAATCCAGTGTTGTGAAGCTTTTGTCCTAAGTTTTCTTCCAAGAGTTTTATTGTTTTTGATCTTACATTTAGGTCTTTTATCCATTTTGAGTTTATTTTTGTATATTCTGTTAGGTGAAAGTCTGACATCATTCTTTTGCATTTTGATGTCCAGTTTTTACAGCACCATTTGTTGAAAAGAGTGTTCCCCACTGAGTAGTCTTGGCACCCTTGTCAAAAATACTTTGGCAGTATATGCAAGGATTTTATTTCTGGGCTATCTTATTCCATTGTCTGTATGTCTGTCTTTATGCCAGTACCACACTGTTTGGATTACTGTAGCTTTGAAGTAGATTTTGAAATCAGGAAGTATGAGTCTTTCAATTTTTTCTTCTTCTTTCAAGATTGTTTTAGCTATTTGGGGTCCATTGAGATTCCATATGAATTTTCTGATTGTTTTTTGTATATCTGAAAAGGAGTCATTGGGATTTTGATATGGATTGCATTGAATCTATAGATTGCTTTGGGTAATATTGACATTTTAATAATATTAGTTCTTCCAATCCACAAACATGGGATGTGTTTCCATTTACAGTTGACCCTTGAACAACAAAGGTTTGAACTGTGCGGGTCCACTTATACACAGACATTTAAAAAATAAATATGTACTACAGTACTACATGATCTGCAGTTGGTTGAATCCATGGATGTGGAACCATAGATATGGAGGGCTGACTGTAAGGATATACATGGATTTTTGACTGTATGGGTGTAGGCGCACCCAACCCCCATGATGTTCAAGGGTCAGCTGTATTTATGTCTTTAATTTCTTTCAGCAGTGTTTTGTAGTTTTCATTGTATAAGTCTTTCACCTCATTGGTTAATTTAATTCCTAAGTATTTTATTCTTTTTGACACTGTTGTAAATGGAATTATTGTAATAATTTCCTTTTCAGATAATGTGAAATACTGTGCTCATTTTACTTTTTCTTTTCCAATTTAGATTCCTTTTATATCTTTTACTTGCCAAATTGCTCTGGCTAGAACTTCCAGTACTACGTTGACTAGAAGTGGTGAAAGCAGGCATCCTTATCTTGTTCCTCATCTTAGAGGAAATGCTTTCAGTCTTTCACCATTGAGTATGATGGTTGCTGGGGGGTTTTCATATATGGCTTTTATTATGGTATAGTAGTTTCCTTCTGTACCCCATTTGCTGAGTGTTTTTTTATCATGAAGAGGTGCTGAGTGTTGTCAAATGCCTTATCTGCATCTATTGAGGTCATCATAGGATTTTTTATCTTTCATTCTGTTAGCGTGCTGTGTTAACGTTTGTTGATTTACATAGTTTGATCCTTCCTTGTGTCTATAAAGCACCTAGTGGCAGAGCATTACTGTTACAATTTTTTTAAACTTCTAAAAGTAACATAACCATATTGTAGGATACTTGCAGAAAAGTAAAAAGCAGAAAAATAATCACCTGTAATTTCCCTACTCCAGTTCCAGTAAGGGACCCATTTTGATGTATTTCTTTCTGGTCATTTTTCACATGCTTATTATTTTCTCAACATTGTTTAGCCTTTTTCCTTGTTGTTATATGGTTACCATAAATTATTATTAGTAATGGTTGCACAATATTCCGTCTGGTGAGACTGTTCCGTGCTGTTTTGGGAGGGAGGAGGGATGAGTAGTAAGATAAACATTTATTGTAAGGTTACATTACATTATCTTACCTTCAAATCAACTGCATGGATTGACACTATTAATTTTACTTAAGGATATGCCCATTGGGATACAGAGAGGTTAAATCACTTGTTCAGGGTCACGTAGCTAGTAAGTTGTAAAGCTGGTATTTGAACTGAGACCTGGTGACTTAAGAGGCCATGCTTTTTCCCCTTTACTTTTGTATTGCCTCCATATGTCATTTATTAAATTCTTACAACAACTCATAAGTGTTTTAATATTCAGTAATATAAGTAATGAAGGTGAAAGCTTAGAGGATAAACAGTGGGTGGTACAGGAACCATTGGTGTAGAGTGGGTTAGTGCTGGGCGCTGGGCTGATCGCTTTACATTCATTACCTTGTTCAGCTTTTATTACGACCCTGTGGGTACATATTATCATCATGCTGCCATTGGTTGGATAACTTGGGTGTTTTCAGTTTTTTCACTAGTCTCCTCATGCTTTGAACTATTTCCTTATGATGGATGCTCAGGTTGTCTCCATTTTTCCTCCACCTTGCACATAACCATGCATTGCTACAACTCTTCACAGCTGCAAGTAACAGTTTAATTTTGACCTGCATGAGTAATTTGTTGATGTGTGTATCTGGGAACATTTTGACTATAGGAAATGCATCCACTTAATTTGACCAAGCTCTCAAGAGAGGACGCCCATCTACAGATTCATTAGTGCACAAGGACACAGTTTCTTCAAGCGTCTGCATATACTTGATGTCCAGTTGCATAAATTTTGTCACTCATATTTTAATTTACATTTCTGTCTTTATTAGAGCACCAGTTCTTGGTGTTCTTATAAGGTTTTGGCCTTTCTTTTCTGTGGATGTCTGTTTTTGTATTTTGCCCATTTTCCCATTGGGGTTGTCTTTTTCTGTTGATTTGTAGAAGCTCTTGCTGTTAATTCTCCTATACACTTTATGCTTTGTAAATATTTTTTCTTATTCTGTTAATCTGTTTATTAATCTTTCCCAAAGTGTTCTTTGTTGAACAGAAATTTTAGATTTTGATATGATCAAATTCAATATTTTTTGCCTAATGTTTTGTGCTTTTGAAATTTTATTTAAGGAATCCTTCTTCTTAATTAGACCACAAGAATTAGGTCTTTATCTGTAGTTCTCTTTTTATGCGGTGGTAGAAAAGGATGCAGTTTTATTTTTCTGTCTATAGTGAGTCTGCCTGCTTCTTTAGAATTCGAACTTTAGAGTCAGTGACTCTTGGAGATGTTTTAGGGGCCCTTAGCACACTATATAGTTTACTCTTAAATATTTAGTCGTGCCATTTTTTGTTTGCCCTCGGCCCCTGCAACCTCTTCCCACCAATAAGTAAGCTTTATAGATAAGGATCTTTTTCTGTTTTGTGTATTGGTATATGCCAAGCACCAAAAGATAGTGACTGGCACATGACATTCACTCAGCAGCCTTCACCTTACTTGTGAATGTTGAATGCATGTCTGCTCTTTTCCTGTAGCCAGTGTCCTTGCTACAGAAAGCTTGAAATATCTACTAGAACTAGACTGTTTCTGTTATCAGCTCTCCTATTAACTAGCTGTGTTTTCTCAGGGAAGTCAGTTTCCTTTCTTCATCTGCAAATTAATGCCCCTGTGTAACCACCATCTTAATCAAGATATAGAAAGTTGTCATCACCCCCAAAAGCTCCCTTGTTGTCCTTTATAGTCAGTTCACCTGTTCCCCAGCCCCAGGCAGTGATTGGCTTTTCTGTCACAGTGACTGATTATCTTTGCTTGTTCTAGAATTTTATATAAATGGAATCATATAGTATATTCTTTTTCGTGATTAGCTTCTCCTGGTCAGCATGTTTTGAGATTCATGTGCTACGTATATTGATAGTTTATTCCTTTTTTTATTGCTAAGTAGTATTCCATCATACGGATATACCACAGTTTTTTTTGTTCGTTTGTTTTACTTTTTGGTCACACCGCATGGCATGTGGGACCTTAGTTCCCTGACCAGGGTTTGAACCCGCGCCCCCTGCAGTGGAAGCGTGGAGTCTGGACTGCTAGGGAAGTACCTATGCTACAGTTTTCAAAATCCAGTCATCTGCTGAGGGCCATTCGGGATTATGATAAAAGCTACAATCTGTTTTTGTGTACAGGTGTAGATGATGTATGTTTGGATAAATACCTAAGAGTAGAATACCTGTAACTGGGGCCATAAAAAAGGATGGATGGTGGATGGTTTTTAATTTGTGTATGTATGTTATATTTATATGTGTATCAAATAAATATAAACAGCATGTTTTATAGAACTTCATTTGTTCCAAAAATATTTTGGGGACAATTAGAAAAAGAATTAAGTAGCGTAAATAGAGTAAGGTAGTATATATCAGAAGGGGACGGGAAGGGTGAAGAAAAGAGAAATGAGCATTGATCTGAATGACCTAATCAACCATTACAGTAGTATAACTCTCTCTCCTGTATGTATATACATCTATATATTTTAAAATCTTGTACATTTATATCTTTAATATTACACCATGAACATTTTCTCACACTGTTGTGCTTTTTAAAACAATAACTTTATTAGGTGCATTTTGCTCTATTGGGTGAATATGTAACTCATTTTATATCCATAATTTATTTTACTGTTATGGACACTTGGATCCTTTTTTTTCCCTATAAAATTTCAGGTGTGAGGAACATTTTTCTACATAAATCCCATATCTCATACAGATTGTTTCCATAGAAGTAGAATTACTGGGTCCAATGATAGGGCCATCTATAAGGTGTTGAGAGAAAGTGCTTTCCAGACAGTGTTTTTAGCAAAGCTGTGTTGAGAGTGGCTGTCTTAATGCATTTTTACCAGCTCTGAGAATAATTTTAAGTATCTTGCTCACTTGACAGGTGAAATAGTTTTCTTACTGTTATAGTTTTGCATTTTAAGAATACAGGCTCTTTGTCATATTTGTAATAAAATATTCCATTTTATTGTTTGCTTTTCTTTTAAATTTTTATTTATTTATTTATTTATGGCTGAGTTGGGTCCTCATTGCTGCGCACGGGCTTTTCTCTAGTTGTGGTGAGCGGGGGCCACTCCTTGTTGCGGTGCGCGGGCTTCTCATTGTGGTGGCCTCTCCCTCTGTGGAACATGGGCTCTAGGTGCATGGGCTTCAGTAGTTGTAGTTCGTGGGCTCTAGAGTGCGGCTCAGCAGCTGCAGTGCACTGGCTTAGTTGCTCCGTGGCATGTGGTATCTTCCTGGACCCAGGCTCGAACCCATGTCCCCTGCATTGGCAGGCGGACTCCCAACTACTGCGTCACCAGGGAAGCCCCTGTTTGCTTTTCATTTGCAGAATGGAAGTCAGTGGTGGTTGCTCCAGAGGCTAGGGAAAAAAAAAAGGATTTGTGATGTTTATGTCATGGAGAAATTTCACATTTCTTATCTAGTCAGATATTTTGGATCTTCTCCTCTGTTATGTCCATAGCTTTTATACTCAGAATGTCCGTTAACATCATGAGATTAGATCGATCTTCACTTAAAATTTTATCTCAAATGTGATGTTTTCAGTTGAGTCTTTTTTCAGCCCCTGAGCCAGTTCAGTGAGGCCAGTTGGGAGCCGTTAGGTACAGAAATTATGGGGCAGTACTGATTTTATCCAGATCATCCAGAGTACACTTAAAATAAATTTGCTATATTGCCATCAAAATGAAGGCCTCTAGCCTTCATGATAGTGTGAAGGTGTAAGTAAGGCAGTGGTCCCCAAACTTTTTGGCACCAGGGACTGGTTTTGTGAAAGACAATTTTTCCACGGACCGGGGGTTGGGGGGAGGTGGTTCAGGCAGTAATGGGAGCGGTGGGGAGCGATGGGGAGCGATGGGGAGCGGCACATGAAGCTTCTTCGCTCACTTGCCGGCTGCTCACCTCCTGCTGTGTGGCCCGGTTTGTAACAGGCCTGGGCCTGGGGGTTGGGGACCCCTGAGGTAAGGGGCAGGAGGACAATACTAGGCGTTCCTTATATTTTTTAATTAACAGAAAACATACCAGTGCATTTTTTGGTGGTTCCTTCTTCTGCAGGGTATGATCATAGTGATATTGTTTTCATTAGTGTGCCCATCTCTCAATATACTCATTTCAAACTGCATGACACAAGTTTCTGAGATTGAATCATTATTAGAAGGGTTAAAGATAGATAATTAATTTTAGGAAATTATGATTCATAAGACTTCTTTTGTAAAAATGTTAAATTAGCAATGGCTGTTACCATCAACTATATTTTTTTGTCTTGGAACATGCAGAATTATCTCAGGGGAGATGAAATAACCCTGGGTTCTGCAGCCTTTTGCTTGGGCACACTTCAGTGCTCAACACCTGTTGGAAAGTAGCATCCTAGGAGAGACATTGGGAGGGAAATTATTGGAAAGAAAATGGATAGGATGGGAGAAAATTAAAAAGCTGTTGAAAAAGTTCAGAGAAATTGACTATATAATATTTAAATTGTAGACATTTACATACTATTTCATGATTTATATTAAGTGAAATTAAAATAGGAGACTAGATGGCCATTCTAAATGCATCTCAAACCCAAACTGCTATTTTTGTCTCTTTATTTGAAGATCAGTCCTTGTGATGGATATGTAGCATGTAAGAAAATGAGAGACCTGGAGTGACCTTAACCTGAATTATTAGCATAAGTATTTTCACAGGCACTAAACCTTCCTGAGTACTTGATGATCTAAGAAAAGGAAAAATGGGTTGGGACCCTTTGTTATATTTAAGGTATTGTTTGAGTCACTCAATCATTCAGAATATATTTATAATTACCTTGGATAGTCTTAAGGCTTATCCAGTATGCTTAGCCTATAATACTGAGTAAGATGATGTTACTCCTCATTTGTGTAACATCTGCAGCACTCTGGTTCTGTTCTACTTTTTGAGAAAAACAGGTGAGAAAAAGTAAGGAATTCCTCAAGTTTAGGCATTGCTCTGAACTAAGGAAGTCGAGCCCAACATGCTGTCACTAAGAGAAAGGAAAGTTCTCTTTTATTGTGCCTTCATCCATGCTCTACTGCTGTTTGAGTGCACAGTGGCTAAGAAGACCCATTTGTGTGGTGAAAGTCAGTGGATTAAAATGTATCAAGGAATAATAAAGTATAATGTGTTTCTTGTTAAAACAAAACAAACTGGGACTGGAAAGGAATTTTCTTAATAAAAGCTACCAATATCCTTTAGCAACCATCATATTTATATTTATCACTTTATATTGATAAAATATATCTAATAGTAACCTTCAGCAAGTGTGTTTAATGATGAAAGTGTGTTATATGAATCCTTTGCAAGATCTGAAACAAGGATATCCATATTAATACTACCTAAGGGTACATTGTACTGGAAGTCCTAATTAGCACACTAAGAAAAGACAAGTTTAGTAGACGTACTTAGACAAACCTAAAACTAATAAGGGTTTAGCAGGGTTTCCCAACCTTGGTGTACCAGCAACCACCAACCAGAAAATATTAAATGAAACCCTCTTTTCAAAAGAAACAAAAAACATGCAGTACCTAGGAAAAACCCAAAAGATGTGCAAGAGTTTTATGGGGAAAAATTATAAGACCTTATTAAGGACATAGAAAAAGTTATAAATAAATTAACAATTATGCAGAGTTCATCAGTGAAAGTTAACATTACTTAATATTGTAATGGTATTTATTCTCCTCTAATCTAAATCACAGCAGTGTTTTTCATGGATCTTGCCGATTGACTTTAAAATTATTATGGATGAATAAAGGACAGAAGAGCTAAGATGAGTTTAGAAAGGAAGGAGGGGACCTGCCCAAGACTGGCAAGCTTGTGTGGGAGAAAGGAGCTTTCGTACATTTGGATGGATGGTAGATGGTGGCTACTTTTTAGTAAAAATAGTCTTTAGCCAATAGGTACATGAACAAAAATCAAAAGGGAGTACTGTTTAAAAAAAAAAAAAGTCTTCCTCCTACCCCTGCCTGCTGAACCAATGTTCTTGGAAGTAATGTCTTTTACAGTTCCTGGAATATACCTCTAGAACTCTTATACAGAGATAATTATATAATGTTTTTGAGAAATTGTACCATTTTATACCATGATTTTTTTTCACTGACTTTTTTTTAAATTGAGGTATAAGTGACAAATAACATTGTATTAGTTTTAGGTATACAAGATAATGATTCAATATTTGTGTGTATTGCAAAATGATCACCGTAAGTCTAGTTAACATCCATCACCACACAGTTACAAAAAACTTTTTTCTTGTGATGAGGAATTTTAAGATCTATTCTCTTAGCAACTTTCAAATATGCAGTACAATAGTATTAATTATAGTCACCATGATGTACACTATATCTCCATGAGTTATTTATCTAATAACTGGAAGTTTGTACCTTTTGACCATGGTCACCCGTTTTGCCCACTCCCCTCCCCACTCCCCACCTCTGGCAACCACCAGTCTGTTCTCTGTATCAAATGAGCTTTTTTTTTTTGGTTTGTTTCACATATAAGTGAGATCATATGGTATTTGTCTTTCCATGTCTGACTTATTTCACTTAGCATGATGCCTTCAAGATCCATCTGTGTTGTCACAAAAGGCAAGATTTATTTCCTTTTTTGTGGCTAATATTCCATTATATATCTGTATCTCACATTTTCTTTATTCATTCATCTGTCCATGGACACTTAGGTTGTTTCCATGTCTTGTCTCTTGTAAATATCTTGGCTATTGTAAATAATGCTTCAGGGAACATGGGGGTGCAGATGTGTTTTCATTTTCTTCAGATAAATACCCAGAAATAGAATTGCTGGATCATATGGTAGTTCTATCTTAAATTTTTTGAGGAATCTCCATTTCTTGTCTATAGTGGCTAAAGCAATTTACATTCCCACTAACACCGTACAAAGGCTCCCTTTTCTCCACATCCTCACCAACACTTGTTATCTCTTGTCTTTTTGATGATGGCCATTCTAACAGGTGTGAAGTGATATCTCATTGTGATTTTTGATTTGCATTTCCCTGATGATTAGTGATGTTGAGCATCTTTTCATATACCTGTTGGCCACCTGTATGTCTTCTTTGGAGTGTCTATTCAGGTCCTCTGCCTGGTTTTTAGTTGGGTTGTTTTTTGCTATTGAATTGTATGAATTCTTTATATATTTTGGATATTATCCCTTATACCATGATTTTTTAAATACAATATATCTTAGAACTTATGTCATCTTAATGTCTGTAACACTGCTTCATTTCTTTTAATGATTATATAATAATCCTTGGCATGTTATATTATAAATTAGCCAGGTCCCTAAGATGTATGTTTAGATGTTTCTCATCTCTTCTTGCTGTCAAAAATGCTAAAATGAATTTCCTCCCTTGGGTATTATTTCACACGCATCTGTGTCTATAGGATGAATATCTAGAAGCATGATTGCTGAGAAGTTCTTGTTTAATCCTCTACAGAACTTTAGAATCAACTTGCCTAGTTTGTGGTGGTGTTCAGTTAAATTATCTTAGAGGCAATTTGGATTTTGTTGTTTTTCATCTAAATATCGAGCATGTCTTTCCATTTGCTCTTTTTTTATATCAGTAGCTTTTCAAAAATTTCTTCATATAGATCTTGTCCTTTCTTCTATTACTAAGTATTTTATTTTTCTTATTGCTGTAGTAAATAATTGGGGTCTTGTCTTATTTTAAATCTCCTAAATTTTTTTGTTATGTATGTGTATATGAATGCTATTAATTTTAGTATATTAGTTTGTACCCAAACAAATAATTGAGTAAATTCTTTGATTTAAAATAGCACACTAGCTGATTTTCTTGGTTTTTATAAGTATGTATTATGCAAATAATGATCATTTTAACTCCTTACCAACTTTTATACCCTATTTCTTTCTCTATTTCAGCTATTTCAGTTGGTTATTACCTTTGGCAGAGTGTCAAAGACATTTTTGAATATTCCTGATTAGGTTAAGGAAGTGCTTTTTCATTCCCATTTTGTTAGGGGCTAGATGTTGAATTTTACTAAATAATTTTCAACATGTTTAGAAATTTTGTGAGTTTTCACTTTCGATCTATTAATGGGATGAATTATATTTCTAGATTTTTTAATAATAAATCTTCCTAGAAATCCTGGAATTAAATACCCAGTTATGGTACATTCTTTTGATATTTGAATATATTAATATATTAACATTAATTTATGTTAATATTTAATATTAGACTGTATATTCAAATATTTTATTTAGGATTTTTATACCAATATTCCTATGGGACACTAGTTTTCTTTTTCTATGCAACTTTTGTGGGGTTTTGTTAAAATTATTATGTTAGATTCCTTGCTTTCCATCTTTATTATGTCCTGGAAGAGTCTAAATTGCATTGGAGTTACCTGGTCACTAAAAGTTTGATAGAATTACCTTGTGAATATGTCCCTACCTGGTGTTATTCTGGACAGGTTATTTGCCAACTTCCTCTGTTTGTTTCTTTGGAAACATTGGCCTTTTTAAGTATTTTCTTTTTTACTGTGGTCAACTTTTGGTCATTTATATTTTGCTAGAATATCGTAGTGATTATATCTTCGCACAGAAATGAACAAAGTAGTTGCTTATGACTGTTTTAATTTCCCTTTTATATATGGCTTTGTCTCTGTAGACATTTCTTAGTTTGTATGTTTTTGTGCTTTGTGTCTTCATTCTTGATTAGATTAGCTAATGATGTCTTCATTTTATTTTTCACTGAGAAGGAGCTCTTGGATTAATATTGTTCTACAATTTTTGTGTTTTTTTTTCACTAGCACTGCTTTAGCTTTTTAATTATTGTTTTTAGATTTTTTGCAGTTTTCAGATAACCTTTTGAATCAGTAGTTTATGAGAGTTTTCTTTCGTTATTAATGTCTGGTTTAAGTTCACTGCAACTAGGAAATGTCTGTATCACTTTTGGAATCTATTAAGGTCATTTTTTTTTGGCTGCGTTGGGTCTTTGCTGCTGCGTGCAGACTTTCTCTAGTTGCAGCGAGCAGGGGCTACTCTTCGTTGCGGTGCGTGGGCTTCTCATTGTGGTGGCTTCTCTTGTTGCGGAGCACGGGCTCTAGGTGCGCGGGCTCAGTAGTTGTGGCTCGCGGGCTCAGTAGTTGTGGCACATAGGTTTAGTTGCTCCATGGCATGTGGGATCTTCCCGGACCAGGGATCGAACCGGTGTCCCCTGCATTGGCAGGCGGATTCTTAACCACTGTGCCACCAGGGAGGTCCCAAGGTCATTTTTATGTCTGACTTCATGCTCAATTTTATTTATTTATTTATTTATTTATTTATAATTTTTTTTGCAGTACGCGGGCCTCTCACTGTTGTGGCCTCTCGTGTTGCGGAGCACAGGCTCCGGACGCGCAGGCTCAGCGGCCATTGCTCACGGGCCCAGCCGCTCTGCGGCATGTGGGACCTTCCCAGACCGGGGCACAAACCCGTGTCCCCTGCATCGGCAGGCGGACTCTCAACCACTGCGCCACCAGGGAAGCCCAATGCTCAATTTTAATGAAACTTTCTTGGACCTACTGACAAGTTTGTTTTGGATTTCAGAATAAAATCAATTAGATCTGTCTTATGAATTAGGTCTTCTGTATCCATACTTAATTTTGTTCAGTAGATGTTTTTGTGGACTGAGAAAAGTGAATTAAAGTCTCATAATTCTGTATTCCTGTCCATATTTCCTTTATTTATTTATTTATTTTTGGCAATACGCGGGCCTCTCACTGTTGTGGCCTCTTCCGTTGCGGAGCACAGGCTACAGACACGCAGGCTCAGCGGCCATGGCTCACGGGCCCAGCCGCTCCGCGGCATGTGGGATCCTCCCGGACCGGGGCACGAGCCCGTGTCCCCTGCATCGGCAGGCGGACTCTCAACAACTGCGCCACCAGGGAAGCCCTCCTTTATTTCTTATAGTTTTTGTTTTATAACTACCTATGCCCTCTTTGTCTTTTTTAAAAATGATTTTTGCCCTGATTTCCGAAACTTATCCGTTGCAGTATTGATCCGTGTTTCATTTGGATTGCATTTTTATGATATGCCTTTGCCCATTCTTTTTCAGTCTAAGTCACTTTAAGTTTGTCTCTTGTAGATAGTATAGTTTTTGTTTTGTGATCCAATATGTCTTTTTCTCTTTAATTGTTGAGTTTAGCCAATTTGTATATATTAGAAAGACAAACTTGTTTGGTTTTGGTCCTCTCATGTTTAATATCCTTTCTTTTGTTAGTTTTTGTCTTTGCTACATAATGTGTTTTTTATGAGTTTCTTCAGATAACTTAGAAATTTTGTTTTTTTTGTTCAAAGAGTACCTTTATAAACTTAAATGCAGTGGTGTGCTTAATTCCTAAGAGAATTTCTGTTGGCTCCCTGTTATGAACAGTGAGGAAATTAGTACATTTTCACTTTTGCCCATTTCCCTTCCCCATATTCCAAACTTCAGTTGATTATTTCCATTGGTGTTGACCTTTATATATCAAAATATATTTATACCTCTACTGCATGATTTGTCTCCCTTGACTCACAGTCAGTAAAGTTGACAAATCAGTCTGTGTGGACTGACTCCACCTTGTCTTCTCCTCCCGCTTCTCCTACTATAGTGGGGCTGCGACTCCCCACGTCACTTCCTTCTTACCCTCCAGTTAACTTTAAATAGTGCTATTTTCTCTGCCAATGCAGTTATCTCCTAAACAGAAAACAGTTCTCTTCCACGAACTGAAGACACAGAAGGCTCTGCGGTCCCTCTGCCACGGTTTACTCCTTGTCTTGCTTGAAATTCATCCCCTGAGTTTAGAAGTTTCTTCAGGGATGAGTTCTTGCTTTTTTTTTTTTTTTTTAAATTTTTGGGCCACGCCGAGCAGCATATGGGATCTTATTTCCCCGACCAGGGATCGAATCCGCAACCCCTGCGTTGGAAGTGTGGAGTCTTAACCACTGGACTGCCAGGGATGTCCCAAGTTCTTGCATTTTTTAAAAAATTAATTATATTTATTTTTGGCTGCATTGGGTCTTTGTTGCTGCGCATGAGCTTTCTCTAGTTGCAGTTGAGCGGGGGCTACTCTTCATTGTGGTGCGCAGGCTTCTAATTGAGGTGGCTTCTCTTGTTACAGAGCACTGGCTCTAGGGCCTGTGGGCTTCAGTAGTTGTGGCACACGGGCTCAGTAGTTGTGGCTCGCGGGCTCTAGAGTGCAGGCTCAGTAGTTTTGGCGCGCGGGCTTAGTTACTCCGTGGTATGTGGGATCTTCCTGGACCAGGACTCGAACCTGTGTCTCCTGCATTGGCAGAAGGATTCTTTTTTTTTTTTTTTTTTTTTTTGCGGTACACAGGCCTCTCACCGCTGTGGCCTCTCCGTTGCAGAGCACGGGCTCCAGATGCGCAGGCTCAGCGGCCATGGCTCACGGGCCCAGCCGCTCCGCGGCATGTGGGATCCTCCCGGACCGGGGCATGAACCCGTGTCCCCTGCATCGGCAGACGGACTCCCAACCACTGCGTCACCAGGGAAGCCCGGCAGAAGGATTCTTAACCACTGCGCCACCAGGGAAGCCCTTGCATTTTGAAAATGATTTGTTTTGACTGCTTTGATACTTAAATGACAGATTAACTGGATACAGAATCCTTGTGTCGTACTTAATTTTCTTGCAGACCCTTGGGCACTTCTGCTCTGTCTTCCAGCACAGAATGTTTCTCTGGAGAGACTGAGGCCAGCCTGGTTTGTCTCATAGTATGTTTTTGTGTCGGGATACCCTAGTTTACTGGTAGAGGGTGTTGGGATTTGATTGGAGGGGAATGGAAAATGGCACAAATTCAACTGTAGCTGTAACATTTTATTTCCTTAAAAAACAAAATGATATGAAGCAAATATGCCATGAGTTCAGTATGATTGCTGAGTACAAGAGATTCTGCAATATTATTCTCTGTGGTACAGGGTGTGTTTGAAATAAAATTTTTTAATTAAAAAATATGCCATGTAACTATAAATCAGAGAGAGCTTGTATTTAGTGATCCAGTTCAAAATACATTTAATTGAAAATCACATTTTTGCCTTATTGATCACAGCATTCATTCTTGTTTTCTTTATATGTTGACAACCACTCGTGTAATTTCTGTATTTTCTTTAGTGTCATTCCCTAAGTTTTGAGTAAAAGTACTTTATATTCTAACATCTTGAAGATTATAAAATTCTAGACTTAGAATCTGTAGAGTGGAGGTTAGTGGCAATTGCTACAGAGGCTAGAACTAAATGGGATGTTTGACTAAAATCTGTTAAATGATTTATATATGCTAGTTTGGGACTATTTTGAACACATATTCCTCTAAATATACAAAGTAGACTTAAGGTTTAAAATATCGTGATAATTGAAAGAGTTAAGTATTGAGGACTGGCTTTTCTCTCTTTCTGCAGGGCTCTGATAAGTATGTCACAATAAAAGAGAAATCACCTCTATTTTCTTATTTTTATTCATTTTTATTTTTTAGTACTAAGGGATTTTAAATTTGTTTTTCCTCTGTATTCAGGTACATGTCTCGAGTCCACGGTATGCATCCAAAAGAGACCACTCGTCAGCTGAGCTTGGCTGTGAAAGATGGTCTTATTGTGGAAACGCTAACAGTGGGCTGCAAAGGTTCAAAAGCTGGTATCGAACAGGAAGGATATTGGTTGCCAGGCGATGAGATTGTAAGTTTTTTTTATTTTATAAATCTGGAACGTTATTTAAATATAACCCATAGAAATTTATTTTCAGAAGTTTAGTAATATTCACTTCCACAGTTTTTATTAACATTAAGGACCTGCATTGGTAGGATGGATACTTTCCTTCCTGATTCTTTAGGAGAAAACTTGGAGCCTGCTTTTTCTGTCTAGATTACCTTGAATCTGAAAAATAAAACAAAGGAAAGCCCTTTTAATGTACGCACAATTTAATGGTATTCCTAAGCATTTTCTTCAGTAAATGTTAGTAAAAAATGTTTTGATGAGGATAATGTTGATGCCATCTAGACAGATTTGAAAGGGATATATACTTTTTTACTTAGGGGCACATATAGAAGTACCTTTTTTTAAATGTAAAGATTGGTTTCATGTGTACTATTTCTGTCTTCCTACCTTATTTGCTTTTGATTTTTCTAATACCTTCATGAAAAGTCTGTTTTTGGAAAGGGAAGCTTTCAAATATAATAAACATTAATTTTTTAGTTCTGAAAGGAATAGATTTAGTAATTAGATACATTGAGAGTGTTTTATCATAAATTCTCTAAAACCTAAAATTATAAAAATGACACAAAATCTTAAAATTGTTTATTTGTGGAAACACTTCCGCAAAACATTGTCTTTCCCTTTCTGGCTCTTGGCATTTGAGCCAACACACAGACACCCACCTGTCAGGTCTGAGAGCAATAAACTAAGAACACTTTTCTGTGGGGAGCTGGTCCATAGAGGCAGCTATCAGTTATATCTTAGAGAAGCTGTTAGTGTTTTACACTGTTCTTGTCAATTTAATATGTGCCCTGAAAGTTTCTGGAAAGAAAATTCACGTTTTCCACAAACAGAAAACATGGAAGAAAAAAATGTTTAATTTCATTGCTACCATTTGATTTGTGCACTAGAAGTGTTCTTGAAAACTTAGGTGAAAATGTTTATACCAGTATAATTCTTCTGTAAGCTGATTCTTCTTTACCTTACAGAAAAGTAAAGCTTTTTGCCAATAAAGAAACTTTGGGTGCCAGGCCATAATAATAATAATAATGTCAAGTGACATAAATCTATGTACAGCAGACATTTGAAGGAGGGCCATGGTTAGTTGATAGCTTATTATACACTCAAAATAATCTAGATAATATAAAATTTCTAGTCCCAAAACACTTAGCCATGTACAGATTTAGTACAGAAGGGTATATTGATACTGGGTTGGCCAAAAAGTTTGTTTAGATTTTTCCATAACATGTAACAGAAAAACCCAAACAAACTTTTTGGCCAAGCCAGTAATTTCTGAGATTTATATAGTAAGTAACCAATAGTAAATGCAACTTAATCCACAGGACTTTGGTTTGTGGATCATGTGTACATTTATTCATAAAAGTGATTTTATTTCTCCTTTTTATTTATTTTTATTTATTTTATTTTTTTGCGGTACGCGGGCCTCTCACTGTTGTGGCCTCTCCCGTTGCGGAGCACAGGCTCCGGACGCGCAGGCTCAGTGGCCATGGCTCACGGGCCCAGCCGCTCGGCGGCATGTGGGATCTTCCCAGACCGGGGCACGAATCCATGTCCCCTGCATTGGCAGGCGGACTCTCAACCACTGCGCCACCAGGGAAGCCCCTGTTTCTCCTTTTTAGATTTGTCCTTTTCCATGTGCTTTTTTCCCCCTTCAAGTTGAGGGTTTTTTGTTCAGTTTAATTCAACAAGCAGTTAATGAGTTGTATGTTCATGACTACATTAGGTTCTGTATTCTACTTTTATTTTTACATGTTCTTACTGCATATATTTTTATAGCATCATCCTTTTTCTTTTTTCTAGATGAAATCTTACATGTAAATCAAACAGATTTTATTCTGGTTGATTCTTATTCACAAGCATTTTTATACCAAGTATGCGTATATGATTTAAGTACAACTAAGTATATAAAAATTATACCTAGTTTATGAAATATGCAACTATTAAAAATACATAGGCAATGTAGTGTAGTTGAAAGAGGTAAGGTCATATATGTTACAATTGATGGGGGTTTCAATCCCATCTCAAATATTTTTTTTATTAATTTATTTATTTTTGGCTGCATTGGGTCTTCATTGCTGCCCGTGGGCTTTCTCTAATTGTGGTGAGTGGAGGCTACTCTTCGTTGCGATGCACGGGCTTCTCATTGCGGTGGCTTCTCTTGTTGCGGAGCACGGGCTCTAGGCTCACAGGCTTCAGTAGTAGGGGCTCACAGGCTTGGTTGCTCCGCGGCATGTGGGATCTTCCCGGCCCAGGGCTCGAACCCGTGTCCCCTGCATTGGCAGGCAGATTCTTAACCACTGTGCCACCAGGGAAGCCCCTCAAATATTTTTTTAGTTGTGTGACCTTGAGGAAATTTCTTAACCTCCGATGCTCATTCCTCACCTGTAACAGGGACATAATATAGCTTTCATTTGATTGTTTTGAGGATTAACGAGATTATCTGTAGAAAGCATATAACTATGTACTCAAAGCAAGTTTTTGACCAGTGAATAAGTATGTTTAAAACAAGAAGTGCCTATATATAGTGTAGCAAAAGCACACAAATTTCTTACTAAACAGCAAGCAAAAATTCCCATCACGTTTTTTTTTTTACTTTTAACCTGTAACCTCAAACACAAGATTTGTTAAGAGATTTTCCCTTAGGGTGATGGATCTATATTTAAGGCGTAGATATAAAATGATGAAACTAATTATATGTGTATCTCATGGCTATGGCCGGTGGACCACCTGGTGACCCTGGGGCTGTCTGTGTGCTATGGTTTTCATGCCCTTAGAATACTCTAGAAGGACACATGACTGACATGGGTCATACTTGGCAGAGCACAGTCATCTTACAATGGCCAGCTCTGTGTGTTTGTAGGGACTGTGTGGCCTGTGCATGCAGGCTGCTGTGTATCGGGGCTGGTTTTGAACCGCACAGCTTAGGAAGTGCCATCTACTTCTCAGACATCAGGTACTTGCATGTTTATTCAGCAGATCTCTAGCATATGGCAGTAAAGCGTCCTGTTCTAACAAAATCAGTCTTAGGGAAGGGTCAACTTTCTAATTGGCACAAAGGTACTTTGTGGGCTAGTGACAGCCCTGCATGCTGGCGTTTCAGTCTGGGACTCTCCTTTATAGTTTCTCCACTTTGTATATGATATGATTCCTCTAAAAGCTTGAGTTTTTAGATTGAAAAGTGTACGTTATTATTTTTGTTGACTTCCTACTCATTATCAAGAGAAGAAAAAGTCAAGTAGGTATATATGGCCTTGGTAAGGAAAGGGATAGGAGTTTTTGGCTATTCATTTTTAAACCTTTATTCAAAGTTACAAAGATTCTTTACTCAGGAAGTTCTGTCATTTGAAAAATGGTAGTAAAGCTCTTCTTCTTTTCCTTCTATAGCCTCTAAAAATAGTAGCTATAGCTCAGAGGTGGGGGAAAAGTTGATTCCTCTTGATAAGTCCCACAAGTTATATCCCTCGAGATACCTTGTATTAGCAAAGAGGCTGGAATCCTCTTGTATTCACGGCCATGATTATGTTGAGAAGGAGAAGGTAGGCAAGAGTGTCATTTCTTTAGGCCACTCAACTATCATTGAGCAAAGAGTCTGTTGTGTCATGTTTTTATTCCTCCTCGCTACCTTTTTTCCAATGCTTATTTTAAAAAACTTGATGCAATTGAAAAATATGCATATCTTGAACAATATTTTTATTAAACCGAGCTATCATGTAATAAAAGCCTAACTCTAAGACTATTTCAGGATATAATTATATATAACCGTTTAAGAGGAAACCTGTGTAATTCAAAGAGTAGCCTCCATTGTACTGAGATTCTTTCTGCTAGGAATGGAATGATTTTTAGACATTCTGAGATGCTTGCTGATCTTAACCACCATTTGTATCTCTATTGAAGTGATAATTTATTTGGAGAAACTATGATAAAATTCAGCAATAGACAAGCATCTTCATGGTGATATTTTAAATATGTCCGTTTGAGATAGTAGAATGAAAAACATTATTAAAAATGAGGCCTCTCTCAATTTTAAATGGTTAGCTTAAATATTAGCAAAATTAAACACATAAAAGTATATGTACCAACCAATTTTTAAAACGACAAGCTTGCTGAACCTGGGCAACACTCTTGTAAGTTTTCTATGGTAATCTTTAATTTCCAGATTTCTGTCATTAATATTCACTCATGATCTGAATAATTCTTTTAGAGATCGTTTTTAAAGCTTTTGAAATTATATTGGTAAAAGGCCACTAGACCTGGGCACAGTGTGAAACTGTTGTGTTATTATCAAGGCTTGTTTCTTTAAGAAAGACTACATGTTTCCATAGATTGCTTCATCATCTGCTTGCTCTAAACTAATGTACATGGATGGCTACATTCAATCCATATTCAATCACGATATTTCACGTCCTCTATTCTAACAACTTGAGAAATATATTTCTTGGGCAGAATTTTACCATTGCTCAGCTGAGTTGAGTTTGGTATTTAGCTCCCTTTGTAATAAATACAAGTTAATTTCTTATGAGTTAAACTCTTAACCCACTAAAGATAGGAAGGTCTTATAAAAATATTTAATGTAATACAGGCATACCTCGATTTATTGTGATTTGGCTTATTGCACTTTTTTTTACAAATTGAAGATTTGTGGCAACCCTGCATTGTCAGATGATGGTTAGCATTTTTAGCAATAAAGTATTTTTAAATTAATGTCTGTACTTTTTTTAGACATAATGTTATTGCACACTTAATAGACTGCAGTATAGTGTAAACACAACTTTTATGTCACTGAGAAACCAAAAAAATTCGTGTGACTCTCCTTCTTGCAATAATAGCTTTATTGCGGTGGTCTGGAACTGAACCCGCAGTATCTCCGAGGTGTGCCTGTATAAGTGTAGTAGGGCGCAGGTGACCTTGAGTTATGGATCATTTGCAGATAAAACATATCAAACATGTGTTTTAATATTGAGGCAGTTGATATTATTTACTTGGTGACTCCCAACTTGATTCATGGTCCCTGGCACAAAGCTATGACTCTCCCCTATAATTTGACAGATACTTTTTATCTGACATTAAATAATTTGGTCACCAGTGTAGAGGATAACTTAAAAGTGTAAAAAGGTGATGTTTGCTATGAGACTACTTCTCTCTTTACTTACCTGTCAGATCTGGACTCAGGGTCTCATTTCTTCTTGCGTGGTTAATGCCAGTCCAAAAATAAAGTATCAGCTTAGGAACCACAGCTTACATTTTCAGTTAAAGTCCTTCCACCAGATTCGAGAGCAACTGCAGACATGAGCTCAGGTCTTGGCTGGTCAGCCCTGCTTCAGCTTCAGTACTTTTTACATAATCCAGTTTGTTCTGCCGATAAGCAGGACCTCATGCTAGTTTTTATGTAGGTCTTTAGTTAAGGTTTGATACCTTTTAAGAAGCATCATTAATGAAAATACAAATTTTATGGTTTCTTGAAGAGATTAACATGTTATGTTGGGGATAAGTAGATTTAGTTTTAGTTTACAGAAGGACAAGATAGGCACTTCTTTCCATCTTCATCTGCTTCTCCTGATTCAAAAGGACCAGTCTAAAAGAAACTAAGGTTTATATACCTCTTAAAACTTGGCTAAAAGCTCACATCTTTTGTTTAAGAGGTAGGATTGGATTTATGTCTTATTCTTCAGAAATCACACCATTAACATAAACAGCCCTGTCCAGAAGTGTTCCTTTGCTTTGTTCTTGGAAAAATATTGAGAGGCCTGCAAACAGCTTGACTTTCCTAGCCCACTTCATAAATATAGCTCAGTGAAGTAAGATTTTTTTTAAAAAGTTTACATCTTTGCATTTTTCTTGTTATAATTATAGTTGTCATAAATTAATCAGTCATATGTTTTAAATACCCTAAGTCCAAAACTTCATATCCCTTGGATTCTGTTGATTTTTTTAATGTAAAATATACTTTATTATATTTATGTTAATTATGTGCAGAACTACACATTTCTTCCAAAGGTCGTTACCTGCATCAGATACAAAAATATAAACAATTGTTTATTTACTAAGTAAAGTATTAAGTATTAAGTGAAGTATTGGTGATTATTAATTAGAAAACAGTTATACTATGGTTCTATGTGCAAAACAAATTGTAATGTACTTAGACGTTATTCTTGCTTTGGTGAAGAATTTCCATTTTATTCAATGGAATATTTTGTGTCACGCTATCCTGTTATACTCTTTTCACCTTCTGTGTGTGTGTATGAGAGTTCTGTCTTTTTTTGCCCTCTTTCTAAATTTTATTTCACTAAGCAATGTTTTAATATTTTAATTAAAAAAATAATATTTAAAATTACTGCAAATACTTAACCATAAAATTCTTACCTCTCAATGATGAACTGAATTTATTAACAGAATTAAACTAAACCTAGAATTGTATAGAATTAATTAATTTTACATTGTATCTATGTTAAAATACCATATGAAACACATATTTGATGATGTAAGATTTATCTGCTCATTATGTAGAAATAGGGAATTAATTTAAAAGCTGAACTCTCTTTTGAATATGAGGGTAGATAGTTTGGGAGGCCCTGTCCAGACACAGTTCTCCCACTGAGCCCTCTTGCTTCAGTGTCTTCTCTAAAGTCAAGTTAACAGTGTTTTTGCTCCATCTTGCTTACAGAGTTAGCAGTCTTAATGAACTTAAGGTCCTGAAGAAGAAATTCACATGTATAATTGAAAGTGTCACATCATTGAAAGTGTCACATCATTTTGTGACTTGTCAATTCCCGTTTTGTGCTCTATAGCAAATAGATCATCTTAATAACACCAGCTAACAGTTTAACGATCATTGTAACTCGTTTGATTCTTACAAAAACCCTGTAAGCTGGGATTTGAGCCGGTCTGGCTCCAGAGTCTTAACTGAATGCTATAAATGGTGACAGAGACATAGATCAGCAGGCTGCCTCTTGGTGGTAGAATGTTTTCTACTAGGTTCTGAAGACAGCCTGTATAAACTTCACACTGTGGTGAATTATCAAGTTTACCACATTTACATTCATCACTCCTGATTTTTAAAAAAAAAAAAGTCCAGCTTGAACCAGTTTCAGATCAATAAGACATACATTCATGATCTTGTGCAAATTTATAATGACACTGAATTTGTTAGTAAAATGTTTTTCTAACATCTTTATAGGTTTCGTGGCACATGAATTCCTATAGATTTTCTCTATGTCCATTTTGTAGCTTTTGTGGTAGTGTAAACGTTTCCTCTTAAACTAGTGATGATTCTTGAGTTTGCATGCTACTGTCTTTTCATTAATGATTAGCACATTGATAGATTATCAATTGATATCATCTGCAAAATAATATGTCGTAAAGCAAATAATAAACAGTTTGACCATGTACAAAATCCCTTTAGCTCTGTGTATTGCCTGATATTGAGCAAAGTTATAGTAGAGAGACCAAGATTATTTTGTTTTTATTTTGAAAGGCCTACAGTATGCAGCCTTTCTCCAGGACAGCAACCCCAAACAAGGTGAACTAATTTTGCACTATGTTATTTTACTTTAATTCTGCTTTTTTAAAAATTAATTTCTCTTTCTTTAGGCTAGCTTAGTTAACTCTTGCTAGAATTGTTCATTAAAACCATACTATCTTTACATTGCTTCTAGTTTTGGATTTTGTGCTCATAGGTTTGCTTTTTAAAAACTTTCTTGTGTTGAAGTGGCATTTCACATATTATGATGTTGATCAGACTGAATGTAGAGTTAGTTGCTGATTTCTGGTGAAATCCAGTGAAAATGCAAGCTTAGCTTTTTGGCATACATTATTGAGTATTAGTCATAAGCACTGTATAAATGAATTCTGTTTACTAAAAGACAAACCGTAGGCAACTCTACCTATAATAAACATGCTTATATTGTTTATACCTCAGAAAAATGTTTCCTGGATTCAGAATGTAGTAACTTTTGAACTTGACTTTTGCATGTTTTGTATATTCTAAACAGCTATTGCAGTGATTAAAAGAATGAACAGCACATACATTCCCAGCTCATACTTTCTTTTATATCAGATAAGAGTTAGTTGTATGCCATTATATAAACATATATCCAAATGTTTCTCTACTTTTACTTCATTTGAATTACACTTTCATTTCTATAATTTTTATGAAAAACTAGGTCTAGAATTAAACACCCCATTGAAGAAAGATCCGTTTTCATCCTCGTTTCATAGGTGGATGGGAGAAGGTAGGGATAGACGAAGGTAGGAGGTGATACGGGGAGGCTGGAGCTATGGACCAAAATTGTGTTCTCTTGCTTCCTTTTCTTAGTTAACCTAGTAACTATCATTTTGAGAATAACAGGAAGATGAATTAATGTAAAAAAATTCAAATGATGAAGGATGGCAGTTTCTTTTGTTAATAATGAGTATATATAAGCCACGAAAATCCTTTAAGATGTTTCTGAACAGATATGAGGAAAATATTCTGAAATCCTTTGTTTTAAACTTGGGAAGAGTTAACTAAAAAAAAATCTTACCTCCATTGAAACCTAGATCATCAATGATTTTTTGATACAAACATTGAAAGAGCTAAAATGCAGCTTACTTATGAGCTCTGTGAAAGGGGTACACCAATGATTGTTATTTTAGTACAGCCAGGCACCACAACTTACTGTGTCTCTGTGTCATCACTGTGTCAAACTTTTGGGGGGAGATTTTTTCCCACCATGCACAGATTAGGGTTTTCTGTCAAATCAGTATCTTACGATTTTTTAAGCAGTCTGACTGAAATTATTCCTCCATAGTAAATCTCCAGAGTTTATACATCTGCAGCAAATAACTAAAAATGGTCATGCTTTTTTTTCTTTGTTACTTTGGTTGATAAAGACCGCCAATTTCTTACTAAAAAGCAAACCAAAAAGTTTACATTTTTGTAGAACTTACTAATGTACTTTAGCCATGACTCTGAATGTAGGTTGGAAGGTGTGAATTTCAGAACAGTACCAACTCCCTTCCCTTTTGAAGGAGAGAGACGTAGCCTTCTCATATGGTCAAGCAGTAATACATTTGAACCTTAGGTGCCAGTGAGTCAGTGCTTACTAGACAAGTGCTCTATCGAAGCCAATTTATTGGGGGAGTCATTGATGTAAGAGGGAATGAAAAAGCTGCTCTCTCCCAGAAGCAGAGTAGACAGTGATTTATAAAAAGAAAAATGATAGCAGAACCCAAGTTTGAAATTTCAAGGTCCCCATTGGGAAGTGGCCTTGATAACACTAAATGTGGGTTTAACCCTTATTCATGTAACTTCCACATCTACAAAAGAAGGTTGAGAATTAATCCATCACTCTTAACAGGGGTATTTTTTGATAAAAGCTAAGAGTGATATTTATGAAGAATGAATTCCAAATTAAAGGAACTTACACTATTCTCCTGTTTGTGTTTAAATGGTACTGGCTGTACAAAAAAAAAAAGAGTGTAACAAAAAAGAAAATGTTGAAGAAACTGTATACCTGCAGTTATGGTCTTTTATTTCCAGGAATAGTCCCAATAAGAAAATAAGCCTGCTTCCTTTTTTGTTTTTTTTTTTGTGGTAATGTCCTTTGGAGAATGTGATTAAACCTTTAGTTTCACATTTTCAATTTATTTTTCCAAATTCAACAGACCCTGAAAATTTGACAACCTATCAGAACATGGACATTCTGATTAATGGTTATTTTCAATAAAGCATCCAATACCATGGATGAGAAGATAAGAATAGTGAGCATCACCATTTATTACTATTCTCTCTGTTCCCAAAGTATGCTAAGTACTTAGTATATTTTTTAAAAATCAGAACAAAACAGAGGTTTGTTTATTTGAAATACTAAGTTATAGATCTTGCTTTGGGGTATTCCATTTACTGAAGAAATTATCCCATAGACTATATAAAAACGAAAGATAATGTTAGAACTGGGATTGGCTTTGGACTTATTTCATTTTGGACTGGTTTTGTTATCAGATCACCTTAAGATATTTCTGAATATTAATATGTTTAGGAGAGAATTAAAAATTTAAAGAAGCGAATTTCTAGGTATTTTTTCCCTCTTGTTTTAACACAGTAAATGTCTAAAATTGTTTATAATGCCTAACTTCTGATGGACTTTAGTTTCAATTTTGTTCTTAGTCATTGCAGATATTGACAAAATGTCATACGAAACTATTTTGTATTTTTTGTAGGACTGGGAAACAGAAAATCATGACTGGTATTGTTTTGAATGCCATTTGCCTGGAGAGGTGTTGATATGTGACCTGTGTTTTCGTGTGTATCATTCCAAGTGTTTGTCTGATGAGTACAGGCTTAGAGACAGCAGTAGTCACTGGCAGTGCCCAGTTTGCAGGGTGAGTACCTATGAGCTTTAATGTGCTGGTCAGAGGGTTGGAATTCATTAATAATAGCTGCACAAAGATATCCCAGGTGGTCTTGCCAGGTTAATGGATAAAGTACTGGAGGGTGGGGGTTATCTACTGCAATGTTGGTTAATGAACATAGAACACTCATAAATGAATATCACAGGACACATATTCAGGGTATGGATTCTAGAAAGTTTCAATCATGTAAAAATATACTCTCTTCTCTTACTTTACAATTCCCGCTGGATTGTGTGACTCTTTAATGGATAGCCTTTAGGAATCAAGAACCACTCTCCCATACCAAGGTCTGTTCAGTCAGTCCTCTCTGCTTCTCAGGAAACACAGGTAGCAAAAGGCACATTGTTGGAAACGTTCTGTATCTACTTCCCATTTTATATCCATGTAATGTTGCCTTTATTTTTTGTCATATCATGGGTTAGTTTATTTCTTTTATTTGGAGGGTGGAGGGATGGAACAGTTGTATATAAAGAATTCTACAAAATGAAATAGTCTGGTAGGTAAAATAGGTACTTCCCACAGTTATTTTCATTCATATTATTTCCCCATTGAAAAGTATACATGGCTGTGCTTGTTGGTTGCAAATGTGGTATGTGTGTATATGAGTGATGTGAGATGCCTAAACACTACATTATGTATGGCATTGATGGTGATCAGTAAAGAATTATTTGATTGGAACTTCTATTGTTTTGTACTTACAATTGTTAAGATACTTACTTGGAACCATGCAAATTGCCCAGATTACTCATGAGTCCTGTTGGTGAATATGTTTTATAATACTCATTTATTCGTCCAAAAAAAGTTTTGTCGTTATAATTATCTCCTCTTTGGTATCAGCTAAAAATTTCTTGGCTTATTTGCCAGCACGATGAGCAAAGTACAGTGTTCATTCTAGTCTTCCCTTAGTGTCTGTGGCTTTGTATTACCTTGGTATGCTTCTTAACAGCACTACTGTACATATTCAGTAGGCAGAAAAAAAAAGACCATAGGGATCGCATTTTAAAAAATGTGTAATGATGACTTGTAATCAAATGCCTAAATGCTAGATAAGTCGTGATAAATCCCTAGGTCTGAATAAATCAGTATCAGGCCTCAAGGTATAGACCTCCTCTTTGAGGTCTGCAGGAATTATAATGGCTACAAGAAATCAGTGTTATTGGTCATGTGGGAACTGCATTAATACTCGTAATTTACTCTCATGGATTTGTGTTTTACCAGTAAATATCTCCTGGTTTTTGGTAACAATTTACACTAGAGGAAGTAAAGAATTAATGAGATCTGAAGAACAGAAGCATTAATGTAGTGAAAATATAAAAGAGGTGTGGTCACTGATCAAATAAGAGGGACTCAGGGACTTAGGAAATACAATTCTGGACACACCTGTGTCTTTATAGCCATAGCTTTTTAATATCTAATATTTAGTTCATATTCTCATAGTAAAGAATTTAAACAAAAACACTGGGATTTTTGAGGTTGGGTTAAACGTGATGGTAGATGTTTTATATTCCTTACATGAAGAATGGAAGTTGAACATTTAAACCTTTGAAGAAAATGTGTAATACTTTCTCCATCAGAATTCACTACCAAGTCGTCAGATTCCATTTTCTAAATGTGTTTGCTCTACTCTTTACTGATAAGATGAAAAATTTTTAATTTCAGTGAGTTGCTGGCTCACACAGAAACGTGATAGCCAAAGTAGAACTTAGCCAATCCCATCCTGCCTTTCTCTTCTTTCCTTTGGTTTTCTTTTTGTCTTTGTCAGGCCAGATATTTTCACATTGTGATATAATTATGCTTACTGAAATGATGCTATGAGTCAATAAAAAATTGCGATTCACATATTCCTTTCATAGACTGTGAGCTACTCTTTCGTTAGATTCAAAAAGCCTGTGTCTGGGTTGGGGATGGTGAGTTTTAGCTTGAGCTTTAAAAATTCCAAAGAGATAGTTATTTCTATGTTAGATCTGTTCTATTTTTTAAATTGTTATCTTCAAGAAAAGGATAAGTGCTAACAGTTTCCTTCCTGAGAAAAGGGATAATAATAACCTTGAGATTCTAAGAGAATTTTAAATATCTTTTTTGGTTGGTTTTGGGTTTTTTTTTAAACGATGTGTCAAGACTTCCAGTAAAGCTGTTTTTAATAATCTAACATGAGAGTGACTGACCAGATTTAAATATTCTTGGACTAAGAGGACTAAGTCTATAGACCGAAACTTAAAAATTATGGTTCCAAGTCAGCATAATGACTTCTCTACTTTTCTTTGAAATTAGTGTTTGGAAAGAATATATATTAATTAGATTTACTAATGAGGAATTTTGAAGATAAGATGTGAGGGCCAAATTTCAATACAGGAAAAATAGTGGATAGAAGCCAATCACTGCTATATAAAATTGAAGATGAAAACATTTTTAATACTTTATAGTGGTCAGAAGACTTGTTTTTATATAACCTCTGTCCCTTACAGCATTGAATAGGTTACCTCTCACCCAGCTGTCAGCTGTTACCAGATTCACTTCAGCTCAAATAACTTTATATCATATATCTGATGAATTCCAAAATATCTTAAGAAGGCAATGATGGGAATTTTTCTCAATTTAGAATAGTTTTTTCAGTTTTCATAATAAATCTCAGAACCCTGAAGATATTTCTTTGGAATGTATGCCTTTCTAAACAA
Source organism: Hyperoodon ampullatus (assembly GCF_949752795.1). Classification (NCBI taxonomy): domain Eukaryota; kingdom Metazoa; phylum Chordata; class Mammalia; order Artiodactyla; family Ziphiidae; genus Hyperoodon; species Hyperoodon ampullatus. The sequence continues at coordinate 29,752,260 of NC_136916.1, read as the reverse complement.
TAATTAAACTATTATTTTACAAGTACAGTAGATTGTTATTGAAATAGAGCCCATGAATATCAGATTAGCATTTTGCTTTGAAAAAAGTTCAAGTAATGTCCTGTTTCACACTCTTGTTACTGAGAACTCTTATTAATTGAAAATAAAAAAGAATTTTAAATTACTTTTTTAAAAGTTTACTGTAAAAAAAAAATCAAATAATTTAGAGGAGGATAAAGCAAAAAAATAAAATTCCCAGAAATGCGACTGCATCACAGGTGAATGTGCTCACAGACCTCTCTGTGTGCACATGCACATCCAGCTGTATCCATCTGTGTAACTGGATGGATTCATGGCTTACATACACTGCTGGATCATAGCCAGTTTGCTTCCTCAACAATGTCCCAGACATCTTTTTTCTACAGTGTGAAAGGGCTTCCCTGATGCACATTTATGTTGTTTCCATGTGCTGTCTGACCAGCAACACTGCACTGAAACTCACCTGTCAGGGTGGGCGGGGGATGGGACACCAGTACCACCCTGTCTGGGATCATGCGCCCCTTACACCTGGAAGAGCAGTCTGCTCATAATAATTTATTTCTGTATGAAACTGCAGTTTATATTTTGTTATATTTAGATATATTTGAATTTTATATTCCTGAAATAGCCATGAATTTTCCAGGAAAAAAAATGAGAAAACCATAACTTTTAAGTGAAAATTGCTTTAGAGATTTTATTTGCCTAAAGGATATATCTTCAAAACAAAATGTAGTCAATTTTATTTTTTAAAAAGAGAATTAATTTACATATGTCTACCTAATTCTGTTTGATTGCCTTCACAGGATAAATAAATTCATTGAAGTGGAATTCTTAAAGGATAGGCACATTTCAGTTTGTGATTAAAAAAATCACCAGAAGATTATACCCATTTATACCGACATTGAAAGTATTCTCCAATTTTTTGTTACCAATTTGATAGGCTCCAAATGGATATCTCATTTTAATGTTCCTTCATTTTCATTTATATAGTTTGCAGGTTACAAAGTCATTTTTTCCTTGATGCTGTAGTTGCAGAAGGCAGGCCTGTGTGTGTGCACAAGACTATGTGTGTGCGTGTGTGCCTGTGAGCATACGTGTATGCAATGCATGTCTGTGTGAATGTGTATGTGTGTATGCATGTCAGAGTTGTGTGCATATACGTGTGTATGCATGTGTGTGTCCAGCTATGCATGTACATGTATGTGTGTGTGCGTGCACGCACTGCACACTTGCCTCCAACCCTGCTGGTAAACATCATGGTACTATTTGAATGATATCTACTTGGGTTTTTTAATACATGGGCAAGGTGACATCTTACAGGAAACCCTAAGACCACCCCCCAGGTTGGCGCCATGTTGCTTTTTAGATCATAGCTATCTGGTAGATCTTTGTATGGGCATGGAAGTGTTCTCTCTGTGCTGTCCAGTAGGAGCCACTGGGCATGTGTCTGTTGAATACTTGAATGTGGCTTGGAGACCCAGGAACTGGATTTCAGTTTGGCACATGTGGCTTATGGCTACTTACTGTATTAGACAGTGCAGTGTTATAACTGCATATCGAAATGCCTGTAGTACTCCAAGAGAAACATTTTGATATAAAATGTCAGCCTCACGAGTGGCCTGGCATTTGTTCTCCCCATCAAGCCATAGTTACGACCTGGAAGAATTCTAAAGGAAGGTTATAAACCAGCTTGCGCCCTGCTGCCCCTCCTCCTCCGCACAGCAGGTTGTTCAGCAAGCACTGCATTGTGGCTGTGTAAGTTACAGTGTGGTGTAACGTAATGTATAGTGCACAGATCAGTGGCTACAGTATTTGACAGTGCTGTGTTTGCTATTAAGCTGGTACTTCCTAAAAATCAGAAGATCAACTGCAGGGGAAACTGTCTAGCAAAACAAAATAGTTGGCACTTGCCAGGCTAACAATTCTGAGACAGTATTTTGAAAGGTCCCTATTTCCTCCATCCTCTTTGAATATGTTCGTGTTCCTTACATAAATGAATTTTGTTTTTATAACTTTAAGGAGTTGTAGATTCATGTTACTGCTCCTTTCAAATTCAGATGAATGAACATTTTATGTTAGGATTAAAATCTGTCGTTAGGGAGCAGAATGTAGGGCTCTGAACTGTGCTCCCATGGCAAGTACTAGAATGGGAAGTCTGCAGTGACCTCCTTGCCTCCTTTTCCATATTTGGTCCGCTGTGCTGCTCCAGTGAAATCCATCCAAAGATTTTTTTTTAAGTTGGGATGTCTATTTTTTTTTAAATTGAGGTATAGTTGACATACATATTATATGTTTCAGGTGTACAACGTAGTGATTCACAATTTTTAGAAGTTATATTCCATTTAGTTATTATAAATATTGGCTGTATTTCCTGTGTTGTACTAAATATCCTTGTAGCTTATTTATTTTATGCATTGTAGTTTGTACCTCTTATTCCCTTACCCATATCTTAGGCTTTTATAATTGTCTTATAATATAAAAATGTTGTATTACTATTTATATCCTTAACATCTTTGGTTCACTTTACATCCCCTTTATGGTGCACTTGTCGCGACTTATATATGAAGGGATCAACTTAAGTCACAAAAGAAAAAATAGCATTCAAAGTATTGGATAGGGGATATATTATTCCAGTATGTCTTTAAAACTATAAAATACTCATCTGCCCACAAATGTTTCATTTGGTATTTTTCTCTGTTTAGGGGTCACAAACTTTAAAATTTGTGTTAATGTACAAATGTATGGTGAAGCAACTTAGCCTACTAATAAAATACAGAAACACAAGAAAATGTAGATAAGAAAATGAAGAAGAATTTATATGGGAGAATTTTACTTATTTAAGAATACTTTGGTTCTACATCTAATCCACAAAGCTCTCCCAAATTTGCAGCGCCTGATTCTCTGATGCTTGACTAGTAGGCCATCTAAAGAGATCCGAGGAAGGGAGCTACACTAGTAGGAATTATTCCTAAAATCTACGTACTACTGCAGCTTCTCCTTAAAATATTTAGAATGAAGATGTCTATTTTACAGGAAACTTAATAGATATATACAGAAAGAAGTCTATAGAAAGCATTTAAAATTAACTTTTAGATTGGATGTTAATCCCCAGGTACTATATATTTTTTTCATATGGGGTATAGTATACTCGTTAGACAGCTACTGAAAACAAGGGAATTTAACTGTTAACTAAAAACTAAACCAAGACTGAGTTGCTATTTAGGAGGTCACCATGGGTACATACTGACTTGTAACTGTTAACTTAGTTCTGGGTAAGTTATATTTGAGTCATTTGTACTGTGACTCATGATGAAAGCTATTTCTTGAAACTGGAGATAGAAATTTACTTCTGAATTCATCTTTCATTCTTTTGGGTATGTAGGCAGTATAGTTTTTTTTAAATCTCAAAATTAAGGAGAATTCTCATTTAATGTTCAGAGTGAAACAGGACAAAATGCGAAACGAAAATATTTTAAACATATATTCTTTACTCTATGTATCTACTGTGAAACTGTATTCTTGCTTTCTGATTAGTCTTCCTTTTTTAATGTGGGAAGTTTATTACGATTTTGACCCTGAAAGTAAGTACCTTTACCTTCAAGATACATATTATCAATTCTGGAGTACAGATTTGATTTTTAAATAAAATAGAAGAAGCGTTTTTAAAAAGTGTAGACAATCATAGTATTAAAAGCTATGAATGAACATTAATCAAAATTTTTTTTTACAATTTTTAAAGACAATGGGGTCTTATTTTTATACTCACAAGAGTAGAAAATTAATTTTTAAGAAGATCTTTGTCTGAACCAATTACTTTATAAGGCAGTTTTGGTATTCATTCCGGGCTTTACTAGAGGAAAAAGTAATGGGAACATTGATAAAGGATTTTTAAAATTGGATCTAGGATATAAAATTGTAAAATCTCATGTATTTTTATATAAGCTCTTTATAAAACTACCTGGAGCCAAGCAAGAAAGAAAAAATCTCCACACTTTCCACATTGCCTCCCCATGATGAATTTAACAAGTTACAGTCAGAAAGGGTTGCATGTGAGTGTGAAATGTTTGGGGTGTATTTTGCCCTTGATATGTATCTTTTTAGTAGCTTTTAAAAAATGTTAATAGAACTTTATCTTTTATTTTAGCTATAAGGGATTAAAGAGTTAATAGTTGGGCTGGTTCCTACATCAAGATGCTTACAACTTAATCTAGATAAATAGAAAGCTCATTTAGTGTTTCCAGTATTGATGTACTGAAAAGATGTACAAAGTGCACACAATTTCCTTTTACTGTCTCTGCAGGTGATGAGGCCGGAGAGAAAGGGGTGGAGAGGTAGGAGTGGGGAGGTAGGGGAAGGAGTGGGGAGTTAGGTAGTGTAATGTTGGCTGGTTGTCAGCCTCATTAAGCAGAGAACATATGATACTTGTTCCGTGACCCCAAAACAGAGACAAGTGATTTTCAGAAGAGAGAATGGAAAGGTTTACTCCATTGAAGAATCCGTCCTCCCTCTGCCTTTTGGATCTTGTTCTTTCTTTAAAGACTAGTGTTGGTAGAAGATGGAAGGAACAAGTAGACACAACCTGTGTTCCATAAACTTGCAAATGTCCCTTTCCTATTCTTAAATCCCTGTAACATGCTAGAGAAGAACTTAAAGTTATGTCCAAAAGTAAATTTAATCTTGAATAATAAAATTCCTGACATAACAAGAATAACGTAACACCCTTCTCTCTATAGCTAGTATTATAGCAATTTCTATGTGGATGTAGTGGATATAGAAATTCTCCATGTTTTCACAATACCAGTGAGTTGTGTGACTTGTGGAATTAATTTGAGACTATACTTTAATAGTTGGTAAATCACCCTAGACAGGCAGATACAAAGCTGATTATATCATCTGAACTTAGTCAAAACCTCCAAACCTCAATCACAGAGCAAAGAGTTGACTCTGTTAAAATTAATAAATATAGACACAGCTGAAGTGGCATTCAGTGCTGTTCTGTAAATCTCTATGAAGAAGTCTGGAAACCCTGTGCATTAGTGATTCTGTAGGAGCAACTTCTCAAGTAGGGAGTGCCTGAGAGTAGAGTCATGTTTGCCAACACACTCCAAGAATCCACCTCAAGATATTCTTTGTGGTTTGAATTATCCTCCAAGTTCAACTTTTACCTATGAGTAAGAAGGCATATTTATGACAGCCTAGCGGAGATTTTTAACCTTAAGTTTCTTTAACTTAAGTTTAAAAAAAAAACCCAAAAATACTAGTGCCGGAAACTCAAGTGCAGATGATTGTTGCTGGACTGGCTGTGGGAGATGTAGGATGGAGCTATAGGGAGTCATGCACTCCGAATGCAGAAGTGTTTAACCAAGTTCCTACGCTGGTGCTGGCAGCAGGTGTGGTGTTCTGTTCTTCTGCTCTTGTAGAGGAGAGTTAATTTCAGTGTGTCAGTACTGGGGTTGAACAAGACTGAACATTGGTATATTTTTAGAAGACTGTGCTAGAAAGTGATTGTCATTGAGGGGCTGCTGGGGTCCCAGTGGTACAGAGGAGAAATAGTAGGGCTTGGGGCCACTCCCACCAGACCAGCCCTACTGTTAAAATCTCAAATATTGGGTTTCTTATAAATGCTTTGATTCCTTTGTATTCCAGCATTACAAGTGGTTATAGAGAATATTGCAGAGCCCCTGAGTTTCTTAACATAGGCAATTTGTGTGCAGCTAAAATTCATTGGGATTCATTTCTATTCTGTGATTACAGATAGTTATGGAGGAGAGCTTGGAGCTTCCCGGTTCCTCTGACAATATAGGTAATTTATATGCAGACTAGTGTTTCTCCAATAAGCCCCAGAGGCCATCTGTAGCAGAATCACTGGATGTGCTTGTTTAGAACACATCCTTGGGGTTGAGGCTCACGAGCTTTCCTGCACGCTCACTAACATCAAGTGAGCCTCTGATTGTTAGAGGACATCAGCCCTATTTAGGTGTCATCTGACAGTGACAAACATTAACAAAATGGTTTATAGTGGCTTGAATGTGCTAACACAGCTTGGGTGTGAATAAATATTTCACATTTTGGAAGGATCTTGTTGAGTTCAACTACATGGAATGTTTTTTTCTAGTAGGCAATGAAGTTGGTTAGTAATGACTGCCATTAGTTCAATTCAACTAGTATTTATTGAGTATTTACTATTTGACAGATACTGTACGATGCGTTGGCAAAAGAACACTGAACTAGACCATCATGGACCCTGCTATTATAGAACTTATAGTCCAGGGGTTGGCAAACTACGACCCATGGGCCAAATCAAGCCCACCACCTGTTTTTGTACTGCTCGTGAGCTGAGGGTGGGTTTTATACTTTTAAATGGTTGAAGAAAGAGAGAAATAATATTTTGTGACCTGTGAAAATTATAAGAAGTTAAAATTTCAGTATTTACTTTTATTGGAACACAGCCCTGCTCATGGAACGCATGCATTATTTATAGCTGTCTTCTCACCACAATAGCAGGGCTAAGTAGTTGAGACAGCCACCAACTGAATGTCCTCAAAGCCTAAAATAGTTACCGTCTGGCCCTTCACAGAAGTTTGCCTCCCTCTGGTCCAGCCTGCTGTGGGAAGAACATTTTGGGTGTTGGGAATCCCCAAGAAAGTGGGAAGCCCTTGTTAATAACAGACTTGGGAGCTTGGATTTGGCGACGTGAGCAGCACAAATATATTATCTAAGGAAAAGACCCCTGGATTTCTGATTTTACACTTCTTTTTTTCTTTTGGATACTTGGTGTATAGAAGTGGTATTTCCAGAAGTTAATTCTCTGCTAAAATATGTTTCTACAACTGAAGTGCCCTGTGTTTCTAGGGCACATTGAAAATTCCAGACCATTCAGTCCTGAATGTTCCTTCAAATAATGGTGCTTGGGCATCATTATCAATAATCAGCTGTGGATAAACCTTGACAGGATCAAAACTTGTTCCTACCTGCTTCCAGCCAGAAAACACTGTAAGGCACTGAGCATGGCTGAATTACTTTATTCATGTTTTGTCTTGTGGTATCTACCTAGACTCATTTGATTTGCTATAATCCAGCAATTATTGTAACTAGCTTAAGAATTCCTTACTCAAGAAGATATTCAAGATTTTCTATTATTTTTCCCTTAAAGGGAAGCAGCCCCTCGGTTATCTGTAATATACTTAAGTGCATCTTAGGTTAGTGGATGTCTTATCCACCTTTGTAACACAGCTTCGGCCATGTGATTTCTGTCGTCTAACAATGGTTGCAGCAACCATTGGGCATGTAATAGGAAGTTTCGCTCTTTATTATTTGTAGATATTGACCAAAGTCACTCCTGTATGCTGCCAGGTGATATGGGCAGTTACCAAAACTTACTGGGCTTCACTCTGGTGGATCCTGAGCTGTTACAAAAAGGCCTTTACTGAGGAGTTCTGAGGTCTTCAAAGTCTGAGAAAGAATTGGATCTGAAATAATCTGCAGATTTTATACAGCACTATTTTTCTGTTTTTCTTACCTTGTTGTCAAGAGCTATCTGCTTTGTTATGTTACAAGCAGAATGGTGTTTACCTTAGAAGCTACCTCTTTCATTTCTCTTATAGTGGCTTTTTTCAAGCCACGCCAATGTCCTGGTTTGGCCGACAGGCACTAACTCTGCTGTGACTGTCACATAAGGCAGCTCACAACATGCTACCTAAGATATCCTTAGAAGTCTTAGGGTGCAGCCCTGGACAGAGCTGTGTGCTCTGTTGATTTCCTTTGTGAAATACCAACTCTCTAAATCATAACCAGAAAGTATTAAAAAGAAAGCCCACAAGTTCAGCAACTGTGAAAGCATCTTATAACAAGTGCTTCGTCCCTACAAATTGTTGGAAGAGATTTTGCATCTGTTCAGGGTCTTCTCTTTTGTTTGCTTCTCTTCTCTGAGCAAGTGCCTCAGCCCGCATGTGTGGGAAGTGGGCTCCCCCAGCCTCCTGGCTACACTTACCAACTGGAGGGTTCACACGCACTTCAGTTCTTGCCCTACATCTTCAGTAGAATCCCATATCTGTCACCAGAAAAGATGTATTGGGCAGCAAGTAAAAAAATTAAAATAAACAAGTAACATAGAGGCTTTCAAAAAAATAATCATCCTTGGATAGGAAACTTCTTTTGGTGACTCCTATACAGCCATAATGATTGAAGTTTCTAATACGTTAACTGAAGAGAACCAACAAATAGTTGAAACGTGAGAGAGGTGCCTTTCTGTTAGTGTGAGCAAGTAGACAGAGAGGCTTCTAGATCTGGTGTCACTTTAGAAGCCAGCTTTGCAGCTCTGCCTCTTGACTCTTCTCGGGACAGCAGCAGAGGTGAGTTGGGCCACTGCATGTGTTTGTGTAAGGAAACAGCCTCTCTTATATTGCTGTGCAGTGGTTCTCAGTCAGGACTGCCTGTGAGAAATACCTGGGGTGTTAGGACTGCCAGTGCCCAGGCTCCTCTGTAAACCAGTGTCAGCACCATCTCTGGGTGGCACCTAGACAGTGGTGGCTTTTTCCTTGGAGGTAAAATTTACATTGCAGTGATTTGCACAAGTCTTGAATATGCCACTTGAGAAATAGACAAATGCACACATAGCTGTGCACCCAAGTCCCACCGACATGACCATTGAATCCCACCCCATACCAGATGGGCGTCACTGTCATTAGTGTCCATCAGATAAGTTGTTCCTGTTCCAGAACTTTGTATAAATGGACATTGGTGTTTTTTTAAAGGCTTTCCCAGGCGGTTCTAATGCACAGACAGAGGTGATCAGCACTGAAGTGGGATGCCTAAATCTGGGTGGCACTTTATAAAATGTGTAGGGGACTTTCTAGGTAGTAATATTTTGCCAGAGTTGGAGCTATGAAGGGTGGGGGTGGGTCACATCCATTTAGCCACAGAAAGTCATCCATCCCCCTTGTTTCCTTTTACATTTTGCTGAAATATAGTCACTTTTCTAAGCATATATCACCACTTTCAACTGCACACTGAAGAGGAGAGATACTCTAGCACCTTACTCTAAGCAAATTTAAACATGATACAAAATCAGATTTTTATCCTCTAATTTATCATTTATTATAGTTTTGTAAAATTAAGGCCCTCGGCCTGAATTCTCTACATTTGGAGTCTTCCCAGAAAGAAATGTTGCTGCACATGGTTATTCTAAATTAGCAATTAATCTAAAAATGTTTAAACAGGTGAAACCAAAGTAAAAGCATTCTGAGAGCATGTAATACCCATGTATTTTGTAGATTCTCTATGGAAAGGAAACAGGAACTGAAAATAGACCTTCATTTAAACAGGGGAATTACATGAACAATGTAATGCACAGTTACCTAAACTTAAGCAAAGTAAAATAGGGTTTTCCCTACTGTTTCAAAAAGTTTCAATATTTTTTGTTTCAAGGAAAGAACCAGTTGGTTAGGATATTTTAGCTATACAGGCATACCTCGGAGGTATTGCAGATTTGGTTCCAGACCACAACGGTAAAGCAAGTATCACAATCAAGTTAGTTGCACAAACTAGTTGGTTTCTGGATGTACATAGAAGTTATGTTTAAACTAGTAAGTATGCAATAGCATTATGTCAAAAAAGGTACATACCTTAATTAAAAAGTACTTCATCGCTAAAAAATGCTAGCCATCGTCTGAGCCTTCAGCGAGTCATAATTATTTCGCAATAGTAACATCAAAGATCATTGATCAATGATCACCGTAACAAATACAATAATATAGTAATATTGAAAAAGTCTGAAATACTATGAGAATTACTACATGTGACCTAGTGACACTAAGTGAGCGAATGCTGTCAGAAAAAGGGCACCGATAGACTTGCTCAATGCAGGGTTGCCACAAACCTTTAGTTTGTAAAAAACACAGTATCTGCAAAGTGCAATAAAACGAGGTATGCCTGTAGAGATATTCTGATTCTAGCACTTCATAAATTTCACCTACAGAGAAACACTGAATTGCTTTTTCTAAGGCTCTAAAACCAAAAGGAGTTGGATTCTAACTAACAGTGAAGTACTTCATAGGTTGATGTTGAGAGTGCAGAAATGAGAAAAATATATTCCTGTGCATGTGTAGAATACACAGCAGCCCTGGAGACAGGGCAGCCATGTTGCAGGGGATGCAGTGAGCACCCATCCCCGCCGTCGCCTGTCAAGTGACTACAGACATCCCAGCACTAGTGGACATCGGCTTCAAGAGCACTCATTGCCTGGTTGAGCTCGAGGTATTCAATGGGAGACCCAGAGAGTAGAGTGTTCCCACCCTGCTTAGTTTGGCACCATTTTTAGTGAGCATTAAAGTAATATTTCAGCACTACATACAGTGCTGGTTGTATATTTCACCTGAATAATATTTTACCTATTAAAAGAACCATGACCCCACAGATAGTATTACAAGACTTCTAATCTGATGTAGATTGATGTTATACCTGAATTTATACACAGTTGTATGATTTAATGATCAGAACAATATTTGGAGTCTGCAGTGTTAGTAGTGCTCCCAAAATATTTCAGAGTTGGCATGATAGAGCATGTAGTTGGAAGCATTTCGTTTTTTTGTCTGTTTGTTTTTGGCCATGCCATGCGGCTTGCAGGATCTCAGTTCCCCAACCACGGATTGAATCCGGGCCACGGCAGTGAAAGCCCGGAACCCCAACCATTAGGCCACCAGGAAACTCCCTGGAAGCATTTGTTTTTATTCTCCTCTCTTTTTAAGGGAATATAGGTTTCCCAAGAGGTGAGGAAAAAGCCTTCTTGGCCTTCTTACCCTTTCTTCCCTATATCCAACAGCTCATCAAGCTGTTTAGTATAGAAAGCAGTGCTTGGAGGGATGGCCATGCTAGCAAGAATGTTTACGCAAAAGCATTGATAGCTGATTGTGTTTCAGATCCACTGTTTTACTCTGGCTTACAGGAGGGAGCAGTTAATAGTTCTCATGTGTTTGTGTGCCTGGGACTCACTGGGGATTTTGTTTAAAATGAGAATTTACAAGCTACATCAAAGTCCCTTTCCCCAGAGATTATGAAACCTGGGGTTCAGGAAATGTCATTGCATTTTAAACTCCACATCTACACCATTGGTACTTGGTCTTCGCCAGATGTCACAACCACCTGAGGAATTAACAGTAAATGAACGAACTTTCCCTTAGAAATTCCAATTCAGATGCTCAGGGGTGGAGTCCAGCTGCATTTTATGGGAGTCCACCAGTGTATCTGAGGTATGGCCGGGGTTGAGAAAAACTGCTCCATAATAAAACTGCACAGGTCATAGAATAAAGCTGAGTAAGGAGAGCAGTGACTGCATTGCCAAAGAATCCAGGTGAGGAGGAAGGGAGGGGATCATGTCAAACATGAAGTGTATGAAAGTAAGTCTCCAGCTCAGAAAGCAGTTTTCCACTTTTTGTGCAGATATTTTAATGTTGTGTATGTATAATCAGTTTGCTTAAGCCATAGCTAAGGTTCCTCATTTACATGAGAAATTTTTGCTCCTTCTTCCATTGTACTTAGCATATTGAGATGACTTCCTGCGTATAAAATTCTTTTGGGAGTAAGTAACAATACCACTGGGTAGAGACTCACAATGTAGCAGCCTGAAAAAGTTACAGCGTCTATTAAATAGTGGCCCAAACCTACTCAGTCCTCTGCGGTGCAGTCTACTTATGGTCCAGTGTCTGTCATGGTATATTAACCTTGACAAGGGAAACGGGAACATTGGTCCTTGTTTCCTAGCTGTCTAGAAATGACATAAAAGTTAAAAAATCCTGTCTTTTTTTCTTCATGTAAAGTTAAATTTTCTGAGAGATAAATGAAGGAAGCTAATTAGCTTTTAGGCAAGACTAACAGAAATTGGAGTTATTACTGAAGAGATCCGTGACACTTTAGAATAGTTATGTAGATGTGTGTGCTGCAGTGTATGTAATTCCTTTGTGACACAGACATTTAATAATCTTTTTAACAGAGAATAATGTTATGTTGAAATTCACCATTCAATATTGCTATTTTCAAATATTCCCTAAAGGATTTCAGCCACTGATTTTTTTAAATAAAATAAGCGATTCTACATTATATCATTATTATATCATTATTGTTATTGTTATTATTTCTTTTCATCTGAAAATTGGTTGAAGTTTTAAACATCAAGAAAAGAAAAAAATGCATAGTTCTCTAAGTTATTATGTCAAGGACAGTATAATATTTTCCGATTCCTACCTTGTTAAATGCTGTTTTTGGTATGCAAATTTTGAAGATTTTTCGGCATCAGATAATGTTGGAAATAGTACATATTTTAAGAAAATCATCGCATACTATTATCTTTTATATGAGAGACATCTTTTACAAGAATATAGACTTATAAATGATCAGATTTTATCTTGGCCTTTTCTATCTTTAACAGAGCATCAAGAAGAAAAATACGAACAAGCAGGAGATGAGTACGTACCTGAGGTTCATCGTCTCCCGCATGAAGGAGAGGGTGAGTCCTGTAAGGGGGGCTCTCAGAATCGCCCAGAATATATTTCACTCTGGCTTACTCCTTAAAAGTTAGTGACTGACAAGAAACAAATATGCATAGAGCAGTATGAGGGGTGGAAACCACTGCTGTCCCGTTTCTTTTGTGCAGTAAATAGTTCTATAAAAGGCTTTTAAATTTGTTTTGTCTTTGTTTTCAACTCAGGCATTTCTTTAGCTGTATTAGATTAGAAACATTTATATTTTAAAATTCCATTTATCAGAATGAACATTTTCATTGATAATTAGTGTTTAAAATGAAATTGAATTTTCCAAAATAACTGTTCTTTCTATTCAAACCTTAAGGAATGCCACATTAAACTATGGTGCATGTACATTTTTCATTAAGTTCTAAAGTACTTGTTGTTTAGAAATTGATGTTTTACCCCTCTCTCTAGCCACGTTTAAACTGATGTGTCTCATGACCTTTCAGGCTATTGACCTTAATAAAAAGGGGAAGGACAACAAACACCCCATGTACCGGCGGCTGGTGCACTCGGCGGTCGACGTCCCTGCCATTCAGGAGGTAAAGCTCCCTGACAGCACAGCCCTGGTCGTGCACCTGCCGCCCTCCTGCCTGAGCAGCTGCCCTTGTGAATGGCATGCACTCCCTCTAGTGCTCTTTAGGGGTCATCTTTTAAGAGGCTTGGTTTTCAGCAGCCTGTTGATTCTTGACACTTGCTGCTTAAAGAAAATGTATTGTAGCCTGGTCAGTGTAATGTTCCAGATGTAATTAACATGTGGATGTGGTTTCCTAGTTTTAGAAGCAGTACTTAGGAGTTTCTCTCAAGGGAAGATTAGAACATAGAACTAACTGATCTAGGATCTTGGGAAACACAATGACATGCACTTGAACAAAACAAAGTTTTAACTAGAAAACTTTATCCTTCTTTAATGAAGTTCTTATTTTTACCTACTCTAGCTGAGGATCATTAATGGGTTTGTTAATATTTAATTACAAATTGCAGTAAAATCCAATGAACACTTTGACCTGTTTCCAGTTAGCTTTGCAGATTTATTAATTCTGTACCTATGTATCGTTTTGAAGTTTTAAAATCTTATGGTTGGCCATAATAGGGAGACCATAGGAATAATTTAAAATCATCTTATCATTTCTTAATCTGCTTAATAGCTGAGGAAGAATGAAGGTGTATTATTTCAGTGGAAGAAAGGGATAAATGAAGGTTGTTCATAAAAACAAGCAATTTAAATTTTACCTCCTACCCCTAGATTGTGTGGCTTCAGGCATAGCCTCTTCTCCTGACTCTGAGCCTCTGAGAACAATGAAGAACTCAGCTGCCCTCCCTGCCCTCTCCCTGTGTGGCCCCTCCCCACGTTCTGCAGTCTGATCCTGTTGGGTCCATGGAGCACACTGGCTGGGCTGATGGTGCCTTGTTAGCAAGTGCTGACCTTGAGCAGAAGCACCATAAAGAAAATGAAGAAGAAGACATGATTTTCATGCTTTCAGGAGCTTACAGTCCAGACCAAAATACAAGCTATGATGGTGCTTGGGGACTGCGGGGTGCGGTTGTCCCCACCTGGGTATAGGCAGGTAGCCTGGGAGCGCTGCACAATGCCAAGGCCTGAGCACCTGCGAGCCCAAGGCCATGAGAAGTTCAGGGTGGAGTTCAGATATCAATATTCGTAAAAGAGCCCTGTGACCCTTGATGCCAGACAGAACCATCATTTGCCTTGGTGCATAGAGGACCTCCTAGGACTTTAAAATTGTTCATACATCAGCACCTAATCCCAATTCAGAATTATACCGTATCTTCTTTGTGATAACGGTAAACTGTCACAGAGGCTAACAGCTCTTTCCTCTTTCAATTTTTATTCTCCTGAGTTATAAAAATAGTAGATATGTAGTTAGGGTCTCATCAACCCCACTGACCAAAGCTTTCGTTATTTACAGTGGTTAGCAGCAGCTTTTGTTATTACAGAATGAGGTGTTCACGCTGCAGAGTTCATACTAGTAAATAAATATTGGGGACAACGTGGCTGCAGGATGTGGGCTCTGCACACTTCACCATCCTGTAATAGTCTAATTGCAGACGGAGTTGTGGGTTTCTTTTACGTACATTCTGTCAGTACCATGGGACACAGGAGTAGTCGTAATGCCATTCTGGAAAATCCGCCTGTTTCCTACACTCTAACGCTGTAATGCCGACAGGTGTTTTCACCATTAACCCTTTGCCATTTTGTTGTTTTCCCTCTGCAGAAAGTGAACGAAGGGAAGTACCGAAGTTACGAAGAGTTCAAAGCTGATGCTCAGTTGCTTCTCCACAACACAGTGATTTTCTATGGAGGTTGAATATTTTTTGGTTTTTTCTTTTGTGTAGTTTTTTAAATCCATACCATTTACATTCCATGTCGAGAAATATCTTTTATAAAATATTACATTAAAACAATACCTGAATGGTCTGTAAGTAAGTAATAATGTTAGGGTTTAAACTTAAAAATATTTGGTAATGCAGTTATAGCTTATAGAATTGACTGGCCAAAAGCAGAACTCTAGTTACACTAAATAATATTCATAGTTTTATATATAAACTTAGTTGAAAGGCTTTTTATAAGCACTTTGATTACTTTTGATTTTCCACATTAATATCCCCTCATTCAAAAGTAATGAAAGAGGTCCCTCTGTACCTAGAGTATTATGTTATATTGGATATAAAATTAAAGCTGCTGATAGCATTTTCTTTTACTGCCTTAATTTTATTTTAAATATACGTTTTTGTTTTAAATGGTATGTGTCCACTTTTGTTAAAAATGAAAGAAAATTTAAATGGCTGTATTAATTTTGATAGTCTTGTGTTTCTAGATCATTGGTAATAGATACCTGTCTTTAATTACAGCAGACAGTGAGCAAGCTGACATAGCAAGGATGCTCTATAAAGACACATGTCATGAGGTACTATCCATGCCTAATAACTAAACTCTTGCTATATTCCACATTAATCTATTTCAGAATTCCACTCTGATATGTACATTTTAATTTTGCCATTTTCTTTAAATATAATTTTATTTCCATGTATGACATACATGGGAAATAACACAAACAGAGGGGGAAGAATTCTGGCAGAACTATTTTCAGAGAAATCCTGGGAGTTAGATTTAGTTACTAAGTAACTTCTACTAGTTAGAAGAAAAGGAAACTTTGTTTTCTCCTCTTTAACTACCCTAAAGAGTATTAGTTATATAACTACATGTAAATGTGCTGCACTGGGCAGGCACTCAATAAACATTACCCTCTGTGAATGAAAGGTTCAAATTTGAGTTCTTAACTACACTATACAGGCAAAAAAGCATCCAAACAACAGCATTCATATTTATACAATAAATGAAATATATATTTAGGGAAGGATTTTTTGGGTGGTCTCTCTTATTTGAAACACTCATCTATAACCATACTATCTTTGCAAAAGTGTCTCAATTTATATAAAAAGTTTTGTTTCTTGATTCCATTTCAAATATGACTTTTTAAAAATTCGTTAAACATGTTTATTGAGTGTCTACTATGTGCTCTGTTAGGAGGAATAAAATGGGGATCAGGATGCTGGCTTCCTGCTCATACAGTTGTATTCTGAAGAGGGAGACTCAAGAAAAGGACAGACAAAATAGGTTTCTTTACAAGTTACAAAAAAATGTTATGAAAGAAAATAACACTAAGAGAATGAGGCAAAGTAGGGACTGCTTTTATTGGTAGTGGATATTTTATATGGGTAGATCAAGAGACATTTCTGGGGAAATAGCCTTTAATCTGAGTGCTGAACTGGAAAGGTGTCAGTGAGGCTGGGGAAGCAGAGGTCAGATGCAGTGGCCCCCTAAGGAATCTGTCCTCTATTCCAAGTGCAATCTGGGACCTTCGGGAGGTTCCAAGAAGAAAGTGGCAGGCTCTTCTGGTATTATTCATTGGAAAATTAGAATTTTAAGCCTAAGGAACAAAACTGGAGACTGTATACATGAAAGAGAATGTTAATTTGCATGGATCTATTTTATATAGTTTTATGCATGTGTGTATTTTATGTAGGCTAAATAGTTGATTTTCTTTTTCAGCTGGATGAATTACAACTTTGCAAGAATTGCTTCTATTTATCAAATGCTCGTCCTGACAATTGGTTCTGCTATCCTTGTGTATGTAAAATTTTGAGATTTTTTTTTTAACCTCTTAAGTGTCTGATGTCTTACTCTAAGGAAGTTTATTTCCAATTTGCTTGAAGATTATAATCCTTCTAAATATTTTTCTTTCTGTCATAGTATGTATGGTTTTAATGAGTATAAAAACTGAAACATGGGGAAAACAACTTGGGATCAGTATCCATTTCTGACTTTAAGATGAGGATCCTCAAGAGTAGGAATAAACATTGAATCCCTTAATACATAAAGTAAAAATTTGCTTTTCTTCTCATTCTCTCACAAGAAATCTAATTCTTTATATATACTTATACCTGTGTGATTTCCCCTAAAATGGCATGATTTCAAGGAGTGTTCTAGGGGCAGTCGCCCACCCCTGGCCATGGTGTAAGAGCCTGCCTGAGAGCCCCTACTCTCCAAGACATTAATGTGCTCCTCAGTCACTTGAGGGTCTCATTAAAATTTGCATCTCCGACTTGATAGATCGGGAGGAGGGCCTAAAATTCTCCCATTTCTTATAGGCTCCCAGGGTTGGACTGTATTTCATGAAGCAAAGTTAGGGTGTTCTGTTTGCCACTGTTACACTGTTGGCTTCATTCCAGATGCCACAGGCTATAAAGAGATTCTTTTTACTGTCTTTTCTGCGAAATGAAGGTCCACATTGCTTATGCAAATTTTAATTTTTTTGGTGTTTTTCTTAGAGGCAAAATCAGTCAATCCTGGGGTGCGGGTAAGTTCTGTGTGCTTAGGAGTTAGAAAAAAAAATATTTTCAAAATAATGGATTATGCTTGACTGAGTAGTTCACTATTAATGATATTCTTTTTTTTTTTTTTTTTTTTTTTGGCGGTACGCGGGCCTCTCACTGCTGTGGCCTCTCCCGTTGCGGAGCACAGGCTCCGGACGCGCAGGCTCAGCGGCCATGGCCCACGGGCCCAGCCGCTCTGCGGCATGTGGGATCTTCCCGGACCGGGGCATGAACCCGTGTCCCCTGCCTCGGCAGGCAGACTCTCAACCACTGCGCCACCAGGGAAGCCCAATGATATTCTTGTATTTAATACTTTAAAAGTAGTATGACAAGGTAAAACATTTTATTTCCAGATACCTAATCATGAACTGGTTTGGGCTAAAATGAAAGGTTTTGGATTCTGGCCGGCCAAAGTCATGCAGAAAGAGGACAATCAGGTTGACGTCCGCTTCTTCGGTCACCACCACCAGAGGTAATCATGTGCAGCCATCACCCTTGGGCCTCCAGGAGTCGTGAGGGGTGCCCAGTCCTGCTTTACCAGTGCTTTGTGGGCTTTGCCATTAGAAACTGTGGGAACTGTGTTTCATTTTATTTTTTTATAAATTTATTGTATTTATTTATTTTTGGCTGCATTGGGTCTTTGTTGCTGCATGCGGGCTTTCTCTAGTTGCAGAGAGTGGGGGCTACTCTTTGTTTCGGTGCATGGGCTTCTCACTGCGGTGGCTTCTCGTTGCAGAGCACAGGCTCTAGGCGTGTGGGCTTCAGTAGTTGTGGCTCACGGGCTCAGTAGTTGTGGCATGCGGGCTCAGTAGTTATGGTGCACGGGCTCAGTTGCTCCGCAGCATGTGGGATCTTCCCAGACCAGGGCTCGAGCCCGTGTCCCCTGCGTTGGCAGGTGGATTCTTAACCACTGTGCCACCAGGGAAGCTCTGAAGTGTATTTTAAATTAAAAAACAAATCAGCACATAACTTGACTGGGCACCTAACAGTGCTTTCTATACATGGTATTTCTAAGTGTATTTCAGATAATGGTTACTAAACAGGACAGTTTCAGTAGTTGACACTGTTGGGTTCAGAAGCGTGTTAATGGTGGGATTGAATCCGTATTAGGAGTTAAGTGGAAGGCTTCTCAGGATGTGTTCATTGCATAGAATTGTAATATCATTACGGTAGTTTCAACCGTACTTTCAATGTTCTGTCAAAGCCATAGACAAAAATAATCAACTCAGGAGTACAGGAGAGTGTTGATGTTATGATCTAAGAATGTACATGAGGGAAAAATTTGACTTAGTTTTTTTAATTTCATTAAATAAACAGTTAATTTAGAAAAATGAAGAATTCAGTTATTTTTAAAAACCATACTACTAGATGAGAACAATCTGATAATCAGAATTTTCCTATATTTTCTTTTTTCACTAATTTTAAAACAACTTTATAGTATCTTCAGCCGTGAGTGGTATTTTATTAATAATATGAGTGAGTTTGTTTTATATCATTCAGTATATACTGTGCAGAAAATATTTTAAAAGAATATTTGAGCTGATTTACTTGGGTCCTTAGAGTAAGTTTGTCATCTGAAGAGGGAATTAAAACAGAAAATTACATTTCCAGAGTCTTTTTCCCCCAGACTTCTTATTTCTTGGAAGATTTTATCTAAAAAAATTATGGACAGATGGGACTCTGAGGACTTTATTTTAGAAAATAAAAGATCTACAATTTTACTATAAATACAGTTTTACTATGAATCTTTTTCTTTTTTGCGGTACGCGGGCTTCTCACTGTTGTGGCCTCTCCCGTTGCGGAGCACAGGCTCTGGACGCGCAGGCTCAGCGGCCATGGCTCACGGGCCCAGCTGCTCCGCGGCATGTGGGATCTTCCCGGACCGGGGCACGAACCCGCGTCCCCTGCATCGGCAGGCAGACTCTCAACCACTGCGCCACCAGGGAAGCCCTACTATGAATCTTTTTCATTTGCTTTTCCTGGTTACAATATACCAGCAAGATATTTCAAGTGAATGATGGGGACATACCTTAAAAATGATACTCTAGGGCTTCCCTGGTGGGAAGTTTTCATTAATAAATACTTTTTTCATTTTTCATTTCATTAATAAATACATTTTCATTTTTTCATTAATAAATACTTTTTAAAAACTATTGTAAACATTTTTTAGGGTGCCATTCAGTGGTATTAAATACCACATTGTTATGCAGAGATCACCATGAATAAATACAATAAATATTCTTTAGCCATTTTATCATGTCTCTACACTTAGGTGGGAGAAAAAAATTTCAGCAAATAAATGATTTTGGACTAGTCCCTCTGTATGCTCACACCAGAACATGCTGCTCCCTCCCTAGACCCTGAACCCTGAGCAGGTTGTAATGTTCAGGGAGCAGATGCCTGTGGTCCTGGTAAGTACAGGCAGGGTTTTCATAGGGTATGCAGGGTTCTGCCTGTCAGAGGAAAAGAAGTAGCTGATAGGGTCTGACTGTCAGCAGGGCTAAATCTTTCTGCTGCCTGTAGTTGGAGGGAGCAATGGCACAGGGAAGAAAGAAGGGGGGCATTTTGGGTTCATTTGCCATCATATCACTGAGCCATTTTATTGTGCATATATTCAGAGAATTCCAGATTGACAGATGTGTAGGTAGAGCCAGATTCGATTTTACCTCTTTTTATTAAACTTACTGTAAATTTTGGGGTGCAGTTTGCCTTTTATTTTTAGTGTAGGTCAGATTGCATGCTCAATGATACTCTTTAAAACTGAAATCTGATTATCTACAATAATGGAGATGATTAAGAGAGAATAGGAATGTTTTTATGAATTGCACTGAGCCTTAAGTCTCATGTTAAGAATAGATTCAGTTGATTAAATCAGTAGATTAAATTCAGTAGATTAAAGGCAGTGGCCATGTATGTAGAAGTGCCAACCTAATAATTAGACACAGCGAGGACCCTCACTGGGTTCCAGCTGGTAGTAGATAAATTGAATAAATTCTATAGATTAAATAGATTCAATAGACTAAATATATCCGAGGGGATAAGATTCTCTCCTAGGTCACAAGTTGATTCCAGGTAGTCAGCACTGCTTATAACAGAAATCTCTCTCAAAAAGCATACTGGTTTTAAAAAGTGTTTTAACACTATTATTGATTGACTGGTATGTAATAGGTGCTCAATAAATGTTTGTTGACTGAAAGAGTAAATATAATATAAATACGAGATCTAATGGCAAGGAACTCTTCCACAAGCACAATTTTATTTGCACTCTTTTTCAAAGTGTAGTTTACTTTGGTTTCTAATAAAGCACTGTCAGATGACACTGTTAATGTAATATTTATAAATAAGTTCAAATTTAACAATTTCAGTTATCATTACCATATAACTATGGATTATTATATATTTAAAATGTGCTTTTAAATTCTAAAGCAAACAGCTTAGTTTGTACAAGCAAATTAGAAGTCTACATTTTTGGCTTTAGGCACATGTGCCGGGATTCGGTAAGATCCCTTCAGAACAGTCATAGGTCTAGTATTTCTGAAACTCCTAATAAGACTGAAAAGAGCAAATCTGTGTATTCATAGTGCTGGATCCCAGCCTGTACCCTGTGCTCTAGAAAATGTCTTACTAACTGTGGCTCACATGTCCTTATATTTTCTTATTTCATTTGTGACATCCCTTCTGCCTAGAAGTCCTCCCCTCATATGGTCCCGTTTAAATCTTACTCCTCCTTCAAGATGGAGCCCAAATGAAACCTGTGACCACTCACAGCCAAATGAAACCTTCTTCCTCTCCAGAGTACCCCAGAGTCACCTCAACTCTGTGCTGCACTGTTTTATCATTGTTTCTCAGTTAAAGGCAGTGGCAATGTATATAGAAGTGCCAACCTAATAAATTAGGTGCAGTGAGGACCCTCACTGGGTTCCAGCTGCTAACTAATAGCTTTCCTTAACCCCATTTTTGGCAGCATCTCTGCCAGCTGTCAAATGAGGCGGGAACAGTCATAGGTCCCACGCACTGTATGCTTTGTGGTGCCTTCCACTGGCACACGGTAAGCCCTGGTTGAGTTGGATACTAATTTAAGTCCAGTCAAGCAATTAGCACCCAGGAAAATTTTCTTAAATTTCTAGCATTCTTCCCAATAGAACCAAATGTAGTTTTAGATCAACTTATGTGTCCGCAGTTGAGTACTTGGTTGCTGAATGATACAAACAGTTTTCCATTTGTTAGTCATGGTTCATCTGATGAATAGGGATGTAATGACTTACTAGATAATAGTTGTTAGATGCCCTCATTTTGTATGTATGTGTCTCATAAAAATTTCTGGGCATTTACAAATGATTCTATAGTTCTAACATGCAAATAGCTAGATTTTGAATAATTTACAGTATTCAAAACAATGAGATATTGAACATTTTAAAAAGAGCTGTGAATCACTCCCATTCTGAGAACTTCGCTTTGATGACTGTGAAAAACAAATGTCACTTCACCTATTTTCTACTTGGTAAGAGTTTTTATTCAAGCCACAAATTGTACTTAACAATTGGTAGAGTTTCTCCCATTTTGGAAATTTCTTCTTCTTTTTTTTTGATGTGGACCATTTTTAAAGTCTTTATCGAATTTGTTACAATATTGCTTCTGTTTTATGTTTTGGGTTTTTGGCCACGAGACATGTGGAATCTTAGCTCCCCGTGTGTTGGAAGGCAAAGTCTCAATCACTGGACGGCCAGGGAAGTCCCTCCCATTTTGGAAATTTCTAACCATCCCTTTCAATGTTGTTCACAGGGCCTGGATTCCTTCTGAAAACATACAGGACATCACAGTCAACGTTCACCGGCTGCATGTTAAGCGCAGTATGGGCTGGAAGAAGGCCTGTGATGAGCTGGAGCTGCATCAGCGCTTCCTTCGTGAAGGGAGGTTTTGGAAGTCTAAGAATGAGGACCGAGGGGAGGAGGAGGCAGAATCCAGCATCTCCTCTACCAGTAATGAGCAGGTGAGAGGCGCCAGTGAGAGCCTGTCGGTTCTTGTTCTGAATGTGCAGGTGTCAGCGCACACTCCTCACTGGAATGAGCAGATTCTGACTTTTCTTCTTCCTTTTGTGTAACATTTGTAAAGTGCTCTGCGAAAGAAACCAGAACCAGTTCCAATACACGGAAGCCACCACCAACCCTGATCCTGACTCTACCAGCACATTAGCTCTTTCAAGCCCTCGGCCCAGAGGAATCATTCTGTGAGTGCCAACCACGTGGTCTTGAAAGAGCTAATGCGAAAGGGAACAAGTGCTCACCCCTGACCTGTGGGTCCCCTGGCTAGTCTTAGCAGCAGAGAAGTGTTTCATAGTGTCGGGAATAATGTGCTGTTACTTTTATGATGCCCACAGCTAAAGGTCACTCAAGAACCGAGAACAAAGAAAGGACGACGTAATCAAAGTGTGGAACCCAAAAAAGAAGTAAGTTGCCTGCCTTGCAGTGTCCAGGTGGCAATTGAAACAGGAAATATTTTCACAGTTGTGATCAAGGCAGTGCTCCTCACAGGTCCTTGCGAAAAGCATTGCTGTCAGTCAACCTGTAGCAACCAAGTTGGACCGAGTCTTCCCACTGTTCCCGTCATAGAGGAACACACGGGAGCTGCAAGTCTGCTTACCAGTAAAACAGCAGGGACCACGGCTGGCTAAGTGGGAGGGCACTTTGTTGTATTTTCTAGAACTCTGATATTTTCTTATAGCACTAATAAAAAACAACGTGTTTATCCAACAAATCAATGAGGCCAACATTTAAAAACTGGAGGAAACTATGGCTGAGCTCAGCCTTTTAAAATTATATAATCCATGCATATTTTAAAATCAGGGGTAAATATGGGCAAAATCCTAACACATATTCAGTGAGAAGTGGTTTAGGATATTTGTTAAAGAATCTAAACCAAAGAAATGACTATAAATTGATAATGATTTTGTATGATAAATTTTTTTGTTTAGTCTGTTTTGAAAAGAAAAACCATAATATTGATATGTAATTGTAAATGAAGTTCCTGTTTAGAATTATTGTACCTACTAATTGCATGTTTTAAATTTTTAAAAATTAATTTATTTTTAATTGTCGTAAAATACACAAAACAATTTTCCATTTTCTTACATGGTTTTTGAACTGCAGTTTTTTATATGGCTATTTATGTGTATCACTCTGTTTTTCTCCTAATAGAGCTTGCTCTTGAACTAGTGAATTCTCTAGCACTTTCCTTATCCTTTAGGAACCAGAGCCTGAAACAGAAGCAGTAAGTTCCAGCCAGGAAATCCCCACGATGCCTCAGCCAATCGAAAAAGTTTCTGTATCAACTCAGACCAAGAAGTTAAGTGCCTCTTCACCAAGAATGCTGCATCGAAGCACCCAGACCACCAGTGACGGAGTGTGTCAAAGCATGTGCCACGACAAATACACCAAAATTTTCAATGACTTTAAAGACCGAATGAAGTCTGATCACAAGCGAGAAACTGAAAGAGTTGTACGAGAAGCTCTAGAAAAGGTAACGCAGCCTCCACCGCCAGTGTTGCCTTCAGACATCTGGGCAGGATAAGTGAATAGTCTTCCTATTGTGGTTTAGCTTCTGTCACTTAGGCATCAACCAGGTAGCTACTTTTTAAAACTAGGAGTATAATAAAATATCTTTTTATAATATTTTAATTAACAGTAGCACTTTTCTCATCTAAAATATTTTATAGCCCTTAATGAAATAAAGGCAAGAGGTACATCAGTTAAGTAGAAACTATGTATTAAGGTTTTGCTTAATGGTCTGTGTAAATTATGAGCTGACATATTGTGGGTTAACTTTTTTTTTCATTTCAGCTGCGTTCTGAAATGGAAGAAGAAAAAAGACAAGCTGTAAATAAAGCTGTAGCAAATATGCAGGGTGAGATAGACAGAAAATGTAAGCAAGTAAAGGAAAAGTGTAAAGAAGAATTTGTAGAAGAAATCAAGAAGCTAGCAACACAGCACAAACAACTAATTTCTCAGACCAAGAAGAAGCAGTGGGTAAATACCACTATTTTCTTAGAATCTGATTTCTGAAAAATATACCATAGGTATGATGAAAATTAATTCAGAAAGATATATGTGGCATATGCAAAAATTACTCCTGAAATAAGATCTGATGTGAAATTGTCAACTTTAATTAACTTAAAAAAATTTTTTTAAACTCCAGATCCCACATTACTGAGTATTGCTCAGGATTATTTTGTTAAATTGAGATTATGATACTTTGGGACATAACATATTTAGTATAACTGATTTATATAACTTTTCCATCTATGCAAGTATTTTATTTTGATAAGTGGGCTGGCCCTGACTTTTGCTGGTAACTCCTGACAGGTAATATCTAACTTGTAAAATTGTAAATGTAAGTATCGTAATAGCAAACTAAGGATTTTCAGATTTTACTGCACTTAACATTTATACATTAGGTTCTAGTAAAGAAATCGATTACTTTTACTTTATGATAGTAACATCTCACAGGTCTCTTAACTTAACTGAAAAACTGACAGATGTTCATTTTTTATTATGCCCTGTTTGTGACTCCTATCTTCCGCCCGGATCAGCAGCTTCTGAGCATACAGATGTTTCTCTGCCAACTGACTGAGCTATGTGGACAAAGTTTTGTTCCCAAAAGCTCATAACTTGCTTTTAATTTTGATGAATTACTGTATGAAGTTTTGTGATTCTTCATTTGATCCAGACTACATTCTGAAAAGAGTCTTTAAATATATGTAAATGTTTCATGAGGGAAAATAAACATTTTAAAATTTTTGATGAAGATTTGACAAGAAGGAAAAGAGAAACATATAACTTAGAAGAATATATGAAGATAACTTAGAAGGAAAAACAGATGAATGATGAAATATAAATATCACTAGATGGAATTATTAAGGTGTGCTCAAGATCTTATGAGGCAGAATGCCCCAACACCATGTCTATAATTCTGTCTTCATGCAAAGATGAGAGAAAGCTAGAAAGTAGACACTAGACTTATAAGGGGAAGTTCCCATAAGTTTACTCATGAATCAAGGAAATAGGAAGAGGTGGCTAAAATAAAGAATTATAATACTGCTTTTTATAACAGTTTACTATTGATGAAATATTATATTATTATATCTATTTATTTGATTCCACATATAAATGATACCATGAGATATCTGACTTATTTTACTTAGCATAATACCCTTGAGGCCCATCCATGTCACAAAGGGCATCATTTCCTTCCTAACTCGTGGCTGAATAACCTTCCAGTGTGTGTGTGTGTGTGTGAGTGTAGTAATATATATACATACATGCACACTACGTTTTCCTTATTCTGTTCATCCATTGATGGACATGTAGGTTGTATATAGATATCTTGCCTATTGTGAATATACTTCAGTGAACGTTGGAGCACAGATATCTTTTCGATAACCTGTTTTTATTTCCTTTGGGTAAATACCCAGAAATGGAATTGCTGGAATTGCTGGATAGTATGGTAGTTTTATTTTTAACTTTTTGAGGAACCTCCGTACTATTTTCCATCGTGGCTGCACCAATTTACATTCCCACCAACAGTGCACAAGGGTTCCTTCCCCTTTTCTCCACATCCTTACCAACACTTGTCTTTTTTTATGATGGCCATTCTAACAGTTGTGAGGTGATATATCACTGATATATCACTGATAGCATTTCCCTGGTGATTGGTGATGTTGAGCTGTTTTTATGTATCTGTTGGCCATTTGTATATCTTCTTTGGAAAAATATCAATTCAGGTCCTCTGCCTATTTTTTGATTGGGTTATTGGGAGTTTTTTTTTCCACTGAGTTGTATGAGTTCTTTATGTATTTTGGATATTAATCTCTTATGGGATATGTGGTTTGCAAATATTTTTTTCCTATTCCAAGGTTGCTGTTTTATTTTGTCGATGGTTCTCTTTCCTGTGCGGAAGCTTTTTAGTTTGATGTAGCTCCACTTTTTATTTTTACTTTTGTGGCCTTTGCTTTTGGTGTCAAACAAAAAAAATATCATTGCCGAGACCAATGTCCAGGAGCTTACCCACTATGTTTTCTTCTAGGAGTTTTATGGTTTCAGGTCTTGCGTTAAAGTCTTTAATCCATTTTGAGTTGATTTTTGTGTATGGTGTAAGATAGCGGTCCAGTTTCATTCTTTTGCACGTCATTGCCCAAGTTTTCTCAGTACCACTCATTGAAGAGACTGTCCTTTCCCCATTGTATACTCTTGGCTCCTTTGTCATAAATTAATAGACCGTGTTTGCATAGGTTTATTTCTGGGCTCTCTATTCTATTCCATTAATCTGTGTGTCTGTTTTTATGCCAAACCATACTGCTTTTATTTATACCCATTTTTTTGGATAAGGAATTTGAGGCTTATGAGATTTACACAGAGTGACTAGAAACCTGGTCGGTAGAGCTGGTACTCACCCTCTTAAGCTACTGCTGCTCGTATGTCGTTTCTAGTAGACTGGTAAAAGATTTAGAATTATGCTTGTATTATAGTTATTCTTGTATTATAGTTAAATCTTACATTATTGTAAGAAGCAGTACAGTACTGTAGGACAAGAGAGTATGTAGGTATGTCAGATACCCAAAAAGTGGATGTGAAGATGGCATACAATCAAGAGAAACATAGTAAGAATGATACATCCTTTAAATATATTCACAAAGAAAGGCAGAAATACAAAATGAATGCATTAAGTAATAGAAGGGATGGTGCTGCCTGAAGTATTATTTGAGGATGAGGAAACTAAGAAGTTAAATAAACTTGGTCTGAACTCACTTGATTAATTAGCACAGATCTAAGATTCAAACCCAAATCTGACTATTACAACTACTTCCA
Organism: Hyperoodon ampullatus; assembly: GCF_949752795.1. Classification (NCBI taxonomy): domain Eukaryota; kingdom Metazoa; phylum Chordata; class Mammalia; order Artiodactyla; family Ziphiidae; genus Hyperoodon; species Hyperoodon ampullatus. The sequence continues at coordinate 29,724,968 of NC_136916.1, read as the reverse complement.
AAATTAAAACGTGCTATCCACACTTTTTAAATAGTAACCTCACTGAAGTCACAATTGCTGACATAGTAAAATCACAGGAAATATACCAAAGTACTACTGACATTTGGACCAAAAAATTGGGGACACTTCTGTGCACTGTAGGATGTTTAGCAGCAAAGCCTCTATCCCCACCCTCTGAGTGATGACAATCAAAACTTCTCCAGACGTTGCCCCATAAGATGAAGGCTGAGAATTAACCACTGGTTTTAGACCATAAGTGACCTTGATAATAGCGTATTCAGTGGCAAGGCACAGGTGAAAGACTGCAGTGGGCTTAAAAAAGAGGGGAAGAGAATAATCTGAAATAACAAGTGTAGGTAGTTCTTCCAAGATGTTTGGGAAGGGGAGGAGAAAAATGGGGGTGGTAGATGGAAAGAAATATGAGGTGAAGAGCCTTTTTAAAAAACTGTGGTAAAATAAATTTACTGTCTTAATCATTTTTAAGTTTACAGTTCAGTGCTATTAAATACACTCATGTTGTGCAACGTCACTGCCATCTTATTCCCATAACTTCTTTCACCCTGTAAAACTGAAACTCTTTACCTATTAAACAGTCACTCCCTGTTCTCCCCTCCCCCAGCCCCTGGTAACTACCATTCTACATTGTATCTGTGACTGTGACTACTGTTGGCACCTCTTTATAAGTGGATCACACAGTCTTTTTAGGACTGGCTGATTTAACTTAGCATAATGGCACCGAGTTTCATCCATGTTGCAGTGTATTGCAGAAGTTCCTCCCCTTTTAAGGCTGAATAGTACTCCAGTGCATGTATATACCACGTTTTTGCTTATCCATTTACCCACTGATGGTCACTTGGGTTACTTTCATGGTTTAGCTATTGTGAATAATGCTTCTATAAACATGGGTGTACAAATATCTCTTTGAGATCCTGCTTTCAGTTCTTTTGGGCATATACCCAGAGTGGAATTGCATGGTTATATGGTAATTATATTTTAAAGTTTTTGAGGAACCACCGTGCTGTTTTTCACAGCAGTTGTACCATTTTACATTCCCACATGACAATGCACCAGGGTTCCAATTTCTCTACATCCCCACCAACTCTTGTTTTATTTTGATAGTACTCATACAAATAGGTGTGAGGTGGTGTTTCACTGTAGTTTTGATATGCATTTCCCTAATGACTGGTGATGTTGAGCATCTTTTCATGTGATTATTGGCATTCCTGTATCTTTGATAAATGTCTATTCAAGTCCTTTGCCCATTTTTTGAGTTGAGTCTTAGGAGTTCTCCATATATTCTGGATATTAATCCCTTTTCAGATTCATGGTTTGCAAATATTTTCTCCCATTCTGTGGGTTGCTTTTTTATTCTATGGATAATTTTCATAAAGTGCCATTTGTCTGTTTTTTTCTTTGTTAACTGTGCCTTTGGTGTCATACCCAAAAATTCATTGCCAAATCCAGTGTCATGAAGTTTTTGTCCTTTGTTTTCTTCTAAGAGATATATTGTCTTAGATCTTACAATAAGATCTTAGAATTATGTCCTTGACCCATTTTGAGTTAATTTTTGTATATGGTGTTAGGTAAGGGTCCAACTTCATTCTTTTGTATGTGGATATCCAGATTTTCCGGCATCCTTCGTTGAAAAGACTATCTGTTCCCCATTAAACGGTCTTGGCACCCTCATCAAAAAACAGTTGACCATATATATGTTTATTTCTGTGCTCTCTATTCTGTTCCATTGGTCTATATGTCTGTCTTTATGCCAGTACTTCACAGGTTGGATTAATGTAGCTTTGTAGTAAGTACTGAAATCAGGATGTATAATTCCTCCAGATTTGTTTTATTTTTTCAAGATTGTTTTGGCTATTTGGGGGTCCCTTGAGGTTCCATATGAAAATTTGGGTGGGTTTTTCAATTTCTACTAAAAATGTCACTGGGAGTTTGATAGGGATTGCATTGAATCTTCAGCTCACTTTCAGTAGTATTGACATTTTAACAATATTAAGTCTTCCAATTCATGAACATGGCATGTGTTTCCATTTATTTATGTTGTCTTTAATTTCTTTCAATTCTCATTGTACAAGTCTTTCACCTCCTTGGTTAAGTTAATTCATAAGCATTTTGGTTTTTTTAGGCTGTTTTAAATAGAATTGTTTTCATAGTTTGCTCTTGAGATTGTTCATTGTTTGTGTATAGAAATGCAGTTGATTTTAGTATATCGACTTTGTATCCTGCTACTTTGCCAAATTCATCTATTCTAGCAACTTCATTCTGGAGTCTTCAGGGTTTCTACATATAAGATCATATCATATGCAAAGATAATTTTACTTCTTCCTTTACAATTAGCATGCCTTTGATTTCTTGTTTGCCTAAGTGCTCTGGCTAGGACTTCTAGTATTATATTGAATAGAAGTGGTGAAAGTGGGCATCTTTGCGTTGTTCCTGATCTTTGAGTATGATGTTTGCTGTGGGTTTTTCATAGTGGCTTTCATTATGTGGAGGTAGGTAGTTCCTTCTGTTCCTGTTTGTTGAGTATTTTTATCATGAACGCGTGCTGAATTTTGTCAGATGTTTTTTCTTCATTGACTGAGATGACCATGTGGTTTTTCCTTCATTATGTTGATGTGGCATATTACATTGATTGATTCTTATATGTCGCATCACATCATTGGTGTATAATTCTTTTAATATGCTGCCGAATTCCATTTGCTAGTATTTTGTTGAGGATTTTATCTCAATGGTCATAAGGCTTGTGGATCTGTAGTTTTCTTTTCTTGTAGTGTCTTTGTCTGGCTTGGTATCAGGGTTATGCTGGACTCACAGAGTGAGTTAGGAAATATTCCCTCCTCTTCCATCTTTGGGAAAAGTATGAGAAGGTTTGACAGCTCTTTAAATGTTTGGTAGAATTTACTAGAGAAGCCATCAGGTCCAGGGCTTTATTTATTGGGAGATTTTTGATTAATAGGTCAATCTGCTTATTAGTTATGGGTCTATTCAGATTTTTTCAAGATTTATTCTTGGTAGGTTTTGGGTTTGTAGGAATTTGTCCATCTCATCTAGGTTATCCAGTTTGTTGTGTATAATTGTTAATAGTGCATTGTTACAATCCTTTTTATTTTTGTAGAATCAGTAGTAAGGTCCCCACTTTTATTTTTCATTTAGTAACTTGAGTCATCTCTTTTCTTCTTGGTCCATCTAGCTGAAGGTTTATCAATTTTGTTCATCTTTTCAAAGAACCAACTTTTGGTTTCATTGATTTTTCTTTATTATTTTCCTCTTCTCTATTTTGTTGACCTCTGTGCTAATCTTTTTTTTTTTTTTTTTTTTTTTCTTCCTCCTGCTAACTTTTGCTTTAACTTGCTTTTTTACTAATTCCTTAAGGTGGACTTTTTGGCTGCTGATCTGAGATCTTTCTTCAGGTAGATATTACAGCTGTAAATTTCCATCTGAGCACTGCCTCACTGCATAACCTAAATTTTTCTTTGATCCATTGGTTGTTTAAAAGTGTTTTTTTAAATTTCCACAACTTTGAATTTTCCAGTTTTACTTTTGTTTTTGCTTTCTTATTTTATCCCATTGTGGTCAAAAAAGATACTTAGTATGATATCTACCTTTTAAAATATGTTGAGACTTAATTTGTAAAGTGTCCCACATGCACTTGAAGAATGTGTGCTGTTGCTGTTGGGTAGAGTGCTCTGTGTATATCTGTTAGATCTAGTTGGTTTATTGTGTTAGGCCCTCCATTTCCTTACCTATGTCTGGTGGTTCTATCCCTTAGTGTGAGTGGGATGTTGAAGTCTCTATTATTGTAGAACTGTCTGTTTTTGCTTCTTATGTTTTAGTGGTCATTTCATGTGTAAATATTTATAATTGTTATGTCTTCTTGCTGTATTGAACCTTTTATTAATATATAGTGTCCTTCTTTGTCTGTTGTAACCTTTTTTTGATTTAAAGTCTGTTTTGTGTGAAATTAGTATAGCTACCTTGCTCTCTTTTGGTTCCAATTTGCATGGAATATCTTTTTCCATCCTTTCACTTTCAGCCCATTTGTGTCTTTAGGTCTTAAGTGAGTCTCTTATAGACAGCATATTATAGACGCGTTTTTATCCATTCTGCCAATCGGTGTCTTATGATTGGAGAGTTTAATCTGTGTAAATTTAAAGCCCGATAACTTTTTTGACCCTCATTTCCTGCATTCTTGTTTTTGTGTTTAGTTGATTTTTTGTAGGGAAATGTTTAAGTTCCTTTCCTTTTGTTTATATGCTATAGCAGTTTTCTTTGTGGTTACCACGGAAATTACATTTAACAGCCTAAAGTTATGAGACTCTAATTTGAATTTATAGCAATTTTAGTTTAATAACATATATAAAATCTCTGTTCCTTTACAGCTCCATCTCAATCCTTTTCAATTGCTGATGTTATAAGATTACATCGTCATACATTGTGTGCCCAAAAATATAAATTAAAAATTCTTTTAAATGTATTAGTCTCCTAAATTATGTAGAGAAAAGATTTGGGGTTACAAACTAATTTACAGTAATACTAGCTTTTATACTAATAACTTTTTTTCTTTAAATTTTGGTTTCTTAAATCGTAGAAAAGAAAAAGTACAGTTACAAGCCATTGTAAGCCATAGTACTGGCTCTTACAATTGCCCATGTGTTTACCACAGTTGAGATCTTCTGTTTCTCCATGTGGCTCCAGGTCACTGTCTAGTGTCCTTTCATTTCACCTGCAGGACGCCCTGAGTACTTCTTGCAGGTACAAAGGAGAGTTTTGCTGCATATAGGATTCTCCACTGACAGGTTTTTTTCTTTCTTTTAGCACTTTGACTGTATCAGGTCTTTTGGCCTCCACAATTTCTGATGAGAAATCTGCTGATAACATATTGATGATCCTTTGTGTGCGACAGCTCCCCTCTTTCTTGCTGCTCTCAGGAGTTTCAAAAGTTTGGTTACAGCATGTTTCAGTGTGGCTCTCTGAGTTCATCTGACTTGGAGTTACTGAATATTTATATTCATATCTTTCATCAGATTGAAGGAATACTGGCTAAAAACTTCCCCAGTATTCTCTCTGCTCATTTCTCTCTCCCCTCCTTCTGGGACTCCCATGATGCATATCTTGGTCCACTGGCTGATGTCCCACAGGTCTTTTTAGGCTCTGTTTGGTCTCCAGTCTTTTCACCTCTCTTGTTAATTTCCATTGTCCTGTCTTCTCTCTGCTCAAATCTGCCTTTGAATCCCTGAAGTCAGTTTTTCACTTCAGTGAATGACTTCTCAGCTCCACGTTTTCTTTTTGGTTTCTATCTTTTTATTGATGTTTCCAGTTTGTTCGTACATCATTTTCTTGACTTTCTCCATATTTTCCTTTAGTTCTTTGACCTTCTTTAATAGTTGTTTTAAAGTCTTTATCTAATATATCTGCCAGTAGGTCTCTTTCATGGCCAGTTTCCGTTGATTTGGGTTTTTTTCCCTTTGAATTGTCATACTTTCCTGCTTCTTTGTATGCCTTGTGGTTTTTTGTTGAACACTAGACATTTGAATCTAGTAATATGGTAATTGGAACTCATTTTCTTCTCCTTCTCATAGTTTGCTGTTTTTGTTTCTTTGATTGTTGTAGGCTGTCTCTGTGCCAAAGGTCAGATTGAGGTGTAAACTAAATGTCTTCTTAGGTCTTTTCTGAGCCTCCCATTTCTGTGACCAGAAGCACATCTTTTTTGCCCACCCTGGCTCCCACAAGGTGCTCCATTCACAGCTGCTTGGGTGGAGAATAGGGAAGAGGTAGCTGTTACTGTGCTAAGAGCCAAAATTGACTAAAATTAACCGTAACTTACTGTTCAAGCCTTCAGTAGACTTCAGAGTTCCAAAATAGTTACTTCAGACAGATTCTACAGTACAGCTGTTGTCCAGGTGGGAAGGTAGATCCTGGTTCTTCTGCTCTATCATCTTTCCAGAATCTCAGGACCTTTTTAAGAAAATAGAAATTACTTACGCTTGTGTGCTGACAGGAATGACCTAGTGGAGATGAAAAAGTTGATGCTGTGCCCAAGTAAGCTTGAGTTTGCTGACAAAGGACTGCGTGCTGAGCCTCGATCATCCATCCCATTGTTTCCTGCCAACCTGTTCAGGACAGAAAACATGTTCTGATGTTCTTGGTGATACTAGTTTAAGCTTGAGCCAGAAAGAGCTTTAAAAGCACAGTTTCAGAAGTCTGTCAATCACTGTACCTGGTTTCCTATGCATTTCATCCCATGTTTAACTGCTGGTTATGGTTTCTTGCCTGCAGTGCTACAACTGTGAGGAGGAGGCCATGTACCACTGCTGCTGGAACACATCCTACTGCTCAATCAAGTGTCAGCAGGAGCACTGGCATGCGGAACACAAGCGCACCTGTCGCCGGAAAAGATGAAGGCTGGTTCTTTCTGGAGAATCACTGACGATTATTCTTCTCAGACACAGCGGTTTTTGTTTCCAAGAAGCCAAAATTGTTTAGAATTTGCTTCCCATTTTGCACCAGCCTTTAAACACTTTTCGTGAAGAAATTTTGCACAGTAGTTAAATCTTTTGTTAATGCTCCTCTGGAGTTTTTCAGGGGGTAAAAGTAACATCAGTGGAGGGTATTATTTTAAATAAATTTTAATTGAGAGTTTGTTGCATTTTCAGCAAATTTTAAAACATTTTTAGGTTTTACAGAGATTTTAACCTTTAAACAACAGATCTTTAAAAAACAGCAGGTGAATACAAGTGAGTTTAACAAAGAAACATTTAAAATAGATCTGAATGTAAGAACTACAGAACTGTTTCAGAAATAAAGCATACTACCTTGATGTGAAATTTATTTCTTAACCTTGTTGAGCTGGTTTTGTTCAGCTTAATTTACTGTTTAAAGGCATTATCTATTGGTTATGCCAGTGGGTATATGATTGATTGAATTTAGGGAACAGGGTTGACACAGCAGGTGCTAGTCCTGCATATTTTTTCTTAAATATTTCCCAATTGTGTTTTTCATTATTTCTTTTCAATATATAACTTTTATAACAAATTATTAGCTTTGATCTTGTAGTTTAAAATTGCAGGGAACTGGGGTAATCTTTTACTGAGCTGGATCTTAGAGAAAATGAATATTTAAATTTTAAAGTTTGCACATTTCATCTTTGTCCTAACATGAGTGCTTGTAACAAAATAAACAAAAATAAAATAAAAAGCCAAAAACTACCTTTATCCATACACAAAATTATAGATGAGGCATATAAATTTCTTTAATGCTTCCCTTCCCTCCCCAAATAGCATCTGATTGATTGATTGCCTATTATCTGGTGTCACCTCTTACATTGTAAGTTAATACTGAAAGGAAAGAAAGCACTTAAGTTTCACAGAAGCCGTTATGTTTGTAGTAGTGGGTCATTGCCTACTAATGAACTCCACCACTGTACACAGAATGAAGAATAATGCATGTTAATTTTCTTGTATTAAAGATGCCGTGATTTGTAAAAAGTCTGTATTTTGCGGAATGTCTGGATTAAGAAGCATTACCAATAGGAATGGATCGGTAGTTGAATAATGATTTTTTTATACATAGACATATAAAATACAGCCAGGAAAACTTAAATTACTTTTTACAAAAAAAAAAAACCTCACAATTTATGTTTTTTCAAAGACTGATCTTAGACCAAGTCAAAATAAATTCCCATTTATCATTTATTTTTAAGGTTAGAGAAATAATTTGTAAATATTTATTTAGACCTTTGATATTTATTAAAGCAATTACACACCATGTAAGTGAGAGAATCAGGAGAAAAACCTTTTAAAAAGTTTTCTCCAGGTTTGTCAGGGTCACTCTAAAGAGCCTTCTGTGAAATAATCATCCATCTAGTCCTGATGCTGTTACAGATGGTGGTGACACAAGTTAATCGACAAGCTACTGCCCAGTGGTGCCCAGTGGCTTGTAGGACCTGCCCAGTAGCCCCATTTCAGCACCGTACCTGGATTATGCAGGGACTCGGCGTTCTCGGTCCCTCCTTGTTGCTGTGTGATTTGTCAGTGTTGCCACGGTGCCGTGGTCGGAGCGAGACGACATAACCATGAACACTTAACCTTCTCTGATTGATTGTTTTTCAAGTTTTAAAACTTCGATCCACCCCTATGAGAGCAAGTTATTGTGGAACTATTTTTGGTGTAAAATCATTCCAGAGTGTGTACTATTTACCGATAGCTGCATGAAAGTAAGATTCGTGTTACTTTGGCTTTTTTGTCTCCGTTGACACGGTTGCACATTTCCAAGTTACTACAGCGTGAAAACTGTGTGTTAAAAAAAAAAACAAAATTAAAAAAAGATTGTGGCCTGGTTTTGTAAAAGTTTTAGGTAAAATTACAATTGTTTTAGGAATCATTATTAAAAATTTTCTGCAATCATAAAGCTATATCAAGGTGTTGAGCTTAGCCACTATGCACATTGTAATTATTCATCGTGGCTGTCCAGTTCTATGATGCATTCTGGCATTTTGTAAGCTGCTCTGACTAGCAATATATAGGTTCATTTAATGTGTTAACATTGGTTAATAAATGTATTTAAAAAAACTGCCTTTAATAAATTGTTGATTTAGTCCATTTCCCTAGACTAAAACAAACACAACTGTATCACATGGTAATCATATACTGTGGGCTATCCATTGGTGACTGTTTAACTTTATATAAAATCAGTGTGTTAAAAATAATTTACTTAAACGTTTGTTTAAGTTGAATTTACTTTTACCAGTTGTCAAGTTCAGGTTTGTTTGACTACAAAGCCCCTTTTCTGGGTAAACTTATGCTGGGCTGAACATAAAGATAGATAGAAAATTATTCAATGAACATTTGAAATTAGTCAATATCATCCATTTCAATGCATCTAGAATCACATCCATCATCTCACCTTGCATCACTGCACTCCTCCAACCAACTCACATGATGCCAATCTCAATTCAAGCCAGCATCACCCTCCTGACCAGACTGTAATGTAGTAAGTGGCTCGACCCTCTTCTTTGCCTTCCTCTCTAATTCAGTGGTTCTCAAACCTTTGACATCAGGATCACAAGAGGGCTTGTTCAAACATTGCTGGTCCCTATCCCCAGCATTTTCATTGCCGACAAGTTCCCAAGTGTTGCTGACGAGGGCATCCTTTCATAACCACTGCTTTACTGATGAAAATAAAAACAGACCCTTTCATGAACAATATACATAAAGTTTCAGTATTTTACAGAGTCCTAGGGCCCACCTGTAGACTTCCCACCCCCATAAGGATCCAGGTCCCTCAGGTTAAGAATCCCGGATCCAGTGAGATTAGAGAAGCAAAAATAGAGATAGCAAGAGTCCTGTTACTGTGATCTAGATCAGAGCCTCTCAGATGTTCATGTGCACACAAATCACCTGGGGATCTAGTTAAAATGCAGACTCTGACTTAGATGGTCTGGGGTGGGTGGAGCTGGTGACTCTGCCATTTCTTATAAGCTTCCAAGTGATAACTGCTTGTACTGGCCAGGGATTACACCTGAGAGGCTAGGTCTTAAAGGATATGTAAGTGCTCAGAAGTGTAACTACTACTACCACACTAAATTATAAACTATAAAACAATGCTGTCAAGTGAAATTATGTAACCTGAGGTACCTAAGAAATTAAAATTTTCTAGTAACCATACTAAATATTAAACCATTAAATAACCATATTAAATATTTAACCATATTAAGAAGGAACAGGTTAATTTTAATAATATATCCTACTTAACCTAGTATATCCAAAATATTTCAATATTTAATTAATATAACAATGAGACTTTTTTTTTTTTTTTTTTTTTTTTTTTGCAGTATGCGGGCCTTTCACTGCTGTGGCCTCTCCCATTGTGGAGCACAGGCTCCAGACGCGCAGGCCCAGCGGCCATGGCTCACGGGCCCAGCCGCCATGTGGGATCCTCCCGGACCAGGGCACGAACCCGTGTCCCCTGCATCGGCAGGCGGACTCTCAACCACTGCGCCACCAGGGAAGCCCAATGAGACATTTTATATTCTTGTTTTATACTAAGTCTTCAAATCCCAGTGTGTGTTGCATGCTTTCAGCACATCTCCATTCGGACTAGCCACAGTTTATTCACGTGTGGCTGTGACTACCCATGTTGGACGGAGCAACCTAAAAACAAGAGCTTTGTCTTACCAAGTAAGGGCCCCCATCAGCACCTGACCTGTAGTCAATATGCATTTAGCAAATGTTTAGTAGAGGTCCTCCTTGAAACCTAGGAGCCGACAAGAAAAAAATTAATCAGTTTTCACCAGAATTTGAACTCTCTGAGGGTAGGCTTAGTCTTTCAGAATCTGAGATTTGAGAGCTTAAAAATCTTCCAACAACCTCTAAACTGACATTTCAAGTAGGCAGCCCTGGAAAGTTACCTAAGGATCCCTATGGCTCTACAGGGCATTTTGAAAACCTTTATCTACTCCAACTCCTTACCTCATACTGTAGAGAAAGCCAAGACCCAGAGCTGCTCAAAGTCAGGAACCAGGTTCCTGACATCATACCTCCTGTTCTACAGCCCCATGAAGACAGTCTGTGGCTTAATAAAGTTGTGCAATGATAAATAATCCCTACCTCCAGGAACAGGAAAGAGTATAACTGGAGGTATAGACTGCTAAGGAAATTTAGAGGACAGTGTAAATATTACTCATTCATTTAATAAATACTTGAGCCCCTACAGCATTTGTGTTAGATGCTAAGTGTATGATAATGAGCAGAACAGACATATTTCCTGTCTCTATGTAGCTTATATTCTAGCGAGGGCATCAATCAAATAAGTACAACTTTAATTATAACCCAGAGTTGGGTGCAATGAAGAAAAAATATGGGACTATAGGATACAGAGAAAGCACAACAGGAGGGGAAAGAATTAGGGAAGGCTTAAAAAAACCTGTACAGAAGCTCGAACTTGAAAGGTGAGCAGGAGTTAGCCGGAGAAGAAAGGCATTCCAGAGGATCCAACATTGATTTTGGGTGATTCATTTTTTTCCTTCATAGTTTTACTATGAACATAACTTTTAAAACCAGGAAAAAAAGTTACAGAAGAAACAAAATTCTTGGCTAGAGCGGCCTGCAGGGTTAAAGGTTACAGGAGAGTCATTTTTTTAAGCAATGAGAGAGATTTGACATGGTTAAGAAAGCCATCAGACAGGAAGCAGGAATGAGGGTGATGCCACGAGAGAACAACTAGAGGGTAACCTCACAGTGACTGCGGAAGACGAGATGGTTCAAAACGACAGATGATAAAGAAGTGAAGATGAGAGAAGCCTACTCTTGAAAACTGCTCGTGAATGGGAGGGAAATTATATTTAGGACAAAAAGAGGCATAAACAAGTGATATCAGCATCACGGTGGTGTAGGGTGTTCCTCCTTTTGTCCCTTTTCAACAAAGAATTAGGGCATCTTTCATGAACACAAGCACCTCGGTGGTTGCTGTGGAACCAGCACCATATGCCAGGGGACCTGTAAGGGGTCTTGCCCACCTCTGCACCTGGTAATAGGGCGAGGGTTAGACCTTGATATGGGCTGTGGAGCCCATGGGGCAGTAAACTCTCCTGACCCTTCTGGCTGCAGTTGGGAAAAAACCTGGAGAGTGTTGACCTGGGCAGACACCCACAGAAGATCGAGAAGTTGCAGAAACCCAGCCTTTCCTAGGGGAGATTCCAGCATGTCATTGGAGAGGGAGAAAGTTTGGATGCAGTGGATCTAGAAGGACTTTCTCAGCACTGCACCCCCCCCTCCCCGCCCCAAGGAATCACTGCATACAGAGGATCTATCTGACAGTGGTGACCTCTTTCACAAGAGACAAGGAGAGCAATGAGTGAGTACCTAGTTAGCCAGGTACTGGGAAGCAGTACCTGGGAAGCAGCTGGAGAACCTGTTTCTCTCCAGCAGCACCCAGAGTACTGAAGCAGGACTTCCATGACTGCTAAGAGGGAGGAGATCAGGAAAGAAGCAGATAAAAACTATCGAAGGTCTTTAAAGGGATGCAGTTCCTGCTAACTGAACTCAGCAAGAAGTTCACCCATGAGCCTCTGGGAGTGCCACTCCTGGGGATCCTCTTACCAGGTCCATGGGCATCCCCAGTGCCCTAAGAGCTAAGCCCACACTTTCCCCCACTCTGCAGCCAGCATCTTGTGCATGGCTCCTGAGCGCAGCAGCAAAAGCAAGCTCCAGTAGACAGAGCGTGTGATCAGAGAACTGGCCAGGGTCTGTGGGCAAAGGAGAAGCCAGAAACTTGGGCTGTAGCATCACCTTCTTGAAAACAAAGAAGCCAGTGGCCAGTCTGGGGAGTTGTAAGAATGAAAAAAGATACAAAAGGTTTAAAAGTTTGCCACAAAAGGGAACAAGCAGAGTGAAACAAGGGTACCCAGAAAAAGGCAGAATTAATGACAATACCAACAAACAGAATGTCCCATTTGAAGACAACTAGCAAAGATTTGAGGAGGTGTCTGCTACTTCAAATGCAACAGCAGCAACACAAAACTACAAGGAACATGAAAAATCAAGGAACCAGGGCTTCCCTGGTGGTGCAGTGGTTGAGAGTCCGCCTGCCAATGCAGGGGACACGGGTTCGTGCCCCAGGTCTGGGAAGATCCCACATGCCGCGGAGTGGCTAAGCCCGTGAGCCATGGCCGCTGAGCCTGCGTGCCCGGAGCCTGGGCTCCGCAACGGGAGAGGCCACAACAGTGAGAGGCCTGTGTACCGCAAAAACAAACAAACAAAAAACAAAACAAAAAATCAAGGAACCATGTCATCGTTAAAAGATAATAATTCTCCAATAACCAAGCTTAATGTCATGGAATTTTGTGATCTAGTTGATAAAGAATTCAAAATAGCTGTTTTGAAGAAACTCAACAAACTATAAGAAAGCTCAGAACGACAATTCAATGAAATCATGAAAAGAAAAATACTGGTTCAAAATGATATTTACCAAAGAAATAGAAATTATAAAAAAGAACCAAGGAGAAATTCTGGAGCTGAATAAGTCAATGAATGAAATGAAAAATGCAGCAGAGAGCATCTGCAGTGGAGTCCAGCAAAGGGGAGACAGAATAAGTGTGTTAGGTGATGGGAATTTGAAATAATTCAGTTAGAGGAGAACAAAGAAAAAGAGAAAGAATGAAAAAGAGTGAAGAAAACCTACATGACCTGTAGGATTCCATCACAAGAATAAATAGAATAATTGGGGTTTCAGAAGGAGGAGAAGGAGAAGGGGGCAGAAAGTTTATCTAAAGAAATAATAGTTGAGAACTTCCCAAACCTGGGGAGGGAATGAACTGGAAGTCTAAATTCACAAAGTTAATAGATCACCCTATTTTCTCAGCGCAAAAAAGACCTTCTTCAAGGCACATTATAACAAAACTATCAAAATCAAAGATAAAGAATCCTAAAAGCAGACAAAGGAAAAAAAGACTATAATCTACAAAGGAATCCTCATTAAGCTATCAGCAGAAACCTTATTGGTCAGGAGAGAGTGGAATAACATATTCAGAGTTTTGGGAAAAAAAAAACAACGTTGCCAGCCAAAAATGCTCTCTCAGGCCAAGTTACCCCTCAGATATGAAGGAAAAATAAAGATCTTTGTAGACAAACAAAAGCAGAGGGAGTTCATCATCCTAGATCTGCACTTCAAGAAATGCTGAAAAGAGTCCCTCCAGCTGAAATGAAAAGATGCTAATCAGTGACATGAAAACATAAGAAAATATACAACATACTGGTTAAGGCAAATACATAGTCAGACTTAGAAAACTCTAATTCTGTAATAGGATGGTATGTTAATCATTTAACTGTAGTGTAAAGATAAAAGGAAAGGTATTTAAATATAGATACTACAATTTGTTACTGCATACACAATATAAAAGAGTTAAATAATGATACACAAAATTTTAAAAGGGGGAGTCAATAAGTGAAGATTTTATAGCTGATCAAAGTTAAGTTGCTATCAACTTAAAATGGACTGTTTTATCTATGAGAGTTCTTATGTAAACCTCACGGGAATCACAAAGCAAAAACCTAGAGTAGATTAAAAAGGGGGAAACAGAGAACCACCACAAAAAAATCACAAATTTACAAAGGTGGGCAGAAACAGAGGGAAAGGAAACATTGGAAATGCAAAACAACCAGAAAATAATTAGTAGGATGACATTAGCAAGTCCTTGATGCTAAATGTAAATGGGTTGAATTCACCAATCAAAAGCTAGAGTGGCTAGATGGATTGAAAAAAAAAAAAAGCCACACAAGACCCAACAATATGCTGCCCACAAAAGACCCACTTCAGGTTTAAAGACACATAAGCTCAAAGTGAAGGGATAGAAAAAGATATTGCATGCAAGTGGAAAGCAAAAAAAAAGAGCAGGAATAGCTATACTTATATCAGACAAAACAGACTTTAAGCCAAAAACAGTAATAAGAAAGAAAGTCAATATTTAATGATAAAGGGGTCAATTCATCAGGAAGATAAAAACAACTTTAAAATATAAGATATATATGCATCCAACATCACAGCACCTAAATATATTAAGCAATAGTAAGAGAACTGAAGGGAAAAATGGAAAAAAATACAATAGTTGGGGGATCCAATACCCCACATTCAGCAATTGTTAGATTATCTGGACAGAAAATACCAGGAAATGTTGAGTTTGAAACATACATTAGACTGAACTGAACTAATGGGCGTTTATAGACATTCCATCCAACAGAAGGAGAACACACATTCTTCTCAAGTGCATACAGAACATTCTCCAGGACAGATCATATGATATGACACAAAAAATGTCTCAGCAAATTTAAAAGATTGAAATCATAGCAAGTATCTTTTCTAACCACAATGATATGAAACTAGATATCAATAACAGAGGAATGCTGAAAAATCTACAAATATGTGGAAATTAACACACTCCAGAATCACCAATGGGTCAAAGAAGAAATCAAAAGAGAAATGAGAAAATACAGCAAAACAAATGAAAATGGAAACAAAACATACCAAAACCTATGGGATGCTGCAAATGCAGTTCTGAGAGGGAATTTTATACCAATAAATGCATATATTAAGAAAATGGGAAGATCTCAAATAAACAACATAACTTTACACCTCAAGGAACTAGAAAAAGAAGGAAAAATGAACCCCAAACTTAGTGAAAGGAAATAAAGATCAGAGCTGTAATAAATGAAATAGAGACAAGAAAAACAATAGAAAAAAAATCAATGAAACTCAGAGCTGTTTTTTTGAAAAGATAAACAAAATTTACAAATCTTTATTGAGACTAACAAGAAAAAGAGAATGAATACACAAATAAATAAAATCAAAAATGAAAGGGAAGAGGTTACAACTGGTACTACAGAAATACAAAGGATCATGAAACTATCATAAACAATTATACACCAGTAAATTAGATAACTCAGAAGAAGTGGATAAACTCCTAGAAACATACAACCTGTCAAGACTGAATCAGGAATAAATAGAGAATCTGAACAGACTAGTAACGAGTAAGGAGATTGAATCAATAGTCAACACTGAAGCAGATTCACAGATATAGAGAACAAACTAGTGGTTACCAGTAGGGAGAGCAAAGGGGGGAAAAGGGTTATTATGGGATACATGAAATCATGTGTATAAAACTTTTGAAAACTGTAAAGCATTATAGAATTTAAAGAATCTTTCATTCAACAAGAAAAAAGAAAGAAAAAGAAAAAAACAATTCTAAAATTTGTCTGGAACCACAAAGACCCTTAATAGCCAAAGCAATCTTAAGAAAGAATAACAAAGACAGAGGTATCACACTTCCTGATTTCAATCTATATTACAAAGTTAGAGTAATTTAAAAAGTATGGTGCTATCATTAAAAGAGACATAGAGAGGTCAATTGAACAGACTAGATAGCCCAGAAATACCCACCTCCCCCATTTACGGTCAACCAATATTTGACTAGAGAGCCAAGAACACTCAATGGGAAAAGGACAGTCTCTTCCACAAATGGAGCTGGGAAAGCTTGAATAACCACACAAAGAGTAATGAAATTGGACCCCTATCTTACACTACTTACATAAATTAACTTGTAGTGGATTAAAGACGTAAGCATGAGACCTGATGATAAAACTCCTAGAAGAAAACATAGGAAAGAAACTCCTTAACATTAATTTTGGCAATGATTTTCTAGCTATGACACCAAATGCACAAGCAACAAAAGCAAAATTCAACAAGTGGGACTACATCAAACTAAAAAGCTTCTGCACAGCAAAAGAGCCAATATAAAATGAAAAGGCAAACTATGAAATAGGGAAAAATATATGCAAAACACATATTGGATAAGGATTTAATATCCAAAATATAAACAACTCATACAACTCAATAACATAAAAGCAAACAATCTGATTTAAAAATGAGCAGAGGAACCAAATAAAAATTTTTTTCAAAGACATGCAGGTGGCTGGCTAACAGGTACATGAAAACATGCTCAACATCATCAGTCACCAGGAAATGCAAATCAAAACCACAATGAAATGTCACCTCACACCGTTAGAATGGCCATCATCAAAAAGACACAAGAGAAATTCTCCATTGAAACTTCTCACAGGAAGATGGCGGAAGAGTAAGATGCGGAGATCACCTTCCTCCCCACAGATACACCAGAAATACAGCTACACGTGGAACAACTCCCACAGAACACCTACTGAACGCTGGCAGAAGACCTCAGACCTCCCAAAAGGCAAGAAACTCCCCACGTACCCGGGTAGGGCAAAGCGGAGAGATTCCCGCACAGAGGAGCGGTGCCGAGCGGCACTCACCAGCCCGAGAGGCTTGTCTGCTCGCCCGCCGGGGCGGGCGGCGCTGGAAGCTGAGGCTTGGGCTTCGGTCAGAGCGCAGGGAGATGACTGGGGCTGGCGGCGAGAACTCAGCCTGAAGGGGGCTAATGCGCCAGAGCTAGCCGGGAGGGAGTCCGGGAAAACTCTGGAGCTGCTGAAGAGGCAAGAGACTTTTTCTTCCCTCTTGGTTTCCTGGTGCGCGAGGAGAGGGGATTAAGAGCGCTGCTTAAAGGGGCTCCAGAGACGGGCGCGAGTCGCGGCTGAAAGCGCGGAGCCCAGTGACGGGCGTGGGACACTGGGGCTGCTGCTGCCGCCGCCAAGAGGCCTGTGTGCGAGCGCAGGTCACTGTCCACGCCCCCTTTCCGGGGAGCCTGTGCAGCCCGTCACTGCCAGGGTCCCGGGTTCCAGGGACGGCTTCCCTGGGAGAACGCACGGCGCGCCTCAGGCCGGTGCAACGTCACGCCGGCCTCTGCCGCTGCAGGCTCCCCCCGCACTCCGTGCCCCTCCCTCCCCCACAGCCTGAGTGAGCCAGAGTCCCCGAAGCGGCTGCTCCTTTAACCCTGTCCTGTCTGAGCAAAGAACAGACGCCCTCCGGCGACCTACACGCAGAGGCGGGGCTAAATCCAAAGCTGAGACCCGGGAGCTGTGAGAACAAAGAAGAGAAAGGGAAATCTCGCCCAGCAGCCTTAGAAGCAGCGGATTAAAGCTCCACAATCAACTTGATGTACCCTGCATCTGTGGAATACACGAATAGACAACAAATCATCCCAAATTGAGGAGCCAGGAGTCAGTGCTGTGCCTCTGAGGTGGGAGAGCCAACTTCAGGACACTGGTCCACAAGAGACCTCACAGCTCCACATAATATCAAACGGCAGAAATCTTCCAGAGATCTCCATCTCAACACCAGCACCCAGCTTCACTCAACGACCAGCAAGCTACAGTGCTGGACACCCTATGCCAAACAACCAGCAAGACAGGAACACAACGCCACCCATTAGCAGAGAGGCTGCCTAAAATCATAAAAAGTCCGCAGACACCCCAAAACACACCACCAGACCTGGACCTGCCCACCAGAAAGACAAGATCCAGCCTCATCCACCAGAACACAGGCACTAGTCCCCTCCACCAGGAAGCCTACACAACCCACTAAACCAACCTTAGCCACTGGGGACAGACACCAAAAACAACGGGAACTACGAACCTGCAGCCTGCAAAAAGGAGACCCCAAACACAGTAACATAAGCAAAATGAGAAGACAGAAAAACACACAGCAGGAGAAGGAGCAAGATAAAAACCCACCAGACCTAACAAATGAAGAGGTAATAGGCAGTCTACCTGAAAAAGAATTCAGAATAATGATAGTAAAGATGATCCAAGATTCTATTTCCAAGATCCAAAATCTTGGAAATAGAATAGACAAAATGCAAGAAACAGTTAACAAGGACCTAGAAGAACTAAAGATGAATCAAGCATCGATTAAAAACACAATAAATGAAATGAAAAATACTCTAGATGGGATCAATAGCAGAATAACTGAGGCAGAAGAACGGATAAGTGAGGTGGAAGATAAAATAGTGGAAATAACTGCTGCAGAGCAAAATAAAGAAAAAAGAATGAAAAGAACAGAGGACAGTCTCAGAGACCTCTGGAACAACATTAAATGCACCAACATTCGAATTATAGGGGTTCCAGAAGAAGAAGAGAAAAAGAAAGGGACTGAGAAAATATCTGAAGAGATTATAATTGAAAACTTCCCTAATATGGGAAAGGAAATAGTTAATCAAGTCCAGGAGGCACAGAGAGTCCCATACAGAATAAATCCAAGGAGAAATACGCCAAGACACACATTAATCAAACTGTCAAAAATTAAACACAAAGAAATCATATTAAAAGCAGCAAGGGAAAAACAACAAATAACACACAAGGGAATTCCCATCAGGATAACAGCTGATCTCTCAGCAGAAACCCTACAAGCCAGAAGGGAGTGGGGACATAATTAAAGTGATGAAGGAGAAAAACCTGCAACCAAGATTACCCAGCAAGGATCTCATTCAGATTTGATGGAGAAATTAAAACCTTTGCAGACAAGCAAAAGCTGAGAGAGTTCAGCACCACCAAACCAGCTTTACAACAAATGCTAAAGGAACTTCTCTAGGCAAGAAACACAACAGAAGGAAAAGACCTACAATAACGAACCCAAAACAATTAAGGAAATGGGAATAGGAACATACATATCAATAATTACCTTAAATGTAAATGGACTAAATGCTCCCACCAAAAGACACAGATTGGCTGAATGGATACAAATATAAGACCCATATATATGCTGTCTACAAGAGACCCACTTCAGACCTAGAGACACATACAGACTGAAAGTAAGGGGATGGAAAAAGATATTCCATGCAAATGGAAACCAAAAGAAAGCTGGAGTAGCAATTCTTATATCAGACAAAATAGACTTTAAAATAAAGACTATTAGAAGAGACAAAGAAGGACACTACATAATGATCAAGGGATCGATCCAAGAAGAAGATATAACAATTGTAAATATTTATGCACCCAACATAGGAGCACCTCAATACATAAGGCAAACACTAACAGCCATAAAAGGAGAAATCGACAGTAACACACTCATAGTAGGGGACTTTAACACCCCACTTTCACCAATGGACAGATCATCCAAAATGAAAATAAATAAGGAAACACAAGCTTTAAATAATACATTAAACAAGATGGACTTAATTGATATTTATAGGACATTCCATCCAAAAACAACACGATACACATTTTCTCAAGTGCCCATGGAACATTCTCCAGGATAGATCATATCTTGGGTCACAAATCAAGCCTTGGTAAATTTAAGAAAATTGAAATTGTATCAAGTATCTTTTCTGACCACAATGCTATAAGACTAGATATCAATTACAGGAAAAGAGCTGCAAAAAATACAAACACATGGAGGCTAAACAATACACTACTTAATAACGAAGTGATCACTGAAGAAATCAGAAAGGAAATTAAAAAATACCTAGAAACAAATGACAATGGAGACACGACGACCCAAAACCTATGGGACGCAGCAAATGCAGTTCTAAGAGGGAAGTTTATAGCAATACAATCCTACCTTAAGAAACAGGAAACATCTCGAATAAACAACCTAACCTTGCACCTAAAGCAATTAGAGAAAGAAGAACAAAAACATCCCAAAGTTAGCAGAAGGAAAGAAATCATAAAAATCAGATCAGAAATAAATGAAAAAGAAATGAAGGAAACGATAGCAAAGATCAATAAAACTAAAAGCTGGTTCTTTGAGAAGATAAACAAAATTGATAAACCATTAGCCAGACTCATCAAGAAAAAAAGGGAGAAGACTCAAATCAATAGAATAAGAAATGAAAAAGGAGAAGTAACAACTGACACTGCAGAAATACAAAAGATCATGAGAGATTACTACAAGCAACTCTATGCCAATAAAATGGACAACCTGGAAGAAATGGACAAATTCTTAGAAATGCACAACCTGCCAAGACTGAATCAGGAAGAAATAGAAAATATGAACAGACCAATCACAAGCACTGAAATTGAAACTGTGATAAAAAATCTTCCAACAAACAAAAGCCCAGGACCAGACGGCTTCACAGGCGAATTCTACCAAGCATTTAGAGAAGAGCTAACACCTATCCTTCTCAAACTCTTCCAAAATATAGCAGAGGGAGGAACACTCCCAAACTCATTCTACAAGGCCACCCTCACCTTGATACCAAAACCAGGCAAGGATGTCACAAAGAAAGAAAACTACAGGCCAATATCACTGATGAACATAGATGCAAAAATCCTCAACGAAATACTAGCAAACAGAATCCAACAGCACATTAAAAGGATCATACACCATGATCAAGTGGGGTTTATTCCAGGAATGCAAGGATTCTTCAATATATGCAAATCAATCAACGTGATACACCATATTAACAAATTGAAGGAGAAAAACCATATGATCATCTCAATAGATGCAGAGAAAGCTTTCGACAAAATTCAACACCCATTTATGATAAAAACCCTGCAGAAAGTAGGCATAGAGGGAACTTTCCTCAACATAATAAAGGCCATATATGACAAACCCACAGCCAGCATCATCCTCAATGGTGAAAAACTGAAACCATTTCCACTAAGATCAGAAACAAGACAAGGTTGCCCACTCTCACCACTCTTATTCAACATAGTTTTGGAAGTTTTAGCCACAGCAATCAGAGAAGAAAAGGAAATAAAAGGAATCCAAATCAGAAAAGAAGAAGTAAAGCTGTCACTGTTTGCGGATGACATGATACTATACATAGAGAATCCTAAAGGTGCTACCAGAAAACTACTAGAGCTAATCAATGAATTTGGTAAAGTAGCAGGATACAAAATTAATGCACAGAAATCTCTGGCATTCCTATATACTAATGATGAAAAATCTGAAAGTGAAATCAAGGAAACACTCCCATTTACCATTGCAACAAAAAGAATAAAATATCTAGGAATAAACCTACCTAAGGAGACAAAAGACCTGTATGCAGAAAATTATAAGACACTGATGAAAGAAATTAAAGATGATACAAACAGATGGAGAGATGTACCATGTTCCTGGATTGGAAGAATCAACATTGTGAAAATGACTCTACTACCCAAAGCAATCTACAGATTCAATGCAATCCCTATCAAACTACCACTGGCATTTTTCACAGAACTAGAACAAAAAATTTCACAATTTGTATGGAAACACAAAAGACACCGAATAGCCAAAGCAATCTTGAGAACGAAAAATGGAGCTGGAGGAATCAGGCTCCTTGACTTCAGACTATACTACAAAGCTACAGTAATCAAGACAGTATGGTACTGGCACAAAAACAGAAAGATAGATCAGTGGAACAGGATAGAAAGCCCAGAGATAAACCCACGCACATATGGTCACCTTATCTTTGATAAAGGAGGCAGGAACGTACAGTGGAGAAAGGACAGTCTCTTCAATAAGTGGTGCTGGGAAAACTGGATAGGGACATGTAAAAGTATGAGATTAGATCACTCCCTAACACCATACACTAAAATAAGCTCAAAATGGATTAAAGACCTAAATATAAGGCCAGACACTATCAAACTCTTAGAGGAAAACATAGGCAGAACACTCTATGACATAAATCACAGCAAGATCCTTTTTGACCCACCTCCTAGAGAAATGGAAATAAAGACAAAAATAAACACATGGGACCTAATGAAACTTAAAAGCTTTTGCACAGCAAAGGAAACCATAAACAAGACCAAAAGACAACCCTCAGAATGGGAGAAAATATTTGCAAATGAAGCAACTGACAAAGGATTCATCTCCAAAATTTATAAGCAGCTCATGCAGCTCAATAACAAAAAAACAAACAACCCAATCCAAAAATGGGCAGAAGACCTAAATAGACATTTCTCCACAGAAGATATACAGACTGCCAACAAACACATGAAAGGATGCTCAACATCTTTACTCATTAGAGAAATGCAAATCAAAACTACAATGAGATATCATCTCACACCAGTCAGAATGGCCATCATCAAACAATCTAGAAACAATAAATGCTGGAGAGGGTGTGGAAAAAAGGGAACACTCTTGCACTGCTGGTGGGAATGTGAATTGGTACAGCCACTATGGAGAACGGTATGGAGGTTCCTTAAAAAACTACAAATAGAACTACCATATGACCCAGCAATCCCACTACTGGGCATATACCCTGAGAAAACCATAATTCAAAAAGAGTCATGTACCAAAATGTTCATAGCAGCCCTATTTACAATAGCCCGGAGATGGAAACAACCTAAGTGTCCATCATCGGATGAATGGATAAAGAAGATGTGGCACATATACACAATGGAATATTACTCAGCCATAAAAAGAAACGAAATTGAGCTATTTGTAATGAGGTGGATGGACCTAGAGTCTGTCATACAGAGTGAAGTAAGTCAAAAAGAGAAAGACAAATACTGTATGCTGACACATATATATGGAATTTAAGGAAAAAAATGTCATGAAGAACATAGTGGTAAGACAGGAATAAAGACACAGATCTACTAGAGAATGGACTTGAGGATATGGGGAGGGGGAAGGGTAAGCTGTGACAAAGCGAAAGAGCGGCATGGACATA
The DNA here is from genome assembly GCF_949752795.1 of Hyperoodon ampullatus. Lineage (NCBI taxonomy): Eukaryota > Metazoa > Chordata > Mammalia > Artiodactyla > Ziphiidae > Hyperoodon > Hyperoodon ampullatus. Next base: position 29,701,960 of record NC_136916.1, on the reverse strand, counting down.
TATACACTGCCAAACATAAGGTAGATAGCTAGTGGGAAGCAGCCGCATAGCACAGGGAGATCAGCTCGGTGCTTTGTGACTGCCTGGAGGGGTGGGATAGGGAGGGTGGGAGGGAGACGCAAAAGGGAGGGCATATGGGAACATATGTATATGTATAACTGATTAAATTTGTTATAAAGCAACCCCCCCCCCCCAAAAAAAAACTTCTCACTAAAGTAAAAGTTTAAAAGCACTAAAAAAAAAAAAAAAAGTAAGACACAAGAAAACAAGTGTTGTCCAGGATGTGGAGAAAGGGAAAACTTATGTACTGTTGTTGGAAATGTAAATTGGTTTAGCTGCTATGGAAAACAATAGGGAGGTTCCCCCAAAATTAAAAATAGAACTACCATCTGATCCAGCAACTCCACTCCTGGATATATAGCCAAAGGAAGTGAAAACAGGATATCAAAGAGATATATGCATTCCCATGCTTACTGCAGTATTCACAACAGCCAAGATATGGAAACTACCTAGGTGTCTGTCAGTGGATGATGGATGGATAAAGAAGTTGTGGTACTTAGTACACAGTGCAATATTATTTAGCCATGAGAAAGAAGGAAATGCTGACATTTGTGACAACATGGATGGACCTTGCGGTCATTATGCTAAGTGAGATAAGTCAGACAGAGAAAGACAAATACTGCATGATCTCATTTAAATGTGGAATCTAAAAGAGCCAAACTCATAAAAACAGACAGTAGAATGGTGGTCACCAGGGACTGAGGGGTGGGGGAATTGGGAAAAAACTTGCAACCAATAGGCAAATAAGTTTTGGAAAACTAGTACTCAACATAGTGATTACAGACAACAATACTATATTTTAAACTTTTGCTAAGAGACTAGGTCTTAATTTCCACCACAAACAATTATGTGATGTGACGGAGGTGTTAGCTAACACTACAGTGGTACTCATATTGCAATATATAGATGTACTAAATCAACATGTACACCTTAAACTTATACCATGTTATATGCCAATTATATCTCAATAAAAATAAATTTTAAAAAAGAAGAATACATTTATAATTTAACAAGGAGAGCTGATTGAGAGAGGGAGCAAAGGTGTGAGTCTTTTACAATGTAGAATTTTTTAAAATTATCTTTTGTTTAGCTCTTTCTGGTGGTTCAAAAATAATTATTAGATAGCAATTATGATCATAGTATAACATCTGACTATAGACTGTGGTCCAAATTCTATTATTTATGGAATATAACTTCATAAGAGTTTCTGTATATTCACCACATAGCTCTTTTTTTCTTTATTCTTTTAGCCAAAGAACTTTTATTCCACTGAACCAACTATCTTAAAAAAAGTTTTTTTTGCATTTAAAAATATTTTTAGAACAGTTTTAGTTTTACAACAAAATTGAGAAGCAGGGACCAAGATTTCCCATATGTCCCCTTCCACCACACATACACAGCCTCACCCATTATAGACATCACTCACCAGAAGTTTTTAAAATTTTTTACCAAGGATGAGCCTACATGAACACATTAATCACCTAAAGTTCGTAGTTGACATCAGAGTTCACTCTTGGTGTTGTACATTCTAAGGGTTTGCACAAATGTGTAATGACATATATCCATCATAGTATCATATAGAATGTTTTCATTATCCTAAAAATCCTCTGTGCTCTGTCTAGTCATCTCTCCCCACCACCATCCCTGGCAACCACTAATCTTAAAATTGTCTCCATAGATTTGTCTTTTACTGAATGTCATATTGGTGGAATCATACAGTATTTAGCTTTTTCTGATTGGCTTCTTGCACTTCGTAATTTATCATTTAAGGTTCTTCCATGTCTTCTCATTATCTGAGAACTTATTTCTTTAGCACTGAATAATATTCCACTGTCTGGATATACTTCAGTTTATTTATCCACTCACCTACTGAAGGCAACTATGAAGCAAGCTGCTATAAACACCTGTGTGGAGGTTTTTGTATGGACATAAGTTTTCCTTTGGGTAAACACCAAGGAACGTGATTGTTGGATTGTATGGTAAGAGTACGTTTCACTTCGTAAGAAACTACCAAATTGTCTTCCAAAGCGGTTGCATCATTTTGCATTCCCACCAGCAACGTATGAGAGTTTCTGTTGCTTCACATCCTCGCTGGCATTTGGTGTTATCAGTGCTTTGGTTTTTGATCATTCTAAGTAAGTTGTGTAGTGTTATCTCATTGCTGTTTTAATTTTCATTTTCCTGATGAAATATGATGTGGAACATCTTTTCATATGCTTAATTGCCATCTGTATATCTTCTTTGGTGGCATATCTAATCAGGCCATTGGCCCTCTTTTTATTTGGGTTGTCCATTTTCTTATTGTTGATTTTTAATAATTCTTTGTATATTTTAGATAAGAGTCCTTTATCAGATGTGCCTTTTGCAAATATTTTCTCCCAGTCTGTGGCTTGTCATTTCATTCTCTTAACACTGTCTTTCACAGAGAAGTTTTTAATTTTAATGAAGTCCAGTTTATCAATTTTTTTTCATGGATCATGCCTTTAATGTTATATCTAAAAAGGCATCACCATACTGAAGATCATCTACGTTTTCCCTTATGTTATCTTTTAGGAGTTTTACAGTTTTGTGTTTTACACTTTGGTGTAAGATCATTTTGAGTTAATTTTAGTGAAGGGTGTTAAGGTCTGTGTCTAGATTCATATTTTTGCATGTGGATGTCTAGTCATTTCAGCACCATTTGTTGAAGATACTATCTTTGCTCCATTGTATTGCTTTTGTTCCTTTGTAAAAGATCAGTTGGCTATATTTATGAGGACCTATTTCTTGCCTATCTACTCTGTCCCACTGATTTATTATCTATTCTTTTTCCAATACCACACTGTCATGATTACCAAGGCTTTACAGTAAGTCTTAAAGTCAAGGTGCATAAGTCCCCCGAATTTGCTCTTTTCCTTCAATATTGTGTTGGCTGTTCTAGGTCTTATGACTCTCCATATAAATTTTAGAATCAGTTTGTCAGTATCTACAAAATAATTTGCTGGGATCTTATTGGGATTGCATTGAGTCAAGGTAGGAGGAATTGACATCTTGATAATATTAGGTCTTCCTACCCATGAATAAGGAATATCTCTCCATGTATTCTTTGATTTTGTTCATCAGAGTTGTGTAGTTCTCATGTAGTTTTTATATGTATTTTAGATTTATACCTAAGTATTTCATTTTGGGAGTGCTAAAGTAAATGGCATTGTGCTTTTAATTTCAAATTCCACTTGCTCATTACTGGTATATAGGAAAATGATTGGCTTTTGTATGTTAACCTTGTATCCTGCAACCACCTTCCTGTAGTCACTTATTAGGCCCAGGGGTTGTTTCATTGATTCTTTTGGATTTTCTCCATAGACAATCATGTCATCTACACACAAAGCAGTTTTATGTCTTCCTTCCTAATCTATGTATCTTTTATTACCTTTTCTTGCGTTGTTGCATTAGCAAGTACTTCCAGTACAACGTTGAAAAGGAGTGGTGAGAGGGGAATGTCTCTGCATTGTGCCTAATCTTAGTGGGAAAGCTTTGAGTTTCTCACCATAAAGTATGATTTCAGCTGTAGGTTTTTTGTAGATGTTCTTTATCAAGTTGAAGAAATTATCCTCTGTTCCTAGTTTACTAACAACAAGAGCATCAACAAAGTAGCAATACTGTCTTCAAATCTATGAACATAGAATGCATTTTCTTTTACTTATATCTTGTTTAATTTCTTTCAGCAATGCTTTATAGTTTTCATTATACCCAAAGTGATCTACAGATCCAATGTAATACCTATCCAAATTCCAAAGACGTTTTTCCACAAAAAGAAAACCCCATCCTAAAATTCAAATGAAATCTTAAAGGACCTCAAATACCCAAAACAACCTTGAAAAATAAGATTAAAGTGGAAGGATTCGCACTTCCTGATTTTAAAACCTACTACAAAGCTACAGTAATCAAAATGACATGGTATTGACATAATACTGACATAGGAATCACATAGAGACCCCGGTAATCAACCCTAGCATATATTTTCAAATAGTTTTTGCCAATGGTGTCAAGACCATTCAATGCAGATAGGACAGGTTTTTCAACAAATGGTGCTAGAAAATGATATCCACATGCAAAAGAATGAAGTTGGAGCCTTGCCAACACCATATACAAAAAATACCTCAAAATGGATCAAAGACCTCAACATAAGCCCTAACTCTATAAAACTCTTAGAAGAAAACATAGGGCCCAAACTTCCCATATTAGATTTGACAATGACTTCTTAAATATGACACCAAAGGCACAGGCAACCAAAAAAACAAGTAGAAAAACTTGGCTTCATGAAAATTTTTAAAATTTTGTGCATTGAAAGACACTCTCTACAGAAGGCAACCCACAGAATGGGAGAATATATCTGCAAACCATGTATCTGATAAGAGATTTATATCCAGAATACACAGAGAACTCCTAAAACTCAAAACAAACAAACAATTCAAAAATGGGCAAAAGGGGGCTTCCCTGGTGGCGCAGTGGTTGGGAGTCCGCCTGCCGATGCAGGGGACACGGGTTCGTACCCCGGTCTGGGAAGATCCCACATGCCGTGGAGCAGCTGGGCCCGTGAGCCATGGCCGCTGAGCCTGCGCATCCGGAGCCTATGCTCCGCAACAGGAGAGGCCACAATAGTGAGAGGCCCGCGTACTGCAAAAAAAAAAAAGAAAAAAGAAAAAAAAATGGGCAAAGGACTTGAACAGACATATCTCCAATGAAGAGCTACAGACTGTCAATAATCAAATGAAAAGATATTCAACATCACTAGCTACTGGGGAAATGCAAATCAAACCTATGAGATACAACCTTACATCTATTAGAATGGCTACTATCAAAACAAAACAAAAGAGAAAATAAGTGTTGGTAAGGATGTGGAGAAATCAGAACTCTTGTGCACTGTTGGTGGGAATGTAAAATGGTGCAGCCACTGTGGAAAACAGTATGGCGGTTCCCCCTAAAAATTAAAAACAGAATTTTCATATGACCCAGCAATTCCTCTCTGGGTATAAACCCAAAAGAACTGAAAGCAGTGTCTTGAAGAGATATTTGTACACCCATGTTCACAGCAGCATTATTCAACAATAGCTAAAACATGTAAGCAACCCAAATGTCCATCAATAACCGAATGAGTAACAAAAGGCAGTTAGACGTCAGAGACATCCGAGTAGTGTCAGTCACGGTAGATAGGGAGCAATGCCCCAGTAACAGACCCTGAGTTCCTGAAGCTCAAAATTTCAACTCTGAAGGCCAACGGGACATCCAGAAACCAGGCAGCAAGGCATGTCTTTGAGAGATCAGAAGACAAAGGTCACTGCATGGATCCAAAGACCCCTCGCCTTTATCCACCTGCAGAAGACACACTTCTCCCCCTACTCTAAAAACCCTTGAGGGGAAGAGCAGGAGACGGGAAGTTAGCTCAAAGACCCAGTGTTCTTGTCCACGAGAGACTGCACATGACCTGAGAGGACCAATTCTATAATCAGTTTAGACCAAGCTTTCCTTTGAACCAGGTCTGTTCAGTGAGTGAGGTCTCAGGTAGTAGGCAAGATTAGGTTTAAACAAAACAAATTATTACACATTCTTTGTTTAAAAAAAAAAAAGAAATGACAATCTACTCTTTTCTAATTCATTTTAAAGAGGATCATAAAGATTAAGAAAGATCAAGCTATAATTCTTATAACCTTTTAGTAATTCCAGCCACCGAGTACCTGCTGCTGGAGAGTGAAGACACGCCATGGAGCACACCTTCTCCATTTGTTTGCCTCCAGTTTAAATCCTGCGATTTGTGTTCAGTTTCTTTCCGCTGTTGATCTTTAGGCCAGAGAGTGGGAGCTCTTCTTATAAATAAATCACTTCCAAGCATTTTCTTCTGGATTTTACAAGAGTTTGCAGTAAGTTTTTCAGAAGCATAAAGAATGGTCTTAGGCACTGCCCGAGAATCCCAGAGGGCCTCCCTAGACCCAGGCACCTTCTTGGAGAGTGGCTGTGACATGCCCCTCACATTGCGGGGGGACTCCTCACCTGGGCCTGTGTGGGGTGCTCTTCACCTGGGCATGTGTGTGTGGGGGGGTGCTCCTCACCTGGCCTTTGGGTCGAGAGCTGCATCTGCTCTGCTCTTGGTCCTTATCCTGGCTGCCCTGAGCCTGGGTCTGAACAGAGAAAATACATAATTAAGAAGGGCTCAGAAAAAAGGATGAGGGAAGAGTGGAAGGGCGGGAGGGGAAGTTTACCTAGCGGAAGGTTCCATGTACAAGTTACGTCTCACCCACCGCCTTTTGTGCTAACCGTGCCCCTTGGGAGAGCAGCTGTCAGTGAGACCTGCCGTTTCAGGTCCCTTATCCATGTGGAAGTTAACTTTTCTCCCAAGTCTGTCTTTGCATCCTTTACCTCTGTCTCTAAAACCCTTCCTGCAGCTCTGGGAGTAAGAGATGTCTCCAAGCCCCTACCTGTCCACATGCATTTTTTTTTCTTTTTTTAAGCATCCAGCTCAGGTCCCATACTGAACTTTTCTTTGCAAATCAGTCCTTTCCCTCTGGTCTGATGTAATAATTAGGACTGGTTCCTTTTATCTGCAGAAATGGCATAGTATCTTGACGCTATACACAATCCTCTGGTCTCCTAGAAAGCGGCTGGTTCCTCTGGAATTCTGTTTGAGAGCATACAATAAGAGATGAGAGTTTTTTAAAGTAAATAAGTTTATGCACAATTGGAATGCAAAGCGGACTCTTTTCTGGTCTTGTAATATTAAGAAGTACAAGGAAAGTGCCTGATCAGTAGCAACATACACTTATCAGAATGACTATCTCCAGGCCCTCACTCATCTTAGGCTCCAGAAAGTCTGGAGCCTAAGACGAATGAGGTTCGTGGAAAAAAACAACTAAGCAGGAGAAGTAACATGGACTGAAAGCATCATGTGCTCAAGCACAACAAACTCCAAAGCCACACAAGGTGGATAAATTCAACCACATAAACATAAGAAAGTTTAGCATGGCAAAAAAAAGTGAATTAAAGAAAATGTGACACAAAGAGGGAAAAAAAAATTTCAACTCATCACAAAGGGCCAATCTCCCCAACTAACAGAAATCACAGCAATCAAGAGGAAAAAGTGTGTACAAGGACAATGCTAAAGAGGAACAGTCACGACTCCCATGCCGATATAAACAGTATCAAAGATTTTACAACTGGTTCAAAGGAGGATTCCAAGAACGCCACAGATACAGAAAACAAGGAATTCTGAAGTGAATTTACAAATAGATGTGAAACAGGTCTGTCTACAGGGACACAATCTGCATTTCTATGGACAAGAATAATTAGTATTATTATCAGTCTTCCACAATTTACAGATTGTAAAGTAGTTCAAAGACAGTAAAAGGCAGAGAACCTGGCTAGGTGAGTTAGACAGGACTTCCAATAATCTTTTTTTTTTTTTTTTGCCTTTTAAAAACTTTCACAATATTTCCTGACAAGTTAGTAGTTCAAGGGACACGAACAAACAGTCCACAGAAAGAGAAATACAAGTAGCCTTTAAGATATTTTTAAAATATTCAAACTTACTTATAATGAGATAAATGCTAATTAAATCAATACTTTCTGTCGTTGAAGAGTTGCTGGTCAAAATGAAAAATCAAAGTGAAACCACTATGGGGCTCTCTGGCAACATCGGTCAAAGTTACAGATGCATTTACCCGATGACTCATCAATCCTATGTCCAGAAATCTACCCATCAGATACGCTTGCCCACATGTAAAATGAACTGTTTTTGTCATAACAAAAGTTGATTGGAGGGCTTCCCTGGTGGCGCAGTGGTTGAGAGTCCGCCTGCCGATGCGGGGTACACGGGTTTGTGCCCCGGTCTGGGAGGATCCCACGTGCCGCGGAGCAGCTGGGCCCGTGAGCCATGGCCGCTGAGCCTGTGCGTCCGGAGCCTGTGCTCTGCAACGGGAGAGGCCACAACAGTGAGAGGCCCGAGTACCACAAAAACAAAAACAAAACAAAACAAACAAACAAAAAAGTTGATTGGAAAAGGCTAAGTGTCCACTGACAGGAATGGAATTAGGGAAGATGGAATGCTGTGCCACTTTTTAAAAAATAGCAGCTCTCGGCACCAACATTACAGAGCAGAGTGTATGGTAGACTACCTCTGGGTTAGAACCAAGTGATGATAGGATATGTATTCATAACTGACTTGTATTCACATAAAGAAACACAGAAATGATACACCAGAAACGAGTATAAATGGCCACCTGTCATGGACTGTGTGTGTGGGGGGGCGGTGCCAGGACAAGACTGAACCTCTTCCAGTACTTTCCATATTTGGACCATGTGACTGGATTACCTATTCAAAATGTTACCTTTTTTTTCAAAATGACGATTTGGGTTTTCTTAACAGCCCAGGCTGTAAATGGTGAGGTGGTGATGGCAGGTAACAGTGATATTTTTCTCTTTTTCCTCTTGTCTAACTGCATTGTGTCTAACTGGAGAGGTCTGGACACCTTCACACACACACTGCGCCCGCCCACTCATGCTTTCTAGCTTCATTTTCCATAACTAGACTGTTGTCCCTGATGATCTCGTGCCTCCTGGAACCTCCTCCCTTATCCTCATTAAGTGCTTTAAACATAGTAGGAGCTCCTTACAGCCATTGAACTGACTTATTGTCCTTGTTCCCTGAACCTCAAGGAGCCACGGGAGCCCACGGCTGAGTGAATCGAGGATTATGTAGCAGAGATGTCTGGACGAAGGACAGGCTGGAAAAGCAGAGAGGTGCCCATGGGGAGAAGGACCTTCCTACAGCAAATTATCCTCCACAGACCACCCTCTCGCATGACTAAACGAAATATTTAACATGTGAAAACTTGAACATTTGACTTGAATTTTAAGTAGACCAAATGGAGGCTTTAATTGTTCACATGACAAAGGACCATGGGGTCTCTGTAAACAACTTCTCAAATGTTTCTCCTTATATCCTGAAACATTTGATAGAGTTAGAAACTAATAGTAAAGTGTTAGCCTCTGCTGATAGATTATCAATCAGGCACTGAGATATAAAACTCTGAACTTGGCTGTTTAAAAAGAATCCTGACATTTTGGGGACTTCCCTGTTGTTCAGTGCAGGGTACCAGGCGTCCTAACTCCTATACTACGAAGGGAGGCGGGAGACGCCTCTCTGGTATTACTTGCCGACGCCCCAGACGCCCTGAGGCATGTGGCCAGTTCACCCCGGCTAAACTCTGAGAAACACACGAGTCCCTTCCTCCCTGTGCAGTCCCAGACGGAGCAGGTTACTTCCGAGGAGCACCAGCTGCTTGATGGTGAGACGAGGCACTGGCCTCATCACCGTATTTTGGGTAGAGGATTAGTCTGAAGAATAGCATGTGTAAGGGAAACAGGATCTTCAAGACCATCTAGTCTCACCCTTCTTTGTAAAGACGGGAAAGCTTACGTGATCCCCTGTGTTGGCAGAGCCAAGACTGACCCTCAGTCTCTGGCTCAGGCCTTGCTGTCCCTGCTGGACACGGACTCGGAGGAGGGTGGGCTCCTCCCTGATTTCAACCCAGCAACAACCCATGGTTGGTGCTCAAATGTTTATTGACTGAATAAGTGAAAGAGACAGAAGTTGGAAGATTAAAACATTTAAAGCCCAAACTATCAGACTCAGAAACGAATTGCTTTTGAAACAAAAACCAGAAACAGAAGTTAATTCTCAAAAGTTTGCCTTATTACTTGTGTGTCTTACAACAGGAATCAGCAAACTACAACCCCAGATCTGGCCAAATCCAGCTACTATCTATTCTTGTAGGGCCCACAAGCTAAAAGTAGCATTTATACTTGCAAAAAATCCACAGAATAATATTTCATGATGGGAGAATGATATGAAGTTTATTTTACGTTTCTGTGTTCTTAAATACAGTTCTGTTGGACCAGATCCTTTCCCACAGATCTGAGGGCTGCACCTAGGTCACAACATCAGGACTTGAGTGGTTCAGACAGAAGCCACCTGGCCCTTTACAAACATGTCCGCCACCCCAGCCTTAGCAGGCTGGTGAGGATCTGGTTCAACCCTCACTGGAGCTGTTGCCCAGATGCAGCATAATCAGTGTGCCATTGCCCGTCCAGGTGTAACTGCCCGCTAACGACCAACGGTTTAACCTTAACCAAAAGCATCCCCCTAAGACCCATCAAGACCGGCCAACTCACCTCACAGCCCACTCCTACCTCCAGGAACCCCAGCCGGTGACAGGCTGCCGCCACTTCCCAGCTAGGACACCCTGCAGCCATTGTTCAGGTGACGCTGACCTGAAAGCCACGCTGCCCCCTTGGTGGCTAGGAGCTTTGCTCCGCGAGGAGAGCATCTGTCTTTGAGGATTCACCCCTGGCCCTCAGCTTCGGATGCTTTTGATGCTGCCTGACCTGTGGGAAAACCCATTGGACAGTGGTCAGGACAGGTGGCCTCTGCCCTCTCACGGGAGGCTGAGGAATGGGATGCACAGCAATGCTGCCCCTTGCCCCCCAGCTTCAGGGAGCATGGACAGGGCTCAGGGACCGCCAAGGGTGACTTGACAAGACGCGTGGGTGCATCCGGTCCCTCGGAAAACGTCCCACGGGAATGCAGGGAGGGGGAAGCTGTGGCCGCCCGTGGCCCTCACCTCACTGCTCCGTCCCGGGCTCCACCAAAGTGCGGGTCCCCACGCGGTCCTCGTCCTCCTGACGGTCAGCAGAGCGGGGACACATCAAGTTACCTCTGCCCCTCAGCGGCTCCCCCCGCATCTCCTGAACGTCTGCTCGGGCTGGTCTGGACCGCAGGGAACACACGCCCTGGTCCCCCCAGGGAAGCTGGACAGGCCCAGAGATATCTGTCAACACGTGTCAACACCAACACGAGGTAGGGAAACCAAGCAACACGAGGGGAGCTGAGGCCAAGCCTGGATCCTCTGCGCCCACACTGCCGGGCTTCCCTTCCTCCTTCTCACTTTCCATTTCTGCTCCTTTGCTTTTCCCCTAGTCAGTCTGTCCCCCAAGCCCGACAGCCCCACGTGGGGCTCCGCGCTCTCTTCACAGGTGACGAGTGAGGAGCCGCGGAGCCGAGCCACCTGCCGGCCTCCTGCCCCGACGACCAGAGCGACCGGCCCAGCCGCAGATGCCGTCCATCTGCTAGAGGCCTCTGTGCCAGCCCTGGGTGGGCCTCCGACTCTCCCCCCATGAACGACCGAGTCGGGGGTGACAGTGATGTGCAGGATGGAGGGGGGAGGGGAGGGAAAGGGGGGAGCCGAGGGGTCACCGAGACACGGGGGATCCACCCCAGCCAGAGAAGCTGATGCGTGGACCACCTCGAGGGGTCACCACCGCCAACCACCGCCCGAGGCAGCACGGCCGACCCAAGTCTCTCGCTAAGGTATCGTACTGACTTGGTCTTGTCCAGCTATTTTGTTCATGGATTAACCTTAAAAACGGAAAGACAATAAGAGGTGAACTGAGGGGCCCACTGGACTGGAGCCAGAGAGGCCGTGACGGGAAAGATGTCCTCTCGGGACCCAGCGCCCACCTGGGGGCCGGCAGGAGAGAAAGGGCTGGCCCACCGGTGGGGACCGGGGCTGTGGGTTCTGCTGAGATGTCGTAAGTCAAGACTACAAGTCACAAAAGACATGGGTGCCAAGGAAACGGAACCTCTCTCCTCGGAAGCAGTCGCACCACGTCCCTTGAGGTGGACACACCACCCGACGTGGGACACCAAGACATCAACGAGGACGGTAAGACCCAGAATGATGATTGACCAGCTGATTAAACTCCTGTGTCCCCAGACCTCAGCATTGTGCTGGAGGACGCAGAAAGGCATCAGAAGAAACTCTATGCACGCACAGGAACACACACTCTGCACAAAGCACGGCCACCCGGGGCGGTTCTGTGTCAGCAACGTTCTGAGTCACCCAGTGCAGGTGGTCTGCACCAGCCACCCACTTTTATACCCCCAATTAGCGCGGGACGGTCCTGGTACAAGTGGAATTCTAACACAAAGGCACTTGGGTGAAGCCTGTTGATCTATGTGCAGAATCAGTTCTACTGATTTTCACGTGTATTAAACTTAAGCTTTTGTAACCATTAGGCTGGAGGTCAGTTAACCCGCTACTACTTTTTTTGTTTTTTTTTTTAAACATCTTTATTGGAGTATCCCGCTCTTTCCAAGAGATGAAGCCAAGATCAAAACAAAGATAATTTGGGTTGGAATCGTCAGCGAGACCTATGTCCTGGCAAAGCTTCCTGCCAAAGAGCAGCAGAGAGTATGTGCACACAGACGCACACTCCTTGTTCCTAAAAGTTACCAATAATCTGTACACTTGGAGCAAAATATGAACAAATATATTTAGATATATTTAAAAGAATTAAAAAAAACATTTCACAAAACATTTGTTGCCATAGGAATATTTTTAGCAATAAATGCCCACATCAAAATTTAAACATTGTTCAAAGTATGATTATCTATACTGATAAGTAATGCAACAAATTATGTAAACAGAGTCAGATACATTCCTGGTAGGAGTCACTTCCTTCCTAGGATGGAAGCTGGCCCAGTTTTCCAGGGGACCAATTAAGAAACTGCTATTTTCAGAGCAACAAAAATAAAAGCTTTTATTTGTTCATTTGAATATAAAACAGGCGTTATCACAGATGTACAAAGCTTACTGGTGGTTTAACATACGAGAAGGTTGCCGTCCTTTGCACATAAAAATTTTGTTTGAAACCGTGATTGGTTGAGTACATGAATTTCTCTAACCAGTCACCACACTATGAAATAACGCTGCTAGCATCCAACTGGTAAAAGGGACCGTTTCCCTTGGGTAAAGTGTCAAGCAGGATTAAATAGATATAATAAACAAGCACCATGAGGAAGCCGCCCTGTCGGGTTGGTCTGAGTCTCAGTGATCACTGTGTACCCTCCTGTGTGCAAGGTGATCACACGGTTTTGTCTGACTTCAAAATCACAAGGTCACAAGACAAACACTGGTTACGTTCTCATGAATGACTCATCCACAGCACAATTCCTAGTACAGAACGATCTTCCTTTATTGCTAAACGGGTGGTACTTAGTGTCTCCTTTCCTTTTTCTTGCACAACAGAACTTGGATCCCAGCCCTGAGCCCTCTGACCCTCGACGATGACACAGGACAGCAGGACCGACCTCACCCCACCTCGCTGGGCCTCGCGAGTCACCTGCAGTCCTGCTTCCTCATCAGTGTCGGACCCGAAACCTTAAACCCCTCCCCCTACACAAGGTGGGCATGTGTGTCTTTCCTGTGTGTGGTGGGGTTTTTTCCCCCTTAGGAAGCGAAAGACTGTGGGAATGTGTATCTGAAGCATGTAGAGAAATATTCATACACAGCAATGAAGTCAAACAATATTTTAAAAATCAAGTAACTTGTGGAGATGGAACAATGCACCCCACATGCAGACAAATTTTTTTAAAATGCCTCTTAAAATTTTAACAGCAATTAGCCTTGGATCTCAGAAGTCAAACAAAACTCTCTTGTAGCAAAGGGCTCACTGCCAGCACACAGAGCAAAGGCAGATAAGACAACCTCACAGAAAGGGTCTCAGTCTCGCCAGCAGCAATCTTAGTCATGCAGACCTGACACAGCCCCCGTGGGGCGCACTGGGGCAATTACAAAGTGAATCTTGCTTGGACAGCTGATCATTCTTCCTGGCTGGACGCAGACGGGCTGATTCAGTCTGGGAGTGTGCGAGGAGCTCTGAAAGTTCCAAGGCGTGTGAGGCGGCAGCAGCAGCAGCAGCAAGAGATGGAAATCAGAAGCGTGTCCTCGCAGGAGGTGCGGTGACGGGGGTGGGGGGGTGGGGGGGGAGGTGGGGGCCTCCTGCCCCAGCCAGTGGCTCTGTTGTCCCGGCAGCGGGGGCGGCTCCCCAGGCACGACCCCCTCCTGGTGAGTCTCTTCCCTTAAAGCCGCTGAGGGAGTCAGCACAACCCGCTGCAAATGACCACAGAACGACATTCCTTTTCATACCGAGGACCAAAAAAAGGTGACACAAACAAAAATGATGGGAACATTGTGCAATGAATTCTTGCGGCCGAGAGAGCGCGTGCTGTGGGCCAGCTGCTCCCCAGGCCGTGCAGTGCGGTGGGCACGCGGCACTGACAATCCGTCGAGACCCAGCAGCAGAGGGAAAAGTGCACGTCCAGCTCCGATCCGCCACCTCTGAGGCGACAGCGCCACTTGCTGGTCTCTGGTTCCAGAGGAGAGGTTCCGACTGTGCTGCTGGCTGTCTGGCCGCGCACACCAGCAACGGGCGAGAGTCTATCTACAGTGCAGTGGAGGGGACGCCATGCAAGTGACAGGTTCTGCGTTTTAAACTTTAAAATCTCCTTTGTTCTTAGTGAATTTATATTTCATATATATATATTTGTTGTGATGCTATCCACGCAAGATAATACAACACTTTTTATATTAGCAAACATTACAAGACTTTAATATTCTTGAATGTTTTCTCTGTTATACTTCTAAAGAGATCAAAATAAATTAAACGTTTTGTACATAATTACATAAGAAGTTAACTTATTTTATCATTTTAGTTTAGTACAAAGATATCTGCAAGGTAATTGCCGAAATACACCTTATTTATAATTTCTTCTCATTCCATGCTAAAATTCAAAGGCCGATTATTAGCCTGTTTCTTCAGCACATTTCTGACAAAGAAAGCTGCTAAAATCTAATTGGAAGGTGCTATCTGGAAGGTTTTCTCGTACCTCAACAAACTGTCCTAAAAGGATGAGCTCCAGCAATGGCTTAAATTAGTAGCAGGTCCATGGCATTAAGATTTCATGACACATTAAAACAGAGAAAACAATTCTTTGTCACACTACATAAATTGTTTAAAAGAACCCATCTGGAGGGCAGAATATTTTTTTAATTGCTATTTTGGCTTAACAAAATACCACATTTACGAAGAAAGCACTTATCCAATAATTAAAAAAAAAGAAAAAGTTTTTGAAATGGGCTTTTCCAACAAACTGAAGGCAGTAACGCAAAGTCCTTCTGAGCAAACTTCACATTTCTCGTCTCATCCCCGTGCCGATCAGGACGAGTGGAAAGTCTCCTCCCCACCACTTGGCAAAAGCTCTGCTCGGGAACTCGCCCTGGCGTCTGCACACTCGCGACACTGAGCAGATGGCCCGCCTCTGGGAGCGTCTACATGTTGTAGGCCACGTAAATGGGGTCCAGCTGGTCGGCCAGGAAGCCGTCGCGGAGGTGCATGCGCTGCTTCTCCCCCCGGGAGTTGATGGGGATGACGCCGATGTCCACCACCACCACCACCCCCACCACCAGGTAGTGCTCCTCCAGGACCACGTTGGTCACCAGGGGGACCAGGTCCAGGGCTTCCTGCTCGGACCCGTCGAGCTCAACCACAACCACCAGCAAGTTTGTCCAGGTGAACACAGCACTGGAAGAGAGAGAAGCATCACTGTACAGCGGGGCTTGAACTTAACGATCTTGTTTTCTTTTCCAGACGTTCCACTGGGTTCTTTGTGGACCTGCCTGGGCGCTAAGCCTCCTCAGGCCTGTTGGTCCCTGACCGGCTCTCATACTCCAGTCATCCGCACCTCCTACCGACCTGCTCTCGTGGTGGCAGCCGCGCCCCTGCCCTCCCTGGATCCACGCACCCCTAAGGGTGGAGTCTGTCCCGCCAGGTGATTGGGTCAGCCTGCAACATGGTCTGTGGGCTTGTCGCTGAGGCTAGGACAGCAGGGGCACTGGGGCTGGTCCTGACTTGCCTCTGCCACCAGGGGGATGAAAAACATGTGCAGAAGAGCTGCCAGGCCCTGGCCCAGCTGACCTGTGGGCTCCAGCCACGCTGGGGTCAGATACCTCAGCGGTCAACTGCAGACCCAGGGCACATTAACTGATTCCTGTTTAAAGTACTGAGTTTAGGATGAGGGCAATGCAGTGAGACCTGACTCATGTGAGGTAATTCTAGGAGAACTCCAGAGATTTACCCAGAAGTGTCTTATTTTGGATCTTTCAACAGGAGGGCCACCCAGAGTATTTTGTCTGCCCAATTTGTAAAAGCCTAAGAACAGTATTTTACACTTTAACATCATATAATTGGGCTTTTAAAACGTGGTTGTTTAAGAACCTTAACATATACTGCCCCTGGCCACCAGAGCCGCGTGGAGGACAGGCCAGGCTCTGGGGCCCTGCAGTGGGCTGCGGGGATCTTTCTCTTGCCAGACACAGAGAAGGTTCTATCTCAGTTGTGAGGCAGGAAGTATCTGGGAACATTCACTGTTGTTTCCTGAAAGCATAGAGTATGCCTATTAGGAAAAAATGAATATTTTGTTCAGTATGGCCAATGAATACATGAAAATGAAAGGGAAACATTGGAGAATGTGTTTAGCATTGGAGAATGTGTTTAGCAGACCCCTCCTTCTGGGTTGGAGAATGTGTTTAGCAGACCCCTCCTTCTGGGTTGGAGAATGTGTTTAGCAGACCCCTCCTTCTGGATTTTGCTTTGTGATGAACGTGTACATCTAAGGGAACAAACTTGTGGGGAGCTGTTCCCGAGAAGAAGTGCCAGTGCCAAGTCCCAGGGCACAACTCCCAGGCACCAGGCACCGCTCCACAAGGGCCGCGCCTTGAGTCCATGAATCACATGTGACTACTGTGATGTGTGCTGGGGACAATCTTATCCTGTCATTTGACGTCGATGGCGCAGCATTAGGACCAGCTCAGACTCCACAGTTAACTGGGGAGGGGGTTTGCCAGGAGGCCGCGGGCTGCTGCCAGCTACTCTCCTTCCGCCGGAGCTCTCCCGGGGCTGCAGTGGCTGAGAGGGTCGGGGGGCTGGACCGTACTCAGTGAGGCAGTCACAGATGTGACCTGGCATCACATCCTTCTTTCTCTGCATGAAGTGACTGATGGGGGCACCCTGCGGGGGGGGCCACAGGCAAGGGGGAGGGAAATAACAGAACAGTTGTGCTGCACAGACTCCACAGAGAAACCCTTCGGAATAAAACGCAGCTTTGTTCCACGTCACAGCATCTAAGCAATGCTCAGAACAGAAAGGAGAAACCCATGAGGGGCACCCCTGCCACACACTTTTAAGTGGAAACGGCACCTTTTCAACTAGATAGAAAATACTCGAGGGAGGCAATACAAGCCAGTCAAAATTATTTTCTTAAAAATACAAAAACGGAAGGCTGTGATTGGTATTTATAGCTATTTAGATGGAAACTGAGGTGGGTCCCTGCCAGTTTCTGGGCTGATACCTTTCTGGGGTTTCTGCCCTCCTCGACACACGAGTGGACAGGCAGCTTTGGCAGGCGGAGGACTTGTGCTTCAGACGGGCTCCGTCACTGCTCGCCCTGAAATGCGGCACCAAGTGGGGACGAGGCGCTCCCGTCCACCCGACTCTTGTATCTGCCAAGTCCTCTGTGCAGTGCAGTGCGTGGCCAAGAACACCAGCCTGCGTCAGCTAACAAGAGGCAGCCAACAATCTCAGACCAACCCACCTGCCGAGAAAACTGCTCCCGAGTTTTGGAACTTGGAACAAGCCTCCCCTGGGGCTCCTGCCCTGAGCTTCCAGACCGGCTCCATCAGGCCTCTGCCGGTTCAGGGACTAAGGGAATAAGCAGACCTACAGCCAAAGGTGCTGAAGCCACTTTTCGCTCTCAAATGCCACGTAAAGGCCCTGAGGAGGTGGTCAGTGCTGCAGCCCCCAGGCCAGGCGGTGATCTGGGCACACTCACACGTCACAGCCAACCAAACGGCCAGGGAGAAGCATGGCCTGCAAGGCCCCTCACCCCCAAGGGTGGCTGGGGTGGGTGACTTGTCACTGACAACCCAGTGACGCTGGCAAACGCGGCCTCTCCTGGAGCCTAAGGTCTTCCCACAGGCATGCTGCGTTTAGGCTCCCACGGACAGTCTATTTCCCCTACATCACGCCTTCCTTAACAAAAAACCAAATAATAAACGGCTCCCTGGAAACACCGCCCAGCCATCTGTATGTCACTCTCGGGAAAAGCAACAACTCTGCACTAGGAGTGCTCTTCAGAGGTTCAGATTCACCCTGGAAAGCTGACTCCGCCCAGGACCCCGTGCCCTCGGGCTGCCACCCCCTCCTCACCATTCCGTGACACTTTTGTGGGCTCTGATGACGGAGGTCTCGATGTCTATCGGGTGATACCTCATGCCGCGCAGCTCCATGGCCTCATCTAGGGCCCCCACCACGTAGAGGGCATCGTGGCGCTCTGTACAGGGAATGGAAACCATGTGAGCTTCACCGCAATGCCGCTCAAGCCGCTTAAAAAATAAAAAAGACTACCCCTGAATGCGAAAGAGATGCAAAGAAAAGATCACTGAGCAAGGGATGCTTTCTCCCTTCTACCAGGGAAACTCTGCAGCCCGAGGCTTTCAGGGAAAAGGTGCAGGCGGAAGTGCCGCCTGGCTCAGCGCTGGCCGCACGCCTGCACGTCCCTCCCCTCATCCCACAGGAGTAGCCTCCACACGCCGTCAAGTGCGTTATCACACAGCCCTCAGCAGCATCAGCACTGCCGGGACACGGGCCAGCAGACCTGCTCCCTGGAGTCACATGGTGAGGACCCAGCATAGCCCAAGTTATGCCCAGTTCCCTCTGGTGCCAGCATATGAGCTCTTAACTCTCTTATTACTGCACGTCTGAGCGGGAAGAGGAAGCATAGTTTCTGAGAATGTTCATGAACAAAAATTTCCTTAGCTCGTGTAATTGTTAAATTTATTCTCATCAGCTGTGCAAACCTTGGGATAATGACAACATGCAGTCTGTCCATCTTTCCTTAAAAACAAGGAGACATCTTTAATCTTTAGACTAGTAAACATATCACGGTGAGTTTGAGAGAAGTGACTGACATATAAAATACTAGAAAATAAATCTTCTCCAGTTTAAGTCAGATGAGATGGAGGTAGTTACTTGCTGGCTTCTAACCACAGCTGCCGTGGGGTATCCCACTGTCCCAGCCCCCGGGCTCCGCAGGATGGGACCTGCCCTGCCTCCTGGGAGGCCTGGGTGTTGCTAAGCTTAGTTCTTCAAGGAACCCCAGATAGCACCCTCAAGTAAAACAGTCTATGATTTTCCCAAATTGAAAATGCAACACCAAAATATCTTGTACTTTTCCCCTAAATTCATGCTGGTTCAGCCAGGTTGGCACAGCTCCCATCAGACAGGTGGGTCAGGAAGGCTCGCTGACTTCTGGCTTTGAGTCTGGCAGGATCTCACCAAGAAAGCTCAGGCCCCATCTCTATGTAATACCCAAGTCCTATCTCTGTTTTTAGTGAAATAAAGAGTGGAGAAAGGATTCCAGGATCAGCAAAGACCTTAAGAGCAGGCAGGCTCTTAACGTGTTAGTTCTGCGTAACACCCATGCCCAGCGCCAGCCCCTCAGAGCTGCTGCTCCCCTCGGGCACCTTGCGGCAGCAGGCCTGCTGGACAGGTGCAGAAATGCAGAGTACCCGAGGCCAGCGCCTCCCACCCTGGAAGAGAGCAGCAGGGCTTCAGGAGGGCCTGGGCTGGGCTGGTGGCTCCAAGATTGGCAACAAGTCTGTGAGCTGCATTTACAGGCACTCGTCGTGGACAACACGGCACCTGGCTCTTGCCCCTGGTTTTAAATGTGTTCCTGGCTCACATGGGAGCACAGAGCACGTAACATGCAGCTTCCACTGCTGGATGCACTTGCCCTGAGCTGGCAGTCTCTCACACCCCCGGCTGTTTTCAGGCTGGCTTGCAGCAAGCATGCACGCATGCACATTCTCCCGGGATTGGGATCCCAAACCCCAGACGGGTTTCCGGGGTCTGAGGACCTTCATGCCGCCTGTCGGGACTCTCACCTCCGTTTGCATCAGTGAGTTCAGTTCTCCGTAGGAACCCCAAATAGCCTGTTCGTGCCCAGACGGTCTGTGTGTCTCCAAAACTTAATCTTGAGTTGAAGTGATCTGACTGGAGGGATTCATCTCCGTAAATAGTGAAATAACCACTGGCATTGTGGGCACTGTGAACCCAGATCTGTTAAGGAAGCAAAATATAACTGGATAAGTTAACTTGAGATGATCTCCAGGGCAGAAGTTACTTTTACAGTTCAATAGATTATATTCCGTGCTATTGAAACTGTCCTTGCCCTGCAAAAACAAGATGATTCCAGTTTCTGGGGAGACACAGATGCCACAAAGTTTACTGAAACGAAGGCATGACAGCAAGCTCATGGCTGAGCAAACAACCAAGCCATCATCTGTTGAGAATTCTATTAAAGCAGATGGATTGAGGGCTTTTGAAATAAACATCAAATGAACGAGGTTGTATGAGTTTCCTTGTATTTATTCAAATGTACTGACTGTTTCTAAAAAGCAAGCTGGAAAAATGATAAAAAGCTTTGTGATTTATTTTCCCTTTCACTTGGTTTGCATACTTTTGGGAATATTACATTGTAATAAAACAACACAACACAAAACAACACAAAACGAACTCTAGGAGGGAAAGGCATTGTAACATCAAAAAATGGGGGACAAAAGTGCCTGAGTGTGGAAATGGGAAAGAAAGACCTGCTGACATGGTGCCGACCACGTGGGCTGAGCAGAGCCAGGGACAAGGCAGAGGAGCCCATCAAGTCTGCACAGATGAGGCCCGGAGGAGCCGGGGTCTAGCCAGAGGCCCTCAGTCACACCTGCTGAGCAACGAGGAAGCAGACCAGAGACGGAGGGCACCCCGTCGAGCGAGGGGAAGGAAAACCATCTCTGTTAAGACATGTTCCCAGTAGAACATCAGGGTGCAGTGGTCCCTGCCCCTCCGCCCAGCGCACCCGCTCAGCTCCAAGCAAGGCCGCCCGCTGTGAGGACAGCACCCACCGGGAGCATCTCCAGGTGCCCGAGATGGCGGGTGCTACATCCCAATTTCATTCCTAGACATATATTTAAAGGAAATTCCTAAAATATTGTGCAGCTCACAGACTAGTTCTGATCTTCACATGGAGACAGACGAGTGAGGGGCCAAAAACCGTCCAAGAAGAAAAAGGGTTTGGGGAGTGAGCAGTGGTCAGGACTCATACCTCATCACTATTCAACCCTTTACGAGGTACACACGCGTGCCCAGGGCACCACTCTAGGAGAGTGGCGGGGCTGGTGTGCTGGTCGGGTGCCAGCTGTGGCAGCCTTTTCTGTGCGTCCAGAATGGGTCAGAGGAAGGGGGGAAGCTGACCAAACAGTGGGCAGCACCTGCAAGAGGGTCCTAGAGGGCAGGACAGGGTCACTGTGGGCTTGGCCTTGGAGAGGAAAACGGGGGGGTGGGGAGGGGAGGCAGACATGTCAGAAGAAACAAGTCCATCAGGGAGAGAGAAGGACAGTGTAAGGCAGAGGCGGGCACACCTGGCCAGCCGAGCAGGGCAAGCTGCGGGGATGACAGCCCAGGAAGGGTCTCCTGCAGCCACACGCAGCCAGCAGCGCGCAGGATGAGGGGGTGGGCAGGGAGTCACTGGCCAGGTTCGTCGTCAACACAAGGGAGCGGAAGTGACTTTCTGACCCAGATAAACACCTGTCGTGTCCCCAGCCCGCCTGCCACAGTTGTTGGTGCTGTTATGATTCTGGGGTTCGCAAGATTCCCTCTGCACGTTCTCCATCGTGTTCCTAATGAAGGACTTCCCTGCTGTGAAGGCAGCAGACACGTGGAAGACAAACCAAGGGCTGGGAAACAAGGAAACTCAGTCCACTCACATGAAGTTTCCTCTTTTCTAAACTTTTTGAAGAGAATCTATGATACTCCCTTAAGGAAATCCCACTTTGTAATCCTGAACTTTCATGGACACCCTGTACCTCACCTCACCCAGGTGTGAGTCCCCAGAACTCACCTCACCCAGGTGTGAGTCTCCCAACGGTCCTTTTGTTTCTGGATTGGCAATTATGATCCGAACCCCTGGAAGTATCTATGTTGGAAAGAAGAGTCTCATCAGTGGACAGACAGGTAGATACTGCACAATCAACCTTGACCTTGCTTTCATGCCATGTGCCTACTTTCCTGATTAAATGGTTCAGAAAGTGAATCGCTTTAAATCAAAATTATATACCACAGCATTATATAATTACAGCAAAACAATTACATTTCATTGTAATTATTACAGTGACAGAGCCTGTGTTAAAGTGATCCTAAAATTAAGAATTTGAACAAAAACATGATAAATGATATGATTTAACAGGCTCAATGCTTGCAAAATAGGATTTAGTGGCGCTGCTTTGTGGTGTCCAGAAGAGACGGCCGTCACCACCCATGCATCTGCCGAGCCACGAGGACACTGCGCCTGGGGCTCTGCCCCTCCCCTCCACCACACCGCCCACTTTTCCTGCTGGTAAACATCTTCTAGTACAATGTCGATATGAAGCACCTCCTTCTTAACGGACGTTTAGCTCAGAAATGCTCCACATTCCACTGAAACCACGTAATGAAGCAAAAGCTGATTCTGGAAATTTAGAACAGAACCCATCTCAGTTCAGCTAATTAACACTGTGCGGTTGAGATAAGGCAACACATCTGTGGTGAACGCTCCTGGAACATGTCTGATGAACGGCCCGCCAGACCGACTTGGGTGTGTGGGTAGCGCTGTGTCCCACCTTAGAGCCAACTTAGTACCAAGAATTCTAACGGGCAGTCATGTAGACACAGATTGTAAAAGGTCCAAAACAATATGCTTTTAGAATTATGTTAAATGGAGAAGAGATCTGACGATTGGGGCCAAGAAAGAAAAAAAAACGTCCTCAATTAGGTTTAAATATGTTTCTTGCATTTAGTTCTATAAACAAGATAACCACCGTTGCAGGAACGACTAGCTGTCCCCTGATAACCATTCTTTGTCCAGCTCCACAGTAAACAAGCCCCAATTGTTAGCCAGGCCCGTAGACATTCAAAACCAATGTAGTGCTGCCAACCTGCCTTTCAGCTGTGGGTGACAATGCCCAGTGATACTTAAGTGTGAGTGAGGCAGCTGAGGAGCTGTCCTTACAGTCCGCACCTTTGGCCTTTTTTTTCTGCTTCTCCTCCTCTGGCTGGAATGTGCAAAGGAAGGCTGGAGCTGGAAAAACCACTCTAGACCCTGAGGCACCCTTGGGAGGGGAGGCCAAGACATAAGATGCCACGGTCCCTGGTGGTTTCTTCTACATGAGAAAAAAACCTAACTCATTTAAAACACTGTCATTTTGAGTTTCTGTGCTCATGGCCAAAACCAGTCCTGATATACTACATTCAAGAAAACTTTTTTGGAAAAAAAAAATCTACCATCTATTTCTTGAATTTTCAAAGCCCATAAACTGACACTCGTGTTTATATGGACATGCATATGCCTTCCTTCAATACTTACTTTTCCTGATTCCATTAGGGGCAAACTATGAGGAGATCCTCTTTCTACTAAACGGACTCTACAAAGAGAAACAGAAGGTGTTACTGTGTTTTCTGTACCAGTGGTTCCCTTCCTCCACATCCAGCACTTGGTCAATGTCTGGCAGTTTGATGGGGGACATTAACTCTGCTGCTGAGCATTACCCAATGCAAAGATAGTCTAGAAGTCAAAAAGAAAAAGCAGTCGATATAGAGAGGATACAGCGAGGGCCACCACAAAGGCCATGGAGAATGGAGATGCAGTCCCACCTACCAACCCGAAAAATGACTGGGAACGATTCTGCATTTAAAGTAAACGGGGGTTGACGTAGCACTTGCAGAAAAGGGAAAGAATAAGGATTAAACTGCATTCCTCAAAGAGCTGCCACCCCTGTGACAGCGATGCCTGGTCCTGAAACACTCACGGCCCTGCCCCTGCAGACCACAGGCAGGACCTCAGACACAGCAGCACAGAACCCACCTCTTCAAACAGGCACACTAGAGAGGACTGGCCAGTTCAGACAGCAAACGCTCCTTTTAGAAAAGAAGTTCTTTTCCATTTAAAAACTATTCACTGGTGATTTAATCTTAAAACTGTGGAGGACCTTGGTGCCAGTCACAACCTGAGCTCGCTAAGTCCTTCCCAGCTGCGTTATTTTAACTATTCTATGACTGGTTTTACATCTCTCCATGTTACTTTGAGACTGTGATGCTGATCATTCATCTAAAGGCAACTTTTATTTAAGGAAAACGGAGTGAAGGGGAACCTGCTGGGATGCTTGACTGCAGACCAAGGAGGGCGTCAGCAGGAGGATGGGGCCAGGGAATGCGGGATTGTCAAATTCACCAGCGTGACCCATTCTTTGTATCAGCACAGATCTGCCCCCATAACTGATAAGTGTTGCTGAAGGCGGATGGGCAATGAAGGAAGGACCCTGAGAGTCACAGCTTGGAGGGGCTCCTTCGCAGGCTTTGCTCCGGTCGCCCAGAGTGAGGGTCCAGGGCGCGGATGACAACATGAGCAGGAGGAGGGCAGACAGACAAGGTCCCAATGGAGAGGGGTGTGGGTAGGGCTCCCGTGCCGGCAGGCATCCTGGGGCTGCAGACCTCTGAAAAGCAGCTGAAAAGCTCTTACTTTCAGGCAAAGGATGCCCTGCCTTCCAGCTAGCCTTTGGTGTGGTGTCTCGTGTTGCTGCAGACAAAAGGAGCAGAGGAGACCCTGGGAGGGCTGGAGGCACCTGAGTAGCTGCAGCAACGACGTAATGAGTGGAAGAAGTCACTGCAGCAATTCTGGCGTGCTTTGGTATTTGTCTCTAGGAAGACCCTGATGCTGACAGCAAGAGATGAGGGCTATCAAAGAAAAACCACCTAGATCTTACACTACTTAAGCCTTCCAGAATGTGGGCACACCTCCTTTTATTGCACTTTGTTTGCTTTACTGCACTTCGCAGATACTGTGTTTTTTTTTTTTTTTACAAATTGAAGGTTTGTGGCAACCCTGCATCAAGCAAGTCTATCAGTGTCATTTTTCCAACAGCATTTGCTCACTTCATGTCTCTGTCACATTATGGTAGTAATTCTTGTAATATTTCAAACTTTTTCATTATTACTATTGCATTTATTATGATGATCTGTGATCTTTGATGTTACTATTTTAATTGTTTTGGGGTGCCACGAATTTGCCCTTATAAGATGGTGAACTTAATAAATGCTGTGTGTTCTGACTGCTCCACTGACTGGCCATTCCCTGTCTTTCTCCCCCTCCTTATTCCCTGAGACACAATGATACTGAAATTAGGCCAATTAATAACCCTACAATGGCCTTAGTGTTCAAGTGACATTCTTCTCAAGGAAAAGTCACGCATTTCTCACTTTAAATGAAACGGTAGAAATGATTAAGCTTGGTGAGGAAGGCAGGTCAAAAGCTAAGATGGGCTGAAAGCTAGGCCTCTTTGCACCACCAGATAGCTAGCCAAGTTGTATATGCCAAGGGAAAGTTCTTGAAGGAAATTAAAAGTGAACATATGAAACAGCCTTATTGCTGATATGGAGAAAGTTTTAGTGGTCTGGATAGAAGATCAAAATAGCCACAATATTTCCTTAAGCCAAAGCCTAACCCAAAGCAAGGCCCTGACTCTCTCGAACTCTATGAAGGCTAAGAGAGGTGAGGAAGCTGCAGAAGAAAGTTAGAAGCTAGCAGAGGTTGGTTCCTGAGGTTTAAGGAAAGAAGCCTTTTCCATTACATAAAGGTAAAGGTGAAGCAGCAAGTGCTGATGAAGAAGCTGCAGCAAGTTATCCAGAAGATCTAGCTAAGATCATTCATGAAGGTGGCTCCACCGAACAAAAGATTTTCAGTGTAGATTGAACAGCCTTCTATTGGAAGAAGATGCCATCTAGGACTTTCATAGCAAGAGAGGAGAGGCCAATGCTGGGCTTCAAAGCTTCAAAGGACAGGATGACTCTTGTTAGGGGCTACACCACCTGGTGACTTGAAGTTGAGCCAATGGTCATCTACCATTCTGAAAATCCTAAGGCCTGTAAGAATTATGCTAAATCTACTCTGCCTGTGCTCTGTAAATGGAACAACAAAGCCTAGATGACAGCACATCTGGTTACAACATGGTTTACTGAGTATTTTAAGCCCACTGTTGAGATGTGCTCAGGAAAAAAAACTCCTTTCAAAACACTACTGCTCATTGACAATGCATCTGGTCACCCAAGGGCTCTGATGGAAATGGACAATGAGATACAGGTTGTTTTCATGTCTGCTAACATGATATCCATTCTACAGTCCCTGGATCAAGTACTAATTTTGACTTTTAATTCTTATTATTTAAGAAATACATTTTATAAGGCCATATAGCTTCCATAGATAGTGATTTCCCTGATGGATCTGGGCAAAGGTAATTGAAAACCTTCGGGAAAGGATTTACTATTCTAGATGCCATTAAGTATATTCATGATTCATGGGAAGAGGCCAAAATATCAACATTAACAGGAGTTCAGAAGAAGTTGATTTCAACCCTCCTGGACGACTTTGAGGGGTTCAAGATTTCAGCAGAAGAAGTAACTGCAGATGTGGTAGAAACAGCAAAAGAACTAGAATTAGAAGTAGAGCCTGAGATGTGACTGAATTTCTGCAATCTCATGAGAAAACTTGGACAGATGAAGAGTTACTTTATGGATGAGCAAAGAAAGTGGTTTCTTGAGATGGAATCTACCCTGGTGAAGATTCTGTGAAGATTGTTGGAATGACAACAAAGGATTTAGAATATGGCATAAACTTAGTAGATAAAACAGGGGCAGGGTTGGAGAAGATTGATCCAAATTTTGAAAGAAGTTCCGCTGTGGGTAAAATGCTATCATCAGCATTACGTGTTACAGAGAAATCGTTCCTGACGAGTCAGTTAATGTGGCGAACTTCATGGCTGTCCTATTTTAAGAAACTGCCACAGCCGCCCCAACCTTCAGTAAGGACCACCCTGTTCAGTCAGCAGCCAGCCACACTGAGACCCTCCACCAGCAAAAAGATTATAACCCACTGAAGGCTCAGATGACGGTAAGCATTTATTAGCAACAAAATATTTTAAAATTAAGGTATGTACACTTTGTTTTTTCAGACACAATGCTATTGCACACTTAATCGACTACAGTATAGTGTAAACATAACTTTTATATGCATTGGGAAACCAAAAAATTTGTGCGACTTGCTTTATTGTGATTTTCCCTTTACTGTGGTGGTCTGGAATCAAACCCACAGAATCTCTGAGGTCTGCCTGTATGCCAATAGGCTTAATGATGCCATCCTTCAAAAATAAACTACTGGCTGCATTAAGACAGAATTAAAAGGGACTAAAACTCTTCTAGGACCCAGGTAGCATTATGCTAATTTAGGGTGGGTTATAAGTAAAAGTTACCATTAGAGCACTAAGAATCTATGGAACTTCACCTGTAGCAGCTTTCAGACAGATGTGATGCTTGCAGGAAATATCAGTGCTGGGAATGATAACTTTTTATAGCCTGCTGGGTCAGGAGGCTGCAGTCTGTTACACTGAACTAAACTAGGCCAATTTGAGTAGTTAAGTTAAGTGAGAAGAAGCCTGTGTCCAAGTGCTGGCTGGCCAGCTGTGGAGTCTGGATATTGGCAACTGGCTACAGATGGAGAAAGCAATAAAGGAAGAGGCCAATTGGCTGGGAAGATTATGAGTGGGCAGAAGCAGGGGTGAGGAAAGAGGGAAAGAATGAAGGAGAAAGGGGCCGAGGTAACGGCTGGCTCAGTCCACCTAGTCTGGCTGCTGCTATGGGCGGGGCAGCTGGCCAGCGAGTAGGCTGGGTGTCCTACAAAGGCCACACCATCAGGCAAGGGAAGGGAGCAAAACCTTTGCCAAAAATGAGGGCTGTTCTGGATAAGCTATGCTCTGCTGTTTGTCCACTTACAGCCACCACTCAGGTAGCTCTAGCCGTGGCACTATGACAGGGATGACTTCTGAGCGGGGCACCTGGTGTCATGAATGGAACCAGGCCACTTGAGCCAAGAGTGGGAGCAAGTGCCCTGGCCTGCGACTCGAGCCCAGACGTTGTGCTTCTCCTCCTCTTAGACCCCAAGGTTCCTGCCAACATGGGGACTGAGTCCATGGCCCGGTCCTCCTTCAGCAGTGGGACTGCTGGCCACGCACCCTGGCCGGTCTCTGCCTCTCTGGCCAGCAGGCCTCCCCTGCTCTCGGAGTTTAGGAGTTTATCTTGTCTCCTGACCCTCCCTGCTGAGCTGAAGCCTCTGAGCAAGGCAGGCAAATGGGATGTCACCTGAGGATCTCACCTGAAATGTGGGAAACCCTACCACTAAGAACTTCCTCGCGGCCTCCTGGCTGGGCTGCTGAGTGGTGGCAGGGGCCTGGGCAAGCACGGAGGGCAAACGTAAGGACAGAACAAAGAATTTCTTCTCTGGTCAGTATGAAACGGTGCTGTCAGCGATTCACAGGCAAGCAGGAAGGGGGCGCTGGAATCACTCAGGGGTGGTCCTGTCCTGCCAGCAAATGCCACACGGGTGGCCGTTCCTCCACTTAAAAATATCCACAGAGCAAAGAGAAAACCACCCCTTACAGGAGGAGACAGAGATGTGTCTTTTGAAAGAGCTGGGAGCTACACACACACAGGCAGCACACACAGGAGGGCGAGTGACTCACAGAAATACAGGAAACTCAGTAGGAGACCTTCCCAGGCTGGCACCACGGGGTCGGGTGGGGAGGCTCTCTCCCCCTGGGACTGCGCCTGCCTACACACCGAAACCCAGTGGCTCTGGAGATGAGCCACAACCAGGAAACCACAGCACCTTCCCCACAGGAGGGTTGGCAGCGCCACAGTTGCTGTCAGGAGCCAGTCACTTCAGAACCACGGACAAGAGCCCAGAGTGGGCATGTCCTGACAGAGCAGGTCAAGAGGACAGGGGTGCCGGACTGCCCAGCGGCCAGCCCAGACACACAGGAAGAGGAGCTGACAGGGCCCAGCGGTGTGCACTGGGCAGCCAGGAGGAGTGTGCATGGCGTTCCTGCGTCCGGGGTGGCCCTGGGCCGAGTCTCCCATGTCCCTGGGCAGCAGGGGGAGGACAGTGCCTTCCAGGAAGGGACACGGTAATTATTCCTTAACGTAAGACACCTATTTGGGTTTCTGCCCCCTTCAGAAGAAGGGGCCCACAGAGATAAACCCACGGACATATGGTCACCTTATCTTTGATAAAGGAGGCAGGAATGTACAGTGGAGAAAGGACAGTCTCTTCAATAAGTGGTGCTGGGAAAACTGGATAGGGACATGTAAAAGTATGAGATTAGATCACTCCCTAACACCATACACAAAAATAAGCTCAAAATGGATTAAAGACCTAAATGTAAGGCCAGACACTATCAAACTCTTAGAGGAAAACATAGGCAGAACACTCTATGACATAAATCACAGCAAGATCCTTTTTGACCCACCTCCTAGAGAAATGGAAATAAAGACAAAAATAAACACATGGGACCTAATGAAACTTAAAAGCTTTTGCACAGCAAAGGAAACCATAAACAAGACCAAAAGACAACCCTCAGAATGGGAGAAAATATTTGCAAATGAAGCAACTGACAAAGGATTAATCTCCAAAATTTATAAGCAGCTCATGCAGCTCAATAACAAAAAAACAAACAACCCAATCCAAAAATGGGCAGAAGACCTAAATAGACATTTCTCCACAGAAGATATACAGACTGCCAACAAACACATGAAAGGATGCTCAACATCTTTACTCATTAGAGAAATGCAAATCAAAACTACAATGAGATATCATCTCACACCAGTCAGAATGGCCATCATCAAACAATCTAGAAACAATAAATGCTGGAGAGGGTGTGGAAAAAAGGGAACACTCTTGCACTGCTGGTGGGAATGTGAATTGGTACAGCCACTATGGAGAACGGTATGGAGGTTCCTTAAAAAACTACAAATAGAACTACCATATGACCCAGCAATCCCACTACTGGGCATATACCCTGAGAAAACCATAATTCAAAAAGAGACATGTACCAAAATGTTCATAGCAGCCCTATTTACAATAGCCCAGAGATGGAAACAACCTAAGTGTTCATCATCGGATGAATGGGTAAAGAAGATGTGGCACATATATACAATGGAATATTACTCAGCCATAAAAAGAAATGAAATTGAGCTATTTGTAATGAGATGGATGGACCTAGAGTCTGTCATACAGAGTGAAGTAAGTCAGAAAGAGAAAGACAAATACTGTATGCTGACACATATATATGGAATTTAAGAAAAAAAAATGTCATGAAGAACATAGGGGTAAGACAGGAATAAAGACACAGACCTACTAGAGAATGGACTTGAGGATATGGGGAGGGGGAAGGGTAAGCTGTGACAAAGTGAAAGAGCAGCATGGACATATATACACTACCAAGCGTAAGGTAGACAGCTAGTGGGAAGCAGCCGCATAGCACAGGGAGATCAGCTCGGTGCTTTGTGACTGCCTGGAGGGGTGGGATAGGGAGGGTGGGAGGGAGACGCAAAAGTGAGGGGATATGGGAACATATGTATATGTATAACTGATTAAATTTGTTACAAAGCAAAAAATAAAAAAATAAAAAAAGAAGAAGGGGCCCAGCAGGAGAGAGCGGCGATGAGCCCGGGCGTGTGGCAGGACCTCAGCTTGGAGGAGCTGCGTGTGGCAGCACCAAGCCAGCCTGGGGAGCAAGGCTCCCTGCTGTGACTGCGAGAGGGTGCCTCCAGGGACAGAAACCAGCAGAAAACCACGTTCAAGGGCAGGACTTTGCTTTGGTTTCTTAAGTCAAATCCTGACGAAGACGAGGAAGGGACAAGTCCAGTGCACGTGTTTCTGGTGTCTGACAGCCCCTCAGCTCCCAGCCATGCCTGTCCTCTTATGCAGGACAAAGCTGAGAATGTGAAATGTGAGCCTGGAGAGCACCACAGGGACAGAGGCGGGTACGACTCTGAGACTTTCTCATGAGGCCTGGACAGGGCGGGTGTGGGATCCCTCTGACACTGAGCAATGTTACCCTTAATTGTAAAGGTGGATGACATTCCTGACAGTGTCACTAACGTATGACTGCATAGCAATTTCCAGTTCACAAAGCACTTTTACTTCAGTTTTGAATGACCAAGTCAGGAAATGTATGTATAAGAGATTATTTTACAGATTAGGACAAAAGTGTCACTTAAAAGGATACAGACTTCCCAAGGTCAAAAGATTAGGAAAAGAAACTCCTACTATGACTCAGGTCTCCTGGCTCTTTCTAGAACAGTGAAATCAATCTGATACTGGACTTTTATTACTTTACCATGATACACTGTACGGGTTCCAATTTCACTTTTCCTAAATCACAACTTTTCTCAATAGGAAGATTTGCCACACTGAAGATAGTTAAGAAGGTAGGTCACAAAGCTGTTAGAAAGGAGTTTCTAGATTTCTTTCCTTTTCCAGGAAAGAAAACTCCCTGAACCCCACTCCCAACCATCCCTGGTACTCCAGGAGATTTTTAACACACAATGGGACCAACTGTCCTTTCCTGATTACTATTCTTGTAAGTCCGTTTCAGACTGTAACCTACCCTCTTAGGCCCCAAAGATCAGCAGTTTTTATCTAAATGGTCTTACAAATTTGATCTTCATGTGTTTTGAGGGTCAGGTCACAGACAGAACTGCATAAATATTACTCAAACGGCGATTCTTTGATGAGCTGTTGTTCACCTTCTGAAGTTATAAAGTTTTTTTCAAATAATTTTTATAGGGAGTAAAGCAGATTCCTTTTTAAAGCCCAGAAGTTGTATTTGGAATTTATGCCCCTGAAACACTGTTACTTAATCTCTTCAGAGCTACGTGTCTGCATTTTGAAAATGTTCTGGACGGAGCTCTGCTCTAGTGGGCCCGTATGCCCTTGGTGGGCCAGTGGTTCTCTCTGCCACCAGATGGGCTGTATCCTGTGATTCCCTGTGAATAGCAGGGTCTAAAATGAGGGTTACAGGGGCCGGGAAGCACCTCTAAGTGTGATGTGTTTAGGTGAATGCAGCGTTTCTTAGTCTCGGCACTGCTGCCATTCTGGTCATTTGCTGTGCGGCAGGAGTCTGTCTTGTGCACTGTAGGATGTTTAGCTGCATCCCTGGCCTCCGTCCCCCCACATACCAGCAGTAACACTCCCCAAATTACGCTAATCAGACATGGCAACATGGCAACTCGTCCGCTGGGGGTACAAGCACCTGGCTGGGAACCCCTGGTGTGAGTGGGGGCTGGCATTCCCCAGGATACCTGAGCCTGCATGGCACACCCGGCCCCTTCTCAGCCCCTGCAGCTCTGCCCCTGACACACTCACTCACACACGGGACTCAGTATCATGGAAGAACACACTCAGCCAGACCAGGCCGGGGGCTCCTGGTTTCCCACCCACAACTTTCTCTCTGCTCTCCCAGGTGTTGTGAGCACAATGCACACGTCAGTAGGGACCACGTGAGGACATGCAGATAGCAGCACAGTATCTGGCCCTCACAACGCGTCCACAAGCACCTCTAGTAATTTACAAAAGGACACCTTCTACTAGAGTTCACGCTTATTATTAACACGTCATAGAAACATCAATGAATGGGCATCTCCACAACTACCCCAAAGAAATGACCTAATCAATGGGGAAGTCTATAGGAAAATGATAGAATTCTCTCTTCCCCCTCACGCATGTCAGGAGGGACCCCTTTGGGAGCAGAAGTTCTGCTAAAGATTCCTCATCTTGTCTCCACCTTCCCTCCCTCAAGGTGAACTCACAAGCACTCACCAGCAATACCCCCTTTCGTTCTTGCTCAAGGTTGCTTAGGAAGCGGCACAGAAAGGTCACCTGACTTATATTTTAGTTTTTCATGGAAATGCCTGGACACAAATTCTCAATTAATGTAAAGAAATATGGGCAGTGTTGATATTTTATCAGGTGCAAAATGGTGTCTGACTAGAGTGTTCAAGTAAAGGACCAAGTCTTCTGGGCAGACTGTGAGAAAAAGCAACTCTGGTTGCAACGGCTCTGGGCCAACTGTTGTCATGTGTGTCTGAAAACAAGAATTTGGTTGCTCCACTGGGTACCCCATGCAGTGAATGTGGAGAGCTGTGAAAGCTCACTCAATGAACCACCTTGTTTGGAGCAGATGATTCTGCACTCCTCCTCCTTCTAGAAGGAACCCTGCATGCCAGGCACCAAGAAGACAAAATCACAATACCTGTCGTGTCTCAGAGCTCTCATGTCCACATAGACGGTGGTGGGATCGGGCCCCGAGGTTCCCTGCAAGCAAGGACACAGTGAGGTTAGCACGAGTTTGCCTTTGAGGAGCTGGGTCTGTGCTTCCTACTGGCTAGGGAGCATTTCTCTGGCAAAGTCTGAACAAAACCCAAAAGCACTAAAACCACACCTCTCAATTGATAACCCAACGCCGAAAGGAACACCTTATTAAGATAATACTGGACTTTTACACAGCTTGACTGTCAATCACATTTATGAAAATTAGAAAGAAAAGGGGCATCTTGCCAAATAAAAGAAGGCTGAAACTACAGAGGCAGCATTTGGCAAAAGCAGGTCGCTGAGGACGTGAGGAATCATTTGCTGAGAGATTTTCACCACATGCATCCCAAAAGGTGTATTTTTAGGGCTCAAGATATTGAAGTAGAACACGTGACATGAGCTGACAGATTAAGGAAGAAGAGAAAAAAGATAATGACCTTGTTCCTTCTAGTTCTAATTGTGCCTTGGTTTTCCTCCAATGCGGGAGGCCATTTTTGCCCAGGACATAAGTCAGGGAGATTGTGTGTTTACCACTGGTCATCTGGGCAGCACCCTGTGTTCTGAACTATTCATTTAACACAGGGTCCAGAAACCTTACCTTGGCATCATAAATCTCTTCAAAATATATGCTGAGTTGACTTCTGAACAGTGATCTCTGCTCATGTAAGAGCAATGGCATTAAAGCTACATTACAAACCAAAATTCTACATACATTTATTGGGAAAGTAATGCAATATCTTGGGTAGAAAAAGACAGAACCTAAGAAAAATCTGCCAAAAAATAAGGGAGCCTCTCAGAATTTATTTGAAGAACTACACTAAAATTCTTCATGAGAGAATCTTGATTTTATACCAAAGGCACGTTTAAATATAAGAAAAAGATAAAAATAAAGACACCTTCGTTGTACCATACTGGACCCCCTGATAATCCTCCCCACAGAGAAAGCACATGCAATCAGCCTGGAGGAGGAGCTGCACTGCCGTGTGGCCACGGCACCCTCGCTGATCTGTGACTGCTTGGGGGAGCCGTGTTACAGACCAGCGCTGAGTGGAGAAGCGGTTTGTGGTCTGAGTAATGCAAAGCACATAACCATAAGAGGCCAATTAAAAACAAACAAATCAGAAAACAGGTCACTAGAAGTGGAAAATGAAATAAAATGGAGATGACCCCAAACTGATGGTATAAATGGAGGCACAGCGTTTGTCACAAACGCGAGACGTCTGACAAGATCTGAGAAGTGACACCACGCTGGCCGTCAGCCCTCCTGACCACGGGTCTAGAAGCCCAGCCCATCTCTGCACTCAACTCCTAGTCTGCCCACTGCTGGGAGCTGACGAGACGGTGGTGGTTAGCAGGCACTGGTGTGGATGAGCGGGAAATCCCTACCTTCTCAGCCAGCTTCCACAGCCGGTGGGGCTACAGCAGCAGGAGGTGGGAGCAGAGGAGAGGTGAGGACACCAGACCAACAGACACCGAAAATCCAGGACACACAGACACATAAACAAACAACCCAACAGTAAAAGTGGGATGAAGAAGAGAGAGGGGTGGGGAGGAAAATGCAAAAAGCAGGGAACAAAGTAAAAAGAAGATCAAAAACAATGTCAAATATGGAAGTCGTTAAAATCAATCACTGTACCATTAAAGGTTAAAAAAATCTAAAAAGATGTCCACATATCCACAGAGCAACAGAGGAGAGTAACAGATGACTAGCCACAGGAAGGTAGACCTGAGTAATTGCTTTTAATACATATGGTCAGTGGGTTTTGATTTTATGGTACCTTTCTCTAGTTTCTTTTCTTTTCCGAGAAAGTGGGGAGTATGAATTTTATTGGCCAAATCTGTCAAGTGTTCCTCATTGAAATAGTTTCAAGTTTCTTACTACAACAATGAAGGGGAGCCTGGAAGTTTGTGGATCTAAAATCAGGGTGTCTAGCCCTACTCACCTACAAGATTAGGATAAGAAAAGAGGTCAGAGTATGAGTGAAGTGTGAATCAAACCTTGGGCTCCTACGTGGTCTAGCTCAGTGGTGCGGGGAGGGACCCCCCAGTGAGGACCCTGCTTCACCCTCAGCTCTGTCCTCAGAGACGCTGCCTCCATTTCCCTCTTGTCTTCCACGGTTTTGGTGCCCACCTCTACCCCTGTTAAAGCATCTATACCCACGGGGGAAAGACTCCAGAAAGCAACATGGGCAAACTTCTCTGATGTTGTGTATTCCCTGGCTGACCCGGTGTCTTTCCCAAACACTCCTAGAAAACGAGAACAGGGCCAAGTTCTCCCTTGGGTGCGGTCCTGACCCCGTGATCACAGTCACTAGATGGGCTCCAGAGACAACAGAAGCAGCAACAAAGAAGGAGCTCTTCACTCGGTTTCCTGAGGCTGCAATTTGTGAATAAAAAAGGCCAGACTGAAAAACTATCATCACTCAACTTGGAGCAAATCTATTTAAAAAAAAAAAGCAATGGTTCCAGATTTAAAAATTACGATTCCATCCTTCTCTCTGAGACTTCCTTCACTGTGGTAACCATGGCTACTGCTTTCTCTCAGCATCTCTATGTTTGGAAAACTGAGGCAGGACTCAAGGAAAGAGAAGAGGGCCAGGAAAGGTGTGTGCACCTGGAAGGCACACACAACTTTCACTGGGTCTCTTCAAGCTGAATGCAATAATTTAAATAATTTCTCTCATGATTCTTTGAATCCCAAACATTAACTGGAACAAAACTAAATCCATGTTCTCTCTCTAAATTATTCTAATTCACAATTTTTAAAAATAAGGACTCAAAGTAGTATCTCAGAAAAAAAATACACATGACTGGGAACGAGTTTCCTATCTTGTAAATGTGTGGAGGAGATAACATCTGGAGCAAAATCGGTCTACTGACTAATGAGGGAGACATGAACAAAGAGTTAGTGTACAGGTGTTTCCAAGTTTCAAAAACCCTAAGGTAGAAAACTCTGAGATTTCAAGATAAATAGTAGGGAGTGCATATTTAACAAAATCTTTACTTTGCCAAAGGATGCAAGCTGGAGTTCCTTTAACTAAGGAGTATGCTCCTAAGTATTTAAAGATAACGGAATACTTCCAGAAGGGACCAGCAAGAAAGCAAAGCTGTCTATTCCAACCAAAGTTTATCAGAAATGAAGACGAAACATGTTTGAAACTGCAAGTTATATTAATCAGAAAAGAGGATTAACTTTAATGTTCAGTTGTATAATAAAAAGTTACATATGGACATACAGTAAAAATCATTTTTTCTTATTGTCATAAAAGTGTATCAGTTAGGTATTAAGCACTTATTGAACAAATGAGTTATATTTAAATCTCAGCTGTAGATATACAGACTCACATACCAAACATAGCACAGCCAATTCAACACAGTACTTATCCGAACACCTCGGCTGAGTGGTACTTTTCTATTCAGCAACTCACATACTATAGCATTAGTACAATTTAGTATTAGCACATAACTCCTTAAGCCTAAATAGCAAATTCTAAGCAGAAACGTGATATAAAGACACAGTTCCAGAGTACTGACATTGGCATATCTACTGTGCTGGTGTTTGAGGAGTTGAGGGAGTTTCCCATAACTGGGGGCATAGGAGGCAGCTCTGCAGGACTGGATTCCAGCAGGGTATGGGCACAGCAAAGTGGTTCATCAGTGGGCTCCTCCCCCCTGAACTTTAAGCAGTGTTTCTGCCTGTATGACCCCAAGGCACATTCTTTGGTCCTCCTAGCAGATCTGTGTATTAATAATGATCTTTTCACTATTTTAACTGAGATTTCAGCTTTCTTTTGATAAGCA
This sequence comes from Hyperoodon ampullatus, assembly GCF_949752795.1. NCBI lineage: Eukaryota > Metazoa > Chordata > Mammalia > Artiodactyla > Ziphiidae > Hyperoodon > Hyperoodon ampullatus. The sequence goes on along the minus strand of NC_136916.1, from coordinate 29,664,891 downwards.
CTAGTATGGTGCAACTTTTCCATGCTTATACCTTTAATCTATTTGTGTCTTTATTTTTAAACCATGTTTTGTTTTAGGCTATACATAACTGGGTCTTGCTTTTTAAAAATCCAACCTCATGATCTCTGCATCTTAAATGAAGGGGTAGAGAATTTATATTTATTATTGATGTGATTATGTTTAAATCTATTTTTTGTTGTTTATAATTCATCCCATCTATCCCCCCCACCTTTTCTCTGCCTTCTTTTATAGATCCATTCTCTCTCCTCTGTTGGCTTATTAGCTACAACTCTTTGTTTTTCTAATTTTAGTGGTTATTTTATGGCTTATAGCATACATCTTTAATTTTCCAGTCTACCTTCAAGTGATATTATACCAATTCACATGTTGGAAGAACCTTATGATAGTATACTTCCATTTTTCCCTCCCAAACTCTGGGCAGTTGCTGTCATCAGTTGACTTTTATAGATGATATAAACCCTACAGTATATTACAAGTTTTGTAAAGGCAGTGAATTACCTTCTAAAGAGACTTAATAAGAAAAAGTCTTATATGTTTACCTATGCACTTGCCGTTTCCAGCATTATTCATTCTTTTGTATAGACCCAGATTTCAAACTGGTACCATTTCCCTTCTGCCTAAAGGATTTCCTTTAATATTTCTTGCTCTGTGGGCCTGCTAGTAGCTGATTCTCAGCTTTTCTATGGCTGAAGTTTTTATTTCAAGTTTGCTCTTGAAAGATATTTCCATTGACTACTATGAAATTCTAGGTTGACAGTATTTTTTTTTTTTTTGGAGTACACGGGCCTCTCACTGTTGTGGCCTCTCCCGTTGCGGAGCACAGGCTCTGGACGTGCAGGCTCAGCGGCCATGGCTCACGGGCCCAGGCGCTCCGCGGCATGTGGGACCTTCCCAGATAGAGGCACGAACCCGTGTCCTCTGCATCGGCAGGCGGACTCTCAACCACTGCGCCACCAGGGAAGCCCCGACAGTATTTTTCTTTTAGTATTTAAAAGCTGTTTTCCATTGTCTCTTTGCTTACATTTCTGATGAGAAGTCTGATGTCATTCTCATCACTGTTCCTCTGTAACTTGATTTTTTTTTCATCTGTCTGCTTTTAAGATTTTCCCTGTATCACTGGTTTTGGGAAATTTAGTTAAGCAGTTTCCTTCATGTTACATTAGAGCAGTGGGATTTGCGGGTTTATAGTTCCATCAAATTTGATATATTTCTTCATGTATTTTTTTCTAGACTGCACTCTTCTTTTTCCTCTTTCATGGGAACTCCTATTATATGTATACTAAGTCCCTTGAAGTTTCCCCAGATTTCACTGATGCACTTTCCATTAAAAAATAATTTTTTCATGTTTCATTTTGGAAAGTTTCTATCTATTCAAGTTCACTAATCTTTTCTTCTGCCATTGATTCCATCCAGTGTATTTTTCATCTCACATATTACAGTTTACATTTCTAGAAGTTCAATTTGAGGTTTTTTTTTAAACTTTCCATGTCTTAACTTTCTGAATATGTGGAATACAGTTAAAATAACTTTTAGTGTCCTTGTCTATAAATTCAACATCTGTGTCAGTATGGTTCAGTTTTGATTGACTAATATTTCTCCTCATTGTGGATCTGTACCTGCTTCTTGGTATGCCTGGTAATATATATATATTTTGGCTGCACTGCGTGGCATATGGGATATTAGTTCACTGATCAAGGATTGAACCCACGCCCCCTGCTGTGGAAGTACAGAGTCTTAACCACTGGACCACCAGGGAAGTCCCTGCCTGGTAATTTTTTATAGGATGTCAAACACTGTAAATTTGACCTTGCTGGTCACTCACCCCACTGTGTTCTGGCTTCCCCTGTATCTGATGAGAGTTCAGCATCATTTTTATTATTGTCCCCCTTACATAATACATCTTTATTTTGCAGCTGCTTTAAGATCGTCTCTGCTGTTGGCTTTCAGCACTTTGGTGACGATGTGTGTAGGTGTGTTTTTTTAAGCTACTGTGCTTGGCATTCACTGAGATTCTTGAATCTGTGTGTTGATATCTCTCATCAGTTTTGGCCATTGTGTCTTTAAATTGTTTTTCTGTCCCATTTTCTCTCATCCCCTCCTTCTGGGACTCCTATTACATGCATGTTAGACAACCTGCTATTTCACAGATCTCAGAGACTATCCCATTTTATTTTCATTCCTGTTCCTCTTGTGTTTCAGTTTGGATAATTTCTATTGATTGGATTTCAAGTTCACTCACTGACCCTTTCCCTGCTGCATTCAGTCTGCTATTAAACCATGAGGAATTTTTATTTTTAAGACTGTGGTTTTCATTTCTAGCATTTCCATTTGGCTCTTTTTTGTGGTTTTTATCTTTCTGTGATATTCCTCATCTCTCCATGCAAGGTGTATACCTTTCCAACTAGATTCTTTAACATATTTATCGTAGCTATTTTAAAATCTCTGATAAATCCAACATGTCTATTCTGACTCTATTGACTGTGTCCTTTCATGGCCATGTATCCTATTTTCTTTCTTCATTGCACGTCTTTTAGATTTTGATTGTAAAGCGAACACTGTGTTTAAAAGCACAGTGAAGACTGAAGTAAAAACATTTACCTCCAGAAAAGGGCACACTCTCTCCTGTCAGCCCACTAGTTTGTGTGTCTGAGTGAGCTTGGTCTGGGATTTGTGGCAACATTAGATTTCATTCATGTTGGCTTCCCATGCCTGTGAGCATAATGAGGACTTTGGATCTGAGCACTAGTAAGATTCTGGATACTTCTTTATGCTTTATAGCCTAGAGACTTGCTTTCCAAACTGTGGGAGATCTCTTTCTTCTTCACAGCTTGGCTGTCAGCTTTTTGCATGACTGGCTGCTTCTCTTTCCTCTCCATTCTGCTGCCCAACCCCTAGCCTTTGGAAGGCAAAATCTGCACTTGGTGAAGGCCCTGGGGGCCTGAGAGAGATGCACCTGGCCTCCCTGTCCCACCTCCGTCTTTGGAGTGCAAGGGTGGTATACCAGATGATCTGAGGCTCTCTAGAGAGGGGCTCTCAGCTTTTCTGCTCTCCTTCCAGCCTTCAGGACCTCTGCTTTCCACTCACTGTGGAAATTTTTTCACTTCCAGGGCCCCTCCTCAGACTTCAGAGACCTGTTGCTTTGACTCACCAGAGGCCCAAAGAACTGCAGCTGGATTCTCTCAGCTCCTGCTCTGTTCCTGGCTTTTGCATACTGCCCTCTGGAGTAGGTGAGGTCTGTGGGGAGTTGGTGGGGGGTATGCAGAATGACAGGGTTGGCGGTCCCTGGGATTGTCATCCTCTTGCCAAGCTATTTACTGCTGTTAACGCTCTCAAAAAAGTTTGGCTGGTTCCTGCTCCCCTGTAAGGGGTGAAAACAATTGTAGGTCTCTTCTCTCTGAAAGATTTAGTTCATTTAGATTTCTCTGAATCTTGGCTCTCTGCTGAATTTTAAAAGCTATGATTTTGTGTATTAACCAGATGGTTTCAATAGTTAGGGCTGGAACAACAGTCTCTTGTGACTTATACATCCTAATCAAAAATGGAAGGCCAGCAGGGAACTATAGATATATTCAATATCTAAGGGAAAAAAGGGAAGTCCAGAATCCTTTTTAATGAATGTATTTTTTGCTAAAATTGTGGTTAGTATTAAGCACACTGATTGATTTAGAAACTGGTATCAGGAGTGGTTGTCAGGGAAATAGGGATCTGAAATTGATTAGTTGGTTTGGTAAAAGCCAAAGGGCAGAGAAAATCCAGCTCATCTGCCAGGCTGGACTCTGCAGATGTCCATGCCATGCCCTGGCAAAATGGTAATTAAACCACTTTCACAGGGGTCAGCAAACCCCTGTTTTTGCAAAGTTTTCCAGGAACACAGCCTCACCCATTCATTTAAACATTATTTGTTTCTGCCTTGAGCTACAGAGCTGAAGGTCCCTGAGAAGAGACTACAGACTGCAGGCCCAGCTCTTCACTCTCTGGCCTGCCAAGAAAAAGTGCTCCAAAGGCTTGTCTTGGGGACGGTTGATCCACAGAACAATGTGAAAACATAGTGAGACAACCCAAACCAGAGGGAACATCTGATTGAGAAGCTTGTGGGTTCAACATCACAGTCTACTAGGACCCTGAACTCCTCATGTGGTTATTTCTGAAGCCCCTGAATGTTCAGATGGAGAGACATGCTTGGCTACGGCAGTTCCAGCACTGATTCTCTATTCCATGCGGTGTCTCCGTGCCCAGCACACATCAGACATCTGTGGTGGTGAACTTGACAATCGAGTCTATGGCTTACAGAGGATCAGTGACGGAAGGGCCACCAGCTGGAAACCCTGGACCTGGCCACAGGTGTCTCTTCTGGACAGAAGAAGGGTATGGTATTGGTTGCAAGAGTGAAACCTGCATTGTGGTGGGGTTTTGTGGGGGAGGGGTGATGGGTAAGAACGGGATGAATGTAGCCTTTGGTCACTCCTTTTTTGGTCATCAGGCATCAGAACTCTTTCTGTATTTGGGCAAGTCCTCCACTTCTGGAACCTTGTTGGATACAAAGCCTCTGTCCCTCTGTAGTAACTAAAAACACCTGCCACTCTCCTGCTCAGCTTTCCTGGAAGACAGCCTGTGGATTACCAGCCTGCCAGGCAGCTGCATCTATTCACAGCAAGAGGAAGCACAAATGTTCTTGCCCTTGGCGGCGGACGCGTCTGCGACACCACCCAGCGACATTTTAAGTTACCAAAGGTTTCTGCTGCCTACAAATTAGAACCCTGACTGATAAACGGGTAATTGAGAATACAGGTCCCATGACCTCAAATGTTAATTTTCATTATCTGGGACAACATACATCAGCAGGAGAGGATGTGGAAGTTCTGTGGATGTGACAAATTCCCTGGAGCATGGGAAAACCCCAGAGCCGCCTCACTTATGTTCACTTCCCTCGTCTAAAAGCAGTGTTGGGAGAAAATGAACTGGGGGCTCAAATGAATGAGTCTTATTATAACTGTTAATTTTATCTTGAGAATTACTTAAGATCTATGTTACCCTGAGCCTTCCACTTTTTTTTTTCTTTTCAACAATCAATGACTCTACTTCTCATCATCAGGGTGGCTGTATTTCTCTTTCATTGTGTGAGTTTCAAGATTTAAGGTTTAAGACCTTAAGGTTTCAAGATTTAAGACCATAACTGTTAATACTGATTTAATTCCACACAGCTATTTATAATAAAGCTTTCCTCAGATTAATTAATCATTATTTTTCTTTATAATAAAGATCAAACTTTCTGTTTAAAGTGGCTTAAAAGTTTTTGCCTAATAAAACAAAAATTGAGATTTCTTTTGGAAAGCAGAAGACCTCATTTTCCCCTCCCTTCTTCAGCTGGTGAGAAGGATGCTAATTTTTGTTACCAAGAACTAAATTTCTAAATCTAATACATCCAAAGACCTTTCAGCTTATACTTTTGAAAAGAGTAATTGTGGATGAAGCACAACATCTCTTTTGATGTAGGTTAATAAACAAGTGGCACTTCCTAACAGAACTAAGGGAATTTATGTTAAAGCCAATCTCACAAGTTGTAATTTGATCTTTCTAATGCCCACTTTTGTCATAAGTTCAATAAATCAAAAGTGTTTTAAAGTCATTTTTACAGCTAAAGATTCTGGGAAATGTCATTCCTAAGTATAACAAATGGCTCATACTTCTAAATTTCTTTCTTCTGCAGAGTCTAAAACACTCTGCAGAAATCAGAGTCATGTAAAACCAGAGTCATCCACACTAAATTTTATGAGTCCATTCTTTTGCCATTGAACTATGTCAGAAGGACAATTTCAAAATAATTAATGTGTCAATTCCTGCCTCAAAATGATAAATGGGTAAACAAGTCACTCGGTTTCTAAGATATAGAAGCCGAAACAACAGCATCACAGAAATTATGACTGCCTCAATTTTCTGTTATTCTACTCTTGTGATTGCCGCATATGTAAATTTTTTAAATTGCTCATTTGCGTACTTGACAATGATGTATTTGTCAATTTTCATGATTTTCTCTCATATTACAAGAAACTAGGGTTTCATGTCACAGCCCATGAAAGCAGGCATTGCGGAGGTCCTTTGTGGTGGCCCTGACTCTGTTCCTAGTACACCCCCACCTGCCTCCCCACCCCCTGGTGAAAACAGACTGAAGAACAGCATCTAGCACACAGATGCATGTCTCCTGAGCTGTTTGATTTAGGTCACACGGAAATAGGGGGTCTGATTTAAAATGTTCCAGGAAAACAGTCAAAAACCGAAGGCAGGATATCCTGCCTGTATACAGTTCAATTTTGTAAACAGTTTACAAGGCTGTTATTTCACTTGCATAATAAACCACAACATGGAATTGGCACCTGACAAAATTGCAAAATGTGAGATTTCTTTAACATGTTGCTCTGTTTAGATGACACAGTCAGTAGCAATGCCAGTTCTGTTTCCGGCAGCTGTTTTTATTTCCCTGCTTTGTCAGGAAAGCTCACTTAACTTCTCTGAGCCTCAGTTTCTCTCCTCTTAAACGAAACGACCGAGCTTGCTCTCTGTGAGTTGTAGGAAGCTCTAGCCAGATGCTGCCTGGAATTGAGTGGTGTGACACATTTGGAAGAGAATTTTTTTTTTTTTTCTTTTTTGGGCATGGAGTCTTTTTTCTGATGGTGCAGGCCCTGGAGCTACTGTTTGAGATGAAAATGCTGCTAGAAGCTTGAAGAGCAGCAAACCTTTGATTTTCATTTCATCTCATTTCACTTCATTTCATTTCATGATAACTTACAAATGATGCTGTGAGTTTTAACCTGATGAAGATTCACATGAGTTCATTTCAGAGAAATTTCAGGAATGCTATGTACTTACTTCCCTCAGGAGGCTTGAGGCTAATAAAAAACACGCTGAATTTCTCAAATGTGAAGCATATTTGCAGTCAGAGGAGTCGACACCCAGTACTTTCATAAAATTCAGTCTCAGGAAGTGACTGTGTGACTATGTGAGTTGTGTACTGGGTTGTCTAAGACAGTTTTTCACAGAGCAGGGGGATAGAAATTGTTTATGTACATAATTGTGAACTATGGCAGACAACATTAAGTGGGAGGGATGACCTACCATGGGAATTCAGAGGAAGGAAAGTATTTCTAGCTAGAGGAATCGAAACATGACACCTGGAAAGAGAAGCAGGCTTTTGCCACATGAAGAAGGTGGAAGCACATTTCAGGCAGAGAACAGCCTGAGTTGTGGCATCAGGAAGTAAAAGCATGAAAGACTCTACGGTAGAGAATGTCATTTAGCGTAAAATTGTACAAAGGGGAGACAGATGCTCAGGCTGGATTGGTCGGCGTGCCATTGATGAAGTAAACACAGCCCTGGTTTATCTCACGTAAGTTCAGAACCTAGTGCATCAGATGCATCTCATTCTGCAGTCACAGCACACTGCCCGCTGCACAGCCCAGCCTCCCCAAGGCCAGGGGGCACTTCTGGAAGGGGACCCACAGACGCTAAAATTGTGGTCCCCAGCGAGAGCAGCTTGTAAACCCCACATGGCTCGGATGAGGCTCCATTCCTCGTCTGGACAGCGTCCTTCGCGTCCCTACCCACGTACCTCGTGGAGATGGAGACCTGACCTCCTCCTGCAGGGCTGCCCTCTACCTGAGCACTCGGGGTCCAGTCAAGGGCCCTGAGGAAGGACGACAGGCGAGCCAGCTGAGAAAACATGTCCTCAAACAACAACAAACCGAAAACAAATATGCCCAATAACTGATTTCACATATATTCGTAATCCTGGTGTTCCATAAGGAAAATGGTGTAAACTTCTCAATGTCTTTAAACATTTAGGATGGGTTTGGAATTTAGGAACTATCTTAGCATTTTTTTGATTTTTTTTACATCAAGGGAGTAATGGTGATTATCTCTGGGTATGACTTATGAATGTTATTTATTTATTGGCTAGTCTGTATTTTCTGATTTTGTTTCCTAAAATAAATATTCTTTTGTAAAAATAATCTATAAAAAATTCATAACTTTTCAGATTGTTTTCCTCATTTCTTTGTCTAAACATTCTTAAAAATTCAGTTTTAGTATATTTAACATCTTTGTTAGGCGTTTATTATGTGTCAGGCCCTGTAGAAACACAATGGGAACAAGAGACATGGGATTTCTGCCCTCAGACCTCAAGCTATGCCTGCTCTGTTTGCTTGGGACCATAATCACATATTTTTTAATTTCTGCAAAAATTAATAGAAAACAAACATTTCCACTGACCAGCCCTGCCTCAAGCTTCTGCACTTGATGCTGCCTTTGCCCAGAGTTTTGTACGTTCACCTCAGAGGGCGCTTTGCTGAAATGTCACCTCATAGAGGGGCCTTTCTTGGCTACCCCTCCTAAAATTGCCTCCTGTGTGTCTCCTTTACCTTATTACTTTATCTTTACTAAGAATATTTTACTCACTTACTGAAAAACTCATCTGTGTTTACTGTCCATCTGGTTCCATGAGGGCCAGAACCGTGTCTTGCACTCATCTGAGTAAACTCTGACTTAGGCTGACACGAGCTACTCACAGGATGGAGCGTCACCGAGAGATACCATATGTGTGGTTACGGGGTTCTGCTCACAGCCTGCTGGGTCCTGCCTCCTCAATGCCAGAAAACTCCGTAATCCCGACGCACACCTGGCCCCGGGGTTGGCAAGGGTAGAGAGTCTGCATTCCTTAGTATGACACACTTAATTTATTTGATTTAGCTCTACTATCAGACACACTGATATTTTCAGCTATTTTCTAATACTGACCATTCAGAAAAAGAAAAACTGGCTGAAAATTAGTTGAGAGTAAAGCACCCAAGTAGAAAAACTTAAAATGTACAAAAACACTTAAAGATGCTGTCAACATTCCAGAACAGCACCATGACCTGTGACTGGGGATGTCAGCTCTGATGTGGGGGTCATACTGACGGAATTGTTTTCTAGAAAAAGAATATTTATTCTTTTTATTAGGAGTATAGAACTTAATTTATTCAACATTCTTACAACACATATTTATTAAATATTTACAAAGCACCAGGTACAGTTCTAGGTGCTAAGGACACTGGAATGATGGAGTTCATATTTTAGGCCACAGAGGTGGCGAACACCTGTGTGCCAACTTCATTTTCAGCTTCTTACCCTTATTTTCTGTCACCTCTATCTTTTCAATTATTTTTAGTGTATTTTATTTTCCCTACTTAATCTACTGCTTCCCTATAAAACTTCTTAAAACATTTTGGATCAAGTAGATGGAAATAAATGAAAAATAAAGAGGTAAATAACCGTAAGTGCTCTATTTCTAGTATCTACAAAGTTTTAATTCTGTATAATAAAGTGTAGTAGAACTTGCTTTGTTGCCTGTATGAAGTGGACAAGTGCTAAGTGATATTATGTTAATATGGGATTTATTCTATGCCCTTCTCCCTTCATCTGCCAACATTCTGAGAGAGAGAGAAAGAAGAAGAAATATTGTGGCCAAGAGCCTGTCTCTCATGGATCCCTGATTTTTTCCCCACTACTTGCAGGAGAAGGGAAGCATTATATCATCCTATGGCTGAATTTACTTAAGAAGTGGATTTCTGTATTTCTCATTTCTCCTTATGGAACAGATGGCTAGAAACATTTAAGCAGAACAGATCAAGGTGAATAGGAAAAGAAAACTTCAATATTTAAAGAACTAGTTTGGCAAGATAAATCCAATTCTTCAGACTACCTCTTAGAAAAGGGAATTAATTTCAATCATAGAACAAGGTTCAACTGACTCTTGAGAGGACCCTGGTAGTTATAAATTTTTAAAAATGGAGCTTATTCAAAGAGAAGGAAGACAGAGGCAAAGGAACACCAATGAAAATCAGAACACCTTCCTGTAGCTAATTTTTCTGAAGTGAGCTCAGCAAACTGGTCACATGGGGGAGAGTCCTTCCTCTCCAAAGTCCACGCTGAGTCCAGATACTGAGAGCACTGGCTGGGAGACAGCTGACCAGGAGCTTCCCGAGGTCTCCCAAGGGGAACTGTAAGCAGCATCTCTGGGTCGTAAATGGGAGAGACAGTGGGTGGTCAGGGAGGCGAGATCAGGAGCCAGCTTGTGTCCACTGTCCTCCACTCCAGCACCTGCTGTGAGCAAAGTTCTTGTCCTTTTAATATGTTCCAGGAACAAAGCCTGAAGCTGAGTCCTGGGCTGGCTTGTTTTGGATGAGGCTGCCCAAAGGGCACTGGGAACAGATTCCCATAGGACTTTCCTTTCCTTCATGGACTAGATCTCATGTTAAGAGTTCAGAGACGGAAAGGAATAGTGAAGATGGTCTGAAGTGGGCTAATGAAGAGAAAGAAAGAAAACAAGCATTTTTTTTTTTGCCACATATAATGCAAGGCTATCTTACGAGGGCAGCCTCACTTACAGCTCTGCCTTAGAAATGCAGCAAAAAGTATATACTTCAATGTCATCACAGCCACAAATTCATGAACCTGCTTAATGTCCTGGAATTCTTCCTACAGAAGTTACTGTCTGCATAAAAGAGACTAAGTACTTCAAGAGACAGGATTTCTTGCCATAATGAAACATTTGTTTAGTATCTCATCTTTAAAGAGCCTGCCTTCACAGGTCTTGACAAACTGCTACTCATGTTACAAAACTTAAAATGTCCCAGGACAGAATAAGCCTGTGAATGCTAGTTATGAATAATGGTTACTGACAAATGCAGAGTATAATTAAAAACAAAACAAACAAACAAAAAGTGTATACCAACCACATGCATTTGACTGAAAGATACCTTCTAAATGTGGGTAAGCATCAGCAGGGGAAACCATGTTGAGCAGTGTGGCGCTGTATGCCTGTCTTTAAAAGTCACTCTCTGACTCACACACTTACTGGCATCAAGGAAACTCACCTGCAAGCAAATCGCCAGGTTCACTCTACAGCCAAACGAGGTGCTAACGGCCCGTGGATGGAGGCCGAGGTCTTTAAACAGTTTTGAGAATGACTGGGTGAGTGCTATTCGGGGCCGTTCTTCTGCCACCACTACACAGGTCCGCACGCGGGACAAGTCCAGTCCTCGTGCCTAGAAATAATGACAGCAGTAGGAGGTCAGCCTTGCCAGTGTTAGGGGTGTGACCTGCAGGCTCCTTACCCAGATCTGTACAACAACAGAAACTCCACACAGATATTCATTCCCAGGGCTCTCTGTGTCTGCACCATTAACCAAAATGCTGTAGAACATGTGTAAATAAAAAAACGCCCATATCGGTAATCAAGGATGCCATTACAAACACATTTTAAATAATTCAAGAAGCATAATGAGGAGAAAAGTTGAAGAAAAACAAGGTGTGGATAAAATAATTAAAGGACAGGGTTTGGGGAAGAACAGAAGCACTTATATACACTCCTGCCAGCATGGATACACAGGAACATCCATCGGAGAGAAATGAGAAACCTGCTTTTAATATAGGAATGGAAAATGAAAACATCTGGGAAGCTTCTTAAACACAGCTCTCCTTTCATGTCTTGAGACATAAAAGGTCCCTGATAAACTGTCACAAGGAAACACAGCTCAGTTCTGCCCAAATTCCATCAAATGAACGAAATGGCAACACCCGGGGCAGGAAATGAAGTGCCCTAAAAGCACAACACTCCCAAGCGGAGCCGAGGAACAGCAAAACGCGCAACGGGAGTGGCAATGAAACAGGAGGCGAGGGAGCGACAGGGTCTCCATCCCCACACAGGACAGTCACCAGGAGCCATCAGCGTCCTGGAGAGCTGACAAGGGCACCTGAGCTGAGGAGGGACATGAGTCAAGATAACGACAATCTTCCATACGTGCAGTTACACAGGGAAAATTAAGTCTGCGTAACACCAATGACCCTCGACACATGTGTGTTTTGGGAGGCAGTGCACCCTGGGCTTTGAGATGGTGCTCCTGGAACCACAGATTCAAAATTTGGCTTCAAAGTTTACTAAATGTAAGAACTTGGAGAAGGTGCTTAATTTCTCTGTAACCTAAGTTTCCTCATCTTTAAAATGGAAACAATAATGGACCTATTTCAGAGAACTACTGTAAAGGTTAAATTAATCAATATGTAAAGTGCTTAGAAATCACTTATTATTTCATTTGGTTATTTATAAATGCACCTATAGGTAAAGTTCATGAAACGTACTCAATCATTTTATAGCATAATATAGGTGGACATGAATAACAATATTTTATAAATTTCCTTTGCTGTATAAACATATAACTTCAAGTAATATTTATTTATGTAGCTTAATATCAAAGTTATCTTGCATTTTGCTTTCTTGTTCAAGCTTAATGCACTAGGTCTGAATAGGAAAACAAAATTCAGCAGAGAGAAATTATATTGCTTTACTAATGGCAAGTGTATAGATAATTTGTATGTGTGCATATATACACATAAATATAATCTGTGTATGTATCTATACATACACACTCACACATATCTGAGCATATAAACAGTGAATAGTTGGAATATTAACCAAAATAGGTCATATGATTATTCTCTCCTAGTTACTTGAATAAGGACTACATAATTTACTATGAAAATACGTCTATCAAAAAGTCCTTGGGGCTTCCCTGGTGGCGCAGTGGTTGGGAGTCCGCCTGCTCATGCAGGGGACACGGGTTTGTGCCCTGGTCCGGGAAGATTCCACGTGCCGCCGAGCGGCTGGGCCCGTGAGCCATGGCCGCTGAGCCTGCACATCCGGAGCCTGTGCTCCGCAACGGGAGAGGCCACAACAGTGAGAGGCCTGTGTACGGCAAAAAAAAAAAAAAAAAAAAAAAAGTCCTCGGCTTAAATGAAGGGAAATGTTGTTATTGTCACATAATGGTAATTGAATATTAAAAAATAAAACCAAGCCACTGTTCACTGGATTGTAAAATTGAATTTTGGTTAGGACCCAGATCTACCAATCAGGGTCCTCAAGGAAAATGAAATGAGCAGCTAAGTTTAGACGTATGACTCGAACCCCAGCTTTGGAATAAAACTGCACTCAAGAACTGAATCCACCAACAAATCAAAAGGCAATTCAGGACCCTCCAAGTAGCCCTAACAGAATTAAAGACATCAATAACATACACTCTGACCTCTAACTCTGACAGTGGGAAAATATTCACGTTATAAAACAAGGTTTTCATGTGAAAACAACTTCGTCTACCTCAGGTGACAGCAGACCTTATGTCAGCTTTTCTGAAGGATCATTTAGCCTCACCACACCTACTCCACACCCTCTGACACTGGTGCTTTCCCAGGATGCTGGAAAGTGTCCCCCAGGCACTCTGAGGGCTGCTTACCTTGAGCGATTCTGTCTGCGAGCCCAGCCCCTTGGTACACAGTTCCATCACTGAGTAGGAGCAAAATGTATCCCGGACTTTGTACTGACTCACGGCAAGCAGCCACAAGGCAGGGTTGGTCTCCAGCTCTGCAGGCGGGATGAGGATGGACTGGTGCCCGGAATACACGCTGCACAGAGAGATGGGAGGGCTCAGTGAGGATGGAGAAGCGGGGACCAGGCAGCCTCTGAGAAACACCTACTGTCCATTTGCAAGAGGGGACAGTCACACCAACTCTACTCTCCGGTATTTGTAAATATAAAACAAAAGCGTGTTTACAAAAACATTCTGAAAAATACAAAAGAACTATGGGATTATGATCCGCAGTTACTGCCATTTTGAGCACTCATTGAAAGATCTCAAAGCTCTGATGCTATTAGGTTTCTCTCAAAGCTGCTATATTCACAGAATGGACTCTCACAGTGGGAGACACAGGACTGAATTTTGGTAAAAAGATCTGGAAGTTCAGAACAGGAGTTAGCCAACTAGATGCTGCCTGGTTTTGTAAATAAAGTTTTATTGGGACACGGCCCTCAGTCCTTGCAGTACCACCTGCAGTGGCTTTCACACCAACGGGCAGAGCTGAGGGTTGCGACAGAGACCGTGGAGACTGAATATTTACTAAACAGCCACTTGAGGAAAAGCGTGCCCAACCCTGGTTCAGAAAACTGACACCCAGAGTAAATAAAAGGAAACTAAGACAATTAGAAGAATTAGGATTATAATTTTGCTTCAGAATGATCCAATTGGATTACCAAACAGAACTAAAGAAAATACAATCATTCTCTAATTTTACCTTTACGTTAGAGAGCACGGGGAGAGAAACAAGAGGCTACATATTTTGTTTCACAATTAATGGGGCAAGTGTGATTTTAAAATAACGAAGTATTTGCCAAACTACATTTTCAATGGTATTAATTTTGTTTGGTTTATGGCTACAAATCAACAGTAATAGATATCATATGCTATAACAGAACATCCTAGATAAACTACGTTCTAAGATTTAAGTAAAAGAGATTTTATTTTTAAAATTGTAGTTGATTTACAATGTTGTTAGTTTCAGGTGTACAGCACAGTGATTCAGTTATACACACACACATATATATATATAATATATTCTTTTTCAGATTATTTTCCCTTATAGGTTATTACAAAATACTGAGTATAGCTCCCTGTACTACACAGTAGGTCCTTCCTTTTTGGCTATTTTATATATAGTAGTGTGTATATGTTAATCTCTCTCCCCACCACTTTCCCCTTTGGTAACCATAAGTTTGTTTTCTATGTCTGTGGGTCTATTTCTGTTTTGTAAATAAGTTCATTTGTATTTTTTTTTTTTTTTAGATTCCACATATAAGTGATACCATATGGTATCTGTTTCTCCCTGGCTTACTTCACTTAGTATGATAATCTCTAGGTCCATCTATGTTGCTGCAAATGGCATCATTTCATTCTTTATTATAGTTGAGTAATATTCCATTGTATATATATACCACATCTTCTTTATCTATTCATCTGTTGATGGACATTTAGGTTGCTTCCATGTCTTTGTCAATTTCCATGCTACTGTAAATAGTGCTGCAATGAACACTGGGGTGCATGCATCTTTTCAAATTAAGACTTTTCGCCAGATAGATGTCCAGGAGTGGGACTGCAGGATCATGCGGTAATTCTATTTTTAGTTTTTTAAGGAACCTCCACACTGTTTTCCATAGTGGCTGCACCAATTTACATTCCCATCAACAGTGTAGGAGAGTTCCTTTTTCTCCACACCCTCTCCAGCATTTATTATTTGTAGACTTTTTGATGATGGCCATTCTGACTGGTATGAAGTGATACCTCATTGCAATTTTGGTTTGCATTTCTCTAATAATTAGCAAAGTTGAGCATCTTTGCATGTGCCTGTTGGCCATCTTATGTTTTCTCTGGAGAAATGTCTTCCTAGATCTTCTGCCCATTTTTTGATTGGGTTGTTTGTTTTTTTGATATTGAGCTGCATGCACTATTTGTGTATTTTGGAGATTAATCCTTTGTTGGCTGCATCATTTGCAAATATTTTCTCCCAGTCCGTAGGTTGTCTTTTTGTTTTATGATTTCCTTTGCTGTGCCAAAGCTTAAGTTTAATTAAGTCCCATTCATTTATTTTTGTTTTTATTTCCATTACTCTAGGAGACGGATCCAAAAAGATATTGCTGAGATTTATGTCAGTGTTCTGTCTATGTTTTCCTCTAGGAGTTTTATAGTATGCAGTCTTACATTTAGGTCTTTAATCCACTTTGAGTTTATTTTTGTTTATGGTGTTAAAGAATGTTCTAATTTCATTCTTTTACATGTAGCTGTCCAGTTTTCCCAGCACCACTTATTTTTTTAAAATTTATTTATTTTATTTTTGGCTGCGTTGGGCCTTCGTTGCTGCGCACGGGCTTTCTCTAGTTGTGGTGAGCAGGGGCTACTCTTCACTGTGGTGAGCGGGCTTCTCATTGCAGTGGCTTCTCTTGTTGCAGAGCATGGGCTCTAGGCACACGGGCTTTGGTAGTTGTGGCATGCAGCTTCAGTAGTTGTAGCTCGCGGGATCTACACTGCAGGCTCAGTAGTTGTGGTGCACGGGCTTAGTTGCTCCGCAGCATGTGGGATCTTCCCGGACCAGGGCTCAAACCCGTGTCCCCTGCATTGGCAGGCAGATTCTTAACCACTGCACCACCAGGGAAGCCCCCCAGCACCACTTATTGAAGAGATTGTCTTCTCTCCATTATATTATTCTTCCCTCCTTTGTTGTAGATTAATTAACCATAGGTGCATGGGTTTATCGCTGGACTTTATATCCTGTTCCACTGATCTGTATTTCTGTTTCTGTGCCAGAAGCATACTGTTTTGATGACTGTAGCTTTGTAGTATAGTCTGAGGTCAGGAGGCCTGATTCCTCTGGCTCCATTCTACTTTCTCAAGATTGCTTTGGCTATTCGGGGTCTTTTGTGTTTCCATACAAATTGTGAAATTTTTTGTTCTAGTTCTGTGAAAAATGCCATTGGTAATTTGATAGGCATTGCACTGAATCTGTAGATTGTCTTGGGTAGTACAGTCATTTTAACAATATTGATTCTTCCAATCCAGGAACATGGTATATCTTTCCATCTATTTGTGTCCTCTTCAATTTCTTTCATCAGCATCTTACAGTTTTCAGAGTACAGGTCTTCTGCCTCCTTAGGTAGGTTTATTCCTAAGTATCTTATTCTTTTTGATGTGGTGGTAAATGGGGTTGCTTCCTTAATTTCTCTTTCTGCTCTTCTGTTGTTAATGTATAGAAATGCAACAAGTTTCTCTATTAATTTTGTATCCTGCCAATTTACTGAATTAATTGACCCGCTCTAGTAGTAGCAAACCGAATCCAACAACACGTTAAAAGGATCATACACCACAATCAAGTGAAATTTATCCCAGGGATGCAAGGATTTTTCAATATTTGCAAATCAGTGTGGTATACCATATTAACAAATTGAAGAATAAAAACCATATGATTATCTCAATAGATGCCAAAAAAGCTTTTCATAAAATTCAACATCTATTTATGAGAAAAACTATCCAGAAAGTGGGCATGGAGGAAACATACCTCAATATAATGAAGGCCATATATGACAAACCCACAGCTAACATACTCAACAGTGAAGAGCTGAAAGCATTTCCTCTAAGATCAGGAACAAGGCAAGGATGCCCACTCTCACCACTTTTATTCAACACAGTTTTGGAAATCTTAGTCACAGCAATCAGAAAAGAAAAATAAATAAAAGGAATCCAAATTGAAGAAGAAGAAGTAAAACTGTCACTGTTTGCAGACGACATGATACTATACAGAAAAATTCCTAAAAGATGCTACCAAATGGGTTTTTTTGGTCTTAGTTTTAAAAGTCTTGTGATAAAATATGCATAAGATTTACCATTCAGCCATTTAAAAATGACACTCCAGTGGCATTAATTACGTTTACAATGT
Organism: Hyperoodon ampullatus; assembly: GCF_949752795.1. Classification (NCBI taxonomy): domain Eukaryota; kingdom Metazoa; phylum Chordata; class Mammalia; order Artiodactyla; family Ziphiidae; genus Hyperoodon; species Hyperoodon ampullatus. The sequence goes on along the minus strand of NC_136916.1, from coordinate 29,647,527 downwards.
TGTGCAACCATTACTGCTATTTATGTCCAAAATTTTTCACCATCCCAAACAGAAGCTCTGTACCTAACCCATCACCACTTCCACCTCCCAGGGCATGGTAACCTCTAACCTACTTTCTGTTTCTGAATTGCCTATTCCAGATATTTCATTTAAGTGAAATCACACAATATTTGTCTTCTTCTGCCTGGATTATTTCACTTAGCATATTGTCTTCAACATTCTTCCATGTTGTAGCATGTGTCTTCAAGGCTGAATAACATCCCACTGTATGGATAGACCACATTTTATTTGTTCATTCATCCATCGATGGATGCTTGGGGGGTTTCTACCTTTTGGTTACTGTGAATAATGCTGCTATGAATAGCATGTACAAGTATCTGTTTAAGTCCCTGTTTTCAATTCTTTTGGGTATGTACCCCAAAGTGGAATTGCTAGACCACATGGTAACTCTATGTTTAATTTGCCGAGGAACTGCCAAACTGTTTCCCAAAGGCTGCACAATTTTGCATTCCTACCAGCAAGGTACGAAGACTCCAGTTTCTCCAAATTCTCCCCGTACTTGTTACTTTCCATTTTTTTTAGTTTAGCCATCCCAGTGGGTGTGAAGTGGTACCTCATGGTGGTTTTGACTTGCCTTTCCCTAATGACTCATGATGTTGAGCACCTTTTTCATGTGCTTATTGGCCATTTGTATGTTTTCTTTGGATGAACGTCTAATCAAGTCTTTTGCCCATTTTAAAAATGTAATTGGCTTTTATTATATCACTGATTGAGGAATTTTAAGCCCCTGTCTGCTGAAAACAAAGATTCAAAAGTGTGAAAGTTACCCAATAGTGAGTAGTTCATCATTAGAGCTGTATTCACACACACACACACACACACACACACAATGTTTTACGATACGGCATTGAAATGCTGCACTGGTTTTTCTTTTGTGTTATTACTTGAAGTTAACGTGTAAGCCAGGAATGTTAATTAACCTGATCTCCTCTGAAGGAATATCAGAATAAGTAAAAGAAGACACTCACACTTTATTTCAACAATTCTATGCCAGTCAGGATTCAATGCACAGGCTGTATTAAATCTACTCAAGCATCTCAGAGCACACTCAAATGCCACAGTTATTGTAGAACAACAGAAGTTTCATTTAAACCAATGTCTCCTTTTAAAGGACAGTGCTTCTTCAAGGGAGGAGTAAATAATGAGCTGAGAGTTAGGGCTCAGAGGAGGCACCCCCATGAGCTGAAGGCCCTCTGAGGTTCCACCCACCTTCCCTAGACCACCCTGGGGATCCCAGCTGAGCAAATGAAAATCGTAAGCAAGAACTTTAAAAAGAAGGTTCTTAGACTAAGTCTGTCATGTACAAATAACTGACATGCTCTTTGGACATATTAGAATAAGCACCATTTAAAGAACCTGTTTTTGCTTCATAAAAAAGCCTTAGCCTGATGAGGTGGGCTGGGTGTGCCCCTTGGATGTCCCTTCAGAAAGGAACAAGCCTGTGATATGGTGCGGGGGGTGGGGGGGGAGCTCAGGAAGCTCCCGGTGGTGCCAGTTGCCCTGTCCAGTCCTCTGGCCACCTTTTTACTTGGACAGGTATGACCCCCACAAAAAGCCCTCCTACTCCCAACTCCAGCTCATGACGGCTTTCAGAGAACCTTTTCTGTTTGTAGTGGAAACACTGGCTCCCAGGGATCACACACTCCCAATGTGGAGCACTATGAAGAACGGTCTTTTTAAGGAATGAAAGTGATTTGTTGGCAGATGTGTTCTAACTTGGCTTCTAAAGATGGATTCCACAGAACTTAAATCCAAGACACACGGTTAAAAACTTCCCATTTTTAATATTAAAGGAAGGAAGTGGGATATGGAACCACATACAAACTATGATTATAGCTGTGAAGAAGGGCAAGAGCACAGGAACAAACACAGCAAGATACTAACGGGGGCTAGGGTAGGGCAGAGGGACCCCGGGCGTTTCTCTGCCCATTTGTCAGTTCTTAGGGCACTCATTCATTTCCATAGAATATGACCCATAAACACGTTCAAAAACACACACATTTCTATCCTGGAATACCTCTATCACACATTTCTTATCAGGATAACAAAATGCTACAAGTTGATGATTGCTTTAGATTCTCCTATTGGAGTTTAATACATCAAAACATCAGACAACCAACAACCAATGTGTGGGGATAAAATGTAGGTGTTATTCTAGGAAGAATGTTTGATAATCAGGTGGGAATTTTTCCGGTGGTGGTTTTTGGATTTTTTGAATTTTACTTAATCCTTCTGAGCAAGGAAATCTGATAATGAACAGAGCCCTCTGTATTTAAAGAATTAAATGAAACTCAGAATAGAATAAGAACTTGCTCCAAGTTGAGTTTAGATGAACTTTAAAGAGCTCTGAGGATGTGCTGACTGCTCTCAGTAACCAGGAGAAAGGATTATTATGCCCAAAACTTTCCTTTGAAAGTTTTCAAGTATTTCTTTTGAATTCCTGCTGATGTGAAAGTTTTGTTACACACAAAACATGCAAAACTACACATTCCAGTGGAGCCCTGTGGCAAAGTATAAAAATTATTTCTATAGTCAATATACAAAAATCAATAAGATCCCATTCCAATAATTATAACACTCAACATTCTGTCAATTTTTCTTTAAGATTTGTCCTTGGGAAATTGATTTAGGCCTTTAAAGATCACTTTACAGTGCGGCTATTTAAGAGATCAAACAGCACGACAATATACCTGCATTACAATACTGACACCTTGGTCAACTACTTACTGCAAGTAGCATCTATCCAGCAACACTTCTGTACAAATTTATCTGAGTTTGTGAAAACACGCTTTCATCTGGAAGTCCCTGTAGCCAACACTGTGGTGCTTTAAAAATCAGAGTTTCCATCTGGTTGAGAATCCGGCATGTTTTGTTTTCTCACTTCTGAACCAACAACCTTCCAAGAATACGCACTAGGGGTCTGAAGTTGAGCCAAACACCTCCTCGGATCCCGCAGCGCATCAGGGCTGCTCCCCTCACACCCGGAGATCCTGCGGGCTGTTCCTGAGCCCTTGTCTTCTTTCCAGGGGCCATGAGAGCTAAGGGAGACCCCTGCCCCTGAGGCCACCGATACAAGTGGCAGCCACCCACAAGGGAGACTTGTTGGACACCGGTGTTTTGTGCCACAGGCACCGTTGCACCCTCTGCCCTTTGCAACGCAGCGCTCAAGGATCAGCCCCCACACCACGTCTGGCGTTACCTTGAATTAGAGCTTTCTTTGTAGCTCATGTACCAACTCCAATGAGAAGCCTCAAGGCAACATTAAGCAGGAAGAAATAAAAATAATGGAAAATTTACCTCTGCTGAATGGATATTAAAAGGACAATCTTGGCCAAAAATGGGATCATACACCAGGTAACAGCCCAAGATCTAACACCCTCGCCCATCATGCACCATGTAAATCGTTAATTATCCACTAGGAAACATGCCTTTTCCCTCTTTGAAAAGTGATGGTGAACAGTTTTCCGTTAGCACCAAATGTTATTCAACCCATTCGTGAATCGGGGTTAACGAGACAACCTTAATTAGATTCCCCTGCATAACTTTTATTCCAGCTCAAATTTACACCACTTCTCTGACACTGAGGACTTTTACATTTTCTGGCAGGTACCAAACACAGTTAATGACATTGGAGCCCCATGTCTTAGGGAATCAAAATGCAGGTAAAAACCTTATGATGATCCGCTTAATTATGACAATCTACCCATATTGTTCCCAGCATTTTCCTTTTACATGCTATAATAAGGAGACCAGAAATGAAGAAAAAGAAATACAAATCACCCACTGCTAGCTTTCTCAAGAATATACACCAGGATAATGACCTGCTTGATCAGACTGCTAGCACATGAAAGGGTAGGGTCCAGTGTGGAGTTCAAGGCTAGAGAATATAAGCATACTTGTGAAAATTAAACATAGCTTCACCTCTGTCCTCATTCCTATAAATAGAAGGCAACATTAAGAAAAAGGTTATTAAATCCTAGTAGAGGAAAAACAGAAAACCTGATTCACCAATTTTCTACTTGCTCTTTTTTTTGCTCAATCCAACGAAAGTCGATTTGTTGTTTCATTTATTAACCAACACTGATTTCTTGGCACTGGCTATCAATACTTCCCTACTTAATAGCAGGTTGCTTATAGGGAAGAAGATTATTTCCTGTGAATTTATGGAACCTGAACTATTCTAGTTTAGATCTTAACTTCAAAAAGAACAAAACAATTTAAAAAACATTTTGGGAATATTTTCTCTCAGTCTCTGGCCTGCTCCCATTCTCTCGACAGTATCTTTTGCAGAGCAGAGATGATTAATTTTAATAAAGTCAGCCTATCAATTATTTCTTTCATGCATCATGCCTTTGGTGGTGTATCTAAAAGTCATCAACAAACCCAAGATCATCTAGATATTCTCCTAAGTTTTCTTCTAGGAGTTTTATAGTTTTATGTTTCACATTTAGGTCTATGATCTATTTTGAGCTAACTTTTGTGAAGGCTGTTAACACCTGTGTCTAGATTCTTTTTTTTTTTTTTTTTTGGCCTGTGGATGTCCAGTTATTCCAGTACCATTAGTTGAAAAGACCACCTTTGTTCCACTGTATCACTGTATTGCCTTTGTACTTTTGTCAAAGATCGACAGACTATACTTATGTGGGTCTATTTCTGGGCTCTCTACAATACCAAGAGTGAACCCTGATGTAAATTATAGACTCTGGGATAACAATGTGTCAAAGGTAGGTTCCTAGTTTGTAAAAAATGTACTACTCTGGTGGGAGATGCTGATAACAGGGGAAGCTGTGCATGTGGGAGTGGGGTGTGCATGGGAAATCTTTGTACCTTCCACTCAATTTTGCTGTGAAACTAACAATACTCTGAAAAATAAAATCTAGATAAAAAAACAAAAATAAAAAATGTCTGAACAGGAGAGAGAGAGAGAGAGAGAAAAAGACATTTTGGTAACTAATATAAATTTGTACATTTGTAATTCAATGATTTCAGATTATTAACTTGATAAAACATACAAAGAATTGATAACTCTCACAATGTGGGCACCCTGAGCAAGGCAGCCACACAACTCACGACAACACATGTCACCCTGTGGTGTCACGTGGGTGAGCCTACTGAACTGGCAGGGTAGGGTCTGTACCACGCACTTCAGTTACTCCAAGGAAAGTTGTTTTCCTTTTTAAAAAAGTTTTACTTAGGTATAATTTGCATATCATAAATCTATCCATTTGCAGTATAGAATTAAAAGAACTTTGACAGTTTTGCAGAGTGTATAATTATCACCACAATGCCGTTCTAGAACACTTCCATCACCCTAAAGGCATGCCTTGTATTCATTTGTAGTCAATCCTGTTTTCAGCTCTAGCCCCAGTTAATCATTATTCTACTTTCTGTCTCTATAGATTTGCCCTTTCTGAACATTTCCAACAAATGGTATCATATGATACAATCATATAATAAGTGGTCTTTTGAGTCTGGCTTCTTTCAGACTTGGCATATGTTTTTGAAGTTTATCCAGGCTGGGGAGAATTTTCATCTTAACAATATTGAATTTCCTAATCTATGAATACCAACTGTCTGATGTGCTTTTTAAAACAGGTCCAGTTTTTTAAGCAAGTCCATTGGGGTCTGTTTCTATAATGGATTTCAGAATGAAGAGGTTTACAGCTGTTATGAATTTAATTTTAGTGCTGCAGGGGTCATAGCTGATTTTGTGACTTCTGAATTTGCAGGTAAGACATTAAGCAAAGGGTCACCGCCACCCTCTCTGTACAGTTCCTCTAGAGAGTCCCATTGCTGCTGGTGACATGCAGCAGGACTCACTCCAACCAGCACCTTCTCTGTGGATTTCATGGGGCTTGGCTGGGTGAGCCTGCAGAACTAGAAGGCACTTTTGCCAAGTAACAAGAGACAGTTGCCTATAAAGCTGTAGTTCAGAACAGGTTTCCTTCTTAGCTGGCTAGATATGTCTAAAGTCACTTTGGCCCTACTGTTGGAATGGTATATTCTCAACTATTTCCCAAGAAAAAATTACCCACAATGCTATTGCATTCTGAATTGAGGCAAAAATCATTAAAATATTTCAACTGTTCAATTATATTTGCTTTCTCAAAAAGTTTAATTGTGGTGATTAGAATGATAGTGTTTTTAAAAAATATGTAATTGGATTTAGTTCAATTTGACCCAATTGAATATTATAAATGCATTAAAATAATTGTTTTAGGAGAATGTTTAAAGATGAGAAAATATCTACTATTATGAAAAAAGGCAATTATAAGCAATTTCACACTGTAGCATCTCAGTTTTATAAATATATTAATGTACATTTACAAAATTGTATGTGTACTTAAAGGTTTATGGGTGAAACCGTATGTTTTTTGGTGTTTGCTTTAAAATGCCCATATGGAAAAGGGACAGAAATCATCAGAAGGCTGGATGAAATCAAACTGGTAAAATAAGATCCACGTGAAGCTGGTTGTTGGGCCCTGGTATTTGTTACAGTGTTCTTTATACACTTAAACATATACACTTGTATATGTTTGAAAATGTTAATAATAAAAAATAGTACTACATTAGAAATACTACATTAGAAAATAAACTCCATAAGACTATATGCCAAAATGCTACTAGTGGGTATTTACTGGTATCTCTGGGTAGTATACTTATGGATGGCTTTTCTTCTTTATATTATTTTGTATTTTCTAAAGTTTCTACAATGAACATCTATGTACAATTAGAGAAAAATGACAATACATTTTCATCCTCTCCATTAATACTTGTTGGCAGCTACCAGGAGCTGGGCCCGGGGGCTGCCAGCTGTGGAGTGGGGGCCACGCAGGGGAGGGGGGGGAGGGGAGCCTGTAGAACTTCCTTCCGGCCTCCCGCAGCTGAAGTCAGGGAGAAGCCTGAGGAGGAAAGAGCCTGGATGCCCCCGGTGAACACAATCCCAGGCCTGGGACACCTGCGAAGATTCAGAGGCATAAGAAGCAAGCCCATGGCCTGGGAGTCGCTTGGAAAATGGATTCCCAACAGACGGCTTCTGAGAATGGTCCCAGAATCTGTCTCTGTTGGTTTCAGCAAACTTTACGGAGACTAATTTTTCAGATGCTAGAGAGAGTGGCTACCAGGGCGGGTGTCCCTGTGGCACCCGGAGCTGGGCTGAGGAGGAGCCGCACCCTGCAGGCGGCCCCCTCCCGTTAGCAGTTCTCGCAAGTGGTCTGAAAACGCGTGTGTGATTTACTTACTTGTATCGTAAAGGTGCAAAGACGAAACTCACCTACAGAGGCACCACAGGACAAACCCAAGTCCACAGTAAGGGTCCAGGCAGATGGCCACTTCTCTAGAGGGGTAGAGCTCACACTGCAGCTTAATAGAACGGCAGAAGGCACTGGTGGCTGCGTGAGACATCTGCAAGACAGCAAGGTTGCGTTAAGTGCACAGAGCCTGAGCCCATCCTAAGGACTCCTGCAACAGAACAAGGCCGCATGAAATGCACGGGACCTGACATCCGATGCCTAAGGGTGGTGAGAACAACTGTAGCCAAGCTTGGGTTTTGTTAGGAGAGAGCAGCCTGCTGATGTTCTCATGAGTCTTCCCATTTTCAAGAGTAAACCACAAGCAAAACTTCCTGGTCCCCCAGGACTTAGTAACTCTGGCCCATGAAGTTAGGACGTCTTGCATCTGAATGGCGGGTTCGACTGCGATCCCCACTGCAGCCCTGTACAGTAGGTGGGGACTTGCGACTCCTCACATCCCCTCTCCAGGCAGGGACGACACCTGACTTGTGATTCATCTCTAGGCCCAACACCACACCTGTCGTGCAACAGGGGGACCAGCAGAGCACACTGGACGCACGACTCCTGTCTCAATGATCAGGAAATGTGGCTCAGAAGGCCACACACATTTGTGCAGTAAGACATGCTCGTCATTTGACGGCAGCCCAAATCCAATCCCAGTGCAGCTACAGTAAAGAGCTTCTCCAAAGTCAGCAACCAGTCCCACGACAGTCAGTATGGAATGTGAATTCTTTTAAAGTACTGGAAATTATATCTAGTAACATCAATTTTCTCACAGAAGCTTTCTAGCCAAAGAAATCTAAGAGGAAAAGGAAAGTAAAAGCAGCCCAGAAAACTTTACCAAGTTCGTGGTCTTAAACATGTCTCAAGTTACCGTGGAGTGCATGTCACCCAGAGCTGAACTGTAAAAGGGACCAGTGCAGAGCATCATAATATTCAGGGAAGTCCAGTCAAATGCCTGGGAAAAGCATTCATTAGCCACTCCAGGGAAGAGAGGAGAGAAACCAGGAGCGGGGGTTTCCATCCTACCACAGAGGATCCCTGTCAGAAGTTCTGCACAGAAGAAGATTTCATTGTGGATATTTTACTGAATTCATACAAAGCAATGTAGAATTACTCTAGAATCTAACACACAAGCAGTTCTTCGCAGTTTGTATTTTAAAACCACAACATTTGTTTAAAGAGTAAATGAAGCTGGATTTATGAAACATGCCTTCAACCCCCTGCCTGCTGCATCAGGAGTTAGTAAGACCACAGCTACCAAAATCACCCACATTCTCAGATTAGCAACTAAAACAGACCTTCACAGAACCCCCGCTCTGTGCAGGTGTCATACACAGCTTGAGAACCGAGCTCTCAGCTTAGCTCGGCAGATGCTAATTTGTTAACAGAGGACTTGTACTTGGGGTATAAAAAAGAACACACAGCCTCTGCCCTCAGGAGCTGGCCACGTAGTGGGAAGTTCAGAAACTTGGTAACTGCAGGGGCTGCAAGCACTTTGACAAAGTGTGCATAGAGCTTAGAGAAAGCAGATGATGATCCTCACACCCCTCTGTGGGCTCAGAGGGTGAGTTAACAGAGTTCAACACAGTGACTAGGAAGCCAACAGGTTAAGAAAACATAACTAGGAATGGGGACTGTCTATCCCTAAGCGCATTCCAAACTTGGACCCTGCCAACATCACAAACCCAGAGACCATGCTCGAATGCTTTACCAGAACCTTTTAGTAAGAAAAACTCCTGCAAACTTGTACTTGAATAAAGAAGTAGTTTTCTCAAAGCCCCAAACATCAAACTCTAATGCTCTACTCTAAAAGGGACATTGAGAGCAGATACATCAACGTGGAGGAATTGGGGATAAGGCCAAGGGTATTTATTTTAAGGATGTATCTTATGACATCTTCAGCAAGTTTACCTTCCAGCGAAGTTTTGCTTTGGCTCACGTTAGAATAAGTGTCCATTCCTGGGGCACACATCAGCTCACACATCAACTGCAGTGAGCAGGAGAGTGCTCCAGAAGCAAACTGGTGTCAGCTCTAAAACATCCTGCAGGGAAGCCCACCTAAAGCACATGTAGGTGCTGGGCAGGCGCTCCATAGGACGGCTGCAGAGTGGGGCAAATGCAGACCTAGGATCTATCTATTAGGTACCTTCAGAGTTCAAATCACACTTTTAAACAGGGAGCATGAACAACTTAAATTGAACATCTGAACTTATACTTGTACATTTTATACTAAATCGGACATTCTGTAACGCCCTTTATAGGGAAAACTGGAAAGGCTTTTCTCTGTCATCTTTTGGTGTGTATTGGACACTCAATGATATTTTTGTTCAAAAACTGAATCAAAATTTATTTCTGAGAAAAATGGTGACCTGAGCAACCACAGAGGTGGGAGTTTCCATTTGGAGCAGACTGTTAAGGCAGATAATTTCAACTCTATTTATGCCTCTCAGTATTTGAAGCATGTGGGTTTTTCACTAAACAACATCACAATACACTTCATTTCAGGTACTCATCAAACAAATTAAACAGTCAAAGGTTTAAGAAAAAACTTATAAATTTGAGAGAAAGTCTAGTTATTCATCTCTCTGGGATTTCCAGAGTCTATACTTACATTAAGAGGAATCATTAGGAAGTAAGAACATAGATCACTTTGGCCCTGTTTCCAGTAGTAATATCTTTATAGAATCAAGATTTAATATTAGAGTTCCCACTTCTGTAGATCATGAAAATGGTACGATCAAAAGTGTGTGCTTCTCTTGTGGCTGTGACAGTAGGAGGCCAACCCAATTTTCATACTTAGTAAATAATTCATCTTGGTCTGAAAACATATCTTTATTTTTAAAATCGTTTCAAAAATTATTTTATTTTATAATGTACTTTATTGGTGTACCACCTCAAATTCTATAAAAAGCAGAGGAGAGGGTTCAGGGAAGATGGCAGAACAGGAATCCCTGTCCTACTTGGACAGTATCCGCACAGGCAGAATCTGATATAACTACAGTGGAGCTCTGGAGTCAGTTGATGGCTTGCAACTTCCAGGGGGGCAGGGGAAAGCTTGGACAGTGAACCGCAATCAATTTTGGAGCAATTAAGACATTCCCAGGTTAAAAAAAAAAGTTAAGGGAATTCATTACATTTAGACCTGCTGTGAAAGAAATGCTCAAGGGAATCCTGCAGGTTGCAATAGGAGAACACTGTAACTCGATTTCATTTGAAGAAGTAAAGGTCTCAGTAAAGGTAAACACAAGACAATTACAGAAGCCAGTACAGGGGCTTCCCTGGTGGCACAGTGGTTGAGAGTCCGCCTGCCGATGCAGGGGACACGGGTTCGTGCCCCGGTCCGGGAGGATCCCACATGCCACGGAGTGGCTGGGCCCGTAAGCCATGGCCACTGAGCCTGTGTGTCCGGAGCCTGTGCTCCGCAACGGGAGAGGCCACAACAGTGAGAGGCCCGCGTACCGCAAAAAAAAAAAAAAAAAAAGCCAGTATAATTGAACAATTGCTTAAAAACTCTACTTTTTGTTTTCTACATGATTTAAAAGACTGACACACTAAAACAAAACGGTTATTGGCCTAAAAACTAGTGTTACTGTAACTTTGGGTTTCAATTCCACACTTTTCCTACATAAATTAAGAGACCAATGCATTTAAACGTTTATTACTGGGACTTCCCTGGTGGCACAGTGGTTAAGAATCTGCCTGCCAATGTAGGGGACATGGGTTCCAGCCCTGGTCCAGGAAGGTCCCATATGTTGCGGAGCAACTAAGCCCATGCACCACAACTACTGAGCCTGCGCTCTAGAGCCCATGAGCCACAACTACTGAAGCCTGCATGCCACAACTACTGAAGCCCATGTGCTTAGAGCCCATGGCTCCACAACAAAAGAAGCCACCACAATAAGAAGCCTGTGCACCACAACGAAGAACAGCCCCCGCTTGCTGCAACTAGAAAAAGCCTGTGCACAGCAACGAAGACCCAATGCAGACAAAAACAAACAAATAAATAAATGTATTAAAAAATGTTTATTACTATATGTTTTGGGTCATACAATGTATAAAGATATAATATTGGGACATCAACAACTGAAAAAATGGTGGGACAGAGCTGCACAGAAGCAGTTTTGTATATTATTGAAATTAGGCTGGCGTACAAATTAGAGCATAATAACTTTAAGATATCAAATGGAATCCCATGGTAACCACAAAGAAAATAGCTATAGAATATATACAAAAGGAAATGAGATAGGAATTTTAAAGTATCACTACAAAAGATCAACTGAGCACAAAATAAGACAGTAAAGCAGGAAATGAGGAACAAAAAAGCTATAAGACATATGGAAAATAAGAGAGATGAGAAAAGTTCCTTCTTATCAGTAATTACTTCAAATACAAATGGATTAACTCTCCAATCAATGACAGAAATCAGCAGAATGGATGAAAGAAATGCTCCAACTACTGCTGTCCACAGGAGATTCATTTTAGATCAAAAGACACAAATAGTTTGAACATGAAAAGATGGATAAAGATATACCATGCAAACAGTAACCAAAAAAGAGCAGAGGTAGCTATATTAATATCAGACAAATAAAATTTAAATCAAAACGGATACAAGAAACAAAGAAGGGCATTATATATTAATAAAAGGTTCATTACGGCAAGAAGACATAACAATTATAAACATCTACAAACCTAAAAGCAAACCATCAAAATATATGAAACAAAAACAGACAGCTCTACAACAATAATAGGAGACTTTGATATTCCCTTTTCAATAATGGGCAAAACAACCAGACAGAAGATAAGTATGGAAAGAGAGGACTTAACACAATAAAGCAAAGAGCTCTAAGAAACACACAGAGCAATATACAACCACAACAGAATACACACTCTTCTCAAGAGCACTTGGGTCATGTTCCAGGGCAGACCATATTTTAGGTCACAAATTAAGTCTCAATAGATTTTAAAAGATAGATAACATACAAAGTATCTTCTCCAAGCACAACAGGATGAATAGAAGAAAAACTGGAAAACCTACAAATCTGTGGAATTTAAACAGTGCCCTCTTAACCAACAGATCAAAGAAGAAACTACAAGGAAAATCAGAGAATATTTAGACACAAATGAAAATGAAAAGACAATATAACCAAACCTAAGGGGATACTGCCAAAGCAGTGTTAAGGCAGAAATTTATGGCTATAAATGGTTATATTAACAAACAAGAAAGGTCTCACGCCAACAACCTAACTTTACAACTTAAGGAATCAGAAAACAAAGGACAGACTAAACCCAAAGGTAGCAGAAGGAAATATTAAAGATTAGAGCAGAGATAAATAAGTAGAGAATAGAAAAATAGCAGAGATAGACAATGAAACCAGAAGTTGATTTTTTGAAAAGACCAACAAAATTGACAAACCTCTAGCTAGACGGCCTAAGAAAAAAGAGGGAAGTATCAGATTACTAAAATCAGAAATGGAAGTGGGGACATTTACTACTGATTCTACAGAAATCAAAAAAAAATTATAAGAGAGTACTATGAACAACTATACAACAAACTGCATAACCAGCAAGAATGGAAAAGTTCTATTTCATGGAATTTGAAACACAAGCTATCAAGAAGTAACACGAACTCTATGAAGACTAAATCACAAAAAATAGAAAATCTGAATAAACCTGTAACTGGCAAGAAAGACAAATCAGTTAAAAAAAAAATCCCAACCAAAAAAGGCCCTGATCTGATGGCTTCACTGCTGAATTCTATCAAATGTTTAAAGATGAAATAATACCAATCCTTCTCAAACTTCTCCAAAAATTGAAGAGGAGGGAACACTTTCTAATTCATTTTTGGAGGTCACCAAAATCCTGATACCAAAGCCAGACAAAGATACTATAAGAACAAAAAACTACAGACCAATATCCCTTTTGAACACTGGTGCAAAAATCCTCAACAAAATACTAGCAAACCAAATTCAGTAGCATATTGAAAGGCTTATACATCATGACCAAGTTGGATTTATTCCTGGAATGCAAGGATGGCTCTACATATGAAAATCAAGCAATATAAAACATCACATTAAGAGAACGAAGAGAAAAACCCCAGATGATCATCTTGGTCAATGCAGAAAAAGCATCTAACAAAATTCAACATCCTTTCATGATAAAAACAATCAATAGACTAGAAATAGAAGAAAAGTTCTCAACACAGTAAAAGCAATATACAAAAACCCACAGTGAACATCATACACAACTGTGATAGACTAAAAGCTTTTTCTCTAAGATCAGGAACAAGACAAGGCTGTCCACTTTCACTACTTCTATTCAACATAGTACTGGAAGTTCTAGCCAGAGCAATTAGGCATGAAAAAGATATAAAAGGCATCCAAATTGGAAAGGAAGAAGTAAAATTATCTCTGTTCACAGATGATGTGATCGTATATGTAGCAAACCCTAACAATTCCAAAAAAACTGTTAATAAATCATAAGTGAATTCAGCAAAGTAGCAGGATAAAAAGTCAACATGCAAAAAGTAAGTTGCATTTCTATACGCTAAAAGAAAAATCTGAAAAGGAAATTAGAGCAATTCCATTTACAATAGCATCAAAAAGAATAAAAAACTTAGGAATTAACTAAGGACGTGAGAAACTTGTACAATGAAAACTATAAAACACTGCTGAAAGAAATTAAAGAATAAATAAATAAATGGAAACACATCCCTTATTCACAGGTGTCAATACTACCCAAGACTATACTGATTCAATGCAATCTCTATCAAAATCTCAATGATATTTTTTGCAGAAATAGAAAAGCCTATTGTAACATTCATACGAAATATCAAAGAAACCTGAGCAGCCAAAACAATCTTGAAAAAGAACAAAAGTCAGAGGACTCACACTTCCTGATTTAAAAACTTAGTACAAAGCTACAATAATCAAAACAGTGTAGTACTGGCATAAAGGCAGACATAGAGAAAAACAGAACAGAATATAGAACCTAGAAATAAACCCTCACATATATGGTCAAATGATTTTTTTAAAAAAATTTTCACTAATTTATTTGTTTTTACCTAGACTTCACATGCAATTGATTTGATTGATTAACTCATTGAGGTATAATCGACATACATTATATTAGTTTCAGGTATACAATATAACATACATATGTATATGTATTGCAAAATGACCGCCACATTAAGTCTAGTGAAGACAGCTACTAAGATTTATTCTCTTAGCAACTTCCAAATACGCAGTACGGTATATCATTAACTATAGTTTCCATGTTGTACATTACATCCGCAGGCCTTATTTATAATTGGAAGTCTGTACCTTTTCATTCCCTTCACCCATTTTGCCCATCACCAATCTGTTCTCTGTATCTATGAGCTTGGTTTTCTTTTTTTTTTTTTTAAGATTCCACACATAAGTAAAATCATACAGTATTTGTCTTTCTCTGTCTTATTTCACTTAGCATAATGTCCTTCAGGTTCATTCATGTTGTCTGAAATGGTACGATTTCCTTCTATTTTATGGCTGAATTATATTCCATTGTGTGTGTATGGGGGAGGGTGTGGGTAAGTGGGTGGGCATATCACATTTTACTTATCCATTCATCTGCCAATGGACACTGATGTTGTTTCCATATCTTGGCTATTGTAAACAATGCTGCTATGAACATGGGGGTGCAGATATCTTTTCGAGTTAGTGTTTTTATTTTCTTCAGATCAATACCAAGAAGTGGAATTGCTGGATAATATGGTAGTTTTATTTTTAATTTTTTGAGGAACCTCCATACTGTTTTCCATAGTGGCTGCACCACTTTACATTCCCACCAGCACTGCACAAGGGTTCCCTTTTCTCTACACCCTCACGGACACATGTTATCTCTTGTCTTTTTGATGATGGTCATCCTGACAGGTGTGAAGTGATAGCTTATTGTGGTTCTGATTTGCATTTCTCTGGTGATTAGTGATGTTGAGCATATTTTCATGTACCTGCTGTCCATCTGTATGTCTCTTTCAGAAAAATGTCTATTCAGATCCTCTGCCCATTTTTAAGAAATAATTGTTTTTCTGCTCTTAAGTTGTATGAGTTCTTCATATATTTTGGATATTAACCCATTAACAGATATATGATTTGTAAATATGTTCTCCCATTCAGTAGGTTGCCTTTTCATTTGTTAATGGTTTCCTTTGCTGTGCAGAAGCTTTTCGGTTTGATGTAATCTCACTTGCTTAACTTCTGTTCCCTTTGCTTTTGATGTCAAACTCAAAAAACTGACAAGACCAATGTCTAGGAGCTTACCCCTATGTTTTCTTCTAGGACTTTTATGGTTGCAGGTCTTACATTCAAGTCTTTAATTCACTTTGAGTTCATTTTTATGTGTGGTGTAGAAAATTGGTCCAGTTTCATTCTTTTGCATGTGGCTGTCCAGTGTTCCAAGCACCATTTATTTAAAGACTGTCCTTTCCCCACCATATATTCTTGGCTCCTCTGTCATAAATTAGCTGACATATATGCATGGGTTAATTTGGGGGCTATTCTGTTTCATTGATCTATGTGTCTGTTTTTGTGCCAGTATAATAATAGCGTTTGCATTACTGTAGCTTTGTAATATCAGGGAGCATGATGTCTCCAGCTTTGATCTTTTTCAAGATGGCTTTGGCTATTTGGGGTCTTTTGTGGTTTCATACGTATTTTAGAATTGTTTGTTCTATTTCTGTGAAAAATGCCATTAGAATTTTGATACGGATTGCAATGAATCTGTAGATTGCTTTGGGTAGTATGGCTATTTTAACAATATTAATTATTCTAACCAAGAGTATGGAATATCCATTTATTTGTGTCTTCTTCAATTTATGTCATCAATATTTTATAGTTTTCAGTGTACAGGTCTTTCACCTCCTTGGTTAAATTTATTCCTAGGTATTTTATTCTTTTGATGCAGTTGTAAATAAGATTGTTTCCTTAATTTCTCTTTCTGATATTTCATTATTAGTGTACAGAAACACAACAGATTTCTCTGTATTAATTTTGATACCCTGCACTTTACTGAATCATTTATTCTAACAGTTTTTGGTGGAGTTTTTAGTGTTTTCTATACATAGCATCATGTCATCTGCAAATAGTGACAATTTTACTTCTTCCTTTCCAGTTTGGATGCTTTTTATTTCTTTTTCTTGCCTAATTTCTCTGGTTAGGACTTCCAGTACTATATTAAATAAGAGTGGTACAAGTGAGCATCCTTGCCTTGTTCCTGATCTTAGAGAAAAGCTTCAGCTTTTCACTGTTGAGTATGATGTTAACTGTGGGTGATCAAATGATTTTTGATATGGGTGCCAAGACCATTCAATGGGGAAAGGACAGTCTTTTCAACAAATGGTGCTTGGAAAACTGGATATCCACATGCAAAAGAATTACGTTGGACTCTTACCTAATACCATAAACAAAATTAACACAAAATGGATCAAAGATCTAAATATAAGATCTAAAAAATAAAACTTTTAGGTGAAAATATAGGACAAAAGTTCATAACATCGGATTTGGAAATGTTTTCTCGGATATGACACCGAAGGTACAAGCAAAAAAAATTAGACTTCACAGAAATCTTAAAATTTTGTGCATCAAAAGACACTATCCATAGAGTAAAAAGGCAATCCAAAGAATGGGAGAAAATATTTGCAAATCATATATCTGATAAGGGATTAATATTCATAATATATAGAGAACATCTAGAACTCAACGAGAAAATTCAAAATCGGCAAAGGACTTGAATAAACATTTCTTCAAAGAATATATACAAATGGCCAATAATTCCATGAAAAGATGCTCAACATCATTAATCTTCAGGGAAATGCAAATCAAAATTACAATGTGAGGGCTTCCCTGGTGGCGCAGTGGTTGAGAGTCCGCCTGCCGATGCAGGGGATACAGGTTCGTGCCCCGGTCCGGGAGGATCCCACATGCCGCGGAGCAGCTGGGCCCGTGAGCCATGGCCGCTGAGTCTGCGCGTCCGGAGCCTGTGCTCCGCAACGGGAGAGGCCACAGCGGTGAGAGGCCCGCGTAACGAGGAGGAAAAAAAAAAAAAAATTACAATGTGATACCACCTCACATCCATTAGGAAGGCTACTATTAAAAAAAACCAAACAAACCAACAGGGAGTTCCCTGGTGGCCTAATGGTTAGGATTCCAGTCTTTCACTGCAGTGGCCTGGGTTCAATCCCTGGTCAGGGAACCAAGATCCCACAAGCCATGCAGCGCGGCTCTTCTCCCGCCAAAAAAAGAGGACATTCAACAGAAAAAAAAAAAAAAAACCCAATGGAAAATAAAATACAAGTGTTGGCAAGGATGTGGAGAAATTGGAAACTTTGTGCACTGTTGGTGAGAAGGTAAAATGGAACAGCTACTGTGGAAAATAGTACAGCAATTCCCCAGAAAATTAAAAATATAATTACCATATGACCCAACAATTCACTTTCTGGATACATACTTAAAATTGCTGAAGGCAATGTCTTGAAGAGATATTTATACACCTATGCTCACTGCAGCATTATTCACAATAGCTAAAATGTGAAAGCAACTCAAGTGTCCATTGATAAACGAATGGATAAGCAAAATGTGGTAAATATATTCAATGAAATATTAACTCAGCCTTAAAAAGGAATTCTGATATATACTTCAACATGGATGAACCCTGAAGACACTATGCTAAGTGAAAATAAGCCAAACGCAAGAAGACATATACTGTATGATTCCACATAAACATGGTACCTCAAAATCATAAAGACAGAAAGTAGAGTGGGAGTTGCTGCGGGCAGGGGTGGTTTCAGTTTTGTGAGATGAAATGACTTATGAAGATGAGTGGTGATGAGAGCAGCACAGAATTCTGAACGTGTTTAACACCACTGAGCTGTACACTTGAACTGGGTAAATGGTAAATTTGTGGTATATGTATTTTACCACAATTAAAAATTGGAAAAAAAAGTAAATGGAGTAAGATAACTAAATGAAAATTATGCAAACCCAGCAGTCAGGTGGATAATAGGTGAAGGGCTTCCTGAGGCCAGAGGACTTAACTGTGTCTTTTTTTTTTAAACATCTTTATTGGAGTATAATTGCTTTACAACGGTGTATTAGTATCTGCTTTATAACAAAGTGAATCAGCTATACATATACATATATCCCCATATCTCCTCCCTTTTGCATCTCCCTTCCACCCTCCCTATCCCCTCCAGGTGGTCATAAAGCATCGAGCTTATCTCCTGGTGCTATGCAGCTGCTTCTCACTAGCCATCTATTTTACATTGGTAGTGTATATATGTCCATGCCACTTGTCCCAGCTTACCCTTCTCCCTCCCTGTGTCCTCAAGTCCATTCTCTACATCTGTGTCTTTATTCCTGTCCTGCCCCTAGGTTCTTCAGAACCTTTTTTTTTAGATTCCATATATATGTGTTAGCATACGGTATTTGTTTTTTTCTTTCTGACTTACTTCACTCTGTATGACAGACTCTAGGTCCACCCACCTCACTACAAATAACTCAATTTCGTTTCTCTTTATGGCTGAGTAATATTCCATTTTATGTATGTGCCACATCTTCTTTATCCATTCATCTGTCGATGGACACTTAGGTTGCTTCCATGTCCTGGCTATTGCAAACAGAGCTTCAATGAACATTGTGGTACATGACTCTTTTTGAATTATGGTTTTCTCAGGCTTAACGGTATCTCAACAAGGACATTGCCTGAGCTGTGAGGGTCCTAATTCTGGTGACACACATAGTAGTTCCACCATTCCTTGATAGGAAAAAGCATCAGTTCAGAGGCAATGAGCAGTGTGCTGGCAAGTTATAATGAGACCCATGTTAAACAAGTGAGAAACTCCAGTGCAGAGTTTTATAATAGAACACTAGGATTTGAGAACCAGCAAGAAACAAAAACATAGGCAGTTTTTTAATTAGAGGTTAGGGAAGCTCTGTTTACATAAAAAAGTAACTGAAACATCTGGGAATAATCAGTCAGCCTAGCTAACTATTGAAATGGTCACACATTTTATAGCTTGAACAAAATGCACATATATCCCTCTCTCCGTGTTTTGCTGCCAGGCCCCACCAGAGCCCTATACTCATAAGAATGAAAACTGACCATTGCTTTGTGGCTTGCTAACTACTATTACGCAGACTGTGTTTCTCACCTTCACTCCAGCTAGCATCCCAGTCGTGGACACACTAAAATCAAGATAGGCTAGCGTGTCTGGGTTGGAAGGTTTGTAGATCTGGGCAGGCCGCTTCTTTGGCAAATCATCTGGAGAGCAAAACAAAGCTGTTAGCATCTCTGACTTAATGGAAAAGCAGATAAGCAAACAAACACACCAGCGAGTTGGAGGACGAACCTGTGTCCAGTATCGGGGGCCAGGCCCTGACGTCTACAGCTGCAGCTGCCTCCCTGGACCGCAACAATTTACAGATCAGTTGTGTTGTCATCAAACAGGCGGAGCGGCTCACCTGAGGGTCAGAGAACAAGGAATGGAGAGGAGGAGGGCAAAGGACAGGGATGGACGCATACTCATGTGCCAGCTGTGCACCACGTGGAGGCCATGAAGCTCGCAGCACAGGCTGGGCACCAGGAGCACAGCTGCCTCACAAGGGGCTGTGTTGGCCAATGGAGTTCCACATGACCAGGAATCTGACCACAGAGCACACAAACAGACCTTGTGGGGACTGAGGTCCCCGGCAGTCTCCCCTGTGTGATGGTCACACTCAGAAAGCAGCATCCAAACTACCTGCTCTGTTAGCTCCGTCCCCCAGAAATGCACACATTTACACACACAGCCTCAGTACCATCTACCAGAGTGACAACCTTGAGGGTCCTCCAACACAACTACAAAGAAGTATTCATTTGTGATGTCCCTCGTGGTTCCTCCTCCAAGGGAAAAACATATCCTAATCCTTTTAAACTTCCCCAGGCAAAAAAACATTAAATCAAATCTATACTTTCAAAAAGGAACAGGATGCTTCTCAATCTTGAGGAAAGAACCTTTAAAAATGTATGACTTTCCCACTTGTTTTGGTTTGCTCCTTGGGCTTGGTAGGGAAGCTCCCAGTGTCCAGAGAGATGCCCTCTCTGGGGAGTTGCATCAATTCCCATGCATTGTGGCAAACTTGCTCTCTAGCCCCTAATTCTACGCACAAGCTGCTATCTTCCTTCCAGAATGAGATGGCCAACTCCTAGAGGGAAGAGGCTGAGTCCCACTCCACCGCTGGGACCGCCAACTCCCATGCAATCCCATGCCTGCACCCAGCCCTTCCCCAGGAGCCCAGGCTCTGTGATCTGCAAGCCCAACACTCAGGCGCAGACACCCGCAGGCAGCGTTACCTCCACGATCATCTTCACGGTTGGCAGCGTGGTTGCAATGTTCTGTGGGTGTGGAGGACGGACGGTTATTGGCACACAGCCTGCATACAGGCAACCATAAAATGCTGCGATAAGGTCTATTCCTACATGGGGAGAAAAGCAAAAGTTCTCACTTGAAACAAAACAAGCTGCTTAATGGCCATCATCCCTGTCAGCAGAATCACCAGCCTGGAAACAGTCAGACGGGTACGGCAGTAACTGAGGCCTTGAACAGACCTGTCCTCCTCCCTGTGGGTCTGCTAAACTTTAGGGGTAACTCCCACCTGGCCCATTCTTTTAGGCACAGGAAGCCAAAGCAGCCCAGAAGCTTGATTGCTCTCATTTCTCTAAGGAATTACTCAACTTTCTGATTATCAGTTGAGTAGTCAAGGATTTAACTACTATTGATTAAATGAACTACCTCAGATAGCTGATAAAACAAATTTAGATACAAAAGTCGTTGTGAACTACCACTTTATCTGTGCCCCTACTATTAGTGGTATAGCACATAGCACAGTCCACACAAGTGAGCCAGGCAGGAGAGACAGTGCCCATTTTTGGTGGTAACACACAAGGTCATCGAGCACCAACATGTGCAATGAAGGGTCTCTTGGGCAAGGGCTGGTCTTGCATGGCCCTGCTTCTTACCCGGTGGGTAGACCAGAGCGACGTGGTCCCCATCCTGCAGGTGCCCTCTCTCCATCAGCATCACGGCTATCTTCTCAGCCCGCTTGTGCAGCTGGACACACGTCAGCGAGTTCGCTATTGTGCCCTGAGTAGCACAAGAACAAGTAGGTAGGATTTTTTTTTAATATGACAGCTTTGAGGTGCAGTTCATATACCATACAACTCACTTATTTAAAATGTGCAGTTAAATGGATGTATCTGCAGAGTTGGGCAACCACCACCACAGTCAGCTTCAGAATGTTTTTGTCACTCCCTCAGAAGACCCCCCCACTGTTAGCATTCACTCTCCTTTCTTCCCCACTGGCTAAGAAGTACAACACCAAAGAGGCATCTAGATATGTTTGTATTAAAAAGAAATATTTAAAAAACAATGACTTGACTTGAAAAAATAGCTAAAATCAGAAAAAAAATCAATCTAGTAATTCTGGGACTTAAATGTAATTGTCATGGGCAATAAGAATTAGTCGTAAATCTGCAGGACTCACACTATGAAAAGTAAGACTAATTGAAACTGTTTTTAAGAAAGACCACATCAAAAGTCAGAGAGGTCAGAAAACAAACAAACCCCCAGAAAAGCGAGTCAAAAAAAAAAAAAAAAAAAAAAGTCAGGGGCTTCCCTGGTGGCGCAGTGGTTGAGAGTCCACCTGCCGATGCAGGGGACACGGGTTCGTGCCCCGGTCCGGGAGGATCCCACATGCCGCGGAGCGGCTGGGCCCATGAGCCATGGCCGCTGAGCCTGCGCGTCCGGAGCCTGTGCTCCGCAACGGGAGAGGCCACAACAGTGAGAGGCCCGCATACCACAAAAAAAAAAAAAAAAAGTCAAAAAAACCCCCAAAAAACACAAAAGAAAAAAAGGGAATTGTCAAATTCATTTAGTGTAGACTTTTAAATATGCAGGAGCAAATGTAAAACACACTTGGATTGAAAAGTACCTTAAAAAAGCTTTGTAGGCGAAAATCAGTAGCAAAGTAGGTACTAAGAGATATCAAAATACATGATGTTTACTCTTTAAAGAAAAGCAAGAATGAACTGCAAATTATAAACATACAACTATCCAAAAAAAGTTTCTCTTGAGAATGCACTTTTCATTTGCACTTATTCCCAGGTGAGAAGAGATCACTGCCTACAGCTATTTAAAAACTGCTTCTTTATTATCAATTCCTACTTTAAAGGGATGAACAGGGTGAAGGACCTTTCCTTAAGCAACAGGCAAACTGGCCAGGAGTGTCAGGTGAGGAAGACCCTGCACCTGAAGAAATGATGGTGGACACTTGGGCCAGATGCTTTTATTTAGGTGGGGAGCTTCCAAGGAGGGTAAATGAGCTGGTGGGTGACACGGAAAAGACTGTCGCCTGAGCAGAAAGAAGTCCACAGGAAGGTGGTGTGAGCAGCCGGCTGTGTGGGAAAAGAAACGTGGACAGGAGAGACCAGAACCTTTGGGGCCCTTAAAGGACACTGGTGACCTGGTGACTTGAGGTGTGGGAAGACACATTAGAATTCCCACCCAACTGGAACATGTGCACAAGGTGGGCGGGAACCAATGGGAGTGAAAACCATTTAAAAGGCATCAGGATGTATATACCAGCAGCTGGTGTTTGCCTAAAACACTCACGAGATCACTGATGGCCGTATCTACACTGGGAAGCATCAGGCTCTCTCCATAACCAGGGCCCAGGACCGCAGAAGCCCGGCAAAGGGAGGCTGCCCAGGCAGCTGCCAGCAGGTTCCGGTCCCTTCCTGCTGTGCTGGCACTGGCCTCTCCCACAGTGGACAGGATTAGCTTACATTTCTCTGATTTGAACCTATCATCGTACATATTTTCCTTAATTACCTTCCTTCTAAGAAAGGTTAAAAAGTAATAGAAAAAGATACATGAAATGGAAGAGCCAGAGAGCAGAATGTGGCAAAGCTGGGTAAATACAGAAAGATCCACGAGACTGGCGTCTAGAAACCTAGCCCAAACCTGAGAACTTGGTGCCTTCTCAACTGGACCGTTCCTCTGAGCAGTTACTCCTGGGGAACACACCTGACACATGAACCAAAACACACACTCAAAAGGACCCAAAAGTCCTGTGAGCTCTTCTAAGTGAAGATGGGGTACCAGCCCCCAGCACAGCTAAGGTGAGGCCCATGCCAGGCCTCCTGACATGCGCACACCAGCTGTCCTGGAGGGAAGCCAGCACTGTGCTCCTGGTTGTTGCTGGGGACCAGCTGTGCTGCTGGTGGGGCGGCAGTATGCCACAGGGGAGTCCCGCCACCACCCTGCTGTCCGCTGGTCGTTAGCTAGTCTTATCTTAAGCAGCAAGCATTCTCTGACTGAGTTGTTCAACTTCTGGGACGATCTTCTCTCCATTATCCAGAGAGCTGACACTGATCCCCTATCATAACCAGCTTTTCTGTCACACAACAAAGCCTATGAGATTTGAGAGGCACCAGTGACTCACAACCAGCAGCCATATGCTTTGACTCTGTTTATGAAATACCTGTGACCACCTACAGGTACTTTAAAATGGTGAAATTTAATTGGCATTCTGTCCTTTAGGAATCTCTGTGAATGTTTTGCAATACCCTTTGCCACCCTATGGGCTTTACACCAGACGGGAGGAGGGCCCCTCTGGGCAGTCGGTGCCAACGAGCCGACTCTCTCCTCCTCCCCAGCAGGGTCTCTCCTCCACCCCAGCCTCTCTCCTCCACCCCAGCCTGCAGGCTCCACTGGCTTCACTGTGGCTCCCGGCAGGCTCCACGCTGAGGGAGCCAAATGGGATACAGGCCTCACCCAGCCCCGGACTGTGCATCACCACTGGTTATGGGGAGTCTCAACATAGCCTTTCACCTCGGGAGAAACACCACTGATTTTCAATCACACATTTCATTTTCCAAAGTGCTTGCTGTCATAAAAACATGACATGCTGTTTATCCTCAGGTCAATGGTTACCTGGCATCCTCATCAACATTCATGGGAAAAGTTGGGTTTTCAGTACAGAAACCCACTGCCTAAGAAGAATGTTCTAGGAAAAAGTACCTCGCACTAAATTAAGGCTAACTTTTCCTAAAAGAAGCCTCGGCCGGTATCATGACAGAATGGCAATGCAGGGTAACCCACCACCCAATCCCTATTCTAAAGACAACAGATTTCAGTGTCAATGACTGTAAATGTGGTACCATTTTAAAGTTTTACATTAAATTAAATAATGACAAGTAAAAAACATATTGAGGAATGAAGAAAAAGCCAAACAGGATTCACATTTTAAAATTCTCAAAAAGTAAAAAAAAAAAAAAAAAAAAAAAGGGTTAAAAGAGTTGCCCTGGTGTTTCTCTTTAAAAAAATAGCAGGGCTTCCCTGGTGGCACAGTGGTTGAGAGTCCGCCTGCTGATGCAGGGCACGCGGGTTCGTGCCCTGGTCCGGGAGGATCCCGCATGCCGCGGAGCGGCTGGGCCCGTGAGCCATGGCCGCTGAGCCTGCGCGTCTGGAGCCTGTGCTCCGCAATGGGAGAGGCTGCAACAGTGAGAGGCACACGTACCGCAAAAAAACCAAAAAAACAAAAAAACAGATGCTCTTCTGTATGTAAGTTCCAAGAATGTAAGTCTTCCACAATATGCAGTGAATCACATCCTCACTTCCTACTATAAACCTCTCATGACAACTCTGATCCTATCTCCTGCGTTGCCGTGGAGGAGGGCATATGAGTGAATACTGTGTGCAACAGACAGGAAGCCAACGGGTAACCATTTTAAGGGAGCCACGACCAAGCTGGGGAATTCACAACCAATGGAAGGGGCTGTCCAGGACAGAGGAAGCCTGGAAGCAGGTTGGGGCCCTATGCTGGAAGGACGGTGTTTGGGTATATTGACTAAAACACATTATTAGAATGAATTTCACCTGTTTCTTTTTACTTTTTAAAAATATTGCTTTTAGAAAACATTAAATTGTATGTGTGGCTTGTGCTGTATTTCTATTGGACAGTGCTGAACTAGAAGGTTGAGTGAGTGGAAATGACACTGTAACCACCATGGATATGATGCTCTTGACCTTTGGTTCAGGTTGAACACTTGTCAGAAGTGTGCACATGGGGTTGGAGAGGCTGGGAATGAACACAGATGCCTGGCTCCGATACGACCCTTCCAGCTGTTTGGATGTAGCTGCCTCCACATCAGGAGAGCCTCAGGAGATAAGGTCATGTCTGAAGGGAGGCTGTTGTAGACCACGCTGTCCCTGTGCTGACCTGAAGTAAACTTACTCATGGCCTTGACCTCCACAGCTCACCCCATCAGACCTTCTGTTGCTGCTGACAAAGCCCTTCTAGAATACGAGTCATTTCTGGTGAACACATTTCTCCTAATGATCCAATGTCTAGCCACAGAAAAGGACTGTGAACTCAGGGTCTGGGAATGGGGTTGATCTGCCCTGCACATTGCCAGTTCCCAAGCGAGATGCAGTTAGCATGGCTGTTTTCCTCCCGCTGACAGGACTATAGTCTATGAACATGCCTGAATCATTTTTTAATTTTTGTGTCTGGGACAGATAAGAAATTTCCTCTTACCCAGAGCTCTGGAGGGGTCAAGCTGCAGGGGAGGGAAAAGGGATGCTGACCCAACTCTCGCCCCCTTGTTGTCCACAGTTCACGGGGGATGGCAGGCCTATCCTGGGGACGTCCTGTCCTACCTCGTCACGTCAGCAACACGGCTCCACTCAGGGAGCTGAGCGAAGGGGCTCTGAGTAGGAGTCCTTCCCAGGGGCTGGGGGACAGGCTGCAGTGTGGCTCCAGCTCCAGCTGCCCCTCTGGAGGTGCTGTTGGAAACCTCTAGAGGCCCGAGAGACTCTGGAGAAAGAAGGGAAAGTCCCCAACAGTCTCCAGGAGACACGCCACGTGCACAGGACAAAGCAAGTCAGAAGAAGCAATTAGAGAGACAGGACAGCACCAACCAGCGACGGTGCCAGGAAAGGAGAGTCTTATCTGTGTTTACACGCTGAGGAGGAGCCAGAGGAAAGAGACGGATGAGAGCAGAAGGGCAGGCACATTTCAGATGCGACGCAGGGCCTCCTGGTAACCACACAACCATCGGGCTTGCCCTGCGTCTCACCCCCATGCATCTGTGCGCCCTGAGCGCAAGAGCATTTATCCTGGGAAGAGGGTCCACTAGGCCCAAGCGTAGGCACCAAAAGGCAAGGGTAGTAAGCGTTCCTCACAGAGGCTCGGGTGCGGGAGTGCTTTCTAAGACTCTTGCTGGGGTGGGTCTTGAACAGACACAGTGAACAAGAAACTGCTGAGGTCAACTCAGCATGCAAGGCAATTCAAGACAAGCTGTGTCAGAGGAGGACCAGAGGTTACTTCTACCAACTAAATCACCGCAAAACTGGTCTGTAGCTGGATATCCAAATTAGAGGTTCAGGGAGTAACTTACATTGTTGGCATTTCCTTTCAATTGTCCTTAATCTACTGCTTTAAATGACAAGAGGTGCCTTCTCGCACTAAGATTTTGACATTTTGCAACTCTGAAGAACTTCTTAAAGTTGCAAGTACCCATGCTTGTCAAGACGACCTACGTTAAATCTATTTTTCAGGCCTTATTTCCAAAGCAAACACACAGTTAACAAACGTATTAAAGACGTCTGCATTTAATGTTTATTGTTATACTATTTCTTGCATGTTTAAGGCCTTACTCTTAAGTACTATTATGGAACACTATCTGAGGAGTTTGCTTTTTTAATATGAGATGCAAATATGAACTTTATAAAATTATAAAATAGAAATTATTTTCATTCCTAAGAATGAAAGCCTATAACTAAAACATGACTTCTTATTTAAAAAAAAGGAGTAATAAAAATAAAGACATAAATACCTCATAGATCTGCAACTGTTCTGTTGTAGACATTCATCACTCATTTTGAGGGGAGGGGAAATATTGCAAAAGAATATTGCTAAAATACATGCAAAAATATATGTGTATACACACACACACACACACACATATATACATATGCTCAAACCCTTATATTTAGAAGCAACCTTTCTTAGGTGAAAAGGTCTCAGTCAAAACAGCAACAAACAAATAAATAAAAGGATTCAGGTAAGACTGAGGAGAAAGGTCTCAGTGGAGAATATGATACAGAAGCATGCAATTGGGGACCACACAGGGAACGACCAGGGCACACGGGTGGGGCCTCACCCTACAGTTGAGCAGCGTGTACAGCACGTGATCAGGGGTGGTCTGCGCCCTCCACTGCAGGACCTCCGAGAGGAACAGGAACTGGAACAGAGCACAGCCATTAGGTCTAGACTGTCCTGGGGGGTTGGGCTGGCCTCAACATCTATAAGTTTAGTCTGTCTGGGTGCTTTTAAGGTGGCTTAAGACAGCGAGAGGATAATCCCATATAAATATAATTGACAGAATAAGCAGGTGCTCACAGTGCTTTCCTGACAGTGATTTGGAATTCACTGTGCTTGATTCAGACCCAGGAGTCAGAGGGCTGGTGCCATGCCACCATGAGGGAAGTTTTCTGAACCTGCCCAAGGATGGGAAGACTCTATTCCCCTTATAGACAGAGTAGCTGACACAGAAAAATCCTGTCTCCTGGGGCTTCCAGAAGATGCAGCAGTGATTTCTGGGGGTTGCGATGACAGAATCAGAGCTACCCTGTTTCAAAAATGGGCTCTCTTAAATTTGTTGCATTTACAATGGCCATCCCTGAAGTCATTCAATAGCTCTGCAGATCACACAGGTGACACATACCCACTGACTCAGTCTGTAGTAACAAGGACGGCCCTGTTTAATGTCAGGACACAGCACTAGTGTCAGGATACAGGAAATGCCCACATCTTCACCTTAATCCATTTTATGATGGAAATGTACTGTGAGGGGGGGAACATGGTGATCAGGTGCTTTCAGTGAATGTGTTATTACATGTTACCAAATTAGCAATATCTTAAATGGTTGATTTTGTCACATTTCCTGGGAGCCCATTTAGAGTGGGACCACCTTTTGGTGAATCATGAGAGTTCTCAAGGCTGAATGTTCTAATGGGGACTTGTAGCTATGCGTGACAAACTGTGTGTCTGATGTTTAAGTGGAGTGGGGCCCAAGGATTCCTCCTACAGCTCCCAAGGCTGCTTTAAGAATGTGTGGCTCCCAAACCTGGGTTTTGCATTGACGTTTTCTTGAATTCCAACAATCAAAGGACTGAAGCCTCACTGTAAGGTGGCTGTGAGGCAGTGTGAGTGTCAAATCAGGGCTGGAGGGAGAACCAGAACAAGTGCTTAGGGGATGCTAGGACACGACAGGGATTGCAGACACTGGCCTCAGGCCTACTAGTCATGGGACTGCATCACCTACCCACGCAGTCCTACAACACTGCACCCTCAGCAAACACGTTTTCCTTATAAAATTACACTGACATCTCTTGCAGGACCAAGAGGGCAGGTAGGAAGAAAGGTCATCAATGGTAGATACTGGGCTGCCAGAGAGGGCAAGTGAGAGTTGGTGACGCCTGTGATACAGCATCTGGGCAGGAGTGGAGAGGAGCCCAGGCAGATGTCTGACCCTCTGCTCTCACCTTCCGGGCCTGGTCGTTGTCTTCTATCTGGCCCAGGTCTCTGCCGCTGGCCTGTGCGATCCTTTTCCCAGACACCAGGTTCCCCACCATCACAGAGGCAGGGCCGATCTCTGCAAAGAAGCAGTGGCACACACGTGAGGAAAACACGAGTGAAGTTCCTGAGAACATGACTTCTCACTTTGGGAAGAAGCTTACTCTGGGGAAATCCTTTCAAAGACGTAGCTTTGAAAAATAATTAGAACAGGATTTCAAGTAAGTTACTACCATGAAAATGACAGCAAATATGAACAAGCCTCAAGTAAGGGTAAACAGAAATAATGCTTTCACCAAATTCCCGTAAGTGTTCTCCCAGGCCGCTGCCTTTGTTCTCCAGTTAGGGAGATGCTGACATCTATTCATTTAGTATTTGTTAAAAAACAAACAAACAAACAATAGTTTTTTGAAGACAGAGTTATATAACCTCCAATATTTAAAAAGAATGGATGAGATAACCAGGTACCATTAGAGAATCCTTTCCTTACAATTGCCAATCACATGAAGCTGCATTTTCTGTGCTGCATGTAAGAGCAGTGCGGATCCTGGTACCCACCGTGTGCGCCCTGAGGAGGAAGGCGCCCAACTTGGCTCTCAGAGCCTGTTCACTGGGCCACGCGTCCCTGTCATGGGTTCCTAGATGTCTGACAGGTGTCTGAGCCCTGCAGCAGTCATGCATCTGTCAATGATCCCTCATCATAAATGTCTGTCCTAAATTCTGCTGTCACAAACTGCGTCTCCAACACCTGGGCCCACTGGCCACCGGGTCGAGGCATCTGATGATGGACCAAGGTTAAAGGTGGGAGAAGGAGGTTGGGACAGTGAGTGAGGACACCCCGGGGAGCCGAGACACTCCTGTCGATTCCGTAAGAACACGGCACGAGCCACGCTGTGTCAATCCAGGTGCTGCTGCTTGCATAGAGGGGCAAAGTCGGCGAGCCTGGGACCTGCTTTCCTCCTGCAGTATCAGCGTCCTCACCTGAATCTGGAGAGACTGCTCACCCCCATCTCATCAAGCTCACTTCTGGGGGTGGCCTGGGGGCGGGCTGGTTCCTATATCTACTGCCAACTGTGCTGCGCCCAGTGCTCACCAGCCACCACTAGCTGACTCGCCAGGAACTCTGCCCCTGCTGCTACTCTTCATCGGTGGAGTGAAAAATTGTCAGGGCTGGGTCTGTCTCTCCTACACTCTGGACCCACAGCCTTAGGCAGTTCCTGAACCCCTCTGTGGTACAATTTCCTCATTTCCTTGTAAAATGGAGATAAGAGGACGAAATCCATGAGGATGAAATGAGTTAATACATGTAACGTGTGGACAAGCAGCCTGACTGTGCCAGGCACTGTTGGTCGTCGTCCTAATAGCCCAGCCCGAGCTCATCCTGGCTGCCTCCGAGGTCTGTCTGCACATCAAGCCTGGTGGCCTGGGGACCTTCCATCACTACACTGGCAGAAGAGTTGACTCCTCATCACCATATTCTTGAAATGAATTTGTTTTCACTGGTAACTGCGTGCAGCCTTAAAGAGTATGATCAATTTGCTGCTAGGAGGATCAAGTCAGATAGCAGATAATTACGTGTTCCCCAAATTGCAAAGCAGCAGACAAATGTTTACCATCATGACAACGTCACGAGTAGATCTGTACGATTCCTCACAGGCTTCCAGCTGTTGTGACTCATGAAACAGGTATGGAAGCCTTATTCTAATTTGTGCAACAGGAAGCTGTGACCCTGAGAGGTTCTCTGTCAAAGGCCACCCAGGAGGTTTGAAAACCGCCAAGAAGGCTAGGCTCAGGCACCGCCAACACCTCTCCATCTAAGTGGTCTACACCCCCTGCTGCCTGGACTCTGCTGCATTCTATCCCATGCTTGGTAGAAAGACACCGCTTAGGGGGAGGCTGACTTGCCTGGGAGTGTGTGATGGGAGACGGGAGGGGAGGGAGGCTGAGAACCGTGGTCAGCGTGGCCCCCACCCAGCTCCAGGGCCACCCCGGGCCCGCACGGCCCTCCAGATGTACCTGGTTGCTTCTGCCGAGGCTTGGGCAGGTTTGTGACGCACGTGTGGGGGCACATCAGGACATTGCAGGGGTGAAGTGAGCCCTCCAGGAAAAGCTGCTTCGTTTCTGACAAATGGATGCCACCAAGTGGGGTTTTGGGGAGGGTGTTTGCTGGAACCAATGCCAGACAATAAACCCCAACTTGATGTATACTGTCGATTGCCTGGAAGGTTGTGAGAGAGGGAACCATTAAAATAGGTATCGTGAGCAGGCATGGAGCAAATACTCAGACTGTGCAAATCACAACACATAGAAGCAGGTGCAGCACCCATGATGCTCCTGGCATGGAGACGCTGAGGTCAGAGGAGGGCAGGTTCGCCAAACTGAGCAGAATACAGTTTTCATAGCACTTGTGGGACACCACACACACAAGAACACACACTGGGAGAAAAGAAAGCACGCTTTCAAGGTCATAAGCAAAAGGTCCTGCTGCGACCTCCACAAGCGAGCGGGAGCCAGTTCTGCAAACCTCTGAACCCTAAGCCTGGTCTGTTTAGCTCCTTCCCTAGAAGGCAACTGTAAGTTTCATGGCTGATGCAATCTCTGGTCAAAAGGAGGGATGATCAGAGAGCACAATGGTGCAGGGAAGCTGATGTGAGCCCAGGAGAGGGGCTCGGGGCAGGAGCGAGCTACCTGCAGCACCCTGCTCATCCACTGGAAGCTGTCCTCCTCCGTGGAGTCCGGCCTCTGCTCAGCCACGATCACGATCCTCTCGTCGTGCAGGACGGTCACCGAAAACACGGCTATTCTGTGGGGACAGACAGGAAATCATGGTGATCACGTGCTGGAGAGGCTCACGAAGGGATTGGCCCTGCCATAAAGTGCTTCGCAGCTGTTACGACTGCAGAGCTCAGGGGTTCCCAGTGCCAACTACCACCTTGAAGGGAAATTGCAGCTTCCAACTCCCAGGTGCTCACCCACTGAAGTGCGGCTTTGGGGGAGAAGCCTGGCAAAGCCAGAGGGCAGAACCACCACACTTCCTGTGGAGGTAGCCCATGGCTTTGGGTGATGGGCCTCATGCCTCGGGACAGAGGAGTCAAGCGCAGGTATCAGAACTGCTGAAATTTACTGAGCCGTGCTACTTGCATCTTAAGTTTGCACCTGTGAAGCTATATTCTCCCAATCAGCAGAAATTTGCCATTTGGGAGCTAATGGTTTTCTGCTAGCTGCGTCTGCCTCTCACGGGAAGCACAAAATGTGGCGAATGGCCCTCCAGGGTGCTCTGTGCACGAAGGTGGCTCGGCTACCCCCAACCCCAAGCTCGGCTTCCTCCTGCTCCCACTAGCTCGGCAACTCAGGGTGAGATCCAAAGCAGCTGACTTCCTCCAAATCACCAAAACCTCAGGAGCCGTGGTCAGCGATACAGTGTCAGTTGTGTGCCAAGCTGGGGTTGGGGGCACCACCGGGAAGAAACCCATGGGAGCCAGTTTCCAGGCAGTTTGTGGCTCAACTGTTACCTCTGGGTGAATGAGCTGCAGCAAGATAAATGCTTGGCTCTTTTCTCTGTGTAGTTACTTATTAAAAGTAAGATTTTCAAATGGACATTCTTATTTAACTTGGAAGAGAATTTAGTGAAAGTATATTTATGGGGCTCAGAAAAGTTTCATAAAATTGGACATTCAGAACTACATGGAATCTCAGAAGTAACAGAGTCCAGTGGCTTCATTTTACAGAGGAGGACACCAACTTCCGTTAGTTTAAGCAATTTTTTGCAGTTCTACACAGAAAGTGTAGTCTGCGGAGAACTGTGCCAACCACAGAGGGCGCTCACCTTCCCCTGTACACGAACTTCATGGGCTCCACGGCCAGTGCTGTGGCCACGATGTCATCGGCGTTGTGTCTGCGCCCACTGACCACCATGAGCCCGTCCATCTTGCCCACCACGAACACGAGGCCCCCAGGGCCGACGAAGCCCAGCAGGCCCGTCCTCACGAAGGGGTACTCGCTGACAGGGGCCCCCGAGCTTGTCACCGGGAACACCTGGGGACAAGGAGTTCTGAGTGCCCAGCAGGGCCCGGCCTCCACCCTCATCCTTGGAGCCCACTGGTCCTGCTTCCCCCCAGCTGCGTCTCCTCACCTGACCCTGGCTGGAGAAGCCCAGGTCCGCATAGCTGCTGTGAGCGCCAGCCTGCGGGCACCTCCCCTCCCTCCCCAGCTCTCACAGCTTGTCCCACCGGCCCATGCGCAGGGGCCTCTGAAGAGGCCTGCCACAGTCTAACAAACACTAATTCATCCTTCTGCTTATAAAACCACAGCATAAAAATGGTAAGTGGAGAAGCAAGGTGCATTTTAAATAACAGCTGTCAGTTGTAAAGTAATCCCTGTTCATTAAAATGCTATTTTTCCTTATTGGAAATACACTCAAAAGAAAAATACAGAGGAAGCAAGCCCCACCACGAGTTCAAACTCGACCCCTAGTTTCCTCAACCCACCGGACAGATAAGTCGGAAAGAAAAGGAGATAAGTTTTATTTAGACTGTGTTTGGCTCAGTTTCAGGGGCACTTAGAAACCTGAATCTACATTCAGCAAAGCTGCCTGTACAAGGCACCACATCACATGTGTTCACATCTGAAGTTCTACATGTTAATAAATTTATCCCTAAACAACTCATATTTGCTGACATACAACTTAGTCAAAGTGTGTTCCTTCTAAGGTCAGGCACACTTGGTGAAATGATACGAATTCTGAGAATGCTGGGTTTACTGGGCAGTGTGTGCATGTGTGTGCTAACTGCATGCCACACCCGTGTGCACACGGCACGGACACACACTCATGTGGTAGAGGTAGATGTGCAGTGTGCATGTCTGGCCGAGGCTGACAGGCCCCAAGGGGGCCACTGCTCCCTCCCCCAGCACGGCCGTGCACACTCTCCAGCCCCCACCTGTCAGCTGCTGCTCTTCCTAAACGGGTGAGAACGGCAATGAAAAAAAAGGCCCCCTTTAAAAAAACTGTACTTGCTCTTTCTCCACTCTGGTTATGAGGTGAAAACAATGCTGCTAAGCCAAATTTATTGAAAACTATAAAAAAAACGGCAGGAGAAAGTGCAACCATTTTAATTACTATGAATACGTTCTATTGAGAAATTACCATCTTCTCTTTCACGTCTATTCCACGCACCTGACAATGGCTGTCTGACGGGGCTCACCTCCCACCTACCTCGAAAGTGTTCTTGGTCATACCCGAGAGGCCGTAGTAGGATGTGCCCGTGGCAACTGCGCACATGCAGAGCTCCCCGACTTCGTCCGTCCTGCACAGCTGGGGAACCCCGTCCGGCTTCACCGAACACATGATGGCTGAACGCAAAACGAAGCACAGTGACATTAGAGAGGGAGGGAGGGAGGGACGGAGGGAGTCAGAGAGAAGAAATGAATGAATATGAGAAAGAGCACAAACGAGCGGAAGCAGCGTCTGCAGCAAAACCACAGGTGAAAGCGAGCAGGTCCTCACAGTCCCTGAGGCAAGTGAGTTTCCATGTTGCACCAAAACCTCACATTTTATAGTTGTGACATCAGTAAATAATTCCAATTGCTTTAATTTTAGTGTGTAAATGGCATTTAAAGGGAGTAACCGTTTCTGCCATCCAGACATGAGGACGACACTTAGAACAAGCCTAAGTGTCACTGCCGCATGCTGAGCGTCATCGGCCAGCCCACACAGTCTCCAAGATGCAGCCTGAGCCCTGAAACCAACGAGCGTGAGACACTTGCTCAACAGCCTCTCAGGCTTTTCTAAACAGACCGCCTCCCCCGTCCCATGGGAATCTCAATCTTTGACCTCAGATTCCCCGTCAAGGTGTGCCCTTCAGGGAAGGCTGGTAGATGCTAATTTTCCTGTTTGCAGAGAGCCAGCGATCAGGGCTGAAGCTGGTGTTTCAGGGAGGTGGTGGGTGCACCGAGTGACAGCTGAGCTGGGCAGAAAGAGTCATAAGGCTGCCACTCACCCCCAGGTTGGTGTTAGGTGACAGGAAGTGCTGTGTCTAAAAACAGAGCCACTCAAAACGCGGGAAGATGTTCAGCTCACTCATGGTAAGAAAAGTTCAAATTAAAATGACACCAAAGTATTCTTTGCCCCTCAAACTGGTAAAAATTAGAAAGTCTGAAAATACACTGGGCATGAGGGAGTGGAGAAAGAGGGGCGTCCCCCACTAGCAGCAGGAATATCAGTCCTTATGACCCTTCTGAAGGACAGCCTCATCAGAGTCACTTGGGTGTGTGCCCTTCACACTGCGCATTTCTAGAACTCTCCCTGTTAGCTCTTCCTCACACCTCTGCAGGCTGGAGCACAGAGGAGTTACTGTATCAACCACACTGCAGGGGCAAAAAGTGGAAAATCGCCCAATGGGAAGGGTTTGGATAAACTATTATGTGTTCAAACACCATAACGCTCCTCAGCCTGGAAGGGAATGTGTGAGCTCTTCACGTGCTGCTAACAAACGAGCTTCGAGATTCAAGATACGAGCAGGCACGAAGGGCTCTATTGTTACATGAAATTTTAAAAAAACAGGAAAAAGAATTATGCCTGTGTGTGTGTGTGTGTGTGTGTGTTGCCTGCATGTCTCCACTGTGGTTGCCTCCAGTGCCTGGAAAGGAGGCTTTTCACTGTACAGTTTTCTCATCTTTTGCGGTTGGAACCATGGGGAGTTTATTTATTTGAAAAAGCAAGAAAGGAATGGAGCCAGGAGGCTTGGCTGAAGCTGCAGCTGAGCTGAGCACGTGCCTGGCTTTGGGGTTAGGTTGTATGTGGATGCAACCGCCCCTGATGAGGCGAGACAACACCCGTGTGCATGGAGGCTCATCAGGAGAAGGTCCAGACTCTGGAGGAACTGCCCCAGGAAAGGGGGCCCACTCCCCGGGGACGCCATGTGAAGAGTGTGGAGAGGCAGGGCCAGGGAGGGAGCCCTACAAATCAGACCGGGGCTCCCTCCTGCCAGCAGAGCCGTTCCTGCTGCACTCCCTGGGGCCCCTGTGAGGCCTCAGGAGGTGTCCCAGCACAGGGCAGGGGTGGAGAGGCAAGAGGGCTTCATCAAGGCAGGTCCTTCTGCTGGGAGCTTGTCTGTATGCAACGCGGAAATGATTTCTGTGACTTAAACAAGGGCTCTTGTGCTGCAGGCAAGCTTCCATAAGGGTTTGGCCCCCAGTGCACCAGGACAACCAGCAGGAAGCTGACCTTTGTACGGGGAGAAGTTGCCCAGGTGCTGCTGGGGGTGCAGAGCAGCCCCGGGTGCCTCCTGGGGTCCCAGGGCGCATGTGACATAGAGGCCTTTCCTCAGCTTCATGAACATTTTGGGTTTTCTTTTATCAGGAGAGGCCGTGTTACCGCACCTCCTGGGCTGAAGCTTGGCGAACACGGGACCAGACTGGAGGTCAGGCCGAGGTGGGCATGCTCACAGCCGGGGACAGGGATGCCAGCCAGGGCAGCACTGGCAGCTGGTCCCTGGCTGGGCTTTGACTCTGCGCCTGTACCCGCGCTCACCTCCAGGCATCACGAGGCCGACGTCCTGCACGGTGAGTACAGACAGCTTTTCCTCCGAGTCCACCCGGATGACCCCATAGGTCAGCCCGTGCATGGAGAGGACGCCACGGCCTGGGGGCTGGTTGCTGTCATCTGTGGGCCTGTAATGGCAGTTTGTGTCTAGTTAGAAGCACGTCAGCTGTCTGAACACAGATATGCATGTAAATGTGCTGCATGCACACCAAGGTTGCACCTTTGGGCCCTGAAGGCCTCTGAAGGCAGGTGTGGCTGCCACACGTCCCTGTGCTCTTCTCAGCACCTGTTTTCTCTGTTCAGGAGACACCAATGTCTGCTCCTTCTACTTCTGGGCTCCTGAGAAGTGTAGAGACGCCGAGGGACTCCTGTGTCCCCCTGCCCTCCCCTTACATGTGTCCACCAGAGACCGACCAACTCCTTTTCACACCCACTCCTCTCTCCACAAGGTTGGATTTCCCAGGTTTGAAAACGGCTAAGAAGGGAGAGTCACGTCTCCAAGAAGGACGATGACAGGAGTGAGCAGAAATGCTAGACCGCCTGTGTGGCCTCCAGGCCAGACGTGCACTGTGTGGGCACAGGCTCAGTACTTGTAAAAATCGGCAATTATTTGGATGAGAGACGACATATAAAGTGCTTGATGGCTGGGGGAAAGTACAGCTTCACCACATCCACGGTCTGCCTTCGCCACCGTCCAGGGGCTCTGAGGCTGCCCCGGCCTCACCTCTGCTCTTGTTCTCCCTGCTTCCACGCAGCATCCAGCCCTGCTCTCCCTCCAAACCCCAGCCCACTCCGTCCGGGGCCCTGGACTCCTTCTTGCCTCTGGTAGACGGCCTCGTGGCCCTCTCCCTCACTGTCCTCCAGGGTGGTCCCATCTCCATAGCAGGTACCATCTAACTATCTGTCCACACCTCCTCCAGGAGGGCAGGAGGGTTTTCTTTTAGTCACCGCAGAGCCCCCACCCCTGTAGTAGTGTACAGCAATAAACGTCTGCTGACTAGATCAGGGAACAAATAAATTAAAACATTTCCAAGATCATGGATTTTATCCCTGCAAGCTAAAGATTCTTCAATGTAAGCAAAGTGAGAGAGTGCAGTTTAGGTAAACATCACATTTGTTTCTCTAATTTTCCATATACAAATGCTTAAGGTAGTTTTAGGATCTAAAATATGGACTATAAATAGAAGTTTGGGGCTTTCCTGGTGGCGCAGTGGTTGAGAGTCCGCCTGCCGATGCAGGGGACATGGGTTCGTGCCCTGGTCCAGGAAGATCCCACATGCCGTGGAGCGGCTGGGCCCGTGAGCCACGGCCGCTGAGCCTGCCCGTCCGGAGCCTGTGCTCCGCAACAGGAGAGGCCACAACAGTGAGAGGCCCGCGTACCACAAAAAAAAAAAAAAAAGAAGTTTGCTATACGGCCTTAAAGTATCATCAAAGTTTATAATGAAACTAAAACCATAAATGGGGAAGCACAGAAGTTAAAATTTGCAAAAAGAGATCTAATTTGAATCAAGTAACTGGTGTATTTAAAAAAGAAGCATATGTTATATGTCAATTATATCTCAATTTAAAAAAATAAAGAAGAGTCTGAAAATCAAACTATTCCATCTGTAACAATCAAAAAGAGTAGTGCTAAAAGGATATAAAAGGAAAGTCGCCCAAATAATAAGACCCACATGAAACCACCTGGAAATGAGCCCCAAACACTGGAATTGACATTGATCTCCTGGCTTTTTTCTTTTCCAAAGATCCTAACAAACCAACACTTCAAAATGAAAGACAGAGGAGTCCTGCAGGAACCCTCTGCGGCCAGGGCTCCCTCACCCTCGTCCTCGGTCAAGACTCCACATGAGAGTCAGAAATCATAAGCCTAAGTAACTGCTGTAGGTTGAACTGTGTCCCCCCAAAAGACATGTCCCCGTCTTAACCCTCTGAACCTTGAATGTGACCTTACTGGGAAACAGCGTCTTTGCAGAAGTAGTTAGTTAGGAAGAGACTAAGGGTCTGCAAGCCAATGGTTGCTGGTACCACCAGAAGCCAGAGGGAGGCCCAGAACAGATTCCCCATCAGAGCCCCCAGAAGGAACTAACCCTGCTGACACCCTAATTTCAGAATTCCAAACTCCACAACTGTGAGAATAAATTTCTGTTGTTTACAGCCACCCAGTTTGAGGTACTTTGTTATAACAGCCCTAGCAAATGAATTCTCCAGCTAAGCAATATAATTTAAAAGTGCACCTGTTTTAGGACTTCCCTGGTGGCGCAGTGGTTAAGAATCCACCTGCCAATGCAGGGGACATGGGTTCGAGCCCTGGTCCGGGAAGATCCCACATGCCGCAGAGCAACTAAGCCCGTGCGCCACAACTACTGAGCCTGCGCTCTAGAGCCCATGAGTCACAACTACCGAAGCCCATGCGCCTAGAGCCCACGCTCTAGAAGCCACCGCAATGAGAAGCCCGCACACCACAATGAAGAGTAGCCCGCACACCACAATGAAGAGTAGCCCCCGCTTGCCACAACGAGAGAAAGCCTGCGCGCAGCAACGAAGATCCAACACAGCCATAAATAAATAAATTTAAAAGTGCACCTCTTACATCTCAAATAAACAACCTAACCTTACACCCAAAGCAATTAGAGAAAGAAGAACAAAAAAACCCCCAAAGTTAGCAGAAGGAAAGAAATCATAAAGATCAGATCAGAAAGAAATGAAAAAGAAATGAAGGAAATGATAGCAAAGATCAATAAAACTAAAAGCTGGTTCTTTGAGAAGATAAACAAAATTGATAAACCATTAGCCAGACTCATCAAGAAAAAAAGGGAGAAGACTCAAATCAATAGAATTAGAAATGAAAAAGGAGAAGTAACAACTGACTCTGCAGAAATACAAAGGATCATGAGAGATTACTATAAGCAACTATATGCCAATAAAATGGACAAGCTGGAAGAAATGGACAAATTCTTAGAAAAGCACAACCTTCCGAGATTGAACCAGGAAGAAATAGAAAATATAAACAGACCAATCACAAGCACTGAAATAGAGACTATGATTAAAAATCTTCCAACAAACAAAAGCCCAAGACGAGATGGCTTCACAGGCAAATTCTATCAAACATTTAGAGAAGAGCTAACACCTATCCTTCTCAAACTCTTCCAAAATATAGCAGAGGGAGGAACACTCCCAAACTCATTTTACGAGGCCACCCTCACCCTGATACCAAAACCAAAGATGTCACAAAAAAACTACAGGCCAATATCACCGAACATAGATGCAAAAATCTGCAACAAAATATTAGCAAACAGAATCCAAGAGCACGTTAAAAGGATCATACACCATGATCAAGTGGGGTTTATCCCAGGAATGCAAGGATTCTTCAATATACGCAATCAGTGTGATAAACCATATTAACAAATTGAAGGAGGAAAACCACATGATCATCTCAATAGATGAAGAAGCTTTCGACAAAATTCAATACCCGTTTATGATAAAAACCCTCCAGGAAGTAGGCATAGAGGGAACTTTCCTCAACATAGTAAAGGCCATATATGACAAACCCACAGCGGACATCATTCTCAACTGTGAAAAGCTGAAACCATTTCCTCTGAGATCAGGAACAAAACAAGGTTGTCTACTCTCACTACTATTACTTAATTTTGGAAGTTTTAGCCGCAGCAATCAGAGAAGAAAAAGAAATAAAAGGAATCCAAATTGGGAAAGAAGAAGTAAAGCTGTCACTGTTTGCAGATGACATGATGCTATACATAGAGAATCCT